>NC_138293.1:33105000-33762500 GCF_965601325.2 Salmo salar
TGATTTCTTTTGATTTTCCCATGATGTCAAGCAAAGAGGCACTGAGTTTGAAGGTAGGCCTTGAAATACTCATAATACTCATAAATACTCAATACTCATATTCAGACATTGGTGGGTTGGGGTTCTTTATGAAAAGTCAACTGACATAGAATCTTGAAGCGTTGAAGTGGTGCTGGTCTCTGCTGGTCATATATGAACGTCTTGAAACGCCACATGTACTCTTAAATCTCTGTCTGGTACAGCCAGAAGAGGACTGTCCAACCCCTTGTTCCTCTCTAGGTTTCTTCATCTCTAGGTTTCTTCTCTGTAGGTGTCTTCCTAGATTCTTGCTAGCTTCTCTCGGACTGTTTCTCATTTGAATTTTTATCACCTTTTGCATGGACTATTAAAGTAACTGTCCAGTGAAAATCTTGTTTTTAAAAGATAATATTATTTGAACTTAAACCCAAATAAAGTTGTTGACTAATCCTATACTTGTATTTGAGGCCAAAGCATAAATTTGAAAAAAATACCTTAAAAAACCCACCTCAAACTTGTATCACAACAGACCATTTAAAAAATGCTTGCTATTTCCTTATACAGGATGATGTCTTCCTCCAGTGGACAATGAGCTGGCCAATCAGCGGTCTATTCGTGTGAATATTTTTAATGCCCACACCATTCCAACACAGAAAAGCTGCTTTTTAAAATACTTAATTACAATTTTTGGGAAGGAAAACGATTTCACTCATATTACAATTAACTAAAGTCAGCTGTACAACTGAAATGTGTGTTCTGCATTTAACCCAACCCCTCTGAGTCAAAGAGGTGCAGGGGGCTGCCTTAACCAACATCCATGTCTTCAGCACCCAGGGAACAGTGGGTTAACTGCCTTGCTCAGGATTAGAACAACAGATATTTATCTTGTCAGCTCAGGGATTCGATCCAGCAGCTTCTCAGTTACTGCCCAGTGCTCTAGCCACTAGGCTACCTGCCACCCTGTCGTAAGTCATAGAAATATAGACACTCTGCAGATCCTTTTAGCGTTTCTTTGGGGATTCCTGATTTTTACTGCTGTAGGCTGCTGTTTGAGCTTAGCACAATGAGTTTTAAGCTACAAAATCTGACTATTCCACATTGAACCAGCCTCCTCTGTCAAACACAAGTTTGCTCTATTTAACACATAATCCCTCAATAACAAAAACCTATTAATCAATGTCATCACAGAAAATGCAATTTATGTCTGAATGAAACCTTTGTACTAAACCTAAAGAATTTCTGTCTCTCAACATTTCTGCCCCTCCTGGCTACGCCTACACAGGGAAACATCGCTCGACAGGCCCTGCAGGGGGTATTGCTGTTCTCCACCGATCAGACCTACAAATGTCTTTAACGCAGGTACAGAATCTGACCTTACTGAATGCCTTGTGCTCAAACTGTCTGGCCCAAAACCACTTCTCCTCATTCTGATATAAAGGCCTGCCAAATCCTCTCCTGTCTTAGTCTCTGAATTATCTAAGGTATTAACATCTTCCTGCTCCACATGCCCTGCCACAGTGCTGCTTGGGGACTTAAAGGTGTTTATTTATTTTTTTTACAATTTTTTACATTGTAGAATAATAGTGAAGACGACATCAAAACTCTGAAATAACACTTATGGAATCATGTAGCAACCAACAAATTGTTAAACAAACTCATCCCAAACCATCTCAATTGGGTTGAGGTTGGGTGATTGTGGAGGCCAGGTCATCTGATGCAGTGCTCCATCACTCTCCTTCTTGGTCAAATAGCCCTTACACAGCCTGGAGGTGTGTTTTGGATCATTGTTCTGTTGAAAAACAAATGATAGTCCCACTAAGTGCAAACCAGATGGTATGGCGTATCGCTGCAGAATGCAGTGGTAGCCATGCTGCTTAAGTGTGCCTTGATTTCTAAATAAATCCCTGACAGTGTAACCAGCAAAAGCACCCCCACACAATCACACCTCCTCCTCCATGCTTCACGGTGGGAACCACACATGCGGAGATCATCCGTTTACATACTCTGCGTCTCACAAAGACATGGTGGTTAGAACCAAAAATCTCAAATTTGGACCTATCAGACCAAAGGACAGATTTCCACTGGTCTAATGTCCATTGCTTGTATTTTTTGGCCCAAGCAAGTCTCTTCTTCTTATTGGTGTCCTTTAGTAGTGGTTGCTTTCCAGCAATTCGACCATGAAGGCCTGATTCACGCAGTCTCCTCTGAACAGTTGATGTTGAGATGTGTCTGTTACTTGAACTCTGTGAAGCATTTATTTGGGCTGCAATCTGAGGTGCAGTTAATTGCCAATTTCCGAGGCTGGTAACTCTAATGAACTTATCCTCTGCAGCAGAGGTAACTCTGGGTCTTCCTTTCCTGTGGTGGTCCTCATGAGAGCCAGTTTCATCATGGCGCTTGATGGTTTTTGTGCCTGCACTTGAAGAAACATTCAAAGTTCTTGAAATTTTCCAGATTGACTGACCTGTCATGTCTTTAAAGTAATGATGGACTGTCATTTCTCTTCTTATTTGAGCTGTTCTTGCAATAATATGGACTTGGTCTTTTACCAAATAGGGCTATCTTCTGTATACCAAACCTACCTTGTCACAACACAACTGATTGGCTCAAACGCATTAAGAAAGAAATTCTACAAATGAACTTTTAACATGGCACACCTGTTAATGGAAATTAATTCCAGGTGACTACCTCATGAAGCTGGTTGAGAGAATGCCAAGAGTGTGCAAAGTTGTCATCAAGCCAAGGGTGGCTACTTTGAAGAATTTCAAATATAAAATATTTTTTTGGTGTGTCCAAACTTTTGACTGGTACTGTATATCCACATTATGAGGTTGGAATAATACTGTGAAATTATGAAAATTATGATGCTCTTTTATTGTAAGTGCTGTTTGAATTTTCAGCCTGTTTTGGTGGGAAGTAGTTTTGGCCTGCCTGGTGACATCACAAGGTGGTAAATTAGACCAATTAGAAAGACAGTTCCAAACCTCTCCGCCAATAACAGCTAGTTTTCAGTTATCCCCTCCCCACTCAAGCCACCCTCAGACAGTCCTAGCAAAATTCTTTCTTGAGAAATTGCTCTTTGCTAAGAAGTTTATTTTTGACCATTTTAATTTAACTATCACAGTAAGGTACTTAAATGTTACCCAGAAATGATTTGAGATAAAAACATCTGCTTTGGACCTTTAAAGTGGAACTGGCAGCATTTTAACTACTTTGTAGACACGAAACAGACAATCATAATATCAGTCAAAAATATCAAATTCCTAGTTCATGCTTCTAAACCAACTTTATAAGAGGTTTTAAAAATAGGTTCTATTTGACTCAAAATTCCATGATGTACAGTAAGGCATTGTTGGCAGAATAGATGGATGCAGTTCAATGAATGATTAATATACTGCTCAAAAAAATAAAGGGAACACTTAAACAACACATCCTAGATCTGAATGAAAGAAATAATCTTATTAAATACTTTTTTCTTTACATAGTTGAATGTGCTGACAACAAAATCACACAAAAATAATCAATGGAAATCCAATTTATCAACCCATGGAGGTCTGGATTTGGAGTCACACTCAAAATTAAAGTGGAAAACCACACTACAGGCTGATCCAACTTTGATGTAATGTCCTTAAAACAAGTCAAAATGAGGCTCAGTAGTGTGTGTGGCCTCCACGTGCATGTATGACCTCCCTACAACGCCTGGGCATGCTCCTGATGAGGTGGCGGATGGTCTCCTGAGGGATCTCCTCCCAGACCTGGACTAAAGCATCCGCCAACTCCTGGACAGTCTGTGGTGCAACGTGGCGTTGGTGGATGGAGCGAGACATGATGTCTCAGATGTGCTCAATTGGATTCAGGTCTGGGGAACGGGCGGGCCAGTCCATAGCATCAATGCCTTCCTCTTGCAGGAACTGCTGACACACTCCAGCCACATGAGGTCTAGCATTGTCTTGCATTAGGAGGAACCCAGGGCCAACCGCACCAGCATATGGTCTCACAAGGGGTCTGAGGATCTCATCTCGGTACCTAATGGCAGTCAGGCTACCTCTGGCGAGCACATGGAGGGCTCTGCGGCCCCCCAAAGAAATGCCACCCCACACCATGACTGACCCACCGCCAAACCGGTCATGCTGGAGGATGTTGCAGGCAGCAGAACGTTCTCCACGGCGGCTCCAGACTCTGTCACGTCTGTCACGTGCTCAGTGTGAACCTGCTTTCATCTCTGAAGAGCACAGGGCGCCAGTGGCAAATTTGCCAATCTTGGTGTTGTCTGGCAAATGCCAAATGTCCTGCATGGTGTTGGGCTGTAAGCACAACCCCCACCTGTGGACGTCGGGCCCTCATACCACCCTCATGGAGTCTGTTTCTGACTGTTTGAGCAGACACATGCACATTTGTGGCCAGCTGGAGGTCATTTTGCAGGGCTCTGGCAGTGCTTCTCCTGCTCCTCCTTGCACAAAGGCGGAGGTAGCGGTCCTGCTGCTGGGTTGTTGCCCTCCTACGGCCTCCTCCACGTCTCCTGATGTACTGGCCTGTCTCCTGGTAGCGCCTCCATGCTCTGGACACTACGCTGACAGACACAGCAAACCTTCTTGCCACAGCTCGCATTGATGTGCCATCCTGGATGAGCTGCACTACCTGAGCCACTTGTGTGGGTTGTAGACTCCGTCTCATGCTACCACTAGAGTGAAAGCACCGCCAGCATTCAAAAGTGCCGTCCTTGGCCAGCTCTCCTGCTATCTCTCTCAGAATGACCTTCTTGATCCTAATCAGTCAGGTTTCAAGACTGGGCATTCAACTGAGACTGCTCTTCTCTGTGTCACGGAGGCTCTCCGCACTGCTAAAGCTAACTCTCTCTCCTCTGCTCTCATCCTTCTAGACCTATCTGCTGCCTTTGATACTGTGAACCATCAGATCCTCCTCTCCACCCTCTCCGAGTTGGGCATCTCCGGCGCGGCCCACGCTTGGATTGCGTCCTACCTGACAGGTCGCTCCTACCAGGTGGCGTGGCGAGAATCTGTCTCCGCACCATGCGCTCTCACCACTGGTGTCCCCCAGGGCTCTGTTCTAGGCCCTCTCCTATTCTCGCTATACACCAAGTCACTTGGCTCTGTCATATCCTCACATGGTCTCTCCTATCATTGCTATGCAGATGACACACAATTAATCTTCTCCTTTCCCCCTTCTGATAACCAGGCGGCGAATCGCATCTCTGCATGTCTGTCAGACATATCAGTGTGGATGACGGATCACCACCTCAAGCTGAACCTCGGCAAGACGGAGCTGCTCTTCCTCCCGGGGAAGGACTGCCCGTTCCATGATCTCGCCATCACGGTTGACAACTCCCTTGTGTCCTCCTCCCAGAGTGCTAAGAACCTTGGCATGATCCTGGACAACACCCTGTCGTTCTCCACTAACATCAAGGCGGTGACCCGATCCTGTAGGTTCACGCTCTACAACATTCGCAGAGTACGACCCTGCCTCACACAGGAAGCGGCGCAGGTCCTAATCCAGGCACTTGTCATCTCCCGTCTGGATTACTGCAACTCGCTGTTGGCTGGGCTCCCTGCCTGTGCCATTAAACCCCTACAACTCATCCAGAACGCCGCAGCCCGTCTGGTGTTCAACCTTCCCAAGTTCTCTCACGTCACCCCGCTCCTCCGCTCTCTCCACTGGCTTCCAGTTGAAGCTCGCATCCGCTACAAGACCATGGTGATTGCCTACGGAGCTGTGAAGGGAACGGCACCTCCATACCTTCAGGCTCTGATCAGGCCCTACACCCAAACAAGGGCACTGCGTTCATCCACCTCTGGCCTGCTGGCCCCCCTACCTCTGAGGAAGCACAGTTCCCGCTCAGCCCAGTCAAAACTGTTCGCTGCTCTGGCACCCCAATGGTGGAACAAGCTCCCTCACGACGCCAGGACAGCGGAGTCAATCACCACCTTCCGGAGACACCTGAAACCCCACCTCTTTAAGGAATACCTAGGATAGGATAAAGTAATCCTTCTAACCCCCCCCCCCCCCCTTAAAAGATTTAGATGCACTATTGTAAAGTGGTTGTTCCACTGGATATCATAAGGTGAATGCACCAATTTGTAAGTCGCTCTGGATAAGAGCGTCTGCTAAATGACTTAAATGTAAATGTAAATGTAAAAAGTGACCAAAACATCAGCCAGGAAGCATAGGAACTGAGAAGTGGTCTGTGGTCCCTACCTGCAGAACCACTCCTTTATTGGTGGTGTCTTGCTAATTGCCTATAATTTGCACCTGTTGTCTATTCCATTTGCAAATGTAGTTGTCAATCAGTGTTGCTTCCTAAGTGGACAGTTTGATTTCACAGAAGTGTGATTGACTTGGAGTTACATTGTGTTGTTTAAGTGTTCCCTTTATTTTTTTGAGCAGTGTATATAGAGAGAATTAATTTGAAAAGTATATTCCATATCTGCACAAAATTGAAAGCTCTCTCTGTCACAACTCCTGCTCGCAGACATACACACATGGGCTCTGGTATTTGCAACCATTTTCTTTTTTTCATTTACTTAACTCCACACTTTTACAAACACAAAAACACACACCCCACTTTCCATCACAATACACCTGCACATACCCACATACTGTGCCTTCTATGTCCTCGGTTTGCTGTGTTTTTATCCCTACGATGATGATTCTAACCTAATTTCCAGCTTTCCCATTTAAGTCTATTCACAAGACTGGGTACAGAACTTTGTGCCGTTCTGCAATTTTCTTCAGGAACTTTTAATTCATGCCTATTTTTGTTCCAGCGAGTCTTTTGCCCAGGCTTTTAACCATTATTTCATCTTTAAAGAATGCACCTTTGGCCACGATTGGGCGCTCGTATCGCTGTCCTCTCTGTCCGAAACAGGGTACTGTACACATTCGAGTTTTTGTCGACAGTGTCGCCTGGGATCTGTTGCGCTTTAAGAAATAATTATCTCACCACACTTTCACGATCTTCACCCTCATTTTCTTTAATACCAATAAGTGTAACTGACAGTTAATCTGTAAGTCTATGTCGTTGTTTTTTGTTTGAATTGTTTACGTGTTCTACGTGGCTAATAACTGTTGTAACGGGGATCATTATCGTAGCAACACATCTTTGGGGGTGAAGGCTTTCCCGCGCGATGTTAGCTAAGTTTTCATGTTACCGGGTGTAGTTCGTAAAGGTTGATATGTGTATGTTAGGATGAAGCGTGAATTCATGCCAGGAATAATAAGTGTGAAGTTTGATTTCCTCCCTTCTGTAATAAGCAGCCAATGAGGTATTTTTTCCTTTATTCGTGTGTTCAATCTGATACTGTTATAGCTCCGGCTAAACTGTTTATGTATGTAAGCACTTCAGAGTTATACCAAGCTAATAAGTCACTTATAAGACAAGAAGGTATAAGAGTGTGCTTAAACTGTATTTTCATTTACTTTATAGTTCTCAGGGAAGGTGATAATTCTGACTAAACTACAGAATAAAGCCGCCAGTAAAAATCAAGGAACGGTTGTGCTCGTGGTTACTGGAGGGAGTTACAATAAATACAAGATTTTCTCGCATGGATCTAGTTTGTATTCCAAGTTAGGCTTCTCTCAGAAACATGGTCTCCTTTTTAAGTTCTTTAACGTCCGTTTTTATAGCATTGACTGTACCATTCAGCTTGTTTGTTTCTCCATTGTCGCAGCTTTGTCCTTTATTTCTTTACTGACAAGTTCAAGTACACTCAATTAATCATTTAGTGATTTTAGCAGGTCGGTTTCCACTCTTACCGTACTAGGTGATGAAAAGTATAAATCATCGGTGTCTGTCCATTTGGTTTTCAATATTTTCCCTGGTTCCTCTCCGACATGTTTTTGCCTTAACTTCTAGATCAGTGTAGTGTGCTACTATTTAGTCAGTTTTAAAGATATTGAATATTTGCAATTTCTCATGGCGCATTCTGCAACGCCATCTTTAGTCCATCTTCAGTCCGCTATCTCAGGGCAGACATTTGACGAACTGACTTGTTGGAAAGGTGGCATCGTTTGATAGTGCCACGTTGGCGAGGCCCGAGCTAACCAAGCTAGTTGGTGATGTTAACGTTTCCGTTGATGGCTCATGAGTGGAAGAACTGTCTATGGTCCTGGCACTGTGACAGCCAGTGCTTGTCTCTTCTTTGGCAGAGAATCAGACGTCCTACTCACATCATTGGTAGCTAAAATGGCACTCCAGCACTTTCTGTTCTCCTTGTTAGGAGCTGCCAATAACTCTTGAGTGAGCTCTCACACGATGACCACTCACAGGCATTATTTCCCTTGCCTAAAATCCCGCATCGGATAACTTTTGCATTCTGAAGTTGCTACCTAAGCTGGCTGGTCGTTAATTTCTCATGTTTTGACCCAGTCGTTAATTCGAATCATTCTATTCATTTGACGTTGCTATGCTAAACAAATCATTGGCATGTAGCTAGCTAGCAGAGATTCAATGATGATGAGAGACAAGATCTTCAATAAATAATGATTGAATAAATATCCAATAAGCCTACATAGACCGCACTGCACTGGTTAATGAATGAATGGAATTGTAATTGTTTACGGTTTCCATGGTGAATTATAAGTTTCAAGTTCATTATTGGGCTAGCTAGCCTACTGGCATGGGAGAAATCGCGTTTGTAAAATGATACATTGTTGCACAGGTCGTAGAGGCATGAAGGTAGGTTTATACAACCCCCAGCTGTTGCAAACCAAATAGTACTAAGGAAAAAATAATGTGTAGGTGCTTTTTTCCCGAGGGAGATTACATTTATGAATTTCCTGCATGGGCTGTGGGAGAGTTGAATTATGACATTACCCAAACCAGAAACCATGGATAAATGGCAGCGTTCACACAAAACATAAAGCGCGAATCACCGCATTTAACCTCGCAACCGCAGGACTCTCCAGAGGGTGGTGCGGGCAGCCCAACGCACCATCGGGGGCACACTGCCTGCCCTACTGGACATCTACAGCACCAGGTGTCACAGGAAACCCAAGAAGATCATCAAGAACCTCAGCCATCCGAGCCACAGCCTGTTCACCCCTCTACCATGAAATGAAGAAGGCAGAGACAGTACAAGTGCATCAAAGCTGGGCCGAGAGACTGATAAACAGCTTCTATTCCCAGGCCATCAGACTGATAAACAGCCACCACTAGATGGCCTCTGCTCAATACCCTGCCCTCTGCCAAGTACCCTACTCTGCCCCTCAGTCACTATCACTAGCCAGATAGCACCGGGCACTGTACCCTGCACCTTATGGACTTCTGCCCTATGTACATAGTCCACTTTAATAATGTTTACATACAATTTATATATCTACTGCTGTACAAAATGTTGGATTATTTTAAAATGTTGGATTATTGTGTGCTTGTTGACATTTACTGCATTGATTGATAGGAACATAAGCATTTCGCTGCACCCGCCATAACACCTGCTAAACGGTGTATGCGATCAATAACATTTGATTTAACTAAAAGAACCACTCGTTCAAATCTTTAAACATCAACTGAATGTTAAATATTAAGGCATTTAAGGAAATCTGACACCTACACGCTCCTTCCATTGTGATGCACTGGAGTCAGGGACTATAATCCCCTTTCCTCATTCAAGATAAAGCTGTGTTAGTTCCCCTATCTGTCTGAGGCTCAATGGAAGACCTCCGCATGTCAGCCACACACACACACACACACACACACACACACACACACACACACATTACACACACAGAGAAGATAAAGCTGTGTTAGTCAGTCCCTATCTGTCTGAGCTAGACTCCCCTCAATGAATGCAAGACTTTCGCATGTCAGCTAGCCACAGCTATTGGAGATTGCAGCTGAGGAGTGAAGAAAATAAATTAGATTCAAGGCTGTCTAATTTTACAGCAACTGCGATCCATCAGACTAGCGGGAGGTGACAGTGGAAATGACGGATGGAGACAGACAGGTGGCCTTACCATTTCACTGATTTACGCTCAAAAGCACGGCACGGGCCCCTAGATTTATTGAGTGAACATGATCCTGTTCATTATGACTGTCACCTAAGACCATTTCTCTCCATCTCAACAGGGGTCACTTTAGCAGGGGAAGATAGGAAGGAGAACATGAGAGGGATTGGAGGACAACCTTAACATATAGACAGTGTACAGGCAGGGAGGTTGGGGGGAGTTTTTTGGCCCTGTGAGCTGCCGAGTGTTGTCAAATATAAAACAACAATCAATGAAATGTATTTTTTAAAGCCCTTTTTACATCAGCAGTTGTCACAAAGCGCTTTACAGATACCCAGCCTAAACCCCCAAATGAACAAGCAATGCGAAGGCAAAAGCAGAAGCACAATGGCTAGGAAAAACTCCCTAGAAGTCAGGAACCTAGTAATAATAACAATAATACATTTTATTTGCGCCTTTCAAGATATACAAGGACACTTACAGAGCAAATATAAACATGGCAATACTAAAAGCAAAGGACCTGATTCCGACCCGAGCTAAGTGTGCATAAATGGAACATAATTAGATTTTTATGCACTTTTCTCTGTACGCGTATTCTGACCTTGAACTTAAACATGAGAATAGCATGCTAATCACCCGCTATTCGTTTGGTGTGGAGATCAAAGAAATGAAGGTGCGGCGGAGGTATTCTGATCTTGACTCAATTCCCACATAATTCAACCGCATTTACGCGCGATGAAACAATGAATAAGGTCGAGCAACCTGTCGGTTCCAAGTGGAACAACATCTACTTTCTTTTTTTTCTGATAGAAATAACACCATCCTCCACGCGTTGTGGTTTACAAATTGATACGAGCTAGGTAAATGAGTAAGCCGTTTTGGATGAGGGGATTGTAAATATAAATGACAATTGTTTTAGATCTATTTTACCTTATGATCGCCGGAGACAAATGTGAAACCTGTCATATGGCAGCAAACTGAAGCATATCAACATATCACCTTTCCCACAGTGAAGTTTATGACTTTGGATGAAATTTGGAGACCCAATTTATAGGCTTCTGTAGCCATGCACAAATGACAGTATAGTATCAAACCTTTATCGGTAGCCACCGTCAGTAATACCCACAGCAAAGATGAAGGCACGAGCCCCATGGAGCGTAGTTTGGTGAGTGGGGTGACCAGTAGGCCAGAGTCAGAGGATCGAATGCTGCGGTTGGGGGTGTAGCATGTTGGACAGATAAGAGGGAGCCAAGCCTTGCAGGGATTTGTCGGTGAGGAGAAGGATTTTAAAGTTGATCTGGAATTTGATTGGAAACCATTGGTGGAGTGTGGGTGTGATGTGCTCCCAGGGTTTGGTGCGGGTGAGGAGTCTCGCAGCTGAGTTTTGGATATACTGAAGTTTGTTGAGGGAGCTGGCAGGGAGTCCATACAGAGGAGCATTGCAATAGTCCAGGCGAGAGGTAATGAAGGGATGTATAAGCGTTTCAGCAGCTGAGTCTGTCAGGGAGGGGCGAAGTCTGGCATTGTTCTTGAGATGGAAGAAGGTAGATTTAGTGAAGGTTTTAATATGGGCATCGTAGAGTGTTGAATCGAGGATGACCCCCAGATAGGGCAGGCGTTGATGTTGAGGTCAAACTCCTCCACCTTCTTTAAGAGAGATTTGGGGGCCACCAATATGGCCTGTCTTATTGCCATTGAGCTTCAGAAAGTTTGACCTCATCCATGATTTTATTTTAGGCAATTGATGAGTGATGATGGGGAGGTCAGAGGTGAGTTTGGAGTGAACATAGATTTCTGTGTCATCAGCATAGCAGTGGACTTGGAGACTGTGTTGACGGATGATTTGGCCGAGGGGTATGATGTAGATAATGAAAAGGAGAGGCCCTAAGACTGAGCCTTGGGGGACCCCCTGGTGGACAGGAGCGTGGGCGGATTTGAAGTACCCCAGGGTCACAAACTGCTTCCTGTCGGGCAGGTAGGACCTTAAACAAGCCAGGAATGATCGAGTGATTCCCAGTCTTCTCCATTCTTTCAAGGAGGATGGAATGGCAAACAGTGTCAAAGGCAGCTGATACAGTAGGTCCAGAGGGATGAGGAGGTTGAGATTGCCTAAATCAGCCGCTAGAAGTTGATCATTGACCACTTTGACGAGAGTCGTTTCTATGGGTAGACTTGGCCTTGTGGAGAGCATCTTTGTAGTTTGAGACATGTTCCTTATATGCCTCAGCATGTACTGTGAGCCCTGTTTTCTTACACAGCGGCCGGCAGCCTTCATAGTATGTAGTTCTGGTGAATACTAGGGTGAAGACGCAGGATTTGACAGGGGCCAGTAGATCCATCCATATTTGAGAAGAGCACTTTGTTGTTGTTGGAAACCAGGTCACCAACAGGGGTCAGGAGAGGTTCAGGGTGGGGGGGTGGGTGTTGACAGGTTTGATGTTTCTGAGGGTGATGATGCATTTGTTAAGGGTCTTGGGGAGGGGGATGGAAAGGTTAAATAGGACGGCTATGTGGTCAGAAATGGTGCGTTCCAGGCCATACAGATCGTCGGGAGCGATGCCAGTGGAGCACACCAGGTCGAGGGTGATGCCTTGGAATGAGTTGGAAAATTCACATGCTGTGTGAAATTGAAACAGTCCAACAGGGAAAGGAAATCCACCGCAAACTCACAAGTGCTGTAGTCCACATGGATGTTTAAAGTGGAACTTACAGCGTTTTAGCAACATGAAACCTTATACAAATCTGTTCATATACACCCCCAGGAAGAATATGACACAATGTTTTACATTTTCTGACAAGCGAGCACTTAGATATGGTCATTTTCACCTTTTCATCAATTCATAGAATGTTTGGGAATGACGAATATTTAGGCATTTGTGAAAATTCTATAGCAATACAGGGTGGGAAAGCCACTACAGTAAATAACACCAACAAAAAAACATTTATCTTGTCCAGAACCGGAGTCTATGCAGACCGGTGTGCCAATCAGAGCTACAGTAGGCCTATATGCAAACAAGACATTTGCTACACGGGCCTGCCATCATTCACTTTGAACTGGACTGTGAGTTTACAGTCAGTAGCAACAGCACAACTTTAGATCATTAGAACGCTGGGCTTTACAGAAGAGTGGCCAGAAAAAAGCCATTGCATAAAGAAAAAAATAAACAAACATGTTTGGTGTTCGCCAAAAGGCATGTGGGAGACTCCCCAAACATATGGAAGAAGGTACTCTGGTCACATGAGACTAAAATTGAGTTTTTTGGCCATCAAGGAAAATGCTATGTCTGGTTCAAACCCAACAGCTCTCATCATCCCGAGAACAACATCCCCACAGTGAAGCATGGTGGTGGCAGCATCATGCTGTGGGGATGTTTTTCATCAGCAGGGACTGGGAAACTGCTCAGAATTGAAGGAATCATAGATGGCGATGGATGGCGCTAAATACAGGGAAATTCTTGAGGGAAACCTGTTTCAATCTTCCAGACGTTTGAGCCTGGGACGGAGGTTCACCTACCAGCAGGACAATGACCCTAAGCATACTGATAAAGCAGCGCTTGAGTGGTTTAAGGGGACATTTCTTGGAATGGCCTAGTCAAAGCCCAGACCTCAATCCAATTGAGAATCTGTGGTATGACTTAAAGATTGCTATACACCAGCGGAACGAACCCATCCAACTTGAAGGAGCTGGAGCAGTTTTGCCTTGAAGAATGGGCAAAAATCCCAGTGGCTAGATGTGGCAAGCTTATAGAGACATCCCCCAAGAGACTTGCAGCTGTAATTGCTGCAAAAGGTGGCTCTACAAAGTATTAACTTTGGGGGGGGTGAATAGTTATGCACGCTCAAGTTTTCAGTTTTTTTGTCTTATTTCTTGTTTGTTTCACAATAAAAAATATTTTGCATCTTCAAAGTAGTAGGCATGTTGTGTAAATCAAATGATACAAACCCCCCAAAAATGTATTTTAATTCCAGGTTGTAAGGCAAACAAAATAGGAAAAATGCCAAGGGGGGTGAATACTTTCGCAAGCCACTGTATGTTGTGTAATTGTTAGATATTATTGCACTGTCGGAGCTAGAAGCACAAGCATTTCGCTACACCCGCAATAACATCTGCTAAACACGTGTATGTGAACAACAACATTTGATTTGATTTGAACTGTTGAACATCTGAGCTTGTGGTTGTTTGTGGGGGGAAGGGTGGAGTGTGTGTGTGTGTGTGTGTGTGTGTGTGTGTGTGTGTGTGTGTGTGTGTGTGTGTGTGTGTGTGTGTGTGTGTGTGTGTGTGTGTGTGTCCATCCCACATCTGTTTCTATAGGGTAATAATGTTAGGGACAATATAGGATGAATCACAATAATTGTTTGCCAAAATAATAATTGCTTGCCAAAAATGTAATTTTTGTAATGCCAATCCTGATGATAGGTAACAATCCTTTGTATGAATGCATACATTATTACACATATTACTTGTTAATTGTGGAAATAAATTAAGATAGGCTAGATTTTTAAATATACAGCGCATTCGTAAAGTATTCAGACCCCTTGACTTTTCCACTTTTTGTTTCGTTAAAATTCCCTCATCAATCTACACACAATACCCCAAATTATAAAGCAAAAACTGTTTTAACCTGTTAGGGCTAGGGGGCAGTATTTGCACGGCTGGATAAAAAAATGTACCCGATTTAATCTGGTTACTAATCCTACCCAGTAACTAGAATATGCATATACTTATTATATATGGATAGAAAACACCCTAAAGTTTCTAAAACTGTTTGAATTGAATTGAATTGAACTGTCTGTGAGTATAACAGAACTCATTTGGCAGGCAAAACCCTGAGACAGATTCTGACAGGAAGTGGATACCTGATGTGTTGTATTACCTTTAAACCTATGCCATTGAAAAACACAGGGGCTGAGGAATATTTTGGCACTTCCTATTGCTTCCACTAGATGTCACCAGCCTTTACAAAGTGTTTTGAGTCTTCTGGAGGGAGATCTGACCGAACAAGAGCCATGGAACGATGATGGCCCATTAGACACCTGGCGCGCGAGTTCATGTTGGGTACCCTCGTTCCAATACGTTATAAAAGAGAATGCATTCGTCCACCTTGAATATTATTCATGTTCTGGTTAAAAAAGGCCCTAATGATTTATGCTATACAACGTTTGACATGTTTGAACGAACGTAAATATATTTTTTCCCCTCGTTCATGAAGTGAAGTCTGGCGGGCTTAGACCATGTGCTAACAAGACGGAGATTTTTGGACATAAATGATGAGCTTTTTTGAACAAAAATACATTCGTTATGGAGCTGTGATACCTGGAAGTGACATCTGATGAAGAGAATCAAAGGTAATGGATTATTTACATAGTATTTTCGATTTTAGATCTCCCCAACATGGCGGCTAGTCTGTATCGCAACGCGTATTTTTCTGGGCGCAGTGCTCAGATTATTGCAAAGTGTGATTTCCCAGTAAGGTTATTTTTAAATCTGGCAAGTTGATTGCGTTCAAGAGATGTAAATCTATAATTCTTTAAATGACAATATAATATTTTACCAATGTTTTCTAATATTAATTATTTAATTTGTGGTGCTGACTTGAATGCCGGTTATTGGAGGGAAACGATTTCCTGAACATCAACGCCACAGTAAAACGCTGTTTTTGGATATAAATATGAACTTGATAGAACTAAAAATGCATGCATTGTCTAACACAATGTCCTAGGAGTGTCATCTGTTGGAGATTGTAAAAGGTTAGTGCATAATTTTAGCTGATTTTATGGTTTTGGTGACGCCTGTCTTTGAATTGGCACAACATTACACACAACTCTTGTAAATGTACTGTCCTAACATACTCTAAATTTATGCTTTCGCCGTAAAACCTTTTTGAAATCGTAAAACGTGGTTAGATTAAGGAGATGTTTATCTTTCAAAGGGTGTAAAATAGTTGTATGTTTGAAAAATTTGAATTTTGACATTTATTTCGATTCAAATTTGCCGCTCTTGAAATGCACCTGCTGTTGATGGAGTGCACCACGGGTGGGACGCTTGCGTCCCACGTAGCCCATAGAGGTTAAAAGATATTTTAGCAAATTTATTAAAAATAAAAATTGAAATGTCTCATTTACATAAGTATTCAGAACCCTTACTCAGTACTTTGTTGAAGCACCTATGGCAGCGATTACAGCCTTGAGTCTTCTTGGGTACACCTGTATTTGAGGAGTTTTCCCCATTCTTCTCTGCCGATCCTCTCAAGCTCTGTCAGGTTGAATGGGGAGTGTCGCTGCACAGCTATTTTCAGGTCTCTCCAGAGATGTTCGATGGGGTTCAAGTCCGGGCTCTGCTGGGCCACTCAAGGACATCCAGAGACTTGTCCTGAAGCCACTGTTGGATTGTCTTGGCTGTATGCACAATAGATATGGTAGGAGATAATCCAAAGAAAAACCAACCAGAATTCTTTGGGGGAGAGACCATCCTCCTCTTACAATGGCAAGTATAAGGTCAGGCTGAAAATTAGCTCCCTGGATGCAATTCCTATGGCTTCCACAGGGTGCCAGCAGTCTATGTTCAAGGTTTCAGGCTGGTAACTTCAAAAACGAATAATAAATATCACTTTTAGTACAGGGACACAGTCTTGGAAATTCGTGTTTGCACGCGCTATGAAGACAGGACACACCTGTTAAAATCGGTTTCCTATTTAACATACTTCTTTCCGTAAGAAATATTATAGTTTGATTACATTTTAGGGTATCTGAGGAGTAAATAGAAACGTATTTTGACTTGTTGAAACAAAGTTTAGGGTTAGATTTTCGGATTACTTTCTCTGCACGTTGAACGAGTGGATTACTCAAATTGATTGTGCCAACTAAACAGAGTTTTTGGATACAAAGAAGGATTTTATCTAACAAAACGACACTACATGTTATAGCTGGGACCCTTTGGATGACAAATCAGAGGAAGAGTTTCAAAAAGTAAGTGAATATTTAATCGCTATTTGTGAATTTATGAAACTTGTGCCGGTGGAAAAATATTTTGATTTGGGGCGCCATCCACAAACAACCGCATTGCATGCTTTCGCTGTAATAGCTACTGTAAATCAGACAGTGCAGTTAGATTAACAAGAATTTAAGCTTTCAACCGATATAAGACACTTATGTACCTAAATGTTTAATATCCATCGTTTTTATGATTATTTATTTGAATTGCGCGCCCTCCAGTTTTACCGGAAGTTGTCCCGTAGCGGGACGCCTAGGCTTAAGAATTAAGAATGATGGAGGCCACTGTGTTCTTGGGGACCTTCAATGCTGCAGAAATGTTTTGGTACCTTTCCCCAGATCTGTGCCTGGACACAATCTTGTCTTGGAGCTCTACAGACATTTACTTCAATTTCGAGGCTTGGTTTTTGCTCTGACATGCACTGTCAACTGTGGTACCTTATATAGACAGGTGTGTGCCTTTCCAAATCATGTCCAATTAATTGAATTTACCACAGGTGGACTCGAATCAAGTTGTAGAAACATCTCAATGATGATCTATGGAAACAGGATGCTCCTGAGCTCAATTTCGAGACTCATAGCAAAGGGTCTGAATACTTATGTAAATAAGGTATTTCTGTTTTTTTTATACATTTGCAAATATTTCTAAAAACCTGGTTTTGCTTTGTCATTATGGGGTATTGTGTGTAGATGTAACGGCTGTCTATGGAAGAAGTGGACCAAAATGCGGCGGAGTTAGGGTTCGTCATATTTAATGTCACGAACACTATGCATTTACAAAAACAACAAAAACTGACAGCCAACACAGTCCTGTCAGGTGCAACCACATTGACAAGCACAATTACCCACGAAACACAAAGGAAACGTAGGCAACTTATGTGTGACTCCCAATCAACCACAACCCTCTACAGCTGTGCTTGATTGGAAGTCACACGGCCAAAATCAATGAAACAATAAAAAACACACTCCCTTCTGCCACGTCCTGACCCAACTACACCCTCTACTGGTCAGGACGTGACAGTAGATTGATGAGGAACAGAATATAGTTCTCCCATGGGCAAAGATATTCAAAAGGGTTGATGATATTAATTAGTAGATGGATTCTTTTAAAATTACGGTCCAAATAATGATGATCAACGCTTCTTTAAAAATATATATAATAATTAATCAAGCTTACAAGCAATACAAAACTCTGTTATTATGGTGGGAGATTATAATATGGTTTTAAATACCTCAATGGACCGTAAAGGAAATCACACTACAAACTATTACCCTCATGCATTTAAGGAAATCACAAATATCATGGATTTATTAGAGCAAGTGGATTCATGGAGGTATACCAGAGGACCATTATTAGCATATTTTAACCATAAAAATTATAGATTATCAGATTCTCAACAAGAAGATCTGATTTTCATTGTTACTGAAACAGGACCCAAGATCCAGTCCATTAAAATTGGAGGCCCCTTACACTTCACTGTTGTGATGCAGAAATTCTAGAAAAATGGATAGCACAAGTATTAAAAAGATATTGTCGGATATTATTCATCCTAATCAGACATGTTTTTACATGGACGATGCATTGGAGATAATGTAAGACAAGTACTGGAAACGATAGAACACTATGAAAAATCTGGGACACCAGGCCTGGTATTCATAACTGGCTTTTGATAAAGTACGACTGGAATTTATATATAAATGCCTGGAATATTTCAATTTTGGAGAATCCCTTATTCAATGGGTTAAAGTTATGTATCGTTACCCTAGGTGTAAAATAGTAAATAATGGTTACTTCTCAGAAAGTATTAAACTGTCAAGAGGAGTAATACAAGGTTGTCCACTATCGGCATATCTATTTATTATGGCCATAGCTATTAAAATCAGATACAACAATAAAGTCAAGGGGCTGGAAATCCAGGGCTTAAAAACAACGGTCTCATTGTACGCTGATGATTCACGTTTTCTTTGAAATCCACAGTTTGGATCCCTCCACAGCCTCATAGAGGATCTATACAATTTTTCTATCATCTCTGGATTACAACCAAATGATGATAAGTGTACTATATTATGTATTGGATCACTAAAAAATACAACTTTTACATTACCGGGTAGTTTACCAATAAAATGGTCTGATGGTGAAGTGAACATACTCGGTATTCATATCCCAAAGAAAGAAATTATCTCACTACAATTTGTTTTATAGAAAGTTAACAAAAAGAGATAAGATCTTGTGATCATGGAAAGGAAAATACCTGTCTATTTGTGGAAAAATCTTTAGTCATATCCCAATTTACCTTTTTACTTATGGCCTACACTAGCGACTTGTTTTTTAAATGAGCAAAACATATTCAATTTTATTTGGAAGGGCAAGCCAGACAAAATTCAAGCAGGCCTCTTTATATGATGAATATGAATTCGGAGGGCAGCACTTACTAAATATTAAGCATTAGACATCTCACAAAAGGCTTCAATCATACAAAAGCAATCCTTAAATCCAAACTGGTTCTCTTGAACATTAGTAAGAATGTCTCACCCCATGTTCAATAATGTTTTTTTCCCATTATTCAGATTACAACCTCTCACTTTAGGTTATTTTAAAATGAAATAATCTCAAAAATATCGCTATTTTAAAAACAAGTCATTGAAGGTTGCAATTTCAGTTTAATCCACCAGAAAATACTGAACAAATATCACAACAAACATTATGGTTAAATTCAAATATACTAATTGATAAAAAATATATATTATAAATATGACTGGTGGAGTTATGTCACACATGCAGCTAGCAAATATATATGGAAATCAAATCAAATCAAATGTTATTTGTCACATACACATGTTTAGCAGATGTTAATGTGAGCGTAGCGAAATGCTTGTGCATCTAGTTCCGACAGTGCAGTAAAATCTAACAAATAATCTAACAATTCCCCAACAACTACTTAATACACACAAATCTAAAGGGGTGAATGAAAATATGTACATGTAAGTATATGGATGAGCAATAGGCAAGGTGCAATAGATGGTATAAAATACAGTATAGCCATGTGATATGAGTAATGTAAGATATGTAAACATTATTAAACTGGCATTATTTAGAGTGGCATTGTATAAAGTGACTAGAGATCCATTTGTTAAAGTGGACAGTGATTGGGTCTCAATGTAGGCAGCAGCCTCTCTGAGTTAGTGATTGCTGTTTAATAGTCTGATGGCCTTGAGATAGAAGCTGTTTTTCAGTCTCTCAGTCCCAGCTTTGATGCACCTGTAGTGACCTCGCCTTCTGGATGGTAGCGGTGTGAACAGGCAGTGGCTCAGGTGGTTGATGTCCTTTTTTGGCCTTCCTGTGACATCGGGTGCTGTAGGTGTCATGGAGGGCAGGTAGTTTGCCCCCGGTGATGCGTTGTGCAGACCACACCACCCTCTGGAGAGCCTTGCGGTTGAGGGCGGTGCAGTTGCCGTACCAGGCTGACAGGATGCTCTCGATTGTGCATCTGTAAATGTTTGTCAGGGTTTTAGGTGACAAGCCAAATTTCTTCAGCCTCCTGAGGTTGAAGAGGCGCTATTGCGCCTTCTTCACCACACTGTCTGTGTGGGTGTACTGACCTCGCCTTCTGGATGGTAGCGGTGTTAATAGGCAAATATGCTCGGGTGGTTGATGTCCTTGATGATCTTTTTGGCCTTCCTGTGACATCGGGTGTTGTAGGTGTCATGGAGGGCGGTGCAGTTGCAGTACCAGGCTGTGATACAGCCCGACAGTATGCACTCGATTGTGCATCTGTAAAAGTTTGTCAGGGTTTTGAGTGACAAGCCAAATTTCTTCAGCCTCTTGAGGTTGAAGAGGTGCTGTTTGCCCCTTCTTCACCACACTGTCTGTGTGGGTGGACCATTTCAGTTTCTCTACTGCTATCCCTTCGATGTGGATAGGGGGGTGCTTCGTCTGCTGTTTCCTGAAGTCCACGATCATCTCCTTTGTTTTGTTGACGTTGAGTGAGAGGTTGTTTTCCTGACACCACACTCCAAGTGCCCTCACCTCCTCCCTGTAGGCTGTCTCGCTGTTGCTGGTAATCATGTCCACTACTGTTGTGTCGTCTGCAAACTTGATGAATGAGTTGGAGGCGTGCATAGCCACGCAGTCGTGGGTGAACAGGGAGTACAGGAGAGGCTGAGCACGCACCCTTGTGGGGCCCCAGTGTTCAGTGTCAGCGAAGTGGAGATGTTATTTCCTACCATCACCACCTGGGGGTGGCCCGTCAGAAAGTCCAGGATCCAGTCGCACAGGGCGGGGTTGAGACCCAGAGCCTCCAGCTTGATAATGAGCATGGAGGGTACTATGGTGTTGAATGCTGAGCTGTAGTCAATGAACAGCATTCTTACATAGGTATTACTTTTGTCCAGATGGGATAGGGCAGTGTGCAGTGTGATGGCAATTGCGTCGTCTGTGGGCCTGTTGGGGTGATATGCAAACTGAAGTGTGTCTAGGGTGGCCAGTAAGGTGGAGGTGATATGATCCTTGACAAGTCTGTCAAATCACTTCATGATGACAGAAGTGAGTGCTACGGGGCGGTAGTCATTTAGTTCAGTTATCTTTACCTTCTTGGGTACAGAAACAATGATAGCCATCTTTAAGGATGTGGGGACAACAGACTAGGATAGAGAGCAATTGAATATGTCTGTAAACATACCAGCCAGCTGGTCTGCGCATTCTCTGAAGACGCGGCTAGGGATGCCGTCTGGGCCAGCAGCCTTGCGAGGGTTAACGCGTTTAAATGCTTTACTCACGTGAGCCACAGAGAAGGAGAGGGGGAGGCGCAGTCCTTGTTAGCGGGCCGTGACAGTGGCACTGTATTATCCTCAAAGCGGGCAAAGAAGGTGTTTAGTTTGTCTGGAAGCGTGACATCGGTGTCCGTGACGTGGTTGGTTTTCTTTTTGTAGTCCATGATTTCCTATAGACCATGCAAAATACATCTCGTGTCTGAGCCATTGAATTGCGACTCCACCTTGTCCCTGTCCTGGCATTTGTTAGATTGCCTTGCGGAGGGAATAACTACACTGTTTATATTCAGTCATATTCCCAGACCTCTTTCCATGGTTAAATGCGGTGGAACGCGCTTTAAGTTTCGTGCGAATGCCGCCATCCATCCACGGTTTCTGGTTAGGGTAGGAAATGTCTGCTCTACTCAAAATTACAGCCAACTAATTGCAGCATTACGGCAAAAATGGAAGAGAGCAAGTGGAAGGGGGAGAAAGTAAGGAACTTTTCTGCATTAAAGATCAAAATTGTTTTAAGAAAATTGTGATAAATAGAAAAGTATACCAGTTTCTTTTAAGGATTGACAACTGTGCCATATAGATTGCAAAATAGTTGGGAAGAGATTTTCTTTGTACCGATTCCATGACACATGATTTATGATCTGATACACAAAACGCTTGATTCAAAACTTAGAATTTTTCCATTTATATGATTATACAAAATCCTTGCAACCAATAGAATGTTATACAGTAAGGGAAAAAAGTATTTGATCCCCTGCTGATTTTGTACGTTTGCCCACTGACAAAGAAATGATCAGTCTATAATTTTAATGATAGGTTTATTTGAACAGTGAGAGACAGAATAACAACAAAAAAATCCTGAAAAACGCATGTCAAAAATGTTATAAAATGTTTTGCATTTTAATGAGGGAAATAAGTATTTGACCCCTCTGCAAAACATGACTTAGTACTTGGTGGCAAAACCCTTGTTGGCAATCACAGAGGTCAGACGTTTCTTGTAGTTGGCCACCAGGTTTGCACACATCTCAGGAGGGATTTTGTCCCACTCCTCTTTGCCGATCTTCTCCAAGTCATTAAGGTTTCGAGGCTGACGTTTGGCAACTCGAACCTTCAGCTCCCTCCACAGATTTTCTATGGGATTAAGGTCTGGAGACTGGCTAGGCCACTCCAGGACCTTAATGTGCTTCTTCTTGAGCTACTCCTTTGTTGCCTTGGCCGTGTGTTTTGGGTCATTGTCATGCTGGAATACCCATCCACGACCCATTTTCAATGCCCTGGCTGAGGGAAGGAGGTTTTCACCCAAGATTTGATGGTACATGGCCCCGTCCATCGTCCCTTTGATGCGGTGAAGTTGTCCTGTCCCCTTAGCAGAAAAACACCCCCAAAGCATAATGTTTCCACCTCCATGTTTGACGGTGGGGATGGTGTTCTTGGGGTCATAGGCAGCATTCCTCCTCCTCCAAACACGGCGAGTTGAGTTGATGCCAAAGAGCTCCATTTTGGTCTCATCTGACCACAACACTTTCACCCAGTTGTCCTCTGAATCATTCAGATGTTCATTGGCAAACTTCAGACGGGCATGTATATGTGCTATCTTGAGCAGGGGGACCTTGCGGGCGCTGCACGATTTCAGTCCTTCACAGCGTAGTGTGTTACCAATTGTTTTCTTGGTGACTATGGTCCCAGCTGCCTTGAGATCATTGACAAGATCCTCCCGTGTAGTTCTGGGCTGATTCCTCACCGTTCTCATGTCATTGCAACTCCACGAGGTGAGATCTTGCATGGAGCCCCAGGCCGAGGGAGATTGACAGTTCTTTTGTGTTTCTTCCATTTGCAAATAATCGCACCAACTGTTGTCACCTTCTCACCAAGCTGCTTGGCGATGGTCTTGTAGCCCACTCCAGCCTTGTGTAGGTCTACACTCTTGTCCTTGACATCCTTGGAGAGATCTTTGGTCTTGGCCATGATGGAGAGTTTGGAATCTGATTGATTGATTGCTTCTGTGGACAGGTGTCTTTTATACAGGTAACAAACTGAGATTAGGAGCACTCCCTTTAAGAGTGTGCTCCTAATCTCAGCTCGTTACCTGTATAAAAGACACCTGGGAGCCAGAATTCTTTCTGATTGAGAGGGGGTCAAATACTTATTTCCCTCATTAAAATGCAAATCAATTTATAACATTTTTGACATGTGCTTTTCTGGATTTTTTTGTTGTTGTTCTGTCTCTCACTGTTCAAATAAACCTACCATTAAAATTATAGACTGATCATTTCTTTGTCAGTGGGCAAACGTACAAAATCAGCAGGGGATCAAATACTTTTTTCCCTCACTGTATATATGGGGGATAAACCATCACAGCTCTGCAGATTTTGCTGTGAAGAGACAGAACCATTAGATTATTTGTTTTGGTACTGTCCATACAGTATGTGACTAGATTTTGGTCACAGGTTCAGGAATGGCTAAAGAATTACAACATTTACCTGGCGCTAACTCTGCAAATGGCACTAATGGGTGATGTAAAAAGTCATAGTCAATCGATCAATAATATAATAATACTCTTAACCAAAAAAAAATAATTTACAATCTTTAAAAACTATGAGAATAGAAAGGTTCAGAACTTGTGAAACATCTCAGCACAGTTGGAAAATACATGGAAAACAGAAATCAAAACTGGATAGTGTTCAGAGATAGATAGGAGGGCTTCAGTTGAAGGGTGGGACAAAAAACAAGATAACTAATGTAAAAAATACTGTGGCCGTAAAATGTACATAGTATGTATAAGCTGGAAGTAGAAGCCTAAATGTTGTTGCCCATTAGTTTACTCCAATTAGGGGAGAAAAATATATAATGAAGTAAAATATATATTTTTAAAACAGTGCATTCGGAAAGTATTCAGACCCCGTCACTTTTCCACATTTTGTTACGTTACAGCCTTATTCTAAAATGGATTACATTATTTTTTCCCCTCATCAATCTACACACAATACCCCATAATGTCAAAACAAAAACAGGTTTTTAGAAATTGTTGCTAATTTATTAAAAAATAAAAAACAGATACCTTATTTACATAGGTAACCAGGCACTTTGCCTCCATTAAGGGGTAAAGGTAGTAACACGACTCAAAACAGTGGTTTTACTATCCATAACACACATTCAAGTTGGCTAATTCATTTGATCAGGGATCATGATGTTGAAAGATGTTGATATCAAAAATGTTTGTCAATTAATTGTCCCCTAACTTACCACTGGAGCCTAAACAGTAAGACCACTATGGGGCAGAAACCCAGCCCCTTAGAATTGGCCTTGTCTTAGCTTTACAGTAAGCTCTCAGGCTCACTAGAGGGAGTTAGATACCTCGCATTGAAACACGCTTGGTCGGCGTCGACTGAATAACTCAACGGCAACTGGACCAACCAACGTTGCGTTACTACTGCCATCTAACGTCATTAGTGTTGCATCCCACGGCATTGCATTCTTCTGTTCAGTACTGTGCTTGGATAAAGATTTATTTTTGAAGCCATGAGGTGTTAATGCAATATTGACTCAGGTGCTGTAGAATCAGCCTGTGGACAGACAGTCACTACTTTAAATGAGCCACTGTCTTTGTCTTACTTTCCTCCCCTGCTTCTTCACGGTGCTATAGGTACACTAGATGGCAAGCAAGTGTTCCTCTAGTTTCTAGAACAGACGAGCTGCGGTGATCTGACGCGACGAGAGGGATCAGATTCTCCTTAAACTGTGTTGATAAATGTCTTCATCAAACGTTGTCCCACTCAGGCTTTGCCTTATTGAAAAGTTATGATTGAACGTTAATAATCCTCTATTTCACATCCAGTGTGTAGCAGCTGAGGATTATTATTATTATTCTCCATCAGGTGGCAATCGATGTGTTACGTTAAGGGGATGATTTTGCAGTTTTGTCCTTCCACTCAGACACGGACCATTTGAGTATTAACTTTTAGTTTTGAATAATGGTAATCCCCATTGACCTTTTAGTTGTTTTACACTGTTACACATATCGATGAGTTTTAATGAGAAAAAAAATGTCAACAGTGAAATATCAATGGGGGCTGTAAGTCATTGTGTATGTATACCTGTCTTTCCAAATCATGTACATGTATGAAAAAACCTGAGGCAAATGTTAAAATGTAACACTTAATAGAGCAGACGATTAACTTGTTGAGTATTGACAGATAGTAAACAGGTGGGTAATATTTGGGAACACTACTACAATTCTATCTAGCTACAGATGGTATGTGTTAAAATAGTATCACGGTACATGATACTCGCACCACCAGACCAGGACCAGAAATAACTATGGGCACAAAGTGAGTGTTGTTTGTGTGTTGTCTGGGGTGGGATTGAGAGCAGTTGTGACAAATGGACTAGAAAGTTGTATTGTATTGTGAGAGAGTATACAGGGTCTTTGACAGCATAGGCCAGTGGTTAATACCTATGAGACATTAGTGAGAGATGCTCCCCCGCCAGACAAGAGGACAACAACTCAACTGAGAGACAGAAGATGATGATGATGATGCTGCAAAGGACAGATAAGTTTTCCCATTAGCACCCGTTTGATCTTTGGAACGTGGCAAGAATATAATGGTGTGTCTCAAAGGGTCAACATAATCAGGTGAGACTGAGCATAGGACACTAAACTCCCGAGTGGCGCAGGGGTCTAAGGCACTGCATTGCAGTGCTAGAGGCTTTACTACAGACCCGGGTTTGATCCTAAACGGCTGCGATGGGAGTCCCATAGAACAGTGCAAAATTGGCCCAGTGTCGTCTGGGTTAGGGGAGGGGTTGGCCGGGGGGGCTTTACAAGTAGACCATCATTGTAAATAAGAATTTGTTCTAAACTGACTTGTCTATTAAAATAAAGGTTGAATTAAAAGCTATACAGTGTATTTGTAAAGTATTCAGACCCTTTGATTTACAGCCTTGTCCTAAAATTGATTAAATTAAAAAGTTTACTCATCAATCTGCACAATACCCTGTAATTACAAAGTGAAAACAGGTTTTTAGACATTTTTGCAAATGTATTAAAAATAAAAAACAGAAACACATTATTTACATAAGTATTCAGACCCTTTGCTATGAGACTCGAAATTGAGCTCAGGTGCATCCTGTTTCCATTGATCATCCTTGAGATGTTTCTACAACTTGATTGGAGACCACCTGTGGTAAATTCAATTGATTGGACATGATTTGGATAGGCACACACCTGTCTATATAAGGTCCCACAGTTGACAATGCATGTCAGAGCAAAAACCAAGCCATGAGGTCGAAGGAATTGTCAGTAGAGCTCCGTGACATGATTGTGTCGAGACACAGATCTGGGGAAAGGTACCAAAACATTTCTACATCGAAGGTCCCCAAGAACACAGTGGCCTCCACCATTCTTAAATGGAAGAATTTTGGAACCACAAAGACTCTTCCTAGAGCTGGCCGCCTGGCCAAACTGAGCAATCGGGGGAGAAGGGCCTTGGTCAGGGAGGTGACCAAGAACCCGATGCTTACACTGACAGAGCTCCAGAGATTCTCTGTGGAGATGGGAGAACCTTCCAGAAGGACAACCATCTTTGCAGTACTCCACCAATCAGGCCTTTATGGTAGAGTGGCCAGAAGGAAGCCACTCCTCAGTAAAAGGCGCAAGACAGCCCGCTTGGAGTTTGCCAAAAGGCACCTAAAGGACTCAGACCATGACAAACAAGATTCTCTGGTCTGATGAAACCAAGATTGAACTCTTTGAACTGAATGCCAAGCGTCACATCTGGAGGAAACCTGGCACCATCACTACGGTTAAGCATGGTGGTGCAGCATTATGCTGTGGGGATGTTTTTCAGCGGCAGGGACTGGGAGACTATTCAGGATTGAGGGAAAGATGAACTGAGCTAAGTACAGAGAGCTCCTTGATGAAAACCTGCTCCAGAGCGCTCAGGATCTCAGACTAGGGTGAAAGTTAACCTTCCAACAGGACAAAGACCATAAGCACAAGGCAAGACAACGCAGGAGTGGCTTCGGGACAAGTCTCTGAATGTCCTTGAATGGCCCAGCCAGAGCCCGGACTTGAACCCGATCGAACATCAGAAAACAGACCTGAAAACAGCTGCGCAGCGACGCTCTACATCCAACCTGACAGAGCTTGAGAGGATCTGCAGAGAAGGATGGGAGAAACTCGCCAAATACAGGTGTGCCAAGCTTGTAGCGTCATATCCAAGAAGACTGGAGGCTGTAATCGCTGCCAAAGGTGCTTTAACAAAGCACTGAGTAAAAGGTCTGAATTCTCATGTAAATGTTATATTTCTTCTTTTTTTTTATATAATTTGCAAACATTTCTAAAAACCTGTTTTTGCTTTTTCATTATGGGATATTGTGTGGATTGATGAGGGGGAAAAACTATTTTAATACATTTTAGAATAAGGCTGTAACGTAACAAAATGTGGAAAAAGTCAAGGGGTCTGAATACTTTCCGAATGCACTGTATCTTGAGGCAAGTACTGTAATAGAAAGCTTGTTCTTTGTATTTGCAGAAGCCATTATATCATTTGTTTGTGTTCTGTGCGCATTATATACTCTGGTAAAGTTCTACCATCAACTATATACAGTTGAAGTCGGAAGTTTACATACACTTAGGTTGGAGTCATTAAAACTCGTTTTTCAAAAACTCCACAAATGTCTTGTTTACAAACTATAGTTTTGGCAAGTCGGTTAGGACATTTTCCCAACAATTGTTTACAGACAGATTATTTCACTGTATCACAATTCCAGTGGGTCAGAAGTTTACATACACTAAGTTGACTGTGCCTTTACACAGCTTGGACAATTCAAGAAAATGATGTCATGGCTTTAGTAGCTTCTGATAGGCTAATTGACATCATTTGAGTCAATTGGAGGTGTACCTGTGGATATATTTGAAGGCCTACCTTCACACTCAGTGCCTCTTTGCTTGACATTATGGGAAAATCTAAAGAAATCAGCCAAGACCTCAGAAAAAAATTGTAGACATCCACAAGTCTGGTTCATCTTTGGGAGCAATTTCCAAATGCCTGAATGTACCACGTTCATCTGCACAAACAATAGTACACAAGTATAAACACCATGGGACCATGCAGCCGTCATACCGCTCAGGAAGGAGATGCGTTCTGTCTCCTAGAGATGAACATACTTTGGTGCGAAAAGCGCAAATCAATCCCAGAACAACAGCAAATGACTTTGTGAAGATGCTGGAGGAAACAGGTACAAAGGTATCTATATCCACAGTAAAACGAGTCCTATATCGACATAACCTGAAATGCCGCTCAGCAAGGAAGAAGTCACTGCTCCAAAACTGCCATAAAAAAAGCCAGACTACAGTTTGCAACTGCACATGGGGACAAAGATCGTACTTTTTGGAGAAATGTCCTCTGGTCTGATGAAACAAAAATAGAACTGTTTGGCCATAATGACCATCGTTATATTTGGAGGAAAAAGGGGGGGGGGTTGCAAGCCGAAGAACACCCTCCGAACAGTGAAGCACGGGGGTGGTAGCATCATGTTGTGGTGGTGCTTTGCTGCAGGATGGACTGGTGTACTTCACAAAATAGATAGCATCATGAGGAAGGACAATTATGTGGATATATTGAAGCAACATCTCAAGACATCAGTCAGGAAGTTGAAGCTTGGTCGCAAATGGGTCTTCCAAATGGACAATGACCCCAAGCATACTTCCAAAGTTGTGGCAAAATGGCTTAAGGACAACAAAGTCAAGGTATTGGAGTGGCCATCACAAAGCCCTGACATCAATCCTATAGAAAATTTGTGGGCAGAACTGAAAAAGCGTGTGCGAGCAAGGAGGCCTACAAACCTGACTCAGTTACACCAGCTCTGTCAGGAGGAATGGGACAAACTTCACCCAACTTATTCTGGGAAGCTTGTGGAAGGCTACCCGAAATGTTTGACCCAAGTTAAACAATTTAAAGGCAATGCTACCAAACACTAATTGAGTATATGTAAACTTCTGACCCACTGGGAATGTGATGAAAGAAATAAAAGCTGAGATAAATCATTCTCTCTAAAATTATTCTGACATTTCACATTCTTAAAATAAAGTGGTGATCCTAACTGACCAAAGACAGGGAATTTTTACGAGGATTAAATGTCAGGAATTGTGAAAACTGAGTTTAAATGTAGTTGGCTAAGGTGTATGTAAACTTCCGACTTCAACTGCACCATAAAATCAATATAATTATGAATTTTAGAATTATTCAATTCATTGTCAACATTTGCGGGAAAAATTATATTTTAACATATTATTGGGCAAAGAAATACCCACACAATTATATTTTGGCTTTGCAAGGTTTTTCAAGACATCCATGCATGTCCAATTACCAAATGGTTTTATCACCTTGGAGGGATGTTTTCTCCTTCCCTCGCTCTGCTATCTATCTGGCATATTCAATATTTTATAATAATATATTATAACTTAATATTATTGTATTTTAAAGCAGCTGGACAGTAACATGTAATTATATAATGTTACATCTACACCTCACAAGATTATTAGATTATTATAAATCTGGCCATGCATCTTTGCCAAGAGATTTCAGAAAAAACAAGGGACACCAGGCAGAAAGCTCCACGCCACAGGGCTGTGACTGTAAAGCCACGCTCAGTTTAAAAAACGTACATTAAAAGTGATAGTGATACATCATTACCTCTAGGATTTAAGGAACTCCTTTTGTTCTTCCCTTAATTTTACCTGGAAATGAACCTGTGCTCAAGACAAAACATAAGGAATGTTCAACTTGAAATAAACCACTTCTTAAAATCCTGTCATTGATTTGTGGTTGAAATCTGGTTAAATTATTATGTCGATTACTTTTTGTGAATTAAACCCAAAAATCAATTGAAGGGATATTTCACAATTGTTCAACTTAAGGTTCATTATCTCTAGCCCCACCACAACATATGTGAAAACGGTGTATTTTTATGTTTTGTAGTCAAAAATATGCACACCAGATGATCAACGATGTCATTAGAAATTTTTTTGACATCATCTGGTGTGCATTATGTGATTCTAACCAACTATAAGTAGGCAAATGTTTGTAAACACTTATCCTCCTCTATCTTTTTGACTACAAAACATAGAAACGCTCCATTTTCACATATGTTGATGTTGGGGTGTTGCTGGAGATGATGAATATGAAGTAGAAAGATATGTACGTTGACACGTTGGTACGTTGATTCCTCTTTATTAAATAAGCTTATAACAGAAAGAGCATATCGGTAAAAGATAGGGTTTCTACTCACTAGTGAGGATCTTCCATGTCTTCTTCTCGTCATCATAGTACTGGACCAGATTACTAGGGAGTCGATCGGGTCCAGGGGGCAAGCCACCCACCAACAACAGCATCCTCTTATTGGAACGAATCCTGGAGTAAAGTGGGTGAGGAGGTGTTGAGGGTTTCGGGGTGTGGAGGGGGTTGGGATTTGGAGCGATTCGGGTGGAGGCGTTGGGGTATGGAGTGGGTTGGCGGGGGACAAAAGCCGGGAAACATAAATTACATAACAGATATAGATGAAATAAAACAACCACTTGCACACATAACCATAGAGAGAACCGTTTTTGTTGAGTAGAAAGCCAAATGTAACTAATCCCAACAACTTCATTGTGTTGGTAGTAACTGAATTGTAGCCCATTGTTGTGACTTGACTTTAACATTAATCTGAAGACTGTTATTTATCTAATTAACTAACTATGTTTAATTGTTACCCAATTCAATTAATCATGTAACTAACTCATTATGATCTGGGGCACCACGAGAGTGGTTCTTTAAAGAGTTAGCATCTCCTGAATTAAACTCTAAAAGGTCTTTATCTATCACATCTATAAACAGTCAACTTATTAATCATAACCTCTTATCATATCACCATTCTGAACAGTCGTAACCTCCTTGCATCTGCAAAATCCTGAGCCTTAATTATGATTCAGTACTAAACAAATTGGTTGAATTATTTATTTACTAGCTACTTAAATGGTAATACAGATAAACATACACACTCTGCACTGGTTATTGCTGAAAACAGGTCCCTAGCGGAATGACAACAACATGGCTGCTTGTTAACCTCTCTAGGGTAGGGGGCAGTATTTGCACGGCCGGATAAAAAACGTTCCCGATTTAATCTGGTTATTACTACTGCCCAGAAACTAGAATATGCATATAATTGTTTGATTTGGATAGAAAACACCCTAAAGTTTCTAAAACTGTTTGAATGGTGTCTTTGAGTATAACAGAACTCATATGGCAGGCAAAAACCTGAGAAGATTCCTTACAGGAAGTGCCCTCTCTGACCATTTCTTGGCCTTCTACACTCTCTTTATTGAAAACTGAGGATCTCTGCTGTAACGTGACACTTCCTACGGCTCCCATAGGCTCTCAGAAGGCGGCAGAACGGTGAATGATGCCTTTGCAGGCCCAGGCTGAAAAACAGTAGCGCATTTGGATAGTGGTCGATCAGAGAACAATGAGACTGGGGGCGCGTGCACAAGCCAACACCATGTTTTTATTTTTTTGTCTTTGAACGAAAACAGGGTTTCCCGGTCGGAATATTATCGCTTTTTACGAGAAAAATCGCATAAAAAATGATTTTAAACAGCGATTGACATGCTTCGAAGTACGGTAATGGAATATTTAGAATTTTTTTGTCACGAAACGCGTCGGGCGCGTAACCCTTCGTCACCCTTCGGATAGTGTCTTGAACGCACAAACAAAACAGAGGATATTTGAACATAACTATGGATTATTTTGAACCAAACCAACATTTGTTATTGAAGTAGAAGTCCTGGGAGTGCATTCTGACAAAGAACAGCAAAGGTAATCCAATTTTTCTTATAGTAAATCGGAGTTTGGTGAGGGCCAAACTTGGTGGGTGTCAAAATAGCTAGCCCGTGATGGCGAACTATCTACTCAGAATATTGCAAAATGTGCTTTTGCCGAAAAGCTATTTTAAAATCGGACATAGCGATTGCATAAAGGAGTTCTGTATCTATAATTCTTAAAATAATTGTTATGTTTTTTGTGAACGTTTATCGTGAGTAATTTAGTAAATTCACCGGAAGTTTGCGGTGGGTATGCTAGTTCTGAACATCACATGCTAATGTAAAAAGCTGGTTTTTGATATAAATATGAACTTGATTGAACAAAACATGCATGTATTGTATAACATAATGTCCTAGGAGTGTCATCTGATGAAGATCATCAAAGGTTAGTGCTGCATTTAGCTGTGGTTTGGGTTTATGTGACATTATATGCTAGCTTGAAAAATGGGCGTCTGATTATTTCTGGCTGGGTACTCTGCTGACATAATCTAATGTTTTGCTTTCGTTGTAAAGCCTTTTTGAAATCGGACAGTGTGGTTAGATTAACGAGAGTCTTGTCTTTAAAATGGTGTAAAATAGTCATATGTTTGAGAAATTGAAGTAATAGCATTTCTAAGGTATTTGAATATCGCGCCACGGGATTCCACTGGCTGTTGAGTAGGTGGGACGATTTCGTCCCACATACCCTAGAGAGGTTAAAGAAGAGATAGAGAGAGAGACAGAGACACTTAACCTCTCTAGGGTCGGCGGGACGAAATCGTCCCACCTACATAACAGCCAGTGGAATCCTGTGGCGCGTTATTCAAATACCTTAGAAATGCTATTACTTCAATTTCTCAAACATATGACTATTTTACACCATTTTAAAGACAAGACTCTCGTTAATCTAACCACACTGTCCGATTTCAAAAAGGCTTTACAACGAAAGCAAAACATTAGATTATGTCAGCAGAGTACCCAGCCAGAAATAATCAGACACCCATTTTTCAAGCTAGCATATAATGTCACAAAAACCCAGAAGACAGCTAAATGCAGCACTAACCTTTGATGATCTTCATCAGATGACACACCTAGGACATTATGTTATACAATACATGCATGTTTTGTTCAATCAAGTTCATATTTATATCAAAAACCAGCTTTTTACATTAGCATGTGACGTTCAGAACTAGCATACCCCCCGCAAACTTCCGGTGAATTTACTAAATTACTCACGATAAACGTTCACAAAACAATTATTTTAAGAATTATAGATACAGAACTCCTCTATGCACTCGATATGTCCGATTTTAAAATAGCTTTTCGGTGAAAGCACATTTTGCAATATTCTCAGTAGATAGCCCGGCATCACAGGGCTAGCTATTTAGACACCCAGCAAGTTTAGCACTCACCAAAGTCAGATTTACTATAAGAAAAATGTTATTACCTTTGGTGTTCTTCGTCAGAATGCACTTCCAGGACTTCTACTTCAATAACAAATGTTGGTTTGGTTCAAAATTATCCATAGTTATATCCAAATAGCGCCGTTTTGTTTGTGCGTTCAAGACACTATACTAAGGGTAAATAAGGGTTACGAGCATGGCGCATTTCGTGACAAAAAAATTCTAAATATTCCATTACCGTACTTCGAAGCATGTCAACCGCTGTTTAAAATCCATTTTTATGCAATTTTTCTCGTAAAAAAAATCGATAATATTCCAACCGGGAATCTGCATTTAGGTAAACAGACGAAAGAAAATAAAGCACGGGGTCAACTCGTGCACGCGCCTAAGCCCATAGTACTCTGATCGGCCACTTGCCAAAAGCGATAATGTGTTTCAGCCAGAGGCTGCCTCGATATCGTTCAGCTTTTTCCCGGGCTCTGAGAGCCTATGGGAGCCGTAGGAAGTGTCACGTTAGAGCAAAGATCCTCAGTCTTCAATAAAAAGAGCCCAGATGAACAACAACTTGTCAGACAGGCCACTTCCCATATAGAATCCTCTCAGGTTTTTGCCTGCCATATGAGTTCTGTTATACTCACAGACACCATTCAAACAGTTTTAGAAACTTTAGGGTGTTTTCTATCCAAAGCCAATAATTATATGCATATTCTAGTTACTGGGCAGGAGTAGTAACCAGATTAAATCGGGTACGTTTTTTATCCGGCCGTGTCAATACTGCCCCCTAGCCCTAACAAGTTAACATTACAACATACAGAAACTACTACCACCTAAAGTAACCATATACTTTGCACACGAACCGCCGCCCGCTTTGAGAAAAAAAATCATGAATGTATTTACGTGAAATGCCTGGGTTCGCCGGGGGTCTCTCAGTGAACCGGGCATCCTTGGAAAGGGGGTAGGGCATTTTCTCGGCACGCTTGTAAGGCTCTGATAGTCCGAAATGGGTTCCAACAAGTCTATTACTGTTGTCCTTCTTCGTAGTTATCCAGTATCCGGTGACTTGTCGTTTAGTCCTGAACAGAACTACAGAGTTGATGTTCTTCCATTTTCTCTTGAAGATGCTTCTTTGAAGAAAGGCTAGCCAGCCGTATCGATCGTTCCCCAGTGTGGGGATGAGAGTAGCGTAATACGATGTTTTGAGCTTAAATTCACTTTCGAAGATGCTTTACTTAGGACAGCTAATCATACCAGTGATTGTCCGGGAGGTGAGTTTATCGTCTCCACCTCGTGTTGAGATTCAAAGTTCAAACCATTTTAAACATGTAGCTGAAGCTTCACGCTTTTCTCGTCCCGTGTTAACTTCTTAACCCATCCTTTATACCTTTTGCTCGAAAGGGGCGGTTCCAGCAGGCTGGCACGCTCCCTGACCTCACTCCGGGGCGGTGATTACTCACTGTGCAAAGTAGTGTGGAACCTTCATATATGTAGGGTGTATACTTTCCAAGTTACAGTATTTCCTTCATAACATTTTTAATGACATCACAAAATAACAAACAAAATTACATTAGTGTTCTATAGTTCGCCTCTGACCATTCCCCACGTTCTACGTGAGAAATATTGTTCCACTATTCACTTTTGAATTTGTTAGAGTTTCAGCAGGAAAAAGGGTCTGTTGAGACAAAGCACATTCCTTTGGTGAATCTTGAGAGCACAGGCCTGGATCTTCTCCCTTCATTTACAACAGGACGTGAGTGTCAAACCCCACTAGTTATTTTCTCCCCCCTCTGTGGGTGAGAGGGGGTCTGATTGAAGTTATTCATTGCAAACCTGATCTATTTGGATTCTCTGGACAGTCATGACACCATGTACAGCGCATGTGGAAAGTAGTCAGACCCCTTTCCTTTTTCCACATTTTGTTACGTTACAGCCTTGTTCTAAAAAGTATGAAATTAAATGTTTTCCTCACTAATCTACACACAATACCCCGTAATTACAAAGCGAAAACAGGTTTTTAGACATTTTAGCGAATGTATTCAAATAAAAAACAGAAATACCTTATTTACATAAGTATTCAGACCCTTTGCTATGAGACTCGAAATTGAGCTCAGGTGCATCCTGTTTCCATTGATCATCCTTGAGATGTTTCAACAACTTACTTGGAGTCCACCTGTGGTAAATTCAATTGATTGGACATGATTTGGATAGGCACACACCTGTCTATATAAGGTCTCACAGTTGACAGTGCATGTCAGAGCAAAAACCAAGCCGAGACAGGATTGTGTCGAGGCACAGATCTGGGGAAGAGAACCAAAAACATTTCTGCAGGATTGAAGGTCCCCAAGAACACAGTGGCCTTCATCATTCTTAAATGGAATACGTTTGGAACCACCAAGACTCTTCTTAGAGCTGGCCGCCTGGCCAAACTGAGCAATCGGGGGAGAAGGGCCTTGGTCAGGGAGGTGACCATGAACCCAATGGTCACTTTGATAGAGCTCCAGAGTTCCTCAGTGGAGATGGGAGAATTGAACTCTTTGGTCTGAATGCCAAGCGTCACGTCTGGAGGAAACCTGGCACCATCCCTACGATGAAGCATGGTGGTGGCAGCATCATGCTGTGGGGATGTTCTTCAGCGACAAGGACTAGGGGACTAGTCAGGATCGAGGGAAAGATGAACGGATCAAAATACAGAGAGATCCTTCAAGAAAACCTGTTCACCTTCCAACAGGACAACGACCCTAAGCACACAGCCAAGAAATCACAGGAGCGGCTTCGGGACAAGTCTCTGAATGTCCTTGAGTGGCCCAACCAGAGCCCAAACTTCAAACCGATCGAACATCTCTGGAGAGACCTGAAAACAGCTGTGCAGCAAAGCTTCCCATCCAACCTGAAAATCTTGAGAGGATCTGCAGAGAAGAATGGGAGAAACTCCCTAAATACAGGTGTGCCAAGCTTGTAGCGTCATACCCAAGAAGACTAAAGGCTGTAATCGCTGCCAAAGCTGCTTCAACAAAGTGCTGAGTAAAGGGTCTGAATACTTATGTAAATGTTTTTTATTTTTAATACATTTGCAAAAATTCAGTTTTTGCTTTGTCATTATGGGGTATTGTGTGTAGATTGACAAGGAGAGAAAATTATTTAATAAAATGTTTGAATAAAACTGTAAAGTAACAAAATGTGGAAAAAGTCAAGGGATCTGAATACTTTCCGAATGCACTGTTACTGTATTCTATATGGAAGATTTAGATAACAAAATAATGTTTCCCATCATGGTGGAAAATCCATATTGGCCAACGCTAAATGAGCTATATACAGTAGATCACAGCTGTAACATCTTAACAATCATGTGAATGTACATGATAATACTTCCTATGTATTTGGTAACAACATGTTAATAATATTGTAACCTGTAAATACAGAAAATCAGCCTTGTAATATCACAGCTGTTTTTCACAGCTGTTTTTTCTCTGAATTTATGATAAAGCTTTCAATGGCTTGTTTTTCATTCGGTTTTGGTCTAAAGAGGGTTTACAGCCTAAAGATATCTGTTCAATTAGGTGTGAACTCATCAGAACTTTTCTACAGGGTGCCAGGGTGCCATACAGTGAGGCAAATAATATTATGACTGGACGATACACAGTAGATCAACTACTACATAAAATGTTGCTATTCCATTGGCAAAGACTCTCCATGTGATAGTTCTGAGCCAATTGTGCAGCATATTCTTGAGCTGTGGGGTTGGTTTGTGAAACACAATTTCAGGGCCACATACTTTACTGTACATTGAGTCCAGTCATCTAATTATGTGCAATGCAATTAAACAACTAACCACAAAGTAACAGTCGTTTAAACAACATTGACCATTAATTCCAGGCATTTGCATCGTTCTCGTTTTACGATTGACTAAATGACTGTCCTCTCATGCACCCACTTGGATACTGGCCGACTCGTGTTTTGGGGCTTATTCTCATCTGAAAATGGCCACTAAACATAGATAAGGCTAATTAATTGAGGGGAGAGAAACAGTGGATTGTGATATCAATATGAGCAGTCTAGACCCTAGATCTGTGCTGTATCTGGACCCATCTATGGGTATCTCACTGAGACTATGTGGTACCCTTCCTGGCCCTCTTCATTCCACATAACTTTTTACTGGATTTATTTATTGGAATGCTTTCTGAACGCACTGTAACTGTTTTCTATATGGAAGATTTAGATAACAAAATAATGTTCCCTATCATGGAGAAAAGTCCATATTGGCCAACGCTAAATGAGCTATATACAGTAGATCATAGCTGTAACATCTTAACAATCATGTGAATGTACATGATAACACTTCCTATTAATATTGTTACCTCTAAATACAGAAAATCGCCTTTGTAATATCACAGCTGTTTCTTCTCTGAATTTATGATAAAACTGTTTATTGGTTTTCCACTTATGTGCTCTATAAAGATATTGTGAGAAAGAAATAGTGAAATTACCCATGCCATAAATTACCCTGGTAAATAAATAGTACCCCCAACTGCAAGATAATTGTTGATTTCTATTTTCTACAATACTGTGAGAATATTTTTCCAATCATATAGTTTACTGTTTCTGAATGAAGCAGATAACGTTAGACAAATATAAAAGTCAAAATTGCTCCATAATACTTGAGACTTATAATAACTAAATTGTGTTCTATAAACAACAGCATCATAAAGCACTGCCAATCAATCATCTTCCTGTCAACATCCTGTCCATTAATTATCTCTGAAAATGCTCATCATGACAAACAGACCATGACAAGCATACCTGGCCATGCAGTACTGTATGTCCCATGGTTGTGTACTGTAGGTGAGGCAGACCAAGCAACTTTCCTAAGTATGGATCACTCAGACCTATAACTCTATAACCCATGAGTTGTTTTCCTGTCCTTGCTAATAAAGAAATATACCTACTGGTTGTGTATAAATAGGTTATAAGTTATAGGTGATATCTACCCAGGTTATGTCAACACAAATGTTCATGGGCTCTTATGTCATATTTTTACATGTGTGCCTACGTTAAGTTATGAGTGACCTATATATTTTTGGAATATATAGGAAATAAGAATAATTTCTTATTTCAGACGAAATGCCTGAATGTACTGTACAACTATTGACTAAATGTATGTTCCTCCATATTTTCAGCACTTAAAACCTTCACAGAGAAAAAAACTATTTTACCAAGAGTTAACTAAGTCATATAGTGTAGCGTTGGAATTGAGATGGTATGCAAAATAAGGTAGACCATTCTAAAGCATCCTCACTAACCCTAACCTTATGCAAGTATGCAGTATGTAGTACCTTTACTAACCTTTGCTAACGACTTCTTATACACCACTCCTAACCCTTATTTGTGTGTGTGTGTGTGTGTGTGTGTGTGTGTGTGTGTGTGTGTGTGTGTGTGTGTGTGTGTGTGTGTGTGTGTGTGTGTGTGTGTGTGTGTGTATGTGTGTGTGTGTGCGCGTGCGCGTGCATCTGTCCTCACCTGCTGGCTGTAGTCTGCCTGCAGTGCTGTCTGAAGGGCATCAGGTGGTAGTTCATGGCGTCCATCAGCAGCTTCTGGCATACCGGGTCACTCCTCATGAAGTCAACCGACTGCACCCTCTCCACCAGCTCTGGGGCCGGGATCAGGGCGAAGCGCAGCCTCTTCATCAGGTCCGGGGCGTAGTGCATGCGAGTCTCCCGGTCATGCTCCAGCCAGAGGACCGACATCTGGAAGAGGGCCAGCTCCGACTCCACCGGGGGCGGCAGAGCATCCAGCATGGCGCACATCTCCTCAAAGTTCAGCAGCAGCACATCTTCCACCAGGTATTTGTTGGCCAGCTTCTTGGTCTCGTCCAAGCCGTGCAGCGCCGCGATCTTGCAGATCTGCTTGTAGTTCTGCACAGAGATCTGGTCGTTGAGGAACTGCACGCTAAGCTTGGTGATCTGAGGGACGTTGAGGATCTTGCTGACCGAGAGCACCTCTTCCACAGTGTCCAGGGAGAGCGTGACATTGGCAGTGTACAGGTACTCCAGCACTAGCCGTAGTCCGATGGAGGAGCAGCCCTGAAGGACCAAGTTGTTGATGGACCGGGGGCTGGCCATCAGCTTGTCATCGGGGGAGGAAGACGGGGTGCCACTGCTCCCCTGGTCTTTGTTGTTGTTGGTCCCCTCGTTGTTGAGCATATGACTGCTGGAGAAGAGAGACCTGAAATACTGTGAGCAGGACGCCAGCACGGCTTTGTGGCAGTGGAACTGCTGTCCCTGGGCAGTGAGAGTCACATCACAGAAAAGCTGTTTCCTCCATAGCAGGTTGAGCCCGTGCAGCAGGGTGTCACTGTGTGTAGGGTCAAAGGTGGAGGTTCTATCACCGGATCTGGACATGACTTCCTGACTGTTAACGCCACCTAGGCAACAAATACACCACGCAAGCCGTTTAGCCTACCTCTAGCCCATTTATTTGTGAATAACATAACATGAGATCATCATTACAGTCAGGATGGAATTGTCTCAATACCTTCACGTTATACCGAGCATAATGGTTAAATGGTGGATATACACACGACTGAACTTGTAAACCGTCATGCTGCTCCCTCCGATATTATTCTACAGTGAACAATATCGTTCAGTCCGGTATCATTTGAACTTTGGCTCAGGTCGGATGAGAAAACAAAAACGTATAGTCCCAATAATGTGCTATTCCCTTGCTATTGTCAGTCGTTCAAGACAATATCATTTTAAATGGACGCTGCTGTTTGAAGCGCACTGTCAAAAGAAAATATTATAGGAGATGCTGCATCGCCTTATTATCTTCGATAACGCAATTTAAGTTGTTGGATAAGAGGAAAAGGCAACCCCTACGGTGCCGTGCACGGATACTATGCAGCATTCAGCTAACACTTATCGTTCTCCTCTTATCTTGCTGCACTCCCACAATGAGGAAATTTACACATCCACAAATGCACGCACGGAGTGATACAAAAGCAATTAGTTTGTCCCTCACACAGCCGACATCATCACTGTGCGTGTGCGTTTTCCCTTATACCTGAGTTACGACTATTCAGACGTGAGTATCAGAAATTATTCATTCAATGCAGCTATCCAACAAATATAAATGAAACACGCACATGAGTATGTTGCTCTATAACGCTAAACATGCATTTACTGTATGAAATATGTTTGTAAACTTGATATAAGCGTCCTGTACTACCTTGTTTCATAGTCGCCACATTTTCTAAAGCGCCTGTCACAACTAAATGATGTGAGCAGCTTGCTTGAGAACAAGCCAAACTTACCTGACTTACGATCTTGACAAAAAAATAAAGTAAAGCTTTAGGTTCCCAATATTCTCACTTGGCTTTCCTTTGTTCTCCTTTTTCTTTAGCTGTATTCCTTTCCTTTAAAAGTCTATGGTCGGTGCCTCAAAATAATGATTGATTTAAACTCATAAAGTCACTATTTCAGGTTATTTGTTGACGTTGATAATTTGTTCTTCTGAATTAACAAGAAGTGTGTGAGTGTGTGAGAGGGAGCTGTGCTTTCTGCAAGAGAAGAAGAAGAAGAAATATACGTGTGACAAATTATGCTACCAAGAAACAACACATCATTATCCTTGGGCCTGGGGCTCAGTGAGTCGTAACGAGAGTAATAGGAAATCCACGGTTGGGGAGAGAAACGGTCGTGCATGGCCGGTGGAGAGAGACCATGCAGGGGTATGGATGCTGAAGAGACTCGCAAAATTATGGCTCAAGGCTATTGTAAAAACTGTCGAGCGTAAATGACTGCGATTTCAAACATCTATGGAAGAAAGAAAAGAGAAAGGGGGAGAAAAACCGAGTCTTTCCCTCGCTGTTATAGAGAGAACCGTCAAGTTTTAGTGCGCATTGCTAATTAGTCAATTTCTCTCTGCCTTCACAGCCCGACGACTTTGCTGCTGAGCTGAAACTGCTAATTTCTGGGACCAGCCTTTTTTTGGCTGTGAACTGGATGGATGAATGGCTTGTCTCGCACAAATGACAAAAAGGCTGCCTTAATCTCCATCACCAAAATAACCCCTCATCTCATTCTGCTCCTGCTAGTCCTTCAAAAGATGCTCTATACAAACTTTAGTGCTTTATATGCATCACATTTGAACGTAGAGTATCATATTACATGTATAATAGTTGTCAGAATTGAATTATGAAACATATTTTTCTATGTTTGACAAATCATAAAAGGCCATCATTCCAATAACCAGCTACATTGTATCAACTTAAATTGCTATGCATAGAAATATCCATTATATTATTATTTCATTATCTAAAAGCAGAAGTTAACTATCAGATACTTGTAGCTTGATAGACTAATTATTAGTCCTGGATATAGTCCTGCATGGATATAGTCCTACTGTAGGCCTACACAATAGAAAGGAATGTGTGTATTATGAGCCGGACCCACGTGATCCATCCTGTGTGGATAGGTTTGATGTAGGTAGATACTCTTTCTATATATCCCGCCTACACATCACTACAAATGAGCCCATACAAAATAGGCCTCAACCTATTTTGACAGCATTTGGAAGTCATTTCACCTTATAGTTGGTGTACAGATGCACTGTCAACTTTAATAAAGACACACCACATATTTGTCTGATATTTGGTATTTTATAACTCATATTCAGGTGAGTCAATGAGTCAGCCGTCTTCAAGGCCTCAATAAAGGAGCTCTTGAACATATCCACTGTTATGAGCATGTTACATATAAATATGTTAAAAACCATACATAATTCTGTTTTGAAAGTATTGTTGTAACACTACACGCATCTTGGGAGGTAACATCTTATGTCCAGAACTGTCTGGTTAAACGTTTTGGTGTTTCCACTATGTAGTACCGTATCTTATCACTTACAATTCAATTGTCATTCTTAATTGACTATATGCTGCATTAAAATGGATGCCTCATCACAATTGTCATATTGAGGGGGCTATATGTAATAAAGCAAGTCCATCAAACATGTATTTCACACACAAAGTAAACGGTGAAAACAAAGCATTCAAGCAAATCAATTTCAAATCTGTTAAAGCACTTATTAGGTTGGACTGAACTGTCAATTAAATGAAGAGCTCAATTGGAGCAAAAACCTGCACATCCAGTTGTCCCCTGGGACGAGAACTGACAGATACCTCCTCACAAGTTCGAAAATGACAGATAGGGATAAACGGGCTTGTTCACGTACTATGAAATAGAGTAACACCACAGGCAACCATCAGATAATAGCAGGCCACGCAAACGGTGGGTTATAACGTTGTTCCAATATAATCCTTCTTGATGCCTTTTGATGGTCGAGTGTTTGACAACAGGACAGTACCACTTCTCAACCCAGTGTGGTGTATAGATCATGTTGTTAACACAGCCATTTGATCTGGTAAAATAGAAGCAGACCATCTGAGCATCCTGCGTACTCATCTGGTGCTTTGGCTATACATGTTTCAAGCAATGTCCATCACTAGTTATTGTTCAATGAATTTGTGTTTTATCATGTTAAAACACAATGGTTTTGGTTATACTTCCATCCTTCCAAAAGACTCAACATACAGTATAATCACATTCTATAACCCATTTTGTGGTATGTCTGGGACTGTAATGTTTGCCAAAGAAAATACAACAGTCAATTAGGACGGCATTACACAAGTCTCAGGCGAGCCATTCTAGTGCTATGAAATGACAATTTCCAACTCTTTCAGCTATTTGTAGCAACTCAGTCTCCTGAGGCCACTGGTCTTCAAATTGCAGGGCATTTATATGGTGGTAGGTTGTTACAGTGAGGATAGGGGGAGGGAGGAAGTGTGTGTGTGTGAGGGGGGGGGGGGGGGGGGGGGGGTCAGTCATCAGACAAGAGAAGAGTTTCTGGACTAATTAAACCCGTTGAGACAGAGAATCACAGTACAGTGATTTACAACTCTCTCTATACCAGTTAACCCAACTCATATTTATCTGTCACATTCACATTACATACACTGTACCGTATGTATTCCTTGAAGAGGAAATTACAATATATTTTATGGAACGTAATTGAAAAACAAGAATGAACACTATATCTACTCTGTTATCAAACAAAAGTAAAATGCTTTTACAACCACCTCAAGACATAATTCAAATATCAACTTACTTCTGTTGACCGAAGTTGACTTGTTGATGTACTGCTTATGTATGTAATATAGGAATGTGTTTTGAGTTTAGTGTGAGGTCTAAGGCTGGGGCTAACCCTAGTAGTGGTTTCCAGTCCTGGTAATTGAGAACCACAGGGTATGCAGGCTTTTGTTCCAGCTCAGCTCACCTGATTGAAATAATCAACTAATTATTAGGACCTTGATTTGCAGAATCAATCCTGTTTGTGGTAGGCTGAAATAAAACCTGACATCTTGTAGCTGTCAAAGACTAGGGTTGATGCCCACTGCTCTTCTACATGGAGGATATGCAGAGAAAGAAAACATATTTAGTGTGAAATATGTCGGAATAGTTAAGAAATGTGAATACGATACGCTTTATGCATTTTGACAAAATGTGAACTAAGCTATTTACTTTTATGAAAGATATCACTAAATATATCGATGCTCTTACAATGTCAATAATTGAAATAACATTGTGGTGATAGGCATATCAACAACAATACTGAGAAATACTGAAATAATACAAAACTGCTAAGATGATTACAGCCCAGAATGAACAGATAAAATATTAAATGCTCTAATCTAATCAATCCAATGAAACAAAACATGGAGAATCTATCTGGAAGTTATAGCATAACAAAGTCTACCAGGCATAATTCATTTTGCTGGCTGCTGCAACAGCAGCAGCAGCAGAGGGTATGCTAAGATAGAAAGTATTATTTTCCTAAATGGAAGGTGTCAGATGGTCACGGAAATGTGATCGGCTGTTCAAGATCACTGCTTCCCATCTGCAATTTGTGACGTGTGAAAGATTCAGCCCAAATGTGCTCACAAACCGGAAATCCTCAGCACTTTCTCTTATCATGGAAAAGCAAGATAACCAGCTGTTTACAGATCACAGAACATATCATATTAATATCATGGAGAGGGTGATATCATCTTGTTTGTAAAAATATTTTGTTAACTAAGTGTGATGGTATGGCAACCTTGGATCAGAGGGAAAGTTGTAATTTAGAGATTTTCGATGTAAGTGTTCTAGGTTAAAGACTTAATATTCCTTTCTCCAAAAATCTTTGGAAAATGAATAAAATATGAAGATATTGCGATGCGAAGCACATTTCTAAAATCTCATTATGTGGCAAAATGTATGTATACCAATTTTTTTGTGTTTGATCACCAACGCTATCCATTTTAACGTGCATAAATTATACACATCAAATAGTAATTCCATACAGAATGTCTGTTGTACATAACATGTGTACAATTAATGTTTTATGATCAGTTACTATTGATTTAACAGCTTTCATTGACAATACGATAGTATCTGCAGTCTTTCCCAAGTGTAACCTCAAATTACCTCTGCATCTGATGTCTACTGTAAACTCAAACACTTTCCTCTATTTAATCACTGCAGGCTTTCATTGTATTTGATAACGAGTTTCACTACAGTTGGAGGGATATTATTAGTGTGCGTAAAGGACATTAAAGATAAAGTGGGGGACAAATACAGTTCATGGTAAGGAGGGCCAAACACATCCCCATTCACATCGACGGGGCTGTAGTGGAGCGTGTCGAGAGTTTCAAGTTCCTTGGTGTCCACATCACCGACAAACTATCGTCGTCCAAACACACCAAGACAGTTGTGAAGAGGGCACTACAACGCCTTTTCCCCACAGGAGACTGAAAAGATTTGGCATAGGTCGCCAGATCCTCAAAAAGTTCTACAGCTGCACCACCGAGAGCATCCTGACGGGTTGCATCATCGCCTGGTATGGCATCTGCTCGGCATCCGGCGCTACAGAGGGTACTGCGTACAGCCCAGTATGTCACTGGGGCCAAGCTTCCTGATGTCCAGGACTTATATACTAGGCAGTATCAGAAGAAGGCCCCAGAAATTGTCAAAGACTCTAGTCAACCAAGTCATAGACTGTTCTCTCTGTTACCACACGGCAATCGGTACCAGAGCGCCAAGTCTAGGTCCAAAAGGCTCCTTAACAGCTTCTACCCCCAAGCCATAAGACTGCTGAACAATTAATAAAATGCCCACCCGGACTATTTACATTGACCACCCCCCTCTCCCTTTGTTTTTACACTGCTGCTACTCACTGTTTATTATCTATGCATAGTCACTTTACTCCTTACCCCTATGTACAAATGACCTCGACTAACCTGTACCCCCGCACATTGACTTGGTACCGGTTACCCCCTGTATATAGCATCATTATTGTTATTTTATTGTGTTAATATTTATACATTTTTTTACTTTAGTTTATTTAGTAAATATGTTCTTAACTCTATTTCTTAAACTGCATTGTTGGTTAAGGGCTTGTAAGTAAGCATTTCACAGTAAGGTGTACACCTGTTGTATTCGGCGCATGTGACAAATACAATTTGATTTGATTTGATTCACTGCTCCAGAACCTTATGCATTGTTAACTGTCTCCGACGCCAGTTTTACCAGTTTAATCATCTCCACTCTGCACAGTCTAGTCACAAAAAGAGCAGTTGGAATTTGCTGGAGACAAACTATTCCAGTTATAAAAAAGTCAGTTACTGGCCTGCTCCGTTATTGAAAATGATCCATAACCATGGGAAGGAGGTCCATCATTTACACAGTGAAAGGTGCTGTTGTCTGTACAGCACCAGCTGCTAATACGTCACGGTAAGGAGTAGTAAAGCTGTGATGTGTATAAAATGATCAACTCCTCTAATATGTGGACAACTACAGTACAGGTTTCATGTCAGCGCAAAGTTAGTGTTAGTACTCATCTAAAGTCTACCGTGTATTAATTCTACTGCTGTCGTTGGTAACTCTGGGACCATGGAGAGGGCCTGCTGCTGCTTTTTGAAACCCCCAGATCCTCACACATGGCGGAGTGTAGGCACCACAGACACGGCTCACAGAGTCAGCCAGCAGCCGGGAGGTGAGCAGAGAGAAGAACAGGCGGTGTCCCCTCCAGAGTGAGCACAGGAGCGTACGTGTGTGTGTGTGTGTGAGAGAGAGAGAGAGAGCGAGGCATTCTCAAATGACAAAAGGAAAGTGGATGAGCGATAGAGGAGGGAAAGACGGAGGGGACCGGGAAGTGACACGGAGGGAGGAAAGACTCAACTAGGGAGAGGCTACTGGGACAGGAAGAGGTGTGGTGGAGACTGGAGAGGACACCAAGGTGTGGAGGACAAAAGGGGCCAACCAAAGCCACGGTGGTGTAGACTAGAGTGGTGTGTGAGGGCTGGAGGCTTGGGGGAGTAAGGGGGTGCCAATGTGCAGTCTCCCCCGCGTGATGCATCTACCTTCAGGGTGGCAGCAGACGTGGAGTGGGGTGCGGTGGAGCGAGCACGGGCTCGGTGGCGCGGTCACCTAGGGACGCTGGAGCTGCTGTTGCACGACTGATAGTTATTCCTTGGGAGAATTGTAAGATGAGCCCCATTGTATTAGCAAACCCCTCACTACTCCACCCCAAATTGTATCAATGCTGTTGAGCCATGAAAGTCTTTTTTTTAAGTGATGCAAAGAAAATGTGGTATTTGCAAAACAAATGCTGTATTTCCAGTTTTGGTATGTTTTTTTTAACCAAATTATAGAATCAATCATTTAAATGGAACGTTCAGTCCAGTCCCTATAGTATTCATGTAAATTAAAACCAGTGATGGAAAAGTACTCAATTGTCATACTTGAGTAAAAGTAAAGATACCTTAATAGAAAATGACTCAAGTAAAAGTGAAAGTCACCCAGTAAAATACTGGTATTTGGTTTTAAATATACTTAAGGATCAAAAGTAAATGGAATTGCTAAAATGTACTTAAGTATCAAAAATAAAAGTATAAACCATTTCAAATTCCTTATATTAAGCAAACCAGACATCACAATTTTATTTTTACATTTTTATTGACGGATAGCCAGGGGCACACTCAGACATTATTTACAATCACAGCATTTGTGTTTAGTGAGTCAACCAGATCAGAGGCAGTAGGGATGACTAGGGATGTTCTCTTGATAAGTGTGTGAGTTTGACCATTTTCCTGTCAAAATGTAACGAGCACTTTTGGGTGTCAGGGAAAATGTAAGGAGTAAAAAGTACATTCTTTTCTTTAGGAATGTATAGTGAAGTAAAAGTAAAAGTTGGAAAAAAGAAATAGTAAAGTAATGTACAGATACCCAAAAAAAGACTTAAGTAGCACTTTAAAGTATTTTTACTTAAGTACTTTACGACACTGATTAAAACCATAGTAGTATGAAAGGCGATGTATAGCATCATTTGCTATCATAAAGCAGAGTTTGGCTGTGATGCAGGACAGAACTGATACATAATATATAACAGACATAGTAAATGATCTTGGCACCGAGGACCCTACACATGATGTCATATTGATTTGAAAAATTCTCTAACATTATGCCATTTCATTTTTTTACTCCCACAGTTGTATCTTTTAGAATATTCTTTGTGGCTCATATTGTCAGCACTCCCAATTATTCACTCCACTGACAAGTGAAACAAATGGGGACCAACCAGTGCATTCTGTATTATCTACACCCCTTGGATTCCCCAACAATGATTAATACAATGGCAAGCTGCTATGACCAACCCCGGGGACATAAACTAAACATAAGCTCTCCCATTTAGAAGAGCTCTTGATAGAGAGGAAAATACTACTTCCTGCTAAATGAGAGGTTATAGCTAATGATGTAGTCACCACACAGTCCGTGAGGTCATCGTAGCTGATGATGTAGTCACCACACACTCCGTGGGGTCATTGTAGCTGATGATGTAGTCACCACAGTCCACAGCATGGACGGACAGACGTGCTCAGTCTGGTTTCCGACCTTAGAATGGATATAGGTCCCATCACAAGACCTTATTAATATCACCAGGTTATTACCAGGTTATTACTCACACCATTACATTGATAACGCTGTAGCTCTGGTGGATGGCAGGAACAATATGAATACAGCCTGACCGTAAATATACAGTACAGTACATACAGTGCCCTTTCATAGCACAGACTGTCCTCTGTACATCATGGACATGCATCGATGTCCAGCAACTCAGGCAAGGTCACCACTGACCAGCACAGAGGCATTGGTACTGTACATACAGGTGCATAGGTAGCACAATCCCACAAAAAGAGCACAGCATACACAGACACAACACGAACACACACAACATAAATATATCACAGGCTCAAGATACAAGCACACAATCACAATACCAACACACAAGACAAAGTTTGAGGGGTTTCGGTAAGAGTCGCCATTACACTTCATGCAGATCAAGTTTTTCCTTTATAAAAGGAATACTTGTAATGTGTTGAATTCTTCGATCAACCAAAAAATGCAGTGACTCTCTTACACTGACTCTATGCACACTCACTGGACTTTACCCACACACTCACACATACTTACTCCATAAATGTTCCCTGATACCCAAAAGTACTTGTTACATTTTAAATGCTGAGCAGGACAGGAAAATAGTCCAATTCACACACTTATCAAGAGAACATCTCTGGTCATCCTACTGCCTTTGATCTGGTGTACTCACTAAACACAAATGCCTCATTTGTAAATTATGTTGTTGGAGTGTGCCCCTGGCTAGCCGTAAATAAAAATAACAAGAAAGTTGTGCTGTCTGGTTTTCTTAATATAAGGAATGTGTAATGATTTATACTTTTACTTTTGATACTTAAGTATATTTTAGCAATTACATTTACTTTTGATACTTAAGTATATTTAAAAACTTTTACTCAGGTAGTATTTTATTGGGTGACTTTTACTTGAGTCATTTTCTATCAAGTCATCTTTACTTTTACTGAAGTATGACAATTGGGTACTTTTTCTATCAGTGTCCATCACACACACACACACACACACACACACACACACACACACACACACACACACACACACACACACACACACACACACACACACACACACACACACACACACACACCACATCAACGTCACACACAGACGCACACTTTCACACTCTCCACATATGCTGCTGCTACTGTGTTTATTATATATCCTGATTGCCTATTCACTTTTACCCCTACCTACAGTACCAGTCAAAAGTTTGGACACACCTACACCTTTAAGGTTTTTCTTTATTTTTACTATTTTCTACACTGTAGAATAATAGTGAAGACATCTAAACTATGAAATAGCACATATGGAAACATGTAGTAACCAAAAAAGTGTTAAAGAAATAAAAATATATTTAATATTTTAGATTCTTCAATGTAGCCAGCCTTTGCCTTGATGACAGCTTTGCATACTCTTGGCATTCTCTCAACCAGCTTCATGAGGAATGCTTTTCCAACAGTCTTGAAGGAGTTACCACTTGTGCTGAGCACTTGTTGGCTGCTTTTCCTTCCCTCTGCTGTCCAACTCATCTAAAAACAATCTCAATTGGGTTGAGGTCGGGTGATTGTGAAGGCCAGGTCATCTGATGCAGCACTCCATCACTCTCCTTCTTGATCAAATAGCCCTTACACAGCCTGGAGGTGTGTTTTGGGTTATTGCCCTGTTGAAAAATAAATTATAGTCCCACTAAGCGCAAACCAGATGGGATGGCGTATCGCTGCAGAATGCTGTGGTAGCCATGCTGGTTAAGTGTGCCTTGAATTCTAAATAAATCAGACAGTTTCACCAGCAAAGCACCCCCACACCATCACACCTCCTCCTCCATGCTTCACGGTGGGAACCATACATACGGAGATCATCCGTTCACCTACTCTGCGTCTCACAAAGACACAGCGGTTGGAACCATAAATCTCAGATTTGGACCTATCAGACCAAAGGACAGATTTCCACCGGTCTAATGTCCATTGCTCATATTTCTTGGCCCAAGCAAGTCTCTTCTTCTTATTGATGTCCTTTAGTAGTGGTTTCTTTGCAGCAATTCTACCATGAAGGCCTGATTCACGCAGTCTCCTATGAACAGTTGATGTTGGGATGTGTCTGTTACTTGAACTCTGTGAAGCCTTTATTTGGGCTGCAATCTGAGGTGCAGTTAACTCTAATGAACTTATCCTCTGCACCAGAGGTAACTTTGGGTCTTCCTTTCCTGTGGCGTCCCCATGAGAGCCAGTTTCATCATAGCGCTTGATGGTTTTTGTGCCTGCACTTGAAGAAACGTTCAAAGTTCTTGAAATTTTCCAGATTGACTGACCTGTCATGTCTTGAAGTAATGATGGACTGTCATTTCTCCTTGCTTATTTGAGCTGTTCTTGCCATAATATGGACTTGGTCTTTTACAAAATAGGGCTATCTTCGGTACCTTGTCACAACACAACTGATTGGCTCAAACGCATTAAGGAAAACAGTTTTTAACAAGGCCCACCTGTTAATTGAAATGCATTCCAGGTGACTACCTCATGAAGCTGGTTGAGAGAATGCCAAGAGTGTGTAAAGCTGTCATCAAGGTACTAGCTACTTTGAAGAATCTCAAATATAAAATATATTTTAATTTCTTTAACACTTTGTTTTACTACATGATTCCATATGTGTTATTTCATAGTTTTGATCTCTTCACTATTATTCTACAATGTAGAAAATAGTAAAAATAAAGAAAAACCCTTGAATGAGTAGGTGTGTCCAAACTTTTTACTGGTACTGTACATGTACATATTACCTCAACTACGTCGTACCCCTGCACTTTGACTCTGTACTGGTACTCCTTGGATATAGCCTCATTATTGTTATTTATTGTGTTATTATTTTCTACTTTAATTTGCAAATGTTTTTACTTTTTACCTCTGCATTTTTGAGAAAGGGCTCGAAAGTAAGCATTTCATGGTAAAGTCTACACCTGTTGTATTCGGCGCATATGACAAATACAATTTGATTTGATGATTTGACAGTATTGGCATGCAGTTTTACCATGAGATATGAAAGGTTTTGAAATGATTGTGGATCACTTTTTCCCTCCCTTCTAACATCCATTAAAATAATGTCACACCATGTTTAAATCCTCACAGCAGGATTTGACATCAACAGAAAGAGGAGTGGATGCCTTTTTCTTTAACAGCTGTAATTTGTTGTTTTCCAATCACCATGTTGATTTCTGCTCATTATACTTTGGTTTCACACCGGTAAGTGAGCAAAGTTTGGATTGATTGACTCTAATTAACAACAACAAAATTGAGAGCCATGGATTTATTATCATGCTAGCTAGCCACAAATGTCACAGACTTTCACAAATGATTATCCTGTTAAGATAAATGTATTGGACATCAAGGGAGTGTGGAAACACAGGGAACATGTAGTATTATTTGCATGATACATTTTGTTTGGCATGTTTTTTACGTGTTGTTGGTCACACGTTGCAAAAGTAGCCTGGAAACCTTATGTACAGATTTCTAATTTCTTCTCAAAAGTCTGACTGAGAATTAACAACATTAATATATTGGTAGGCATGCGAGATTGGTATTGTTATCAATGAATGGAAAGTTATGTACTATCCAAACTTCAGTTATCTACTCTAAAAAACAACAAATGACAACTTAGAAATGGTCTTCCACTGAGATGGTGGAAAGACAGAAAATAGAGGCGTGTTAGTTACTTTAGATGTTTTATTGTCACATACAGCGGTTAGGTGCAGTTTTAAAGGGTCAGCCACAGTAGTACGGCACCCCTGGAGCTAATTAGGGTTATCTAGTGGCCCTTTTGGGTACTTCAGATTATCACAGGTGTCTGTAATCGTCTCTGGCCCTCTGTGTGGCCTTGAACAAGATGATTTTAAAATAAAGAATAGAATGACAAAGCTGTAAAATATCATTGGTTTAATATGAGGGTTTCAGCATGAAATATCCGTTATTTATATATTTTTATTTTATTTGACTATGTCAATATGTATTTCTTGTCGATATTTTGCCGTCAAACTGGTTGAAGTAGTGAAAAAAGTCAATAGTTGGAAGAGTTGCAGAGTTAATTGAAAATAGTGGCATTGTTGATTAGCTGCTTTCTTTCATTAATTAGGCTATTTTCTATCTACTAGAAACTCATGGACAATATGAATACAGATATAATAAATGAATAAAGTATAAATTACCAAAGTTACGATAGATTGCCATAGATTTTCTGTTAATTACCAAAATTACTGAAGAACTTTGGTAAATTACCGGTAGTTTCGCAACCCTACTTGTATATCTCCTAAAAGCTTGAGAACTCTGCTTGGCTGCGCTGTCTACACAATTCAAAGTCTGAAAATGTTAATCTACGAACCTACAGTAGCAATTGGTCCTCTCTTTGTTAAGCACAGACCTTATTCCTGTTGTGTCTACTAAAACTTGGCAGCATCTCCCTCATTGATATGTTAGACACAGCTGCATCTCCACTCTATTATTTCGTTGCCTCCATGAGCTCTCTACTGCTCTCAACTCTAGCCATTTTGAAACTAGACTGGTCTCATGGACTAGACATAACATAGTAAAGTCATTCCAGGACACTCAAATTAGTATGATATGTTACGTTTGGTATGGTTAGATAAGACAGAAGGTCACTTACAGTAAGTTAAGGCAAAACTGTACAAATTGCATTTCATAACATATCATACGAATTGTAATTCGTAACATATCATACGAAAATGGATGATGTACATCGACAAAATTGATACATACCATACTAAATGTAACATATTATTCTAGTTAGAGTGGCCCGGATTTACATTTACTATGTTACATCTACCCCTAAGTCCAGGTTGTTGAATAATATAACCACTTTTTCTTCCTGTAAAACGTAGTAAATAGACTAATGGCACGCACCGAAACAACTCTTTTTAAGTGTTGGTCTCATGAACAACCAGAGAGGAAGGCTTTACGGGACAAGGAGCAAACTGACCCCCATTTTCCATGATCCCAAACAGACAGACAGTATTAGACTACCTGTAAATCAGTTCCTCCCACCATATCTTTACAACCCGTCTGTTTGAAATAGTGAAAGCCCCTTCACTGACTGTGACATGTCACAAATTATTACAACAATAAAAATGCCACAGGTACCATAAAATGCCACGTGTGCTGTGTTATGTTTGCAAGACATGCTCTTAATTTTGTTTACTCATCATAGACTTTACATAATAATACCAGTGTGTATATAACATGTAATAAATGTAAAGTATTGTACAGTAGGCCTACATGTGTATATCTCAGTTGTCAAGCATTTTGTCCATCAATATCTCCACACACTACAGTAGTGCACACACATGCACACACAAGTATACATCAGTACACCCACTAAAATGTAGCAACATTCAGGTGTGTGTACCCTGAGTCTAGCCTCCAGACAAATGTGATGACAGCCGGCGCTGGTTCAGTGTCATTTATTTGGGGGATTGATTAGATGCGAGGAGAGGAGATGAATGTGTTGGGGCGGTGCCTTCATTTGATATATTGCCATATAATATTTAAGAGATAGCAGACAGTCAGTGCATTTTTCAAAACACTTCCATGGCCTCAAGGTGTTTTTAGAAAGTGAACCCGGTTCCCAGCTTAGTAAGACGCTGATCTGAAACACGGTCTTAGCACCATTAACCTATGTGAGCGTCTTAGACATGTCTGTTGAGGAATCGGATCATACAATACAACAATCTATAGCAAGGTTCCTCAACTGTCGGCCGCGTGCCGAATTTGTCCCGTGGGTGATTTTCTTTTAGCAAAAAAAATCTCTCTATTTTTTTTTGGGGGGGGGCACATAAAACACCAAAAATACCAGCAAATCCGCTCCAAGTGATTTACATTTTCGAAATCTGTTCCAAAGTATTCCCATGCATAAAAAATAGATATAAGTGATCGTATACAAATGTAAGCAAGGTTTGAAATATCATTGTGCTCTTTTATACATTTTTTATTTTTTGGGGCAATTTCAGCAGAAATGTTGCAGATCGGAAAGTTCAAGTCCTTAGTGAGACACTATGGCAGAATGGAGGGATGTATTGCGAGAGGAAATGGAAGAATGATGATTTATTGGGGAAGATGGGTTGATCTGTGGCTATCTGAAGGGTGGAATTGATGTGTGTTGGAATAATTATATACACAAATGCACAGTGTAAGTGTTGGAGGTCCTCCAATCATGTTGTGGTTGGGGATGGGATTATTGTATGTATTGCTTTTCGTTATTTATGTTTTGTGTTTTGGCTTCATGCTGTGAACGGTGTGTGTGCTGGTCCTGGTAGTCATGGGTGAGCTCGCTTCCATGCCTGCCCGGGCGTCGGGCAGGGCTTGGTTTTTCCCGGCTGTGGAAAATCCCTTTGGGCCATGAGCGGAGCCTTGCCGGCGTCTCAGAAGGGTGGGGCGAGCGCACCCTCTGACCAGTATACCCGCTGTGGGAGCGGCCATTTGTATTGTCTGTATTTATTGTATTGTTTTTAATTACTAAAAACATATTTTAGTCAAATACAGTATTATATCTGTTTGGGCTTCTTGCGGTCAATTTGCAGTCTACAAATTATTTGTCATTATGTTTCCGGCCCCCTGACTATCCGGTCAAGAAAGAAAAAACGTCCCATGGCTGAATCTAGATGATGATCCCTGATCTATAGTAAATTGAATTGTTACCCTTTACATGTGATGAAAATAACACAACTTAGTAGTATTGCACCTAGAGTGCCTCATTCCCCAAACAGAAACATCTTTAAAGGTCCAACGCATCCGTTTTAAACTCAATATTAAATCATTTCTGAGTAACAATTCAAAATAAAATAATATTTGTCACATGCGCTGAATACAACAAGTGTAGACCTTACCGTGAAATGCTTACTTACAAGCCTTTAACCAACAATGCAGTTAGGAAAAAAAGAGTTAAGAAAATATTAACAAAATAAACCAAAGTAAAAAAAATAAAAGAGCAACAATAAAATAACAATAACAAGGCTATATAAAGGGGGTACCGGTACCGAGTCAATGTGCGGGGGTACAGGTTAGTCGAGGTAATATGTACATGTAGGTAATATGTACATGTAGGTAATATGTACATGTAGGTAATATGTACATGAGGATCTGAGGACCCATGCCAAATCTTTTCAGTTTCCTGAGGGGGAATAGGTGTTATCGTGCCCTCTTCACGATTGTCTTTGTGTGTATGGACCATGATAGTTTGTTTGTGATGTGGACACCAAGGAACTTGAAGCTCTCAACGTGCTCCACTACAGCCCCATCGATGATGCCCTCTTTTTCCTGTAGTTCACAATCATCTCCTTTCTCTTGATCACGTTGAGAGAAAGGTTGATGTCCTGGCACCAAACTGCCAGGTCTCTGACCTCCTCCCTATAGGCTGTTTCATCGTTGTTGGTGATCAGCCTATCACCGTTGTGTTGTCTGCAAACTTAATGATGGTGCTGGAGTCATGGGTGAACAGGGAGTACAGGATGGGGAGCACGCACCCCTGAGGGGCCCCCATGTTGACGATCAGTGTGGCAGATGTGTTGTTGCCTACCCTTACCAACTGGGGGTGGACCGTCAGGAAGTCCAGGATCCAGTTGCAGAGGGAAATGTTTAGTCCCAGGGTCCTTAGCTTAGTGACAAGCTTTGAGGACACTATGGTGTTGAACACTGAGCCGTAGTCAATGAATAGCATTCTCACATAGGTGTTCCTTTTGTCACGATGAGAAAGGGCAGTGTGGAGTGCAATAGAGGTTGCATCATCTGTGGATCTGTTGGGGCGGTATGCAAATTGGAGTGGGTCTAGGGTTTTAGGGATGATGGTGTTGATGTGAATCATCACCAGCCTTTCAAATCACTTCATGGCTACAGACGTGAGTGCTACGGGTCAGTAGTCATTTAGGCAGGTTACCTTGGTGTTCTTGGGCACAGGGACTATGGTGGTCTGCCTGAAACATGTAGGTATTACAGACTTGGTCAGGGACAGGTTGAAAATGTCAGTGAAGATACATGCCAGTTGGTCAGCGCATGCTCGGAGTACACGTCCTGGTAATCCGTCTGGCTCTGCTGCCTTGTGAATTGACCTGTTTGAAGGTCTTACTCACATCGGCTACGGAGAGCGTGATCACACAGTCGTCTGGAACAACTGTTGCTCTCATCCATGCTTCAGTGTTCCTTGTCTCGAAGCACGCATAGAAGTCATTTAGCTCATCTGGTAGGCTTGTGTCACTGGGCAGCTCGCGGCTGTGCTTCCCTTTGTAGTCCGTAATCGTTTGTAAGCCCTGCCACATCCGGTGAGCGTCGGAGCCAGTGTAGTAGGATTCAATCTTTGTCCTGTATTGACACTTTGCCTGTTTGATGTTTCGTCGGTGACCATAGCGGGAGTTCTTAGAAGTGTCTGGGTTAGAATCCTGCTCCTTGAAAGTGGCAGCTCTACCCTTTAGCTCAGTGCGGATGTTGCCTGTAAACCATGGCTTCTGGTTTGGGTATGTACGTACAGTCACTGTGGGACGACGTCATCGATGCACTTATTGATAAAGCCGGTGACTGATGTGGTATACTCCTCAATGCCATCGGATTAATCCCGGAACATATTCTAGTTTGTGCTAGCAAAACAGTCCTGTAGCTTAGCATCTGCGTCATCTGACCACTTCCGTATTAAGCGAGTCACTGGTACTTCCTGCTTTCGTTTTTGTTTGTAAGCATTAATCAGGAGGATAGAATTATGGTCAGATTTGCCAAATGGAGGGCGAGGGAGAGCTTTGTACCCATCTCTGTGTGTGGAGTAAAGGTGGTCTAGTTTTTTGAAATTAGGTAAAATGGATTTAAGTTTCCCTGCATTAAAGTCCCCGGCCACTAGGAGCGCTGCCTCTGAATGAGCATTTTTGTTTGCTTATGGCCTTATACAGCTCATTGAGTGCGGTCTTAGTGCCAGCAGGAGTTTGTGGTGGTAAATAGACAGCTACGAAAAATATAGATGAAAACTCTCGGTAAATATTGTGGTCTTCAGCTTATCATGAGATACTCTACCTCAGGCGAGCAAAACCTTGAGACTTCCTTAATATTAGATTTCGCACACCAGCTGTTATTGACAAATAGACACAGACCGCCACCCCTTGTCTTAAAGGTGGCAACTGTTCTATCTTGCTGATGCACGGAAAACCCAGACAGCTGTATATTATCCATGTCGTCGTTCAGCCACGACTCAGGGAAACATAAGATATTGCAGTTTTTAATGTCCCGTTGGTAGGATGGTCTTGAACGGAGCTAATCCAGTTTATTCTCCAATGGTTGCACTTTGGCCAATAGGACGGATGGTAGAGGCGGGTTACACACTTGCCGACTAAGTCTTACAAGGCACCCAAACCTGTGTCCCCTGTATCGACATCTCTTCTTCATGCGATGAAGGGGATTTGGGCCTGGTCCGGTGTCGGCAGTAAATCCTTCGCATCCGACTCGTTAAAGAAAAAATCTTTGTCCAGTTCGAGGTGAGTAATCACTGTTCTGATATCCAGAAGCTCTTTTCGGTCATAAGAGACCGAGACCATAAGTGAGGTGGCAGAAACAACATGTACAAAATAAGTTACAAACAACGTGAAGAAACACACAAAATAGCATAATTGGTTAGGAGCCCATAAAACTGCAGTCATTTCCTCCAGCGCCATTCTCATTACTTTGATTGTTTTCAATTAAAATTGTCAAAAGAAACAAAAGAGCAAAGAGCAATTTCTTAAGCAAGAATCTTGCCAGAGGTTTCTGGGAGTGGTCTGATTGGGGAGAGGAAACTGAAAACTAGCTGTTATTGGCAGAGAGGTTTGGAACTCCATTTCTTATTGGTCTATTAACTAATTTACCTTCTGGTGATGTCACCAGGCAGGTCAAAACGCCATCCCACCAAAACAGGCTGAAATTTCAGGCAGTCTTTTCAAACACCAAAAGGGCATTGTCAACATTTTAAAAATTTCACAGTATTATTCCAACCTCAGTGTGGAAATATATAAAACACAGGAAAATCACATTTTGACTGCACTGGGCCTTTAACTTTAACTCTATCTGTCTTTACATTTAAAAAGACCAAATGATCAAATTGAACACACACTTTAAGATGCTATTCTATGACATAGCATGACCGTGGACATGCTAAGGAGGAAATGGAGCTTGTCTTGCTAAAGTCAATGGTGATGTCAATGTCTCCCTCACTCTCTCAGCTTGTTGTTTCATACTGCCCCCCTCTGTCCTGGTTGGCTGGCAGGGAGGGGAGAGAGGCCTCGGTGCCATCAACAAACAAACAACGTCTCTATCAACCACACAGCGAACCAGAAGACAGCAGACCTGAATGGACCAACAGCATCTATCACCTGGCTGAGTGACCTAATAGGAAATCACACTGTCACTAGTTCTTGAGTTGAGTTCAAGAACATCTTGGTGAGAAAATATCATACATAAAATCAATGGCCATCTCCATAGCCGAATAGCTCATTTCAGCCATAGTTTGAAATTGTGTCATCACAATAATCTAATATAAACAATGTTGTCGTACAATATTTGTATGACAAATGTTTATCAAACAGAAACATTTAATTTTAATAAATGTTAATGTGCCACATCATTAGTAGGCCTATGCTTGATGAAATAATACATTTTCTCCTCCAAATAAATACTATGTGAGATTCAGCCTAAATTGAAAGCAGCGTTACCTGGGGGTTCTTCAGTTAGAAAGCCAGTAGGATACTGCACCCGCTACACAACATTATTTTATAATGTGCACACTATTTACCCCTAGATTGCTCCAGGCTAATGTCTCAATAATTTTGACTCCTTTCTCAGGTCCTTCACACAAAGGACTTAACTAATGATCCATGGACAAAATGAAGCATTTAAATGTATTCATTAATCATTCATATCCAGCTCATTGAAAATGCTAAACTTCCACAAAATTAAGATTGAACATTGAAAAGTGATTGAGGGAGACAGCTTTCTAGGAGAGCACAGTGAGAGAGAAAAGAGAGAGGGAGAAAAAAAATTAAACAACAAAAACAGGGCTTAATGTCTACCGAGAGGAAGTTGTTTTGCTTCGGCATTGGTCAGGGTGGTCGAGGTGATGTACTAAGTGCTAGTTAAGGTCACGGAGGGTTTTAGTAGTCGTAATTAGATCTCGAAATCTGGAGAAGCGTAGAGTTTCTGTCAACACTGCCTGTAATTATTCTCTTTTCCAATTAATGGTGACATAGATTAATTATCTGATGAGGCAAAGCCAATTGCAATCATTCACCCAGCTAAAATTAGATCAGTCCTGACAGCAGCATGAAAGTCACCTGTTTCATTGTTATGGATCTGCTGCTGGTAAGAGAGAGAGAGGGGGCATAGTGAGTTAGTGAAGCGTACAGGGGTAAGTAAGTTGTCTGGGACCAGGTGAATGTCCAATTACGCTGTTATCTGAACTGTAGGCATCTTCTTCTTGTTCAATCCAATGGCATCCGGACCCGCTTGTTTGTTCTCTGCTGCTGTCTCTATTGTCGCAGCATGATCACTGTTGCTGTAGTTGAGTCATCTGCCACTGACTACAGGAAAGCAGAGATGCGCTGGATTGCTTCTGACAACTCCTCCTGTTTGAATGAGGGAGCAAACAGAGTCAATGAATACCAGCTAATTAAGAAAACAGAGTGACGACAGTCGATGGATGACGTTGAGTCGAGGAGGCTAGAGAGGAGAGAAGCAGCCGTTTGGCGACAGACACAGACATACAGATAACTCTAGTGTTGGTTTGATACACTTTCGGTTCTCGGTCTATCTGTTTCACTACTTGCTGTTCGCTCATCAGGCTGTCTAGAGATATTGAGAGTAGGTTACACCCAGCGTCTTGAAGGAGAGAGCAATAATGAGAACAAGAGAGAGAGGATCCTGGTTGAATCGTGGTAAAGGTTCAGTGCGCCTCTGTTTTAAAAACCTCAGAATCCAGTTTGTCTATTAAACTGCCTGGCACTGTCAACCAGCTTGGGAATCTGAACCGGCCTAGCCATGCAGACATTCTCTGACTAACAATTATATCAGAAACAGGATTTTTGGATTACTGTCTCTGGAGACCGGGGCTAGTGCTCGTCTGCTGCTATCATTACTGGCCATTCAACAAGCACTCTGCACTGTGAGCCTTGCCGCTGTTAACCATTGTCAATTATGCCATCCCTGGTGAAAACTGTCAGAACACAAAAATTCAACTGCCAGTTCTGGCAGCAGTGTTACAGGATGACAGCGCCTCCACCACCCCACCACCACACACAAAACGCACTCACATGCCCACCATCCCACACTCCCCGGGTTCCCCAACCCACCGCCCACTGCCTCCTTGTCTGTGAGGCCATGCAGTATGCAGTTTTCAATAATGGTTCTTAAGGCCGGTCTGCGATTAAAATATAAGTACAAAAAATATATATATATATATATATATTTTTTGTGAAAAATAATAATTTTAGGAATATCGCTAGCTGCAACAGAATATCATCGTGGATACCATTATTATGTCTCTGGGCCCAGTATGAAGGAAGTTAGAGGTAGTTTCATGAGCCAATGCCAACTAGCATTAGCGCAATTACTGGAAGTCTAGAGGAAAAGTTTGCATGCTAGCTGTTCGTGTTCATTCAACTCTTGGGAAGTAGGTAAATGGCTTCATTGCCAAAATCTCTAACTATCCCTTTAATATGGAGGACATTACAGTCATTGGAGTCTTTTTTTTTCTGGGTTCGAAAATTGTTAGGCGGGCCATCTAAGTGGTAATTTCTGGGATTGAAATATAGTTTAGAATCAAAATAAAATCAAAGTTTATTGGTTGCATACACAGATTTGCAGATGTTATCACAGGTGCAGCGAAATGCTTGTGTTTTTATCTCCAACAGTGCAGTAATAAAACATAGCAATACTAAACAATACTTACATAATCCAAAAAGTGCAAATAAAAATTAAGGACTATCAGAACAAGCAATGTATATATATATATATATACTGCTCAAAAAAATAAAGGGAACAATAAAATAACACATCCTAGATCTGAATGAATGAAATAATTTTATTAAATACTTTTTTCTTTACATAGTTGAATGTGCTGACAACAAAAATCACACAAAAATAATCAATGGAAATCCAATTTATCAACCCATGGAGGTCTGGATTTGGAGTCACACTCAAAATTAAAGTGGAAAACCACACTACAGGCTGATCCAACTTTGATGTAATGTCCTTAAAACAAGTCAAAATGAGGCTCAGTAGTGTGTGTGGCCTCCACGTGCCTGTATGACCTCCCTACAACGCCTGGGCATGCTCCTGATGAGGTGGCGGATGGTCTCCTGAGGGATCTCCTCCCAGACCTGGACTAAAGCATCCGCCAACTCCTGGACAGTCTGTGGTGCAATGTGGCGTTGGTGGATGGAGCGAGACATGATGTCCCAGATGTGCTCAATTGGATTCAGGTCTGGGGAACAGGCGGGCCAGTCCATAGCATCAATGCCTTCCTCTTGCAGGAACTGCTGACACACTCCAGCCACATGAGGTCTAGCATTGTTTTGCATTAGGAGGAACCCAGGGCCAACCGCACCAGCATATGGTCTCACAAGGGGTCTGAGGATCTCATCTCGGTACCTAATGGCAGTCAGGCTACCTCTGGCGAGCACATGGAGGGCTGTGCGGCCCCCCAAAGAAATGCCACCCCACACCATGACTGACCCACCGCCAAACCGGTCATGCTGGAGGATGTTGCAGGCAGCAGAACGTTCTCCACGGCGTCTCCAGACTCTGTCACGTCTGTCACGTGTGTTCAGTGTGAACCTGCTTCATCTGTGAAGAGCACAGGGCGCCAGTGGCGAATTTGCCAATCTTGGTGTTCTCTGGCAAATGCCAAACGTCCTGCACGGTGTTAGGCTGTAAGCACAACCCCCACCTGTGGACGTCGGGCCCTCATACCACCCTCATGGAGTCTGATTCTGACCGTTTGAGCAGACACATGCACATTTGTGGCCTGCTGGAGGTCATTTTGCAGGGCTCTGGCAGTGCTCCTCCTGCTCCTCCTTGCACAAAGGCGGAGGTAGCGGTCCTGCTGCTGGGTTGTTGGCCACCTCCACGTCTCCTAATGTACTGGCCTGTCTCCTGGTAGCGCCTCCATGCTCTGGACACTACGCTGACAGACACAGCAAACCTTCTTGCCACAGCTCGCATTGATGTGCCATCCTGGATGAGCTGCACTACCTGAGCCACTTGTGTGGGTTGTAGACTCCGTCTCATGCTACCACTAGAGTGAAAGCACCGCCAGCATTCAAAAGTGACCAAAACATCAGCCAGGAAGCATAAGAACTGAGAAGTGGTCTGTGGTCACCACCTGCCGAACCACTCCTTTATTGGGGGTGTCTTGCTAATTGCCTATAATTTCCACCTGATGTCTATTCCATTTGCACAACAGCATGTGAAATTTATTGTCAATCAGTGTTGCTTCCTAAGTGGACAGTTTGATTTCACAGAAGTGTGATTGACTTGGAGTTACATTGTGTTGTTTAAGTGTTCCCTTTATTTTTTTGAGCAGTGTATATATATATATATGTGTGTGTGTGTGTGTGTGTGTGTGTGTGTGTGTGTGTGTGTGTGTGTGTGTGTGTGTGTGTACAATACATGTCAAAAGTTTCGACACACCTACATTTGAAGTCGGAAGTTTACATACACTTAGGTTGGAGTCATTAAATCTCGTTTTTCAACCACTTCGCAAATTTCTTGATAACAAACTATAGTTTTGGCAAGTCGGTTAGGACATCTACTTTGTGCATGACACAATAATTTTTCCAACAATTGTTTACAGACAGATTATTTCACTTATAATTCACTGTGTCACAATTCCAGTGGGTCAGAAGTTTACATACACTAAGTTGACTGTGCCTTTAAACAGCTTGGAAAATTCCTGAAAATGATGTTATGGCTTTGGAAACTTCTGATAGGCTAATTGACATAATTTGAGTCAATTGGAGGTGTACCTGTGGATGCATTTCAAGGCCTACCTTCCAACTCAATGCCTTTTTGCATGACATCATAGGAAAATCCAAAAGAACTTAGCCAAGACCTTCCAAACGCATAAAGGTACCACGTTCATCTGTACAAACAATAGTACGCAAGTATAAACATCATGGGACCAATCAGCTGTCATACCGCTCAGGAAGGAGACGCATTCTGTCTCCTAGAGATGAACGTATTTTGGTGCGAAAAGTGCAAATCAATCCCAGAACAACAGCAAAGGACCTTGTGAAGATGCTGGAGAAAACAGGTACAAAAGTATCTATATCCACAGTGAAACGAGTCCTATATCGACATAACCTGAAAGGCCCCTCAGCAAGGAAGAAGCCACTGCGCCAAAACCGCAATAAAAAAAGCCAGACTACAGTTTGCAACTGCATATGGGGACAAAGATCGTACTTTTTGGAAAAAATGTCCTCTGGTCTGATGAAACAAAAATAGAACTGTTTGGCCATAATGACCATCATTATGTTTGGAGGAAAAAGGGGGGGGCTTGCAAGCTGAAGAACACCATCCCAACCGTGAAGCACATGGGTGGCAGTATCATGTTGTGGGGGTGCTTTGCTGCAGGAGGGACTGGTGCACTTCACAAAATAGATGGCATCATGAGGGAGGAAAATATGTGGATATATTGAAGTAACATCTCAAGACATCAGTCAGGAAGTTAAAGCTTGGTTGCAAATGGGTCTTCCAAATGGACAATGACCCCAAGCATACTTCCAAAGTTGTGGCAAAATGGCTTAAGGACAACAAAGTCAAGGTATTGGAGTGGCCATCACAAAGCCCTGACCTCAATCCGATAGAACATTTGTGGGCAGAACTGAAAAAGCGTGTGCGAGCAAGGAGGCCTACAAACCTGACTCAGTTACACCAGCTCTGTCAGGAGGAATGGGACAAAATTCACCCAACTTATTGTGGGAAGCTTGTAGAAGGCTACCCGAAACGTTTGACCCAAGGTAAACAATTTAAAAGCAATGCTACCAAATACCAATTGAGTGTATGTAAACTTCTGACCCACTGGGAATGTGATGGAAGAAATAAAAGCTGAAATAAATCTTTCTCTACTATTATTCTGACATTTCACATTCTTAAAATAAAGTCATGATCTTAACTGACCTAAGACAGGGATTCTTTTTTTGTTTAAATGTATTAAAGGTAAGGTGTATGTAAACTTCAGACTTCAACTGTACCTACTTATTCAGGGGTTTTTCTTTATTTTTACGATTTTTGTCACAGTTGTCGTAGGATGAAGGAGCGGACCAAAGCGCAGCGTGTGGATCGTTCCACATTTTCTTTATTAAACTGTGAAACTATGCAATACATACAAATAAACTAAAGAACAAAAACAACAAACCGTGACGAAGAGGTGAAAACATACACTAACTCAAAAACAATCTCCCACAAAAACAACTACTTAAGTATGATCTCCAATTAGAGACAACGATGACCAGCTGCCTCTAATTGGAGATCATCCCAAAAAAACAACAACATAGAAATACAAAAACTAGAACATAACAACATACAAAATCTAAACTAGAAAAAAACCCTGTCACGCCCTGACCTACTCTACCATAGAACATATCAGCTTTCTATGGTCAGGACGTGACAATTTTCTACATTGTAGAATAATAGTGAAAGACATCAAAACTATGAAATTACACAAATGGAATAATGTAGTAACCAAAAAAAGTGTTAAACAAATCAAAATATATTTTATATTATACATTCTTCATGATAGTCACCCTTTGCCTTGTGACAGCTTTGCATACACTTGGCACTCTCTCAACCAGCATCACCTGGAAAACTTTTCCAACAGTCTTGAAGGAGTTCCCACATATGCTGAGCACTTGTTGGCTTCTTTTCCTTCACTCATCCCAAAACATCTCAATTGGGTTGAGGTCTGGTGATTGTGGAGGCCAGGTCATCAGCACTCCATCACTCTCCTTCTTGGTCAAATAGCCCTTACACACACTGGAGGTGTGTTTTGGGACATTGTCCTATTGAAAAACAAATGATAGTCCCACTAAGCGCAAAACAGATGGGATGGTGTAACGCTGCAGAATGCTGTGGTAGCCATGCTGGTTGTGTGCCTTGATTTCTATATAAATCACAGACAGTGTCACCAGCCAAGCACCCCCACAGCATCACACCTCCTTCTCCATGCTTCATGGTGGGAACCACACATGCGGACATCATCCCTTCACCTACTCTGCATCTCACAAAGACACGGCGGATGGAACCAAAAATCTCAAATTTGGACTCATCAGACCAAAGGACAGATTTACACCAGTTTAATGTCCATTGCTTGTGTTTCTTGGCCCAAGCAAGTCTCTTCTTCTTATTGGTGTCCTTTAGTAGTGGTTCCTTTGCAGCAATTCGACCATGAAGGCCTGATTCACGCAGTCTCCTCTGAACAGTTGATGTTGAGATGTGTCTGTTACTTGAACTCTGTGAAGCATTTATTTGGGCTGCAATCTGAAGTGCAGTTAGCGCTAATGAACTTATCCTCTGCAGCAGAGGTAACTCAGGGTCTTTCTTTCCTGTGGTGGTCCTCATGAGACCCAGTTTCATCATAGTGCTTGATGGTTTTTGCGCCTGCAACTTTCCGGATTGACTGACCTTCATGTCTTGAAGTAATGATGGACTGTCGTTTCTCTTTACTTATTTGAACTGTTCTTGCCATAATATGGACTTGGTCTTTTACCCTACCTTGTCACAACACAACTGATTGGCTCAAACGCATTAAGAAGGAAAGAAATTCCACAAATGAACTTTTAACAAGGCACACCTGTTAATTTAAATGCATTCCAGGTGACTACTGCATGAAGCTGGTTGAGAGAACGCCAAGCGTGTGCAAAGCTGTAATCAAAGCAAAGGGTGGCTACTTTGAAGAATATATCAAATATAAAATATATTTGTATTTATTTTTGTTTACTACATGAGTCCATATCTGTTACTTTAGTTGAAAACTGTTGTTCTCATTAAAGAAGCAATAAAACGGGCCTTCTTTAGACTAGTTGAATATCTGGAGCATCAACATTTGTGGGTTTGATTACAGGCTCAAAATGGCCAGAAACAAAGAACTTTCTTCTGAAACTAGTCAGTCTTTTCTTGTTCTGAGAAATTAAGGCTATTCCATGCGAGAAATTGCCAAGAAACTAAAGATCTTGTACAACGCTATGTACTACTCCCTTCGCAGAACAGCGCAAACTGGCTTTAACCAGAATAGAAAGAGGAGTGGAAGGCCCCGGTGCACAACTGAGCAAGAAGACAAGTACATTAGAGTGTCTAGTTGTGCTAACATAATTGCAAAAGGGTTTTCTAATGATCAATTAGCCTTTTAAAATGATCAACTTGGATTAGCTAACACAACGTGGAATTGGAACACAGGAGTGATGGTTGCTGATAATGGGCCTTTGTATGCCTGTGTAGATATTTCATTGAAAATCAGCCGTTTCCAGCTACAATAGTAATTTACAACATTAACAATGTCTACACTGTCGTGTCTTTGGCATCATTAAAACGGAAGACATGTTTATCAAATAACTCTCTGTAATTATTATTACGCGATTAAACTGATTAATCGTGTAACTGTAATTAACTAGGAGGTCGGGGCACCAAGGAAAATATTCATATTACAAAGTTATAATTTTCCTAATATAACTTTCAGATATCATAATATCTGATCTCTGAGTCTTCTGATTTAATGACGTATTCTTTACCTCGTCAGTCCCATTCCAAACGTCGTAAATTGTTGGTTATCTGCACGGACCCAGTCTTCACTATGATTCATCCATACATCAATTGTCTTAAAATAATTTATTTACTAACTAAATAATTCACAGAAATGCATAACACAGATATGGTTACAAGGAAATGATAGGAGAATGTGCCCTAGTGGGCTAAACCGGCATGGCGGCTTGTTAGACAAAAGGGGAGTGTGGGTCAGCTGAGAATGCACTACAGAGTTGATAAATATTAACAATTGAAATGCTAAGCCTTTGCACATGAACGCTCACTCATTCGGGACAATTGCAATCAATATATATATTTACGCTCAGTGTGTCGTCGGGATCTTTGTTGAAAAGTTATGTTCTGTTGGAGAGTTTTGTCCTCGCGTTCTCTCTCTCGGTTAGAATGGATATTTCAAAGTGACATTCATTAACCTCTTGGCGTTCCCCTAGGATAGGGGGCGCTAAAGCGATTTTTGAAAAAAATTCGTGCCCATTTTAAACGGCCTCCTACTCAAACTCAGAAGCTAGGATATGCATTTAATTAATACATGTGGATAGAAAACACCCTAAAGTTTCTAAAACTGTTTGAATGGTGTCTGTGAGTATAACAGAACTCATATGGGAGTCAAAACCCCGAGACAGATGGAAACAGGAAGTGGAATTCTGAATTGCGAACTAAACTTCATCACGTTGCCTATTAATCACCCTGTGAGCTATGGTTCATTGAGCACTTCCTATTGCTTCCACTAGATGTCCCCAGTCTTTACAAAGTGGTTTGAGTCTCCTACTGTTAAAACTGAATGAATGAGACGCAGTGGAACGTGGTCACACGGAGAGGGCCATCACCATTATGACGCCGGCGCCCCTGGTTACCCTCCCCTTTCAAAATGTTTTGAAACACAATGCAATCGTCCTCCTTGAATCTTATTGGCTCTCTTGTTGAAAAACGCCCTGAAGATTTATGTTATACAACGTTTGACATGTTTGAACGAACCTAAATGAGAAAAAAAATGCATTTTCTCGAAATGGCTGTCCCGTGGCCGACGAAGCATTTGGATCAGCTTTCAGACGCGCTAACATGAACAAGCTCTTGGAACATAAAGGAGTAATTTTTTCGAACGAAAATACATTTGTTGTGGACCTGGGATTCCTGGAAGTGCTTTCTGATGAAGACAACCAAAGGTAAGGGATTATTGACAATAGTATACAAGACTAGATGTGATATGCGATTGTTCCAAGATGGCGCTGACCTGTAACGTTAGCCTATTTTTCAGAGTATCGCATCCCCTTTCATCGCAAAGTATGATTACCCAGTAAAGTTCATTTTAAATCTGGCATTACAGGTGCTTTCAAGAGATATTCATCTATAAATCTTAGAATGACAATATTACATTTTAAAAATGTTTTCGAATAGTAATTTTGTAAATTGTAGCTCTGTTTCATCGGATGCATTTGAGGGAAAATAGTTAGTCAACGTTACGCACCGATGTAAAATTCTGTTTTTATATCTAAATATGAACTTTATCGAGCAAAAGAATGCATGTATTGTGTAACATGATGTCCTAGGTGTGTCATCTGATGAAGATTGTCAAAGGTTAGTGCTGCATTTAGCTTTTTGGTTATTTGTGATGCATGTGGTTGGTCGGAAAATGGCTATGTGGCTACTTTTACGATATACTTCTCTAACATAATCTAATGTTTTGCTTTTGCTGTAAAGCCTTTTTGAAATCGGACAACGTGGTTCGATTCAGGAGAGGTGTATCTATAAAACGATATAATTTGAAAAAAAAAAAAAATGTAATTATTAAATTTTGTTATGATAATGGCGATATGATTTTTCGCTGGATGTCCGTCCAGGCCGCACAGGGGTTAATGTCATTATAGGACGGATGTTTCATCGGTCTTCGCATTCAATGATACCGAATCCCTAGCTGCAGACTAGTAATTCATATCAAAGACTTGTTATTATTCTGTCGGTATCAATAGTCTAAGGGTTTAACCACGTGGTATGGTTAAAGTTCAGAACGAGGAATGCATGGTCAAACCTTGGCCCTCTCTTCTCGAGGTAAGCTGGTCTGGTGATAGAAAATCTGGGTGGGGTTTAAATTCGGAACATAGAAAAGGCTGTCTCATGACGCCAGGTCTTGTCTGTGTCCCTGGGGGCGTGCCAAGAACTTAGTTAAGACTCCAAAGGGAATTTGAGTTTCCTTCATTAAACAGTCCAAAATCACATTTACACAATTTCACAAACAGTTCCAGCCTTATTCATTCATTTTATACAACCATTAGATATAAGTCTCACAACTGAGGCTATTATATAAACAGAGCCATGGTAATGTGGCCGTATTGTCTCTCATGAGTTTCACAAAATTGTACCAAATGGACCAGTTCGTAGCTGGATTCTTCACCGATCTTCTATACCTTCTCCAGAACATAAATGTCGTTCGGTTCCCCAGTCCTGTGAGGTGGAAGAATTCCTTTGTCTCTCTATGAAAACACTCTGTGTCTTTATACTGTGGCAATGAGGCGGGACATTGTCTTAGGAATTTCCGACCGCTCAAACAGGGCCTGAGTAGGGGGAGGTAGGGGGATGGTACATAGAAAACCCAAAGAGGGCAACGTCATGACAACACTGTATTTCTGATCAATGTGATGTTATTTTAATGGACAAAAAAAAAGTTTTTTTTCAAAAACAAGGACATTTCTAAGTGACCCCAAACTTTTGAATGGTAGTGTATAGTTAATCCATTTTAGAATACGGCTGTAACGTAACAAAATGTGGAAAAAGTCAAGGGGTGTGAATACTTTCCGAAGGCACTGTATATTTTTAAATAATACCATCTTTGAGAACTAACAATCAAATAAACGCTTGACAGTCAGGGAGAATCGAGAGAAAAAAACGGCATACAGGGCCCATTGACATGCCCATTGACTTTGTTCTAAAGTTTGTGCAGAGGAACACAGCATTAGCGATAGCACAATGCATAGAATTGCAGGAAATTGCCAAACTGTGTAGAATTGCCAGAAATTTGCTTCAAAACGGCTAAATGTTCTCTCAGTTCAATTGAATCATTTGTAGAACAGCAATATTTCTCTACCGCCAAGATACCTTTATGTTTCTATGTTAGTTTACACTCCTCTTCCAATTGACTGTGGGGAGGTCAGAATAATGAAACTGTCTACCAAATCTATTAATTTACTTGCCATTATTATTCACCTGATGATAAGACAAGACATTATTTATTTATTGTTAACTAACATACGATGTAGGTCCCTGGGTCGCTGATTTGCGTGGGCGGGGGTCCCTGGGAAAGAAAAGTTTGAAAACTCCTGTGGAAGGGTGTTTGGGTATAAAGCATGTGTTTCTCTGAGGGGATTTGGTTTTAAAGTGCACACTTCACAGAGGGTCTTTGTGTTACAAGTATGCATTGCTTACAGTCTTTATTTTTAAGTGTACACTACTCATGCACAACTCGGCATGTCTCTTTGTTAAAGTGTGGACTATTCTAAGGGGACTCTGTTAAATTGTGCATTACTCTTAGTAAGGACCCTGAGTCTAAGCTGTGCGTAGTGCGTAGTAAAGTCTGCTCTAGTCTGGAGGAGCCCGGTTGGGGGTTTAAAGTGAGTAGCTGCTCTGCTCTGAGGGACCCTGTGCTGGGCTGTGACGGGTGACGGTGCGCTGCGCTTCAATACACCAGCTCTTTTGTCCTTCACACTCTGCAGCTCCCTGATAGCTCCTCCCTACTCCCCCTCCTCCTTTTCCTCATCCTCCATGCTCCACTCCTCCCTGCTCTGCTCTCCCCCTGCTCTGCTCTGTGTTCAGCCACCTTGGGCCTCCCCTCTGCTCCTCAGGGCTAGGCCTGGGAGACATGACTGCACCCTTCCTCTCTGAATGACTGACTGGCAGTAATGTCTGGCTGGACAAGACCCATCAAAAAGCATGTTGGCAATAAAAATGGGGAAGGAATGGATGGAGAGGAAAATCATCACTAAACATGTTATTGCTCACTGTGTAGCGAAGAATAGAGACAGAGGGTCTGAAATGATGTTGAATGAGATCAGTTCTATCTGGGAATAAGTCGGATCGAATCAAATCAGTTGAATTATATTTGAATCGCAATACTTGTATTGTCTAGGTCTGTGGGACGGACCTAGATAATAGTAGTGCTAGATTGGGAACAGCCGATCGACATGGTTGGTTGTCACACCGGGAGAGCAAGGGGAAGGAAACAATGCTAACTGTAAACACCTCTGTATAAAATATATAATGGCTATGAGAAAATGTGAATGGTTCCATGGTTGAATGGCACCTGCCTGCTACAGTATGACGGTCGGTGAGGGTGCTACAGGACAGGACAGTTGATAAAGATTCATCACTCTCCTTCTGTCCGCTTTGACCTCCTCTCACGTCCCACCACATATTATCCACCCATTATCCAGTAATTGAAGATCTCCACTTCTCCATGCAACCCTGCAGATTCAGAATACGTGCCTACTCCTTTTCCAGAGAAACATGAGAAAGGTAGCTTGGGGTATTTCAACCAACGAACACAGGAGGTGTTGTAGTTGTACCATAGATAGGTATCCAGCAGTAACACCCAACACAGCCAAAGCCTGAATGAGAAATGAGGTAAACTCATAACGTAGCCTATACAAAATAAAACAGAAGGTAGCTAGCTACGCAGCCAAATGTAATGTAGTGAATAAATAGGTGACCTAACGGTGTTAATGTATAGATATAGTTATCTGGAGAGGAGACAGAGCTAGCCTCAGACACCAGGTCACCGCATGCCATTGGCGCTCTCGCCGACACATCATCAATCACGTCACTGTGCTGGCGTTGTGACGACTGGATGTATGGCGGCGGCGTCTTTAACTCTAGCGTGATGACACTACAGAGAGCCATGGTGACTGGTGAATGTTTTACTGTGGGTTAGTGGACTGGTTAGTTCCTTGCAAATGAAGGCATAACGCTCAGCTCGCCGTGTTTTTAATGTGGGATGCCACACATGCTCAGCATTATATGAAGTTATTATACTGTTATAAATTATTATACTCCCATTCAATTAAAACATCTACTCAACCCATGGATCTTCCCAACCCTTTAAATATACTGTAGGACTAGGTAGGCAGATTGAAGAGTTGAAGAAAAACCCATTAAACTGAATGGTTATAATGTTGTCTGGGTGTGGATCCACACGGGAAAGTCCTATGAAACACATACATACCTGGATGGTTATTATTTTCTGGTTGTTCTCGTTAGAGAGGTTCTGGAAGCGGGCCAGTTCATCCAGGCTGTAGAGGCTGCGTTGTCTGAAGTATTTCACCACAGCTCTGTGCATCCTCTTCTGCAACAAAGAAAGCTAGGAGGGTGGGGGAGACAGGGAGAAAGAAGGAAAGAAGGAAGGGAAAGGAAAGGAGAGAAAAAGGAATTGGTAAGGCAGGAGAGGAAATTAATGGCAGTGTTCAAGAAGAATGATGGAGGGGAATAGAGAACGCAGTCAATAGCCCATTCTGCAGTACACGGGCCTGACAGGAATTTCACAGTCTCTTGGTTTTTCTGCTCACTCGTGTGCAGTCATCAGTATCCATTCACATCTGGCTGCCAGGATGGGGGGTTAATTTTCTCTAAATGCTTCAGCAGTTTTGTTCTAGCCGAGGCAAACTCTGTGACTGCAAAGCTGATGAGTAAAATATTTCTACTTCACCCAGTTTAACTTTATACCAATCCCCTCAAGACATATTTTACACATACACACAGTCATGAACCCCCCACCGAAACTAGAAATTATTCCTAGTCTATTGGAAAGACATGCTGCTCGCTTTATTATTTGAACACAGTTTCAAGCAAAGGGGTTTCTTTCAATTCTGATAGATGCCATTGCTTTTTCTTCCTCCCTCCATTTCTCTTCTCTTCCTACAAAGCTTATCATTGCTTGGCAATGTGTTCCCCAGTGCATAGAAAAACTAAAGCAAATTAGCTCAGCCATCAACTGCTGAAGGAAAGACAATAACAGGAATGCTCTTTATGGCGTACCCTGTTAAAAACCTGTGCAGAGAACTCCATCCACATAAACAAAACAATACTTAAATGCAGTGATAAGAGGACACTTACATGAACCATAAAGTAACTGATCCTATTGGAGGAGAAATAACACAAACCATTTTTAGGTTAACACTTGAGGAAAGTGTTTGGTTGGAGCATTGAAGCATTTAACTATTTGCAGGTGATTCAAAAATAAACCAAACGCTAACATGAACTTACTATTTATGTCAACTACTTACAAATGCCTACATTCAGAATGTGTAAGGTATCTTAACAATGTGCGAGGTATCTGTGTGAGTACAATGTCTTATTACCATGGTGCTACATATGTTTGTATTATAACAGGCCAAAGCCTGTAAAGCATGGTTTGATGAGTCAGATAGACAGTAGAGAGCCTTAGCAGGAGCTTCCATTGGCTCCCTCTGCTGAATATCTAACATTTTACAGGCTCTTCAAACAACTGAGAACTTGTAACATGTTTGGAGGGAGTCATGTCATTCCTGTACACAGTATTGCTATGGGCTGTCAAACAATGTCTGCATTGATATGATCCCACCAGTGTGCTGTGTCCTTGGCAACTAGTCTTTCTTCTCTGTTAGCCAGCTAGCTACTATGACATTGTGTATTGAGAATGGCAACTGATAGAAATGAGATTGGCAGAGGGATATGAAAATCAGCAAATCAATCAAAAACCAACAATTCACTACATTACCTTAAATCTGTTTTGTATTTTTAATGAGAAAATTTGAGATTTTGGTTACGTAGGTAAAAACATGAATAAGTCTAGATGAGATTTTAAAAAACAACACTGAGAAACATTGTCTATTCTGTAATGATAGTCAATTTAAGTCAATTATAGGCATATTATCAAGCTTAATTTGGGTAGAGAACGTGATTGCTGGGACGGTGGTGCTATTCTAAACCTGTCTAGAGTTGAAACAAACAGAAATGGTTGAGGGAGGCTGAATCCAGAGTAAAAGAAAATCAGGCTTTGATCATGAGCGTGGAGAATCCTGTCCACAGGATTTTATTTCTGCATGCATTTCTCACTTGATAACATTCATGCAGTCAGATGAGGAATTGCTCAAGTAAAGGTATTAGTCATTTTGGGAAACAAATCATGTCTATTGCTTATTGCCAGTGCAGTGCCGGGCAGTGAATGTTTTATTTCCTGGTTAGGCTATAGAATATGGTTGTCATCTGCAATTCCTCTCAAGATCAAAGTTAAATTGCGTCCCGGACCATAAAGACCAAAACGATTCTGTAGTCTCACAACTATTCAATACCTTTGGGAGTATAAGTTGTTCTGTAGTTTCTCATTTAAGTCCTTTGGGAGTATTAGCATTGCAAGTGCATTCTCTTTTTCTATTCTTTACCTGTGCTTGCTATGGTTCTCTCTCCCATTGACCACCTAGTGAACAGAAGCTAATGTGTAACATAAACATAATGAAACATGTCACCTTGGAACACCTTGAAAGACAATTCATGCAAACGCATAAAGACTAAGGTGCATCAAAATAGCACCCTATTCCCTTTATAGTGCACTACTTTTGACTAAAGCTCTATGGGCCCTGGTGAAAAAGTAGTGCACTATAAAGGGAATAGGGTGCGATTTCGGATGCATCCTTATTCAGAGACCCATTCAAGACTGCATAGTGAACTTAGTCTTTATGCGTTTGCATGAATTCCATCCACCCATCGCCTCTCTCAACTCCCCCTTGGCAGAAATACTACTATATCACATCCATAATCCTCCTACACTAAAGTTATCGCATTAAAATCAGATTACTGCAGTAACCTCCTCATTGGTTGCCCAACTAAAACCATCCGAAAATAACTGACCATGCAAAGAAACATTCCAATCAACTGGCAAACTGAATATAATATGCAATCAACGGCCAGTTTATTAGGTATACCACCCCAATCACAAAAATTGATCGCTCCTACAGACAGTGAGTCATTTGACTTGCTATATAAAGCAGGCAGACAGGCATCGAGGCATTCAGTTACTGTTCGATTGAACATTAGAATGGGCAAAACAAGTGACCTAAGCGACTTTGAGCATGGTATGATCGTCGGTGCCAGGCACGCCGGATCCAGTCTCTCTTAAACAGCCATCCTCCTGGGCTTTTCACGTATGACATTGTCTAGGGCTGCGAAAACAGCTTGTTGATGAGAGAGGTCGAAGGAGAATGGCAAGAATCGTGCAAGCTAACAAACAGACAAATGAAGGCGCAGTACATCTGTGGTGTGCAATACAGCATCTTGGAATGCACAACTCGTCGATCCTTGTCACGGATGGGCTATTGCAGCAGATGACCACACCAGGTTCCACTCTTATCAGCTAAAAACAAGAGAAAGCTGCTCCAGTGGACATTGAGGAGTGGACAAACATTGCCTGGTACGACGAATCCCGGTTCCTGTTGCATCATGGACCCATCCTGCTTGGTGTCAAAGGTACAGGCTGGTGGCGGTGGTGTACCGCCATCCAGTTTGCAGTAACTGTGGGATGCTATCGCGTCAGCATGGATAAAACATCCCTGTGGACCGTTTCCGACTTGTAGAATCCATGACCCGAAGAATTCAGGCTGTTCTGGAGGCAAAAGGGGGGTCCGACACGGTACTAGATGAGTGTACCTAATAAACTGGCCAAGTGAGTGTAATTTCATATGATATCATATCATGATTTAAATGTATGATTCAATGGTCATAAAAAAATGCCTCTGCTTGGTTCCTTTCGTCAAACACACACACAGCCTCACGCTTGGCAATCATGAAGGCATTCTTAAGTTCTCTGTACTCATGGGCCAACTCAACCTTCTCTTTAAGGGCTACCTTTAGGCCAGCCTACAACACACACAGAGAAACACAAGTTCAGTTATACTTTTCTTAAACCAGGTTTCACATGTCTTGATAACAAGGTTTCCTGTCACATCAAGCAGTTGACAGGGCTTATGTGAATGGTCACAGAGAGTATTGAGGAGACATGGCAGGTTGCAGTTTTCTAAGTGAGTACAGTATGACTGAGGAGGTCCATCATGGTGGTTTGTTCCGTCAAGCCCTAGTGGAGGAGAGCTGCTACAGTTCTACCAAAGAACAACACATGCTGAAGCAGCAATTATACTGTACTTAATACTGTACACGTTGGATGTCAGATACTATATGAGTGATCAAAGATATGTATCACTGTCTCAGGCTGGTCCTACAGAAAGGAGAGATAAGCATTCTTATGATCCCATAGGCCTGGAAGTGAAGTCATAGATGTATGTATTTAGGAAATACTGTATACTCAGCATTATGACGAGCTTAAAATTGATTTCCAATAACATATTTTGTCATAGGTTGTTTAGGAGGTGGAACGTGTACATGTCTGTGAGACTGTATCTGTATGTGCTTGTAAGGGTATACTGGAGTACGTGTGAGTCTTACAAACTAGGGCACACAGGGACAAACACAGACAATTAAACTGGACACTATTCGGGGGAATCAAGCAAATAAATAACAATCTCTATCTTTCCTCTCCTCTCCGCTCCTCCCCCCGTGTATCCTGGTGCCTATCTCGACTGCACTGTACTATACTGTACCTGCAGAACGAAGGAACATAATGAAGTGTGTCTCTGCAGTAAAACACAACAGCAGCAGCACTTTAACCCAGCAGAAAGAGAGGGAGAGAGACGGGCCGTAAACATGACAAATGCCTGCTATTGATTTCAGGTTTAATTACAGCAGGCAAGGCATGCAGCACTACTGACAAAGCCCATCTGATGGGTGCTGTTGTCTGAAGTGTAAATTGAACAAATTACACTTCATTGCCCATAAGAAACTGATGGCGTCTGCGGTTTGTTTGCATTGTTTACTTTATCCACAGTGACTACGTCGAACGTCAGCTAACCGCTTGATTAAATTAACGAAGGAAGACACTGTGTTGATGGTGGAAACGCTTCGGAAATGTTTGGGTTTGGGGACTGGGGATGGCAGCCAGCTTACCTGCAGGACAACAAGACAAGCTGATTCCATTTCATTTCATTTAAACTGACTCAGTGTTACTCTTTATTAATGTGTCTACAGTATATACAGGCGACAGAGGTGAATTATGTTTGTTGATGCTGGGGAAACCCGATGAGCATGCCATCAAAAACACACACACACACACACACACACACACACACACACACACACACACACACACACACACACACACACACCACACACACACACACACACACACACACACACACACACACACACACACACACACACACACACACACACACACACCTCCTCTGAGCTGATATCCATGCTAATTGGCTGTACCTGACAGTTAACATCCCAACAGTCAACATCCATAGTGACCTCCAGGGCCTTCCAATGATATGAGGTCAGCATCTTTTTCCTGTGTAATTTCATATCTCAAATGTGTCCAGCCATTACAGTGTGTGCGCCGTTCTCTGAGTCACGCACGGCGGTTCCCAAATGCTTAGTGTGCTTATTATGTTATGCTAATGTGGATATTATGTGAGTGCTTTATATTGAACCTAATGATCAAAGTAACCCATTTCCTTATAACGTAACACTCTCTCTAACTCTTGATCTTTTCATTTGGTGAGAGGTGCTATAGGCCTATTGTTGTTTCCATTTTATTTTTTCAAGTGAAAAAGGCTAAAGCTCTTTTTGCATGACTGCCTTTTATCAGGCTAATGGGACTTGTATCTATAAGGAAGACTTCCTAATTCTTAAATTGTCTCACGCCAACAACTTCTTTAAAGTTGCTGCGCTCGCGGATGCATGGCGGCCTAAGCTCCATTGCCTTTTCTTGTTTTGAACTAATGCATTCTTGATCACCGTTTAATGAAACTCTATACCACATGGCGATTTCACATTAGATAAGCCATGTGAGACTTCCATCAGCCACGAGGCCCTGGCTGGGCTGATCATCCTATCCTGCATGCTGTAGATGAAATCCTTACAATATATAAGGCTTTAAAACAAAGCATTTAAATATCCAATAATGTACAAGACAGAAAATCTAGTATTTTTTTCCCACTCATATTCTTTTTGAGGTGAATACCAAAAAAAAATTAGAATGATGAAAAGGTGTTTTATCACTGTGCTGTTGTCACGCCCTGACCTGAGAGAGAGGGTTTGTTTCTCTATGTGGTTAGGTCAGGGTGTGGGGTGGGCATTCTATGTTTTATTTTCTATGTTTTGGCCGGGTATGGTTTCCAATCAGACACAGGTGTCTATCGTTGTCTCTGATTGGAAGCCATACTTAGGCAGCCTTTTTCCACCTGTGTTTGTTGGATCTTAATTTTATACTGCTCTTATTTAGCCTGCAAGACGTGGCGGTCGTTTGTATTTGTTTATTATTTTGTTTAAGTGTTCCGGTTTAAAATAAAGATGAACACTCACCACGCTGCACCTTGGTCTAATCCTTTGGACGATCGTTACAGCTGTCAATGGTGTGAGGTTGAAAACAATAGCCTTGTGTTGTAATGAATATGATGTTTTAACATACAGGTAACTAAATACGACAAATGTCTAACCAAGAAAGATTCACCAATACAGGAGAGACCTAAAACCTTTCATCAGTTATTTGTGACTCATTAAAAAAAAAAAATTAGATTGGCCTTGACTTGTAATTTTAATTGCTTAGGATGCTGTTGTTGTCTTCTCACAACGGATTGTGGTGAGTAATTCTACTGACGCTAATCCACAAATAACTACACAATAAGCTGAAGGCCCTTTCAGACATTCTCTTGTGTTTGTTACCAATATACAGTACCACTCTGAAAACAAATGCCAATGGGCATGTTTGAAAATGGAACATTGTTTGTTTCAAGCACTCAGCCTACCTGACGTTAAAACAAATGGCAAGTCAACATTTCAGGTGAATCTAAATTGTACATGGTCTCAAGAGATAAAATCCACAATTTCAGCTAAATGTTCTGTATTAGGAATAACAGTGATACTAAAGTCAAATACAGTGAGTACAACATAAACCAAACCACCTTGTATTCAACCAAATGACCCAGTGTTTTGTTACCTTGGTTTTTTCTGCTGTCTGGTTGCGAACAGAGTAGTATGAGTTTCCACTGTTGGCTCCATCCGTTGTTGACAGTTGGTGATATCACGTTCCAAGGTGTTCATGATCAACATAGCTGTTTGGTTTTGGAACTCCACGGCATCAAAGACGAACCTGGTAAATGTGAAATACAGGTGAACGGCAATCAATTGATTTGGAATAATGCCAAGCTGATTCCTGTGGTGATATCAATGATGGAAAAGCCAAGACTTCAAAGTTAATAGTGACGCTTCACGCTCTGAGCACAGCATGAATCAAACTAATACATTCAAGCTTTCCAGGGTCTCTGGTGCAACAGGCTTACAATGATAATAAATTCCAAATACTCTAGATAGGGTAGAAGGCCTATTATATTATATTGGCAGAACAGAGGGTGGTTGTGAAGAGAGGAGAGATTCTTACTGTAGTTCTTCAATGACATCTGGCATAGCGGCTGTGGTTTTCTCCATGTCAGACCCTGTTCTGTACTCTTTGGACTTAGCACAGAGGTCTGCGATGATTCTACTCAAGGCATGGTTAAACCCTTCGGTAACAGCTTGATGTAATTCCTATCAATGATAAATGAGATTGAAATGAATGAACCATGAGCCACAAAGAAAATTGGCAGCCTGATTTCAACATCAATAACTTTCAACAAGTCCCACCTTCTGATTCAAAATACATGACCTTCAATCTTGAAAACATGCCTGTCTATTAGATGTAATACATGATGTTATGGAATGTGTTGTGCTAATATCCATTACATTTCTCACTATTTTGAAAATTAAACACAGTGACTGTGCGTAAACCCTTGCTTTATTGTACATTAACTGTGTTTAGATGGGCAAGTTTTAGGTTCCATTCCTTTTACAGACAAACTGAAGTGTTGTTGTGTTCTGTTAGAATATCACTGAGTTGCTCCCTTAAACTTCACATTTTCTGAAACAGAGAAATTAATAAGCAATTGAATTTGAAATACTCAATATCTCTCACTAAAATAGAAATACAGTAAACTGAACATAAAACGTTAGATTACCTTCAGATTTATCATTGTAAATCTTTCTCAGTTTTTCCGTTTCAATTTCCAGTTGTTTTGTAGCTGATAACGCCTCCTCAAATTCCTTATGAAGTTCCCATCTGGCGTTTTCTGTGTTGGTTTGCTCCTGGTGTAATTCTGCTTCAATAGTTGTTATTTTATCCTGAAATACAGTTTAAAACTGAAGAAACTGTTCTACACAACGAATCATATCAGTCTCTTGTCACACTGTTTTTCTAACACACCTGAAAGTAAAAAGATACTCGACAGAACCAACCGTGAAACTCAAAACTGTAAAGAAAACAGAGAAGAGATTTACCTTCAGAATGGCCAGGGCTTTCAACTCGCTCGTCTTTCTTCAGATTCTCAGTCTCTTTCTGAGGAGATACTGATGTGTTGCATCAGTAACACTAGTAAAGAAGCCCATTCTATCATTGTACATGGATCTAGTAGTGCATATCTGAACGTCTATCTTCAAGTGATCCTTTCACAAACCCAACTTGGTAGTGAGTCTCCATGCATGGATGAATCTCTAAATGTGCTTATTTCACTGACAACTAGTGCAGATTATGTGATCGACAATATCTAATGGTCATAGCGCATAGTCTAAACATTAGACGTGTCAATAAGGATATGCCACCTCTATATCTAGGATGAATTTACTACAGGTTAGAGAGCATGGATCTCTAGCTAAGTGCATGGCTCTTTTCACACATACTCTCATCCTCTGCTCCACCATGAAGGTCTTCTGCTCCAGCTCCTCCAAGTTGACCTTGGCGTGCAACATAGCCATCTGGGACAGCTCCTCCTTAGCCTCTGTCTCTGGTCCTCGTTCACACTGAACTTCTGCTGCATGTGCTTCCTGCTCCTCTGAAGCTGCTTCGCTGATGGACACATACAGAGACACACACTCGTACGCAGGTACACATACATACATGTATGTACGCACACACACACACATGTCAGAGGGACCCACCATCAGAGTAACACTGACCAAGTACTTGATACTGCAATGTATAATGGTGTTACGGATTCCTTTCCTTAGTGATTAGTATTAGATAAATATAAATATTGTGATATGAACGAAGTGATATACCTCTCATAGATATTTTTGCTGTAGTCCTCAATCTCCAGTTCATACTCTTTGTTTTCCTCATGAAGATTCAAGGTATCCTGATGTTTCTTTTACGGAACACCTCCTCGGTGTGAGAGACTGCCACTTCACCTGCAAGTCTCTGGAATATGCCCGGACACAACATTAGGAGGATATCGTATGCAATAAATTAAATATTGTGAAAAATATGATATGTCAACATAACTATGACATAACTTACAGTTGCATGGACTTCTTTCTGCAGCTCTGAAATCCCTTCCTTTAATTGTGAAAATGTTCTACCTTCTACCTCGATTCATATTTTCAACTCTACAATCTGTGACCAAAAAATAAATATACATTGTATTTGCAAAGAGTAAGGAACTTATGTGCATGGCCTTTACTGGTTCTAACAGCAGACCTACAGTATCAGCTTGCTGACAGTTCTTAGCAAACTATTGGAAAAAATGGTGTTTGACCAAATACAATGCTAATTCTCTGTAAACAAATTAACAACAGACTTTCAGCATGCTTATAAAGAAGGGCACTCAACATGTCCTGTACTGACACAAATGACTGATGATTGGTTGAAAGAAATTGATAATAAGAGGATTGTGGGAGTTGCACTGTTAGATTTCAGTGCAGCCATTGATATTATTGCCCATAATCTGTTCTTGAGAAAACTCGTGTTATGGCTTTTCAACCTCTGCCATATCATGGATTCAGTGCTATCCATCTAATATAACTCAGAGGGTTTTGTTTAATAGAAGCTTTTTCTTTTCGAGAAGCTTTTCTAGGGCTCCCGAGTGGCGCAGCGGTCTAAGGGACTGCATCTCAGTGCTAGAGGCATCACTACAGACACCTTGGTTCAAATCCAGGCTGTATCACAACTGGCTGTGATTGGGAGTCCCATAGGACGATGCACAATTGGCCCAGCCTCGTCTGGGTATGAATGGCGTAGGCTGCCACTGTAAATAAGAATTTGTTCTTAACTGACTTGCCTGGTTAATAAAAAAAATGTAATGTCAATCATGGAAAGTGTGGTGTCTCCTATCCAAAGGTAACTAGAGAAGGAAACACCAAACCTATTGGTGATAGTGACAGTTATTTTTCCGGTAGAGAGGAACATGAAAATATAACTGAGGAACAAGATGTTTCTGAGTCCGTTCCTGCTCCACGTAGAAGTCCTAAATCAGCTTGTAATAATGCAGTTTCACTCAGTCCCGAAGTGTTGCCTCAGGTTATAACCAGTCTGGGTACTGTGTTCTTCAGAGAAGCTGTAAGATAAATTAGAAACGTGTGCTAAGTCACTGAGGACGTTGACTTTGTAGCAGGGGAGAATGTAGCCAGGTGGTTAAAGCACATAGCTGTATTCCTTTATATCCACTAGATGGCATCAAATTTTATTTGTCACATCCGCCGAATACAACAGTGAACAGTGAAATGCTTACTTCCAAGCCCATAACCAACAATGCAGTTTTAAGAAAAATACCTAAAAAAAGAAATAAAAGTAACAAATAATTAAAGAGCAGGAGTAAAATAACAATAGCGAGGCTATATACAGAGGGTACCAGTACAGAGTCAATGTGCAGGGGAACCGGTTAGTCAAGGTAATTGAAGTAATATGTACATGTAGGTAGAGTTATTAAAGTGACTATGCATAGACAATAAACAGAGAGCAGCAGCAATGTAAAAGGGGGGGGGGACAATGCAAATAATCTGGGTAGCCATTTGATTAGATGTTCAGAAGTCTTATGGCTTTGGGGTAGAAGCTGTTTAGAAGCCTCTTGGACCTAGACTTGGCGCTCCGGTACCGCTTGCCATGCGGTAGCAGAGAGAACAGTCTATGACTTGGGTGGATGGAGTCTTTGACTATTTTTAGGGCCTTCCTTTGACACCGCCTGGTATAGAGGTCCTGGATGGCTTGGCCCCAGTGATGTACTGGCCCGTGCCAAATCTTTTCAGTCTCCTGAGTGGGAATAGGTTTTGTCGTGCCCTCTTCACGACTGTCTTGGTGTGCTTGGACCATATTTGTTTGTTGGTGATGTGGATATCAAGGAACTTGATGCTCTCCACCTGCTCTACTACAGCCCCGTCGATGAGAATGGGGGCGTGCTCGATCCTCCTTTTCCTGTAGTCCACAATCATCTCCTTTGTCTTGATCACATTGAGGGAGAGGTTGTTGTCCTGGCACCACACGGCCAGGTCTCTGACCTCCTCCCTATAGGCTGTCTCGTCGTTGTCGGTGATCAGGCCTACCACTGTTGTGTCATCGGCAAACTTAATGATGGTGTTGGAGTCATGCCTGGTCATGCAGTCATTAGTGAACAGGGAGTACAGGAGGGGACTGAGCATGCACCCCTGAGGGGCCCCCGTGTTGAGGATCAGCATGGCAGATTTGTTGTTACCTACCCTTACCACCTGGGGGCGGCCCATCAGGAAGTCCAGGATCCAGTTGCAGAGGAAGGTGGTTAGTCCCAGGGTCCTTAGCTTAGTGATGAGCTTGAGGGCACTATGGTGTTGAACGCTGAGCTGTAGTCAATGAATAGCATTCTCACATAGGTGTTCCTTTTGTCCAGGTGTGAAAGGGCAGTGTGGAGTGCAATAGAGATTGCATCATCTGTGGATCTGTTGGGGCGATATGCAAATTGGAGTGGGTCTAGGGTTTCTGGGATAATGGTGTTGATGTGAGCCATGACGAGCCTTTCAAAGGACTTCGTGGCTACAGACGTGAGTGCTACGGGTAGGTAGTCATTTAGGCAGGTTGCTTTAGTGTTCATGGGCACAGGGACTATGGTGGTCTGCTTGAAACATGTTACAGACTCAGACAGGGAGAGGTTGAATATGTCAGTGAAGACACTTGCCAGTTGGTCAGCGCATGCTCGGTGTACACATCCTGGTAATCAGTCTGGCCCTGCGGCCTTGTGAATGTTGACCTGTTTAAAGGTCTTACTCACATTAGCTACAGAGAGTGTGGTCACACAGTTGTTCGAAACAGCTGATGATCTCATGTATGTTTCAGTGTTACTTGCCTCAAAGCGAGCATAGAAGTAATTTAGCTCATCTGGTAGGCTCGTGTCACTGGGCAGCTCACGGCTGTGCTTCCCTTCGTACTCTGTAACAGCTTGCAAGCCCTGCCACATCCGACGAGCGTTGGAGCCAGTATAGTACGATTCGATCTTAGTTCTGTATTGACGCTTTTGTCACGTCCTGACCAGTTTAGGTATTATTTGTATTGTAGTTTGGTCAGGACGTGGCAGAGGGTATTTGTTTTGGTTGGTTCGGGGTGGTTGGTTGTGTTTAGGGTGTGTGATGTGTTGGGTATGTTCTAGGTTGTATTTTCTACGTTCTGTCTAGTTTAGTTTTTCTATGTTTAGGTTTGGGTGTGGACTCTCAATTGGAGGCAGGTGTTTCTATTTTCCTCTGATTGAGAGTCCTATATATAGGTATGTGTTTGGGGTTGTTAATTGTGGGTAGTTGTATTTCGCACTGCTAGTTGTCGTAGCCTGTGAAACTGTCGTCTGTCGTTCTCTTTGTTTATTGTTTTTTCCGTGTTCACATTTATTTAATAAATAATAATGATGAACATGCAACCCGCTGCGCCTTGGTCCTCTCTCTCCTACGACAGCCGTTACAGCTTTGCCTGGTTGATGGTTCGTCAGAGGGCATATCGGGAGTTCTTATAAGCTTCCGGGTTAGAGTCCCGCTCCTTGAAAGTGGCAGTGCTACCCTTTAGCTCAGTGTGGATGTTGCCTGTAATCCATGGCTTCTGGTTGGGGTACGTACGTACAGTCACTGTTGGGACGACATCATCGATGCATTTATTGATGAAGCCAGTGACTGATGTGGTGTACATACTCCTCAATGCCATGGGAAGAATCCTGGAACATATTCCTGTCTGTGCTAGCAAAACAGTCCTGTAGCTTAGCATCTGCTTCATCTGACTACTTTTTTATTGACCGAGTCACTGGTGCTTCCTGCTTTCATTTTTGCTTGTAACCAGGAATCAGGAGGATATAATTATGGTCAGATTTTCCAAATGGAGGGAGAGCTTTGTACACGCCTCTGTGTGTGGAGTAAAGGTGGTCTTGAGTTTTTTTCCCTCTGGTCGCACATTTAGTAGGCTAATAGAAATTAGGTAAAACGGAAGTTAAGTTTGCCTGCATTAAAGTCCCCGGCCACTAAGAGCGCTGCCTCTGGATGGCGTTTTCCTGTTTGCTTATGGCCATATACAGCTCATTGAGGGCAGTCTTAGTGCCATCATCGGTTTGTGGTGGTAAATATACAGCTATGAAGAATATAGATGAACACTCTCTCGGTGTCCGGAGTTTAGTATGAAGGAGCGGACCAAAGCGCAGCGTGTGTATCATTCCACATCTTTATTTAACTGTGAAACTATGCAAGACATACAATAAACAAAAACAACAAACCGTGACGAAGAGGTGCAACATACACTAACTCAAAATAATCTCCCACAAAACCTAGTGGTAAAAACAACAACTTAAATATGATCCCCAATTAGAGACAACGATAACCAGCTGCCTCTAATTGGGAATCATACAAAAAACCCAACATAGAAAAAAGAAACTAGAACCAACATAGAAATACATAAACTAGACAAAACCCCCAACATAGAAAAAAGAAACTAGAACCAACATAGAAATACATAAACTAGACAAAACCCCCAACATAGAAAAAAGAAACTAGAACCAACATAGAAATAAATAAACTAGACAAAACCCCCTGTCACGCCCTGACCTACTCTACCATAGAAAATAAAAGCTTTCTATGGTCAGGACGTGACACTTGGTAGATAGTGTGGTCTAAAGCTGATTATGAGATACTATACTATACCTCAGGCGAGCAAAACTTTGAGACTTCCTTAGATATCATGCACCAGCTGTTGTTTATAAATATACATAGACCGCTACCCCTTGTCTTACCAGAGGCTGCTGTTGTATCCTGCCGATACATAAATAATGTGTGCAAGCCATTATGGGATTGCGCCTGCGCAGTGTGTAAGAGTGAAAGCAAGCAATTACACTGAAGAGCTGTTGAAATCCATCGTGGGTCCAATCTTACTTTATTTTTTATCCTACTCTTGTACCGGAATATATCATATTTTGCATCATCTGCAGTGTATAAGAGTTTGTTTTGTAATATTTATGCCAGATGGTCATGTTAGCCTGTTAATACTTTCAGATTGACATGAGGATGTTAGCTTCTTGCTAGCTGAATACCAGTGCTCTCAGAACCACTTTGTGGAGTTGATAACATTATTTGAAGAGTGAGTAATTATCAGAATGACGTTCGATTTCATGTAAAGCTTCAGGGTGTTGTATTTTGTTTCATTTTTTAATTTTAATTTATATGGTGGCATACTTTTGTATACTGTATATAGTGTATATAATTTCCCCCAGTGCTGTATGGGTGAGATGAGGATCTACTGTTCCATGTGGGGTTTGGGTATCAAGTGGACAGTGTGTTTGTAAGTACTCATATTGTTTTATTACTAAATGTATTTTTGTTTTTCATGCAAGATGCCATTACCATTTATGCATTTCTCTTTGTACTTATTGTACTCAGATTGTTTTTATGCACTTTACCAACACATTTACTTCACTTGATTGTGATTTAGACTGAACTTTACTTTATGGTGAGCACCTTGCAGTGATTTCCATCCTACATTGTCCTATTTTAAATGTACGCTTTGACAGAATAAACGACCCCAAATGAGTTTGTGTCCTGTGCTAGGTTTACTTTCGCCGGCAACATTTATGCCACTGACTGACCTTTCTGGACGGCTGCTTCCACAGTGAAATAGTATTCATTTTTCTCCCAAAAGTTCACCTCCTCTTCTTCTCTGTTTGTAGAGCTTCCTCTGCATCCTGGCGATCAGCTTCTAGATGTTCAATCAGATACACCAACTTTACCAGGACATATGTGGTTTCCTTACACAGCGGAGACAAACAGTCCACCTTCTGTATGAATGAAGAAAGATGTTTGTACAGTATACGTATACCAGTAGGCTTATCTATTGAAAAATATTGGTCATTATCAGTTAAACTAAGCTAAACGAAAATACACTACAAGTGAACTCATTGTATAGAAAGCATCTGCAAACAACGGGCTGTACTGCATATGGACGATTCAGAATAATGTGCACGTTATAGATGCCATTACAATGGACATTTTTGTTACTAGAAATATTCCATTGTGTTCATGGACATCATGTGACACGAAGCTGTGTACTGTATCCCTCTCATTTGAGAAAAATAATTCACTTCTTTCGGTTCATGCACTTAGCCCAATGTCTTCAATGTATAACTCTGTAGACATAATTGAAGACTTGGATTCACTGGAATGAAATCTGAAAAAGATGGAACACATTTCTTCACATACCTGAAGAAATATGCGTATTAAAGGGATATTTCACGCAAATTACAAAATTACATATTGGTTTCCTTATCCTGTAAGCAGTATATGGACAGAGGGCTATCCATTTGTTGGCAGCATGTTTAAATCATCCATAAATGGGTTAGCTGACAACGTTACAAAAACGATGCACACACTTCAATGAGGCAGAAGTCTTTGTGATGTTGTGATTCTGGATGGCTAGGTAGCTAGCAACAATGACAAGAAACTGCCATATGGGGAATCATAGGTGGCTCGTTTCAGCTAGTTTTCTCTTGTTCTTCATACCATGTCTTGTTTTCAGGTGTTTTGACTGACGTCACGTCTATGCTAAAATGGCTAGAATTCACTAGCTCGCTAATCAACAACTGTAACCATGTATTTGAGAGACAACAATTGATCATTGTGCAAATGTATTTGTTTTCAATAAACATAGGAGATGAAATATAGTTTACATGTTGTCAACAATCTAAGCCAACCACATCTGTTTTGCCGCATAGTTGCGCACACGTAGGTTTTGTTGCTCAACAACTAACCCGTCTATAAGTGACTTGTTGAGCTTCACAATACATTTTAGATACTTTCGAATGATTTGAACATGATGTGCAAAAAAATGCTAATTTTATTTTATTTTATTTCACCTTTATTTAACCAGGTAGGCCAGTTGAGAACAAGTTCTCATTTACAACTGCGACCTGGCCAAGATAAAGCAAAGCAGTGAGACAAAAACAACAACAGAGAGTTACACAAAAACAAACATTCAGTTAATAACACGAAAGAAAATGAAAATAGAAAAATATATGTACAGTGTGTGCAAATGTAGGGAGGTAGGCAATAAATAGGCCCTAGAGGCAAAAATAATTACCATTTAGCATTAATACTGGAGTGATAGATGTGCAGATGATGATGTGCAAGTAAGTAGAGATACTGGGGTGCAAAAGAGCAAGAGGGTAAATAATAATATGGGAATGAGGTAGTTGGGTGTGCTATTTACAGATTGGCTGTGTACAGGTACAGTGATCGGTAAGCTTCTCTGACAGCTGATGCTTAAAGTTAGAGAGGAAGCTATAAGACTCCAGCTTCAGAGATTTTTGCAATTCGTTCCAGTCATTGACAGCAGAGAACTGGAAGGAAAAGCTGCCAAAGGAAGTGTTGGCTTTGGGGATGACCAGTGAAATATACCTGCTGGAGCGCATGCTACAGGTGGGTGTTGCTATGGTGACCAGTGAGCTGAGATAACCTAGCAAAGACTTAAAGATAACCTGGAGCCAGTGGGTTTGGCGACGGATATGTAGTGCCAGCCAATGAGAGCATACAGGTCGCAGTGGTGGGTAGTATATGGGTCTTTGGTGATAAAACGGATGGCACTGTGATAGACTACATCCAGTTTGCTGAGTAGTGTTGGGGGCTATTTTGGAAATGACATTGCCGAAGTCAAGGATCGGTAGGATAGTCAGTTTTATGAGGGTAGGTTTGGCGGCATGAGTGAAGGAGGCTTAATGTCACGACATCCGCCGAAGTCGGCTCCTCTCCTTGTTCGGGCGGCGTTCGGCAATCGACGTCACCGGCTTTCTAGCCATCGCCGCTCCATTTCTCATATGTCCATTTGTTTTGTCTTGTTCCATACACACCTGGTTTTCATTCCATAATCACACTGCATGTATTTAGTCCTCTGTTCCCCTCCATGTCTTTGTGTGTAATTGATTATTGTTATGTGGATATTGTCAGGCGCCATACTTTTGTTATATTCCGTGGTTTTGGCACATTTATGTTTTTATGTGCTGTCGTTTGTGGACCGGAATTAAAGTGCGCCTGTTTACTACACTCTGATCTCCTGCACCTGAATTCGCCTCCGTACACACCCCTAACACTTAAGGAGGCTTTGTTGCGAAATAGGAAGCCAATTCTAGATTTAATTTTGGATTGGAGATGCTTAATGTGAGTCTGGAAGGAGAGTTTACAGTCTAACCAGACACCTAGGTATTTGTAGTTGTCCACATATTCTAGGTCAGAACCGTCCAGAGTAGTGATGTTAGTCGGGCGGGAGGGTGCGGGCAGAAATCGGTTGAAGAGCATGCACTTAGTTTTACTAGCATTTCAAATGAGTTGGAGGCTACAGAAGGAGTGTTGTTTGGCGTTGAAGCTCGTTTGGAGATTTGTTAGCACAGTGTCCAAAGAAGGTCCAGATGTATACAGAATGGTGTCGTCTGCGAAAAGGTGGATCAGAGAATCACCAGCAGCAAGAGCAATCATTGATATTTACAGAGAAGAGTCGGCCCGAGAATTGAACCCTGTGGTACCCCCATAGAGACTGCCAGAGGTCTGGACAACAGGCCCTCCGATTTGACACACTAAACTCTATCTGCGAAGAGTCTGCCGATAAGAATACGGTGATTGACAGAGTCGAAAGCCTTGGCCAGGTCGATGAAGACGGCTGCACAGTACTGTCTTTTATCGATGGCTGTTATGATATCGTTTAGGACCTTGAGCGTGGCTGAGGTGCACCCATGACCAGCTCGGACACCAGATTGCATAGTGGAGATGTCACGGGTGTCGTAGGGTTTAGACCAAAACGTCTTCTTTTATTAATGGACAAAGAAGGAAAACCAAAACGTATACAAAAAAACCACGACGACAAAGAACAGGCCGGTAAGGCACAAAGCTATACACAGAAACAATCTCCCACAAAATCCCATGACAAAACACATACCTATTTAGGACCTTCAATCAGAGGCAACGATAGACAGCTGCCTCCATCTGAAGGCCCCAACACCAATTAACTAAACATAGAAAAACAAAAGACTAGACTGAACATAGAACTAAACTAACATAGAACAATAACCAAAACCCTGGACTAATAAATCAAATACCCCTCTACATAAACAACTACCCCGAACCATATAAACCAAATACCCCCTCTACATGAACACAACACAAACACACCCTGAACCACATAAAACAAATACCCCCTGCCACATCCTGACCAAACTACAATAACAAATAACCCCTATTACTGGTCAGGATGTGACAGGAGAAGGTATGGTGGGATTAGAAATGGTCAGTGATCTGTTTATTAACTTGGCTTTTGAAGATTTTAGAAAGGCAGGGCAGGATGGATATAGGTCTATAACAGTTTGGGTCTAGAGTGTCTTCCCCCTTTGAAGAGGGGGATGACCGCGGCAGCTTTCCAATCTCTGGGGATCTCAGACGATACAAAAGAGAGGTTGAGTAGGCTTGTAATAGGGGTTGCAACAATTTCGGCGGATCATTTTAGAAAGAGAGATTGTCTAGCCCAACTGATTTGTAGGGATCCAGATTTTGCAGTTCTTTCAGAACATCAGCTGTCTGGCTTTGGGTGAAGGAGAAGCAGAGGGGGTTTGGACAAGTTGCTGCAGGGGGTGCTGAGATGTTGGCCGGAGTAGGGGTAGCCAGGTGGAAAGCATGGCCAGCGGTTGAAAAATGCTTATTGAAATTATCGATTATCGTAGATTTATCGGTGGTGACAGTGTTTCCTATCCTCAGTGCAGTGGAGGTGGAGCTGGGAGGAGGTGCTCTTATTCTCCATGGACTTTACAGTGTCCCAAACCTTTTGGAATTAGTGCTACAGGAAGCAAATTTATGTTTGAAAAAGCTAGCCTTAGCTTTCCTAATATCAATCCCATGACTTGAATGGGATTTGTGCCACAAATGCTAAAATATGAGCATTTGGAAACATTACCAGGGAAGCTAAACCAAAGGACGGATTGGTGTCATATCTTGTACATAGACTGCTAACAGGGTAAGGAAACCAATATGGGTGAACTATCCCTTTAATTGCTGTAAATGTAAAGCTTTGAATGAAGACTAACATTGGATAAACAAGGCACTACTTACCTAAAAGTTTTGCTATTTTGCTGTTTTTCATGAGACATCTGATGCTGAACATTTCCTGACTGATAGAGGGGACAGGACAAATTACAGAAATGCATCCAACCTTACAGTATTTCTAGACAGATTGGATAATTTTTTAATATCAGTGATATTTGCCCCATATTTCTCTCTCTCTCTTGCATGATCACACTATGACATCAGCATCTTACCTGTTGACACCAGTTCTCCAGTTGCCTCTTCAGCTCCTGAATATGGCAAACAGCTTTGTTGGCACACAGTGAGGGGGTGTTAACCAGGGCACAACTGTGACGTCTGCTGGGGCACACTGCTTGAAGATCTGCCTGATCTTAAAAGATATCAGAAATTACCAGCCGTAAATCAAATTGAAGAGTTATGCCCCAAAGCATGTTTACTTTTGGTTGGCATGATGAAAAACCAAAAACACATAACTGATTTCCATAAATACTATACATTCAAATAACAGTGTGACAGTATAACATAAGGAATGAACATGAAAAGTCTGTCCCTTAAAATCAGACACAAAGGTACATATGGTATATCGGACATGTAATCCACTATGTATGAAAGAGACTTAGCATTATGAAAACCAGTGATTGACTTGGGCAGGAGCTCACCGGAACTGAGTATTGACACATCAAATGACTCGTGGGATGCACTGCAGAATATTAGCTCAGAAGTATTGTGGAGTTCCTGGACCTAAATATGAACAATACAGGCATCCAAAATTAGAACAGGCACCTATTTCAGTCCAAGTCAAGCACTTATTATGACAATAACATAATGAGCTTATGTCCTTCCAGTATCACCCATAACTGTTCATAACCAATCGCCGTATTGTAAGCATCAGTAAACAGGCCAGGGAAGCTTAATTTGAGCCTCATGTGGCAATATAGACTTGGTGGTGTAAGGGCGCCATCTGGCTGCAGTATAGTTCCTGGCCTAAATACAGAATATTGAAACAGATATCCTACCCAGTCAAACATGCACTTTAGGCCGGTGCTTTCAAGGTACAACATAATTGCAGGTGGAGTGCTCATAGGAAATGTTATTAAGCAAGTGAGTGACTCACCTTTTGTCATGGTCTGTAATTTGATACGGTACATTACACCGGTGGTGTTGTGCCAACCTGTCTCATTGTCTGGGTGCAAGTCAACGTGTGATGAGTATAACCATAGTAGAAAAATGCTACCACCTATCTCTGTTCTGTTTCAACTGCTTTTCAAGTGTTCAGGTATGTGTGCGTGGGGAGGGGTATTTCGTGCAAAATATAATTAAAACCTAGTAAACTAGGCCCCCCTTCCCTGGATGGAAATCTAAGTGGTTCAATTTAAGGCAGTAGCAGTATGCAAAAAAAAATAAAAAAAATTGTTAGTTAGATCGTTAGTGAAATTAAATCACTTATTTGGTACCTACTACATCTTGCCACTGTGTAAACTAATGGCAAAATGTCATTTTAGCTGGCTAGGTGTGTGTCATGTGGCATAAAGGAAGGTAAAAGCGTGATTAATTTAGCCTGGACTGGAGAGAGTTAAGTTGGCTATAAATTTACTTGTTCCCAGAATGGATATATCCTCGTTTTCTTTTTCTTTTCTTTTTTACATGTTAACGTCCTCAGACGCTACTGTAGCTACCACAGCTACTTTTACCGTCAACAATATATCCTGCGAAATGTTCAACAAAGTTTATTTTCTGACTAGCTAGCTAGCAGCTACATAAAATACAATAATGTCCCATAAGATTCTATTCCGCCTTGAATGGTTGCGTAAACTACCGTGTCACATTGTTGCTAAGCAACACGCAGGTTCTCAACGGGGCTGCATCCAAGAGCAGTAGCAGCGGAGGTTTGTTCACTCTACGAAATGCCAAATGTTGTAGCTGTTCTCGACTGCTCGAGGCCCTTCGCATGGTACATGCATAGCTCATCATCTGACATCTAAATTAGGGGACGTGATGCATTGTATTAATTCGAACTCGACGCTTTATCGACGTCCAAGTCATCGGGGGTCCTGGGAACAGATGTTTGGGGTTAATGCCTTGCTCAAGCGCGGAAATGCAGATTTTTCCACCAGCTACCTTTCGTTTACTGTTCCAACGCGCTTAACCGCCTGGCTACCTGGTTGAAGTTGAAGTTGCTGGAAGTTTTACAGTGAAATTGTTTGGTTGACTAGGAGTCAAAGGGATAACAGATACATATGATTATATTAGGGTAATGCTTGTAGAAATATGGGTCACGAAGCAAGTTTTGATAGCATATTAATTAAAGGACAGAGACTCATCCTGATTTTCACGTTTTGTGCTAAAACTGCAATTACACATTAATTCATGTAATGAAGATTATCTGTTATTGATCATTAATTGATTAAATACTAACACCTAAATGTCAGCTATATCAAGGGTTGGGGTTAATTCCACTAATTCAATTCTAGTTCAATTCCCTCTGTGAATTCCATGAAATTCAATTCAAATTCCAGGTCAGCCTTTGAATTCAGAGATAATTTAATCCCTCTCAATTCCAAGGTAACTACATTTCAATAATTCAATTCACAATTAAATATTATCCAAAACAATTCCACAACTTAAATTCCCTCAGGCTTTCAGGCTGATTATGTCACTGTTCAGACAGTCTTACTGTAATGGAAATATACATTATTTAAAACACGTCCTTCAGTAAATGTTTGATACTAAGTGCATTAATTCCATTAACTGGGAAATTTACAAATATTGACTTGAAATCCAATTCAATTCCAAAGATCAAATGTTTTTATAATTCCAGTTCCATCAGTGCAAATAGTCTAAATCCAATTCCAATTCCATAACTTGAAGATTGTTGGAATTCAAATTGAATTCAATGTAAATTCTCCACTTTATGAGTGAATTCAAGAATTGAATTGGAATTTCAAATTAAATTGGTATTGACCCAAACCCTGCTTATGTCCTTAAGGCAATCAACTCCACTTGAAAGTCCAATGTACGCTACAAGTAAAAGAGCAGATATAGGCCTACTATTGGTAGATTTATAACAAACATGTTCTAGGATAGGCCTGGGTCATAAATACCTCAACTGGATACTGGTATGGAAGCAACACAGGATTATCACAACATTTATAGATTTTATTACAACTTGAATTTGTACAGTTCTACAAAGGCCTGTAAACAAAACACAACAAATATTAAGTGTAATTACAGCAAACTTATTTTCAGTGCAACACAGCAAACAACACAATATTCAATCAATATGAAAGGTCTTAACAGACTAAAGTGTTACGATCATAAAACTGGCCACGCTCTCTTAATAGACAAAATCACAGTTTAAAACACAAGGACTCACTTCTGTCATCATGAAGTGCTTTGAGAGGTTAGTTATGGATCATATCACCTCCACCTTCTTCTGCCTTCAACACAATCCAGCCTTACATTCTGGCACAGAGACTCATTTAGGACTTCTCCTTAGATGGACTTGTGGTTGTTGGACATCCTGAGCCAGCGATCACAGCGGGTCAAAGTAGGTCCCCACGTGGCAGACATGCGCACCAACTCAGGCTCTCCTCAGGGATGTGTTTTGTCCCCACTCCTGTACATCTTGTACACTAATAGTTGTACTAGTTCCCATCCTGACAGACACCTCGTTAAGTTTGCTGATGACACTGCCTTGATCAGCCTGTTGCATGATAACGAGGAACACCATGGCCGGGTCCTAAATGACTTTGTAGAGTGTTGTGACGAATCACACTTGGTCTTCAATACCAACAATACCAAAGAGATGTGCATAGATTTCAGAAAGCGTACAACACCTACCTCTGCAACATCTATCAGAGGTCAGAACATAGAGATTGTAGGGGAATACAAATATCTGGGTGTCCCCTTGGACAAGTTTCAGTGGTGTAAATGTACAGATCTGATCTACAAAAAGAGTCAACAGAGACTGTACTTTCTCAAAAAGCTGGGATCTTTTAATGTTGACTGTACCATACTGACTCTGTTTTACAAATCTTTCATTGAGAGTATTTTAACTTTTTGTATTGTTTGTTGGTTTGGCAATACCACTGTCAGCCAGAGAAATATGCTGAGAAGGATTATCACCACAGCAAGCAAGGTACTTGGAGTCAAACAGACAGGCCTGGATGAGATCTTTAAGGTCAGGGCCCACCGCAAGGCAAAAACATTTTAGACCCAAGCCACCCCCTGTAACCGGACTTTGAACTACTCACCTCTGGGCGCAGGTATAGGGCACCCCTCTGCAGGAAAAACAGAACTAGACAATAATTTGTGCCAGGTGTGATATCCCTCCTAAATAGCTCAGGCTAATGTTCCTACCGACCAGCAGGCTAGTATCTTTTTATTGGTATGTAACTGTTATGAAAGTTGCATTGTCAGTTTGTTTTGTATTTAAAGCCACTTTAAATGTGTACATGACACTGCAACAAAATTTCCCCATGGGGACAATAAAGTCAGTAAGTACCTGACACCCTAGACCCAGTACAATTTGGGTAACACTTTACTTGACATCCAGCATCATAGCACTTTATGACACGGTCTTAACCATTACATAATATGTCATAACAGCTGACACAACTTGTCATAACCTGTCATTATATGATCATAACACTGTCATAACCCATATATTTACACCTGTTGTGATATATATTGTGTTATTTTATGGCTGGTTATGACACCTACATAAGAGTGTCAAAACCCACATTTATTTAAATGTTTTTTCTCTGCCAAGAAGTTTCCTTTTGTTTGAAAGTCTGTTTCGTAAGTCCTTTCTTGTTGTTGTAAGGAATTATTTACTGTCATCTTTTTTTCTATCATAATTTAAATAACATGTAGAAAAACCCTTTATGACACTGTCAAGAAGCATTATGACCATCCTGTGTCACTTTACTTGGACTAAGAAAATACACTTTATGACACTGTCAAGAATAATTTTGACCATCATAATCATATAAGCCAGATAGGGCTATCACGTACAAGCCCTTATGTCAGTCAACAGTCAAATAGAAGGTGTCTTGTCCTGCCCCTGAAATCTGCTGCTGTATTCATCCCAGTCATCAGCAACAAAGCATTGGGTAAGGTGTAAGTCTGACATCACTGTGTGCGCTATTACAATGATAATTTAGTATGGTCAATTTCAGATAATTATATATAACATAAACATACTGTTGACAAGCAGGCTATGGTGTAATGGAATGTTTTGCCATGTGTGGTAGGTTTTGACACTCTTATGTAGGTCTCATAACCAGCCATAAAATAACTACCGCAGTAGGTTTTGTGGGTTTTAACACTCTTATGTAGGTCTCATAACCAGCCATAAAATAACGCAATATATGTCACAACAGGTCTAAATATATGAGGGATGACAGAGTTATGACTATGTTATGACAGGTTATGACAAGTTATGTCAGCTGTTATGACATATTTTGATATCATAACGTGTTATGGTGGGTGTCAAATAAAGTGTTACCATAATTTGCATACCATCCCAACAGATCCATAGATTACGCAATCACCATTGCACTGCACACTGCCCTATCCCATTCTGGCCACCCCTCATAGCCTGGTTCCTCTCTAGGTTTCTTCCTAGGTTCTGGTCTTTCTAGGGAGTTTTTCCTAGCCACCTTGCTTCTACACCTGCATTGCTTGCTGTTTGGAGTTTTAGGCTGGGTTTCTGTACAACACTTTGAGATATCAGCTGATGTAAGAAGGGCTTTATAAATACATTTGATTTGATTTGATCTGGACAAGAGGATTACCAATGTAAGAATGCTGTTTATCGACTCAGCCTTCAACACCATAGTGTCCTCCAAGCTCATCACTAAGCTCGGGACCCTGGGTCTGAACCCTGCCCTGTGCAACTGGGTCCTGGACTTCCTGACGGGCAGACCCCAGGTGGTGAATGAAGGCAACAGCACTTCTGCCAAGCTAATCCTCAACATGGGGGCCCCACAAGGATGCATCCTCAGCTCCCTCCTGAACTAACTTTTCACCCATCTCCAACTCAATCATTAAGTTTGCTGACGACACATCAGTGGTAGGCCTGATTAGCAACAACGACGAGTCAGCCTACAGGGAGGAGTTGAGGGCCCTGGCGGAGTGGTGCCAGGAAAATAACCTCTCCCTCAACGTCATCAAAACAAAGGGGCTGATAGTGGACTTAAGGGGGTTAGGTCAGCCCAACGCATCACCGGGGGCATACTGCCTGCCCTCAGGACATCTACAGCACCCAGTGTCACTGGAAGGCCAAGAAGCTCATGAGCCACGGCCTGTTCACCCCGCTATCATCTAGAAGGCAGAGACAGTACAGGTGCAGGGGGGAGGGTGGCACATACATTTTTTTTGTCGACCGGGGGGGTTTCATTCTGATTTTTCAGGGGGTGCTGCAGCACCTTCAGTACAGCTATGGGCTCATCCTATATAACTACTGCTGTACACACCTTTCCTATTCATATACTGTTCATACTGTCTATATTTATATTCCGGACTCTGACATTGCTCGTTATGATATTTCTTCATTTTGGGATTTGTGTGTATTGTTGTAGATAGAAACATAAGCATTCCGCTGCACAGATAACATCTGCAAAGTATGTGTACGCGACCAATCAAATTTGATTTGATTTGAAGAATTACATCTGCTGGCTGTCTCCAAGTCCACTCCAAACACCCACCAACTAGGTTGTACTGAGAATACTTACAATTACTACTTTACAAGCAAACAGAAACTGGAAAAGGATTATTCCATGTGACTGAAGGGCTGCATTTACACAGGCAGCCTAATTATTATATTTATTTTTTTTGCCAATAGTTGGTCTTTTGATCAATCAGTGTAGATATTTTGAAAATAATTAGGCAAAAAAATCAGGGGTGTGTTCAGTTTGATTAATCGCTTGCTACGTTGCATGACGGTTTAACTGAAAGACACATTTTACAAAAACGTTCTTCAATGTTCTTGAACAGACTTTGAGGTACGTTTGCTCCATTTTGTGGGTGTGGTGGGGTGTGGCTTGAAGCAATGAGTGATGGTATTTAGAGGGCAGCAGAGCATTCCCAACCCACCACCCAACCCCTTTCTGTTCTGAACGCAGCCCATAATTGGGCTGCCAGTGAGGGAGTTTGATTAATCTCGCCCCAGCGCCCGTGTAGATGTGTTTTGCACTGGCTGAACGTTGATTGCATTCGATTTGGAACCGGACTGCCTCCTGGGGGTGAGTCAGGTGCCCCAACTGGGTGGGCAGTGCCCCTGTGACAACAATTTTGGACCCCCTTGTGGCCCCCCTAAATGTGGAGTATGAAATAATTTTTACATAACAAATTTTTGCTATCGTTCTTTTTTTACATCCGTTATTAGACAGTGGCAACGCGGAACACTAATTTAATCCACACGTTTTCTAGAGGGACGGCTTTAGGCGGAACACAACAGTATCGTAACACATGTAAAACGATATGACAACAATAACGTCTAATGTAACTGGCCCCTCTAACAATACAACTGGCCCCAGCTTGGCCCGCCCAGTTGAAATGGTCTAGAACCACCACTGCCATAGCATGACAAAGTAGCGTAAACTATATTTTTTATCTTTATTTAACTAGGCAAGTCAGTTAAGATCAAATTCTTATTCTTATTTACAATGACAGCCTACACCGGGCCAAACCCAGACGACGCTGGGCCAATTGTGCGTCGCCCTATGGGACTCCCAATCACAGCCAGTTGTGATTCAGCCTGGATTCAAACCAGGGTGTCTGTAGTCAGGTCTTCTGATCCCTCCTGTCTCAGCCTCCAGTATTTATGCTGCAGTAGTTTATGTGTCGGGGGGCTAGGGTCAGTCTGTTACATCTGGAGTATTTCTCTTGTCTTATCCGGTGTCCTGTGTGAATTTAAATATGCTCTCTCTAATTCTCTGTTTCTCTCTTTTTGTCTTTCTCTCGGAGGACCTGAGACCTAGGACCATGCCTCAGGACTACCTGGTATGATGACTCCTTGCTGTCCCCAGTCCACCTGGCCGTGCTGCTGCTCCAGTTTCAACTGTTCTGCCTGCGGCTATGGAACCCTGACCAGTTCACCGGACGTGCTTGTTGCACCCTCGACAACTACTATGTGATGTGATACAGCCAGAAGAGGACTGGCCACCCCTCATAGCCTGGTTCCTCTCTAGGTTTCTTCCTAGGTTTTTGGCCTTTCTAGGGAGTTTTTCCCTAGGGAGTTTTTCCTAGCCACCGTGCTTCTTTCACATGCATTGCTTGCTGTTTGGGGTTTTAGGCTGGGTTTCTGTACAGCACTTTGAGATATCAGCTGATGTACGAAGGGCTATATAAATAAATTTGATTTGATTTGCTTTAGTGACACATCTAGCACTGAGATGCAGGGCCTTAGACCGCTGTGCCACTAGGAGGCCCCAGCATTATTTTTGGTAGATTATATTAAATGTTATATGTTATTAGTAATTACAACAAGACAGTTAACCCACTGTTCCCCGTACTTGTAAATAAGAATTTGTTCTTAACTGACTTGCCTAGTTAAATAAAGGTTACGTTTAAAAATATAAATACAATTACATTATATAGACATAGGCCCACTGTAACCAAGTCCTCTAAGGAAAGTGTTATTTTGTTGTCCTCTGCATCCTCTGCATCCTCTGCATCCTCTCTATCTGTGTGAGGTAGCCTGTACAGCCTAGTGTGGGCTATGGATCTCGTCTATTGTCTGGGTTTAATGTGCCCAGCCTAGAACAATCCAGATGTTTCACCGGATGCATAAATCTGAAGCATCCGGTTGGCGTTTCCACTCTTTACCAAATATGGTGGTTAGAGGGAGCCCACTGGCCGGCAGTGGTAGAAAATAGAGCGCGATGGATTTTGGACGATCGGTTCGTACGTAAAGCATTCTCTATTCCGGCTGCAAATACATCGGTTTCCTCCTTAACTTGCTTTAATGGTTGTTTTTTTTATGTGCGTAATAAAACATCATTTCCCACCACCATTTTCAGATTTCTGGACAACTTCAGAATGTTTCATATCGCGTTCAGCCAACCAGGTTGCAGCAGTCGGTTGTTTACCCTTAGTTGACAAGGTGGCCAACATCATGAAGTAGTATTAGGCACTCTAGCGTGGTGGTGGGAAATTGTGTTTTCTTAAGACAGTACGCACATTTTTTTCGTTTTTTTCCCACAGCGGCACGCAATTAAAGCTAGTTAATGAGGAAACCGATGCCTTTGCATTCTGAATGGAGGATGTGTTATGTACGAACCGGTCGCCGGGGGCCACCAGCGTATTACCCGCTGGTCACATAGCCCAGATGATAGTGAAGATCAATAGCTCCCACTAACGGCTTCCCAGGCTATGCATGAGGAGGATGTTTTGTCTTATTTGTTCATTTCTAAACTGTTATTACTGTGCTTATCTGACTCTGATGTGATGCACATTTCTCTCATCAGTTTCTCACAATTAAAAAATTGTATCTATCAGATGGGGATTGTTTCCACAGACCCCACAAGCAGTCAGCACGGACTAGTACAACTCAGAGACAGGGCAGTCCAGTGTAATACACTCCCAGACAGACAACACAAAATTGTTGAGACTTCTTATTTACTGGCCATATAGGCTACTATTCACCGGACGTGCTTGTTGCACCCTCGACAACTACTATGATTATTATTATTTGACCATGCTGGTCATTTATGAACATTTTAACATCTTGACCATGTTCTGTTATAATATCCACCCTGCACAGCCAGAAGAGGACTGGCCACCCCTCATAGCCTGGTTCCTCTCTAGGTTTCTTCCTAGGTTTTTGGCCTTTCTAGGGAGTTTTTCCTAGCCACCGTGCTTCTTTCACATGCTTTGCTTGCTGTTTGGGGTTTTAGGCTGGGTTTCTGTACAGCACTTTGAGATATCAGCTGATGTACGAAGGGCTATATAAATAAATTTGATTTACTATAAAGACTTTGATGTGATGCAGATTTCTCTCATCAGTTTCTCACCCTTTTTTAAAAAATGTTATTTGGTTTCACAGACTGCACTTATCCTTCCTGTGCATTGTATTCATGGGTTTATACAATAAGTATATGGCTGAATCATTATGTGTTTGTATGTTTATTTTGTCAACTTCAACATTTGTAAAGAATACACTGACGCAAGTGAAGAGATTCCGCATTACGTCATCGGCAGAAGCCACACGTACTCGAGGCAAATGCTGGGTTGCGCTACTCGAAAATTTCCATCACATCACCACTGCAAAAGGCGTTCGTAATAACAGGAATAGACCGTTCTAGGGGTAATGTACAATTGACCTAAATTAATCGTAATCACATCTATGGACACGGCTGACACGTCTATCCTGGATGTAAACAATGCAGTTTTATTCCTCGAAATCCTGGTAAGTACAGACAGCACAAGTGCACCGGAACGACCTTATTATCACTCGTGTAAAATCCAAGTTACTGTATAGGAACTAGTGAGATCGAGATTTGTTTTAATCCCGAGGCAAATTGCATGTCAACTGTTAGAATTGAAGGATTGACCATTTGGGGTTTGTAAACATCACACCGTTATTATGCCTCATTTGTAGTGACTCTGTCATAACGGGATACAGGTTATCGCAATGGATGTGCATATACATCTGTCATATACAGCCTGTTGTTGCCTTTCTTCACTCATCATGTGTGTTTGACAAGAAATGTTGACAAATTATGCTCTTGGTATTTCTCACTGCCAATCATAGTGTTTCTCAGTTCTTTCTGAAATACACCAGAGCTGAGCAGGATCCATTGTAAATAAAGTAATCAAGTCATTGACATGGCTATCATGGCTCGTTTGTAAAACTGTTATGGCATCATCAACCAACAGTTTGGTACACTACATGACCAGAAATATGTGGACACCTGCTTGTCAAACATCTTCCAAAATCATGGACATTAATATGGAGTTGGGCCCCCCCTTTGCCGCTATAACAGCCTCCACTCTTCTGGGAAGGCATTCCAATTGGATCTTCCACAAGGTGTTCTACAAGAGCATTGGTGAGGTCGGGCACTGATGTTTGGTGATTAGGCCTGGCTCGCAGTCGGCATTCCAATTCATCCCAAAGGCGTTCGATGGGGTTGAGGTCAGGGTTCTGTGCAGGCCAGTCAAGTTCTTCCACACCGATCTCGATAAACCATTTCTGTATGGCCCTTGCTTTGTGCACGGGGGCATTGTCATGCTGAAACAGGAAAGGGCCTTCCCCAAACTGTTGCCACAAAGTTGGAAGCACAGAATCGTCTAGAATGACATTGTATGCTGTAGCGTTAAGATGTCCCTTCACTGGAACTAAGGGACCTAGCCCGAACCATGAAAAACAGCCCCAGACCATTATTCCTCCTCTACCAAACTTTACAGTTGGTACTATGCATTCGGGCAGGTAGTGTTATCCTAGCATCCGCCAAACCCAGATTCGTCCGTCAGACTGCCAGATGGTTAAGTGTGATTCATCACTCCAGAGAACGCATTTCCACTGCTCCAGAGTCCAATGGCGGCTAGCTTTACACCACTCCTGCCGATGCTTGACATTGCGCATGGTGATCTTAGGCTTGTGTGCGGCTGCTCGGCCATGGAAACCCATTTCATGAAGCTCCAGACGAACAGTTATTGTGCTGACATTGCTTCCAGAGGCAATTTGGAACTTGGTAGTGAGTGTTGCAACCGAGGACAGATGATTTTTACGTGCTACACGCTTCAGCACTCGCTGGTCCCATTCTGTGAGCTTGTGTGGCCTACCATTCCATGGCTGAGCCGTTATTGTTCCTAAACACTTTTCACTTCACAATAAAAGCACTTACAGCTGACCGGGGCAGCTCTAGCAGGGCAGAAATTTGACGAACTGACTTGTTAGAAAGGTGGCATCCTATGACGGTGCCACGTTGAAAGTCACTGAGCTCTTCAGTAAGGCCATGTTACTGCTAGTGTTTGACAAAAGAAATTGCATGGCAGTGTGCTTGATTTTATACGCCTGTCAGCAACGGGTGTGGCTGAAATAACCGAATCCACTCATTTGAATGGGTGTCCACATACCTTTGTATATATTGTGTATATATCAGCATATTCCCACCGATCCAGTTTTTCTGTTGTTGCAGCAATTTCCTGAAGCAGTTTCACTAATCACCTTTGTAAAGCAGCCAGTATCAGAGTTTTTTTTCTTCCAGTAAGGAGCTCACATTGGGACACAGGGTCAGTTCAGGAACAACAACCACAAACATGTTAAAAAACGGATAGAATGCTTTCTGTCTTATGGAGCGAAGAACCATGGTGATCAGAGGCACCACAGGCAGACAGCACTGACTAGTACAACTCAGAGGCAGGCAGTGGTGAAAAAAGTACCCAATTGTCATACTTGAGTAAAAGTAAAGATACCTTATTAGAAAATTACTCAAGTAAAAGGCACCCAGTAAAATTCTACTTAAGTATCAAAAGTAAATGTAATTGCTAAAATATACTTAAGTATCAAAAGTACAAATTATAAACAATTCCTTATATTAAGCAAACCAGATGGCACAATTTTCTTGTTTTTTAAATGTATGGATAGCCAGGGGCACACTCCAACACTCAGACATCATTTACAAACAAAGCCTTTGTGTTTAGTGAGTCCGCCAGATCAGAGGCAGTAGGGATGACCAGGGATGTTCGCTTGATAAGTGTGTGAATTGGACCATTTTCTGTCCTGCTAAGCATTTAAAATGTGATGAGTACTTTTGGGTGTAAGGGAAAATGTATGGAGTAAAAAGTACATTATTTTTTTTAGGAATGTAGTGGCGTAAAAGTACAAGTTAAAAAAAATATATAAATAGTAATGTGCAGATACCCCCAAAAAATACATAAGTAGTACTTTAAAGTATTTTTACTTAAGTACTTTACACCACTGGAAACAGGGCAGCCCAGTGTAATACACTCCCCGACAAACAACACAAGATTATTGAGACTTCTTAATAACTGGCTGTATAGGCTGCTATAAATACATACAGTACCAGTCAAAAGTTTGGACACACCTACTCATTCTAGAGTTTTTCTTTATTTTTACTATTTTCTACATTGTAGAATAATAGTGAAGACATCTAAACTATGAAATAGCACATATGGAATCATGTCGTAACCAAAAAAGTGTTAAACAAATCAAAATATATTTTATATTTGAGATTCTTCAAAGTAGCCACCCTTTGCCTTGATGACAGCTTTGCACACTCTTGGCATTTGCTCAACCAGTTTAACCTGGAATGCTTTTCCAACACTCTTGAAGGAGTTCCCACATATGCTGAGAACTTGTTGGCTGCTTTTCCTTCACTCTGCTGTCCAACTCATCCCAAACTATCTCAATTGGGTTGAAGTCGGGTGATTGTGGAGGGCAGGTCATCTGATGCATCACTCCAACACTCTCCTTCTTGGTCAAATAGCCCTTACACAGCCTGGAGGTGTGTTGGGTCATTGTCCTGTTAAAAAACAAATGATAGTCCAACTAAGCGCAAACCAGACGGGATGGCGTATCGCTGCAGAATGCTGTGGTAGCCATGCTGGTTAAGTGTGCCTTGAATTCTAAATAAATCACAGGCAGTCTCACCAGCAAAGCACCCCCACAACATCACACCTTCTCCTCTATGCTTCACGGTGGGAACTACACATACAGAGATCATCCATTCACCTACTCCGCGTCTCACAAAAACACGGCGGTTGAACACGACGAACCAAAAATATATTTTTTTGACTCATCAGACCAAAGGATAGATTTCCACCAGTTTAATGTCCATTGCTCGTGTTTCTTGGCCCAATAAAGTCTCTTCTTCTTATTGGTGTCCTTTAGTAGTGGTTTCTTTGCAGCAATTCGACCATGAAGGCCTGATTCACACAGTCTCCTCTGAACAGTTGATGTAGAGATGTGTCTGTTACTTGAACTCTGAAGCATTTATTTGGGTTGCAATTTCTGAGTCTGGTAACTCTAATGAACTTAACCTCTGCATCAGTGGTAACTCTGGGTCTTCCTTTCCTGTGGCGGTCTTCATGAGAGCCAGTTTCATCATAGCGCTTGATAGTTTTTACTTGACATTTTCCCGGATTGACTGACCTTCATGTCTTAAAGTAATGATGGACTGTCGTTTCTCTTTGCTTATTTGAGCTGTTCTTGCCATAATATGGACTTGGTCTTTTACCAAATAGGGCTATCTTCTGTATACCTCCCCTACTGTACCTTGTCACAACACAACTGATTGGCTCAAACGCATTAAGGACAGAAATTCCACAAATTCACTTTTAACAAGGCACACCTGTTAATTGAAATGCATTCCAGGTGACTGCCTCATGAAGCTGGTTGAGAGAATGCCAAGAGTGTGCAAAGCTGTCATCTAGGCAAAGGGTGGCTACTTTGAAGAATCTCAAATATAAAATATATTTGGATTTGTTTAACACTTTTTTGGTTATTACATGATTCCATATGTGTTATTTCATAGTTCAGATGTCTTCACTATTATTCTACAATGTAGAAAATAGTAAAAATAAAGAAAAACCCTTGAATGAGTGGCTGTGTCCAAACTTTTGACTGGTCCTGTAATTTCAATATGTGGTGGGTGTTTTTGTTCACGATTGTTGTACAGTTAACTTCATTACTGAACAAAGCAGGCAGCTTTACACACAGCTCTACCCTGTGGTTATAAATCTGATATCAACTATATTCTTATGGTGTAAAATAACACTGGGCAATCGGTGGATGGAAGTAAATACATGAACAGCTGTAATATATAGCTGATGTCTAAGTGGGAAAATACAGGGCCATAACTCAAACAATTGCTCGTGTCTCAGAAATACTGTACCCCTTTGCTTTTCTTTCTTTGACTGTGGTAAAAAAAAAGGAGCCATAATATACATAAGAGACTTATAAGGGAAGGGTTCAGCGTGCCTGAAATGCAGTTAATAACTGGGCAAGAGAGTTTATCTATCCACTGCAGGAAGAAATGTGATAGTTTTAATATTGCTAAGAGAAACTGACTTTATAGCCTTGGTTTGATTCTGGCAGGGGTGGAGCATTACAAGTTTTCTGCAATGTTTATGGTATATGATGATTTGCTCATTTCAGGGCAGTTATTTTTAATACTGCAAGTGTATGTGACACTAGCCCAGAGCAAGAGTAATGCTCGCTTGGTGGGTGCCAAGTGAGAGGTTGGAAGGGGCTGCAACTGGAGAGCCAGTAAAGCTGTACAAGAATGTTGAGCCTACTCATTTGAAGTTAAAGATAGAGGCAGCAACACAACCTGTGTCCTGACAGTTTCTAATTTCAGATATCTGACTGTAGCTAAGCTAACCCCCTTCCAACTGGGGCTGGCTGCTTTTTGTTGTCATGTTTGCCTGGTAGAGAGGGCTTTATATACTCTGTACAGTTGTTATTAAGAATGACAAGCCTTTGGAGTAGCACACAGACAGACAAGGAAACAGAGGACCATGGTACATTCTGAAGGGTATGTTCAACATTGACAAGTTTGTTATCTCCTGATTTGTGTTGCTTGTGGTTGTTTTCAATCTTCAACAGGGGAATAGTAGTTTGTGTCAATCTTAGCTATTTATTTCACTGATTTAGAATAGCATTCGTAAGGTCAAATACTTGGCACAAGAGCTTGGCTCTGTTCCTTTGTGATATGAATTGGCAGTTTGAGTATGTTACAACGTTATTATTAGTTAGTTAGTTGCTATGCGTTTGTTGTACTATATGAGACTCAAGTAGTTTGTGCTTGGATGATTAATGAATGATTCACTGAAAAGTGTTTAACATTGTTGTAACTTACTTCAACTAAAACTTGACATTACAGACAGATAATGTTTGTTTGCAGTCATCTTTATTGTGTGAATACAGTGTCTAGGAGTGAATGCGCTAGTTGCTACCAATTTGATCCAGTGTTACCATAGAGGGCGTTACTCTGCAGAGAAGGGTCTATGTGCAGAAATTGTTTTAATTTTTGTGTATGTGTACAGTACCTTAAATTAGCATTTGGCATGAACCATTTGGAAGTTTCTGGATGTAACCTGAGGCCACTGCATAATATTTGCATATTTATTTAATTATTCAATTAACTTCTACTTCATTGGTGAAAAGTGGCCAGTCGTAGTAGAAAGAGTATGATAAATCGTTTAGAATTTTGTTGTCATTGATGTTTTGCTCCACAAAATCTGGTCCACTTTAAAGTGAGAGAGAGGAGGGGGACATTGTACCCTGTTTTTTAGGAATGGAGTGACTGGGCTCTTTGCTACCATGGCAACTTACCACATGACTAGGTGTATTAGATTTCCTTGGAAAGTGTGCAGCGAGGCATAGTGTGAGCATTCGCTAGCTCTGCCATTCTGCTGCTGTGAAACGTTCGTCCTTGTCTCGCTCAAGTTTTTCAATGCCCTGACTGTCCGCAGGCTACATTTTTTTTTTTTTATTCATTATTTAATATGTCCTGACGGTCACCAGGTAAGAAATTATGTATCATGTTGCCATTTATTCAAGTGAAAATGGGCAGTGTGAGGTGGTCAAAAGTTATTAGCGTTGATGGAAAACAATGACACCGAGTTGTGTCAGTCATATCACAGATTATGTTTAGTGAAGGACTCTTGGTACTAATGATACAGTATCTGGTGGTGATTCAGGCTATGAAGTGAATTGAGATAATAGAGTGTGGATGGTGATACAGTACGTATACAGTACGTAGATACAGTGCGTACTGGTGGTGATAACCAAGAGGATAGTAGTGTTGCTGTTGTAGAAGGGGTGTCGGATACTTAGTACTGTTGTGTTTGACTGAAGGCTTACTAAATGCATTGAGACTGTAGCATGTACACTACCGTTCAAAAATGTGGGGTCACTTAGAAATGTCCTTGTTTTCCATGAAAACATACATGAAATGAGTTGCAAAATGAATAGGAAATATAGTCGAGACGTTGACAAGGTTATAAATAATGATTTTTAATTGAAATAATCGTTGTGACCTTCAAACTTTGCTTTCATCAAAGAATCCTCCATTTGCAGCAATTACAGCCTTGCAGACCTTTGGCATTCTAGTTGTCAATTTGTTGAGGTAATCTGAAGAGATTTCACCCCATGCTTCCTGTAGCACCTCCCACACGTTGGATTGGCTTGATGGGCACTTCTTACATACCATAAAGTCAAGCTGCTCCCACAACAGCTCAATAGGGTTGAGATCCGGTGACTGTGCTGGCCACTCCATTATAGACAGAATACCAGCTGACTGCTTTTTCCTTAAATAGTTCTTGCATAGTTTGGAGCTGTGCTTTGGATCATTCTCTTGTTGTAGGAGGAAATTGGCTCCAATTAAGCGCCTTCCACAGGGTATGGCATGGCGTTCCAAAATTGAGTGATAGCCTTCCTTCTTCAAGATCCCTTTTACCCTGTACAAATCTCCCACTTTACCACCACCAAAGCACCCCCAGACCATCACATTGCCTCCACCATGCTTGACAGATGGCGTCAAGCACTCCTCCAGCATCTTTTCATTTTTTCTGCGTCTCACAAATGTTCTTCTTTGTGATCCGAACACCTCAAACTTAGATTTGTCTGTCCATAACACTTTTTTCCAATCTTCCTCTGTCCAGTGTCTGTGTTCTTTTGCCCATCTTAATCTTTTATTTTTATTGGTCAGTCTGTGATATGGCTTTTTCTTTGCAACTCTGCCTAGAAGGCCAGCATCCCAGAGTCGCCTCTTCACTTTGATGTTGAGACTGGTGTTTTGCGGGTACTATTTAATGAAGCTGTCAGTTGAGGACTTGTGAGGCGTCTGTTTCTCAAACTAGACACTCTAATGTACTTGTCCTCTTGTTCAGTTGTGCACCGGGGCCTCCCACTCCTCTTTCTATTCTGGTTAGAGCCAGTTTGCGCTGTTCTGTGAAGGGAGTAGTACACAGCATTGTACGAGATCTTCAGTTTCTTGGCAATTTCTCGCATGGAATAGCCTTCATTTCTCAGAACAAGAATAGACTGACGAGTTTCAGAAGAAAGTTCTTAGTTTCTGGCCATTTTGAGCCTGTAATCGAACCCACAAATGCTGATGCTCCAGATACTCAACTAGTCTAAAGAAGGCCCGTTTTATTGCTTCTTTAATCAACACAACAGTTTTCAGCTGTGCTAACATAATTGCAAAAGGGTTTTCTAATGATCAATTAGCCTTTTAAAATGATAAACTTGGATTAGCTAACACAACGTGCCATTGGAACACAGGAGTGATGGTTATTGATAATGAGCCTCTGTACGCCTATGTAGATATTCCAGCAACAATAGTCATTTACAACATTAACAATGTCTACACTCTATTTCAGATCAATTTGATGTTATTTTAATGGACATAAAATTAGCTTTTCTTTCAAAAACAAGGACATTTCTAAGTGACCCCAAGCTTTTGAACGGTAGTGTACATTACATGATAGTAGTTGCGGCTGAAAAGTAGCACTAAAATGAGTAATACTACAACTACTAAAGCTGTTGAGTTAGTAGTGTTACATTCATGTATTCATTTTGTAAAATGACCACCTGGGAAGCAATATTGTATTGTCTACACACAATAATGACCTAATCATTGATCCATTACAAAAGTGTCACTATTAGGACTCAAGTACTGAGAAAAAAAGAAAAAAAAGTGTATTCTTTTAATTCAAACTGTCACGGCCCAGTGAGTGTAATCATGCTAAGTCATTACTCATGAATAGTTTTAAGAAACCAATAACTAGCCTACTGATTTTGGTGCACTCGTTATGTCTAGGGGCATTAGGCCTAGCTACATGGTCTGTAACCTGAATGAATGGCTGCTTGAATGTGAGAAATCAGTGTTTGAGGACCGTGTTGGATGCACATGTGCCCAGGGAGACAGCAACCTTACCTTGGTCCAAGGCTAGCTCTGTCTCTCTTGACCTCTTGGTTGGCCAGTCCAAGCAGATTATTATTTGCTCAGATGGTGACAAAACAGAAATATGTACAAAAAGGAAAAACACCAAAGGCATGCCCAAACTAAAGACTCAAAAACAAACAGAAAGCCTGATGGCCACCAAGCAAAACCAGCAGCTTCGTGGTTTGCAAGCTGGGACATTGACTGACAATCCTAATTGACAGTACCTGGTATGCTAATCAGGCCTTGGCTCAGCACCTAGACATTGCCACCTGGGGGACGGAGTGTGGAAGTGTGTCCTGGATAGTGTGTTTGTCTATGTCCTAACACTAACCTTCTGCTCATATCATCTGTTTTCCTCTCCTCTCCTCCTGATCAGAATGATTGAAGATCGTGGGAGGAGTGGTGACATAATGGCGGAGAGACGACAACTGTTCGCAGAGATGCGTAAGTGTACAGGGCGATCTCTGAAAAGTAGTGAACCACACTCAAAGTATTATAACTGTTGTATACATAATAATAACATTCACCAGGTTATTAATGACATTTCCCAAGTCATTTACCACACTACCTCAAAGAAAGATTCCAGTATAGGATCCAATATAGGCCAACACAGCTTATTTTCATTAGCAATAATAGACAGGAATCTATTGTTAATGACCACATGAATGCACTCTGCATGGACAGTGTGTGAAGCAACACTCTTCCCCCAGTAGCTCCACAAAGTCTATCATCACCAGCATTCTTGTGTTACTGTCTGTCATATTACCTTGCACACAAATGTATTTTTTCCTACAGGGGCGCAAGAGTTGGATTCCATAAGATTGTCCACGTATAGAACAGCTTGCAAACTCAGATTCGTTCAGAAGAAATGCAATCGTGAGTATGGTGTGATGTCCTCTGTCTGAGGTTTGATTGGGATTGTCTTGTGTCTCTAAAAACACGTGGTTAAAAGGGAAACGTGTCCGTGCATTTGTATTCTGTCTTTTCACAGTCCATTTGGTGGACATCTGGAATGTGATTGAGGCGTTCAGAGAGAACGGCCTGAACACCATGGACCTCAACACAGAGTTCACTGTGGCTCGCCTGGAAGCAATACTCTCCACCATCTTCTACCAGCTCAACAAGCGCATGCCCACCACCCACCAGATCAATGTGGAACAGTCCATCAGTATGCTGCTCAACTTCCTGCTGGCTGCCTATGACCCGTGAGTATCCACCATGACCGCGTCACTGTGTGACGGTCACTGAGCATGATGATGGGACAATTGTGTTGCATGTGTTTCTGTGTGGTGTGTGCCCCACTTCGTTGTTGATGTGTGATTATTCTGTTCACACACAGTCTTTCATTGGAGAACGAAATCCAGACTGACTGTTGTTTTAACAATGTAATGGTCTCACAACAGTCTTGTGTCAAGTGATACATCTTTAGTTCTGATGGAAGACAAGAGAAAGTAAACAGTGAAAATGACAGAGTGATGTTGATAAATGCAGTTGAACCATTTTTGCTTGTTTTTACTGTTGTAATTACAGCTTATAAGAGCAACTTAAAGGTGCTACACATAGGATTTTTGGTCATTTTTGCGTTGTAATTTCAGAAAATGTCCATAATATATTTGCCACTAATAGTGGAATAATACTGTTTCACAGTATTACTTACCCGCCAGTGTTGTGATTGGCTGTGATATTCGTCTATTTATTTCTCCCGCCAGAGTGTCATCTGTCAATCCGGGAAAGCTGTTATGACCTTATTTTCTCACATAAACTGAAATTGAGCGAAGAGTGTAGAATTGTAGCAACCAGGAAATGACAGAGCGATTTCCACTAGATAACACAGCCACAAAGTCAGAACAGCTTTCCCAGTTTGACAACAGATGCTGCTCCGGTGGGAGAAATCAATAGGCGAGCATCACAACCATTCACAAGACTGTAAGTCATACTGTGAAACACTATCATTCCACTATTAGCGCCAGAGATATTATAGACATTTTCAGAAATTATAATACAAAAATACCAAAAAATCCTAGGTGTAGCACCTTTAATGTGAAAGTGTTTAGATTATTGCAGGTATTATTCTTGTACTGCATATTCTTGACTTTTTCACAAATACACAAATTATACAAATGTGAAAAAATACTAAACACGTTTCTTCTTTTAGGGAAAGCCTCGGAAAAATCTCTGTCTTTGTTGTGAAGATGGCCCTGGCAACCATCTGCGGAGGGAAGATTTTGGATAAATTAAGATGTGAGATACTTGGTTCATCTTTCTTAAAATTATGAATGAATCATTTACAGAGAATGATTTGCCCAACATTACTGTCCAGTGTTTACAGATTTCTATTAAATATGACCTATAATTAATTACAATATTAGTGAAATAGTTTTCCTTCCATGAAATGCTAATTAAGAATGCTAAAAAGCAGCTTTTCTGTGTTGGAATGATGTGGGCATTAGTGGTGCGTGGGTCAGCTGTTTGTGCACCTGCACCCGCCCGCAATTGCTATTAACACATCTGCAACCGCCGGACTATATGTGACTATATGTGATAAAGTGAAAGGATATTTTTGCCTGATTTAGATATGTTCCTGCATATAATTTCAGACATTTTGGTAGGTTATTTGTTTGTCAAATTGTCTATAATTAGATACATGCAGCTTATCTTCTCTTATTATACACTGAGTGTACAAAACATTAAGAACACCTTCGTATTATTGAGTTGCACCCACACCTTTTGCCCTCAGAACAGCCTCAATTCGTCGGGGCATGGACTGCACAAGGTGTCGAAAGCGTTCCACAGGGATGCTGGCCGATGTTGACTCCAATGCTTCCTACAGTTGTGTCAAGTTGGCTGGACCATACCCCGTTCAAAGCACTGGTGGCACTTTAATTGGATAGGACGGGCTCGTGATAATGGCTGGAGCGGAATCAGTGGAATGGTATCAAATACATCAAACACATGGTTTGATGCCATTCCATTTGCAATGTTCCAGCCATTATTATGAGCCGTGCTCCCCTCAGCAGCCTCCACTGGTTCAAAGGTACTTAAGTCTTTTGTTTTTCCCATTCATCCGCTGAATGGAACACATACACAATCCATGTCTCAATTGTCTCAAGGCTTAAAAATCCTTCTTTAACCAGTCGCTTTCCCTTCATCTACAGTGATTGAAGTGGATTTAACAAGTTACATCAATAAGGGATCATAGCTTTCACCTGGATTCACCTGATCGGTCTGTCATGGAAAGATTTCTTAATGTTTTGTATACTCAATGTATGTTGCCCTAGAAGACTAAATAAACCCTTGCTCACCAGAATAATGTAATAGATCGATAGAATGAAAGCTTCAATCTAGTTGAGAACGGTAAAGTTTGCTCTGTCATCTCTGCTTCTTTCATAGAGGAAAGATGTTTAGGGACCAGGGAGAAAATGCAATAACCCTAAAGAAACAGGAAATATTTTCTTAAAAACATTTCCAAATGACATCAGTTTGACCGGTTGTAAGGAAATAGAAAGCTGTGAAAACGACCCAACATGTTTGTGATAAGATTTCAGTTTGGCTTGGATGCATATTTTATGTGGTTGAAATACTATCAGCTTTTATGATGCTGAAAAAGATAGCACCTCTACAGGCAATATCGAACTGCGCATTCGCATTCTCTCAAGATGCCAAAAGAAATACATTTCTCCACGCCTGTTCCTGAGTTAAAATGTAGCCCACATTTGGTGTATCATTTTACTGCAAGAAATGTTTAATTCTGAGGGAGTTAATATTAAGGCTATGTGAGAGGTTATAGACCTACAGTCAGTATCTAAATTTCAGTTTCCATTTAACCCATCTGAACAGTAGGCTACAGTTCCTTTGACGTATTATAGGCCTACAGTCCCATGAAAAAGGATTTACCCCCTCTCTGATTTTGTCTATTTTTGCATATTTTTGATACTGAATGTTATCAGATCTTCAACCAAAACCTGATATTAGATAAATGGAACCTGAGTTTACAAATAACAAAAAAGATATACTAATTATATTTATTTAATGAACAAAGTTACGCAACACCCAAATGCCCCTGTGTGAAAAAGTAATTTCCCCCTTACACTCAAAAACTAGTTGTGTCACCTTTAGCTGCAATGACTGCACGCAAATGCTTCCTATAGTTGTTAATCAGTCTCTCACGTCGCTGTGAAGGAATTTTGGCCCACTTGCATGCAGAACTGCTTTAACTCAGCGGCATTTTGTGGTTTTCAAGCATGAACTGCTCGTTTTAAGTCCTTCCACAACATCTCAATTGGGATTAGGTTTGGACTATATCAACAATGGACAAATAATGAAACAAATACCAAATAACTATTCATGGCTGGAAGAAGTAATTATTTATAGTAAAAAGGATAGGGTTTATTACATAATCCACTAATTTATTGCAGCAGAGCAGCCACAGCTACTAATAGGGAAAATAAATGAAGGGTTAGGGCATTTTAGCTTATGGTTTGTGGTAATTACTATGGATTGCTACCCAGCTCTAATTTATTTTAGTTTTTGTTTCAGTGATTGCACTGCCTGTTGCTGCAATTAGCTAACAATGGTGACAGCTGACAATTAATTTGATCAATAAATTATATATTTTGGAGTAACGCCTCCCCCCCACTTTCTGCCCAGATATTTTTTCACAGATATCAGACCCTGGTGGCATAATGGTATACTCCCAATTTGATCAGTTTCTGAGGGAGGTTCTCAAATTACCAATGACTGTTTTTGAGGCACCTTCCTTTGGCTATACTGAGCAAGCCACAAGAACTTGCTTTGCACAGCAGGTGAGAGTCCCATCTACACAAAAAATGAACATCAATTTTCAAGTAAATTGTTGATTGAATGTACAGTGCATTTGGAAAGTAATCAGACCCCTTGACTTTTTCCACATTTTGTTACGTTACAGCCTTATTCTAAAATTGATTACATTTGTTTTTCTTCCTCGTCAGTCTACACACAATACCCCATAATGACAAAGCAAACTGGTTTTTAGACATTTTTGCAAATGTATTAAAAAAATTATGAAATATCACATTTACATAAGTATTCAGACCCTTTACTCAGTACTTTGTTGAAGCACCTTTGGAAGCGATTACAGCTTCAAGGTTTCTTGGGTATGACACTACAAGCTTGGTCTGAGAGTCCATTAGGTGCCTTTTGGCAAACTCCATCGGGCTGTCATGGGCCTTTTACTGAAGAGCGTCTTCTGTCTGGCCACTCAACCATAAAGGCCTGATTTGTGGATTGCTGCAGAGATGGTTGTCTTTCTGGAAGGTTCTCCCATCTCCAGAGAGGAACTCTGGATCTCTGTCAGAGTGACCATCGGGTTCTTGGTCACCTTCCTGACCAAGGCCCCTTTCCCCCGATCCCTCAGCTCTAGGAAGAGTCTTGGTAGTTCCAAACTTCTTCCATTTAAGAATGATGGAGGCCACTGTGTTCTTGGGGACCTTCAATGCTGCAGACATTTTTTGGTACCCTTCTCCAGATCTGTGCCTTGACACAATCCTATCTCGGAGCTCTACGCACAATTCCTTCAACCTCATGGCTTGGTTTTTGTCACGACTTCCGCCGAAGTCGGTCCCTCTCCTTGTTTGGGCGGCGTACGGCGGTCGATGTCACCGGCCTTCTAGCCATTGCCGATCCACTTTTCATTTTCCATTTGTTTTGTCTTTGTTTTACACACCTGGTTTCAATTCCCCAATTACATGTTCATTATTTAACCCTCTGTTTTCCCCATGGTTTTTGTGCGTGATTGTTTTATGTATGTTCGGTCCGTTATTGTGGGCTCGGTATTACGACATGTTATTGGAATATTTGAGTAAAGTTACTTGTGTTACTCATCTCTGCTGTCCTGCACCTGACTCCTCTGCACCAGCTACACCCAGACCACTACAGTTTTTGCTCTGACATGCACTGTCAACTGTGGGACCTTACATAGACAGGTGTGTGCCTTTCCAAATCATGTCCAATCAATTGAATTTACCACAGGTTGACTCCAATCAAGTTGTAGAAACATCTCAAGGAGAATCAATGGAAACTGGATGCACCTGAGTTCAATTCTGAGTCTCATAGCAAAGGGTCTGAATACTTGTAAATAATGTATTTCTGTTTAAAAAAAAAAAAAACGTTTTCACTTTGTCATTATGGGGTATTGTCACGACTTCCACCGAAGTCAGTTTCTCTCCTTGTTAGGGCGGCATTCGGCGGTCGGCATCACCGGTCTTCTAGCCATTGTCGATCCACTTTTCATTTTCCATTTGTTTTGTCTTGTTTTCCTACACACCTGGTTCTCATTTCCCTCATTAAGTGTTGTGTATTTAACCCTCTGTTCCCCTCATGTCTTTGTGTTGAATTGTTTGTTGTTAGTTCTTGTGCACATGTTTACTGGTGCGCGTCGGGTTTTGTACCCATGTTGGTTATGTCGTTAAGCCGTTGGTTTTGAAGTTAAACTGCTCCGGCAATTACCTAGTTCTGCTGTCCTGCGTCTGACTTTACTGCCACCAGTTACGCACCCCTTTACAGGTATTGTGTGTAGATTAATGAATAAGGCTGTAACGTAACAAAATGTCGAAAAAGGGAAGGGGTCTGAATAGTTTCTGAATGCACTGTATACAACACACTATTGGTATAGATACTGTATAATGGATCAGTGTTGTAATTGTGTATAAAACATCCATCATATTACTGTATTTTCTTTCTAGTACTACCGCATATGCCAAACCTGTATGTGATGTGTAACCCCGTCCTCTACCGTATGTTGACAGAAAAAGGTCTCCCTCAACACATTCCTGGACACGCTGATGTCAGACCCTCCCCCTCAGTGTCTGGTGTGGTTACCACTCATGCATCGCTTGGCTAATGTGGAGAATGGTGAGCCACCACAGCATATTTAGCACATTCATGGGATGGCGGCGGGTAGGAATGATGGGTCATCTTGTCTCATATCATCGCATTGAGTCACTACACAGTAGACATACAGTACATGCTCAGGAACACACATACCCATGCCCGAGCGCACACACACAGCCTTCCACCATCACCCACCGCCCAACCCCTCATGAATGACAAGGAACTGACAACAGAATTAAAGTCTTACACACTGATGATCACAGAACACCCTCCGTTATTTGACGTAAATCAAAAGAATGCTGTCTAATAGACCTGCAAAACATCCCAGTGCCATTGTTTTTTTTATAAAGATATTGGTTGCACCAAATATGTATTTGTATCAACAACCTTTGGTGTGCATGTGTGTCTGTGTGTGTGGTATATATATGCACATGTGTGCGTGTATGTGTGTGTACGTGCATCCCCATGCACGTGTTTGTGTGTCTGTGTGCGTGCACATGTTTGTGTGTGCCATGCCCCCCCCCCATCCCTTTCCCTCCATCCCTGCAGTGTTCCACCCGGTCGAGTGCTCTTACTGCCACAGTGAGAGTATGATGGGCTTCCGCTACCGCTGCCAGCAATGTCATAATTACCAGCTGTGTCAGGACTGCTTCTGGAGGGGTCATGCCAACGGTTCCCATAGTAACCAGCACCAAATGAAGGAGTACACGTCATGGGTAAGTGGGGTGGGGGGGGGGGGGGGGGCATGACAGCATCAGGCCAGCCAGCCAGTGCAGCAGCCATTTCTGCTTTGCTTCACCCAATGCAGTGCTATGAGGATGATGATGATGATGAGACTGTGATTTGATTCTCTTACATTTTGGTCAATGACATCTAGTCCTGTATCAAATTTTTGAAAGTCATTACTCTGTTTTTAAGTGCCTCTCCTTGCCCCCCGAAATAAGACATAGCATCTTTTTGGGTTTCTCCCAGAAATCGCCTGCTAAGAAGTTATCTAATGCTCTCAGCAAGTCTCTGAGCTGTGCATCCAGCAGAGAACCTTTTTACCCTATGTTTCCTGACATGCCAGAGAAACCTCTGAACCTAGCCCACATTGTGTAAGTATGTTGTAAGTTGTGGAAGTATTCTATTATATTCCTACAGTAACATAGTAAAACTTGTATTCAATACCACAATCATCCTTTTCAATTTCAATACATTTTATATCCATCCCATCATCCCTTACTAGCCCCTTATTCCCAAAGTAAATGTTGAAACGTTTTGAATTGTACGTACTGTATATCTACATGTTTTGTAATTGCCTCATACATTACACTACATGCTTCTAACACTCAAGTAATAACAGTCAGTCAGTTGTCAGATGCACATGATCAATTCATGTTAGCTGTAGGAATAACCACAATTGGTAAAACAGATGTTTTATCTTTGCTCAGTTTTTTGCTGGAAAATCAACAAAGACAATATGAAGACAAGGTCTTCTAGAATTACAGTATGTCTTTGATATGTTCTTATTCAAACCCTTAACAGCTAAGCTGAGCCCAATCTGTAGTGTGGGAAACAAGTGGCGATTCATTCTAATGGCTGACAGACAAATATTGATTTGGTCATCTAGACCCTTTTCATGTGGAAGTGAATTCAGTTGTACCACTCACTGTGGCCTTTGTAGTGCATGCATGGGTGATCGTAACAAATGTCTTTGTTCTTTTCTTGCTGCAAAATAGAGACACATGGTAAGTTTGCTTTGAATATTTGCCTAGAAAATGTAGAATATGTCTGTAGTACTATAGAAGGTAGTGTAATATATTACTAGTAGCTAGTGCAATATTATTTTGTCCTTATAGAGTATACTATGCCCTATAGCTCCTGAAAGTCACTTCAATTTTAGCACAACCTACTTGTGTGTAGTTTACTACTGATTTCTGCATCAGTTATCCCAACTCTCCTTTGTGCCACATGTGAATACCTTTTTAGGTCATGTAAACAATAAGATTCTGAGGAGTTAATGACCTTTGGATGAGTGAGGAGGGAATCCACACCCACACATTGTTTACATAACAATATTGTCACAATCAGAAACTGCCCTGACTCCCCAGACCCATTCAATGCCCCTTCAGCCTTCTGAGACCTAGATCAGAAAGTCTCTCTCTCTGTCTCTCTGTCTCTGTCATGTCGGCTTTTTGAACATGATCAAGTTTGTCTCCTGCACAGGCCTCCCAGACCAATGAACAGCACCAATGACTTCATGCTCTCCCACTCCATGCCCACGTCAGGGAACCCTTACTCCACTAAGAAGTAAGTATCTGAGATCAGAAAGACTGCAACGAGGCCGTATGCAGAATCTTCAAAAAGAGAATCAGGTTACCTGACTGTACATATTCGTCATGATTAAAGATGAGTAAATCCAATTAAGCCCCCTGAAAGTCCACATATACCAGTATGAATTCTACTAACCAGTCCTTATCTTTGTAAACCTATATGGATGTCGCTGGTTGGTAGAGTGTTGTGTGTGTCTGGGTCAATTGTTGTGTTTGTGTGTGTTGCTCCTTTCGCGGTCTCACTCTTTTGTCTGGTGTAAATAGCTTGCCTTATAATACCAAGAATAATGAAGCTGAGCAGAGAAAACAGTTGGCTAGGGCTGCTCCAGATCTGTTGAAAGGAAGGGGGTAAGTAACCCAGTGACCCAAGGTCACTGCCTGTGAGAATGGTTTGGTGACTCAAATGCATGCACAAACTAATTTAGATAGATATAAGCTTTAATTGAAATGGAACAATATTCCTTATATAGCGCATTACTTTTGACCATGCTCAGGCCTGTGGTGCTCTATTATACGGAATATGATGCTTTATCCGACATAGATATAGTCATTATAGAGCGTACACTGTAGTGCTCATTGTCCCAGTGGAGCCGTTCACTCTTCTGGTTTCCTACAGTATAAATGGGTTAACACAGTGATACTCAAGGGGCTATTTGAAAGATGCTAGATAGTGCATGCATAATAAAGACCATTGACCATTCATTAGGATAGAGTATCTATTACAGTCATTTTCATACGTGTCCCACGTTACCTGGGAGAGTGAAACTAACTGCTGCAAGTCACTAATATTAGCTTGGAGTCTCTCTCTCAACTTTCTTTTACAATGATTAACATACAACTACACTCCTTTTGACTTACTTTTTATATCCTTTTATTTTCTGTTTCGCTGGCTCGTAATGTCAGCCTTGGACTCAGGAATAATATAAGTGCACGGTAGATACACACACACACACACACTGAGCGAGCCAGGGAAAGTTACAGGAGAAGTAACATGCATAGTTATCTGGCGTCAGTGAGTCCTCATCTCTATGTATCGGAGCTGCACCTGTACTTGATGCTAGTCTACGGAAAGAGACAAAGGCTCCATTGGTTTAAACACTGACCCCTTTCATAGAGCCAGGTTTTATAAAGATATGTACCTTCAGTGGATGTGATGATTAGTAGAGGTTGTATGGGGTCATTTGTTGACGATGTGGTTAAGGTGGGGTTTTGGTCTTGTGAGTCAATAGTAAGCAAACAGTACTTAGCAAAAAAATCACTCATTCTTGTCTTGACAATCTTATTGAAATCATTAGCTTTATCAGACAGAGCGGCAGTTAGTGCATGACTACGCTTTGCATCTTGGAGCTATAGGTTAATTAGCACATTTTTCAAAATGTCAAATGAACGACATATCAACGTTTTGACATTAATTTACTTATAGTACTTTCACAGTTGAAAACCTAAACACTGTCTATTCAGATAAAATTCCCATAAAGGGATTATGATACAGGATTAGAGATATAAATGCATGTTTTTTTTTCTCTCTGTGTACTGTAAATTATTTGAAAATGCAGTACAGGTACAGCATCACATTTCTATCCATAGTATTAGTATCAAAAGAGAATACAACAGGGATAGCATAACACAGTTTAGTGTTTTCTTCTATTGATCATTCAATGACTGAGAAGACATTCTGCCTCTCTCCAGACCTGTTCTTGTCCGGTACTCTTTTCCCCTTGTTCTCATCATGTGTGTCGTTTGTGTTTGTGTTGTGAAACCCTACACTGTTCCAGGTTAAACTACAGTCTTGATGTGGCCGATAGACTGGCTGATGAACATGTTCTCATTGGGCTGTATGTGAATCTCCTACAACACAACCCCACGTCATGGTTAGTCTGGATTCCTCTGTCTGTAAAGTAACAGTGGAAACTACTAGCTACAGTGCCTTCAGAAAATATTCTTACCCCTTAACTTATTCCACATTTTCTTGCGTTATAGCCTGAATTCAACATGGATCAAATATTTTTTCTCTCTCGCCCATCTACACACAATATCCCATAATGACAAAGTGAGAATTTTTTTTTAAGACATTTTAGCAAATGTATTGAAAATGAAATACAGAAATATCTAATTTACGTAAGTATTCACACCTCTGAGTCAATACATGTTAGAATCACCTTTGGCAGCAATTGCAGCTGTGAGTCTTTCTTAGTAAGTCTAAGAGCTTTGCACACCTGGATTGTACAATATTTGCACATTATTCTTTTTAGAATTGTTCAAGCACTGTCAAGTTGTTTTTTGATCATTGCTAGGTAGCCATTTAAGTTTTGCCATAGAATTTCAAGCCAATTTAAGACTAAACTACAGTTCAAGTCGGAAGTTTACATACACTTAGGTTGGAGTCATTAAAACTCGTTTTTCAACCACTCCACACATTTCTTGTTAACAAACTATCGTTTCGGCAAGTCGGTTAGGACATCTACTGTATGCATGACACAAGTAATTTTTCCAACAACTGTTTACAGACAGATTATTTCACTTATTCACTGTATCACAATTCCAGTGGGTCAGAAGTTTACATACACTAAGTTGACTGTGCCTTTAAACAGCTTGGGGAAATTCCAGAAAATGATGTCATGGCTTTAGAAGCTTCTGATAGGCTAATTGACATCATTTGAGTGAATTAGCGGTGTACCTACGGATGTATTTCAAGGCCTACCTTCAAATTGGTTCATCCTTGGGAGCAATTTCCAAATGCCTGAAGGTACCAAGTTCATCTGTACAAACAATACTACACAAGTATAAAAAACATGGGAACACGCAGCCGTCATACCGCTCAGGAAGGAGACGCGTTCTGTCTCCTAGAGATGAACGTACTTTGGTGCGAAAAGTGCAACTCAATCCCAGAACAGCAAAGGACCTCGTGAAGATGCTGGAGGAAACGGGTACAAAGTATCTATATCCACAGTGAAACGAGTCCTGTATTGACATAACGTGAAAGGCCGCTCAGTAAGGAAGAAACCACTGCTCCAAAACTGGCATAAAAAAGCCAGACTACGGTTTGCAACTGCACATGGGGACAAAGATCGTACTTTTTGGAGAAATGTCCTCTGGTCGGATGAAACAAAAATAGAACTGTTTGGCCATAATGACCATTGTTATGTTTGGAGGAAAAAGGGGGGTTAGGGGAGGGTTTGGCTGGCCGGGATTTCCATGTCCCATCGCGGTCTAGTGACTCCTTGTGGTGGGCCGGGCGCCTGCAAGCTGACTTTGGCCGCTAGCGATGGGACAAGACTGTAAATACCAAATGGATATCACGAAAAAGGGGTAAAAGTAAACCCCCAAAAATATTTAGTAATTTGAAACACTAATATTGCACACAAAGTCTATGCAACTTATGTGACTTGTTAAGCAAAGTTTTACTCCTGAACTTATTTAGGCATGCTATAATAAAGGGGTTGAATACTTATTGACTAAAAACAGCTTTTCATTTTTAATTAATTCGTAAAAAATTATAAAAACATAATTCCACTTTGACATTATGGGGTATTGTGTGTTGGCCAGTGACACAATATCTAAATGTAATCAATTTTAAATTCAGGCTGTAACGACAAAATGTGGAAAAAGTCAAAGGGTTTGAATACTTTCTGAAATGCACTGTATTCACATTGTATTTACACCACCCCTGGCACGGCTCTCCCTTTATTAATTGGAGCTACAAGCCTTAATACTGCATACACTACTCACGTCAAGCAGAATAAATGGAGAATGTCTATTCACAAACCATTGGCTTGTCTTTTAACAGCTGACATACAGTAATGTAGCTAAGCCATTACAAAATGTAACACTTTTTTTCATCCACCATAATGCTTTTGCCAGCTGCTGTGATACTTAGCAATCATTTTTGAAGGCTAAATCAACATTATCTTGCTCATGAAGTTGTTACAGGGCTGTAGAAAGTTACATTTGTTGTGTTCTTCACATAGTAAAGATCTAGTTTACTGCTCTAGAGTTGTCATTTTAATGTGCTTATGATGACAGCTTAGAATTTGCTGTTTTTCCTTTGCTTTGATAAGTGGCAGTAGTCAGTTCTTTTCAGAGAACATCTGTGTGTTTATGTTTGTCCTCTATTAAAACAACTTGGACCATTACATTAAATAGTTTGATTGGATTTCGATTCTTGGACTTTAGTGCGTGTTTATGAGTTGCAATAAATGCTGTACAAAAGATCTCAACGTTTTCTACAGTATTGGAATTGTTCCTTTTCTCTGAAAGGAAACTCAGACTTTAACAAAATTATCCAGTGGAAGCTGCTGACCGTTTAATGAAGTATCCATCCAAATGGACTATTTTGTAAGGGTGCTAAGATTGTAGGAATCATCTGCTTTAGTCCTTGCTGTTCCTCTCTCCTGCTGCCTCCGCCTCTCTTGACTCTGTGTAGTAGTATCATCTTAGAGATCTTTCTGCAGATGAGAAATACTTAGTTTCAACTGCATGTTACCTTCCTTAGCATTTGTATAAGCTTAATGTTGTTCTTTAGTGCGTATAGTGTGTGTGTGTGTGTGTGTGTGTGTGTGTGTGTGTGTGTGTGTGTGTGTGTGTGTGTGTGTGTGTGCGTGCATTGTTATCTAGCTGCTTTAAGGCTTTGGCAAAATGGCTATGATTTGTCCCTAAATAGCATCACCAATTGACAAACAAACTACCAGTGTTTGCATGTAAATACTGTGCATTATACTTAACTAAACAATTATACAAATACACTGTTCCAATTATAATTTCCATGAGGAAATTCCCATGAAATATTCTTTCCCAATGTATATACAGTAATGTAAGTAAGTACAGAACTACTTTTTATATTTGGCTGCAGTAAATATGTAGGTGGAAGTGTGACTCTGTCTCCTCTCCTCTCTCCACCTGTAAACAGTTTGCTGGAGAGCAGTAACCACCAGGATGAAGAGCACAGTCTCATCGCCCGCTACGCTGCTAGACTGGCCTCTGACGCAGCCGCCGCGGTGAGACACATGCTAGTTGAGGGCATAGAGGGAGAAAATACCATGAATAGCAACCTGACATCTTTATGTGCACAACACAAATACACATTTGTTCCAGTTGCCTGTCTCTGAAGATAAAAGTTGAGCGTGGGCCCTGAGTCAGGTCACCCAGTCAGGAAAAACTTGTGCCCCTAAGCATATGTAGTGGTTTATGAGTAGCATTGAATAAGGAAATAACATCAGCAGGGTTAACCTCAGTACAGTAGATAATGTCATGTGTCCCTGTGTGTTATGGTAATGTCATGATAATGTCATGTGTCTCTGTGTTTTACAGCAACAAGCCCAGCAGCAGAGGGTCTCCAACGACATCTCTTTCTCTCTGGACGCCAACAAGCAGCAGAGGCAGCTTATTGCCGAGCTGGAGAGCAAAAACAGGTCAGGGATGGATTCCCTCTGAATTCGCTTTTCTCTCTCTGTTCGCCTCTTTTTTTCCAACCCTGACAATCGTGCCAAATTACAAGAATGGTGATAGCTTACTTAATGTTCTACTCAATGTGCTTCTCACACAAGCTGTGATCACATGTTATTCTAATAGGCTGTAGTAGGGCTGTGATGATTATGGAATTGTGGGTAACAGTCAATTGTCATGCAAATACCCACGATTATTATCATAATTGTCATTTTTGTTGAAAAGTGTTTTGAACTTGTAATGCATCTTTCAAAATTAGCTACGACACTAATAAATGCAACAACACAGCTTTGATGAATGGTTTTGACCGCTTAGAACTTTTGGAAATCGAACTTATCCTCCCGACCGTGCCGTTCTGCTCGTAAAATGAGCAGAACTGCACCAAACTTTACCCACTTGTACAAATTAAACTGCTATTGGGTAAACTATATCTAGTTGAATATAAAGTTGAACTCCCCTTCTTTTAAAATGAATGTATTGTTACGATTGTGACGTTGTTGTTTTTTCACAGTTGTTGTCCATAATTGTCGGTTACACGATTATACACATTCATACTGTGCCTGTGCCATCCCGGGTATACGGTATTACCGGTGATGCAACATGGGGTGTTATTTGTTTTTCAAATGTTAAAAAAAGCCCCCAAGGGGCCTCCCGAGTGGTGCAGCGGTCTAAGGCACTGCATCACCACAGATCCTGGTTTGATACCGTACTGTGTCGCAGGCGGCCATGACTGGGAAACACATGAGGCGACGCACAATTGGCCAAGCGTCGTCCGGGTTAGGGGTGGATTTGGCCGGCCGGGATGTCCTTGTCCCCGTCGTACTCTAGCGACTACTGTGGCGGGCCGGGCGCATGGGGAAACAAAGCCCCCAAGAATTCAGTTACCAAAAAGCTAACCAGATGCTAACAAGTACAAAGTATATAGTGGATGCTAGGTAAATGCTAACGAGCTCATAAAGTTATTCATGATTCTCAAAAGGCTACTTACAGTTTGCTGCACACACAAAACAAATATAAGATGGCAGGGATGTCAAGCTAGGAGGGGATTGTCTCTACTATTACCAAGATTTAAGAAGCTTGATCTTGCAAGGTAACATTAGCCACTTGGCTAGCAAGTTAGAAAACCAAAATAGTTATTTGGTAACTTAATAGTGATAAGATATATAGCTGGCAAACATTAGTCAATTTCATAGAAGTTTAACTTGATCACCTCACTAACTTGCGCTGCAGAGGAATATGACTCTGTTTTGCTTCTTTGTTAACAACCACACGTGACTGGCTCAACAGCTGTTTTGGTGAACTACCGGTAAGCTTCATGATAAAACATTATCTAACAGGTGAAATGAAAAATGCGATTTGCTTCATCTATTAATGCACAAGTTGACTGCAGGTATTTATTTAAAAAGTACACATTTCAAAATGTATTCAAAAACAAACAACACATTTCTTCTGCGGTATTGAAAGTCATACCATGAATATTTCAAAATACTGAGGAATACGGTATATACGGTATACTTCCCAACCCTAGTGTAGCCCTGTTTTCATGGTAGTACCAGAAAAAATTGACAGCAAGTCAAATTACTTGATGTGGTTGTGGTAGACTTAATGTAGTCAAGCTAGCTGTTAATAATAATAATAATTTGGTGAGTGCTTAGGAAATGTCCTATTTCACACATGTACAAGTTTGTATATTATATGCATGTGTGACCTGGAAATCTGTTTTTTGCATATCCCAACTCCCCCTAAGAGTGGTTCACGGCCAGGGTCAGCCATTATCAACAGCGACCCTGGAACAATTAGGGTTAAGTGCCTTGCTCAAGCGCACATCAACAGATTTTTCACCTTGTCAGCTAGAGGATTCAAACAAGCAACCTTTTAGTTACTGGCCCAACACTCTAACCGCTAGGTTACCTGCTGTCCCTAGGCCCCACCTGTAAGCCAAAACACACCGTCTGAATTGCACAAAACAAAACTATACTGAACAAAAATATAAATGCAACATTCAACAATTAACGATTTTACTGAGTTACAGTTCATTGAAGGAAATCAGTCAATTTAAATAAATAAATTGGGCACTATTCTATGGATTTCACATGACTGGGCAGGGGCGCAGCCATGGGTGGGCTTGGGAGGGCATAGACCCATCCACTTAGGAGCCAAGCCCACCCACTGGGGAGCCAGGCGCAGACAATCAGAATTTTTGCTCACAAAAGGGCTTTATTACAGACAGAAATACTCCTCAGTTTCGGCAGCTTATGGTAAATTATCTGGCAACAGTTCTGGTGGATATTCCTGCAGTCAGCATGCCAATTGCACACTCCCTCAAAACCTGAGACTTCTGTGGCATTGTATTGTGTGACAAAACTGCACATTTTAGAGTGTCCTTTTATTGTCCCCACCACAAGGTGCACCTGTGTAATTATCATGCTGTTTAATCAGGTTCTTGATATGCCACACCTGTCAGGTGGATGGATTATGTTGGCAAACGAGAATTGTTCACTAACAGGGATATAAGCAAATTTGTGCACAACATTTGAGTGAATGAAGCTTTTTGTGCGTATGGAACATTTTGGGATCTTTTATTTCAGCTCATGAAACATGGGACCAACACTTTACATGTTGCGTTTATATTTTTGTTCAGTATACTTCAGAAAGTTTACATATGTGATATACTAGCTTCAACGGGTATGTGTATACGTGTGTGTATCACAGAGAGATCTTGCAGGAGATTCAGCGCCTGCGAGTGCAGCACGAGCAGGCCTCCCAGCCGCCAACGGGCACCGCCCAACAGAACCCCACTCTGCTGGCCGAGCTACGTCTTCTCAGGTAGACCCAAATCAAGTTTCTTTTTTTTAAAATCATTCCTGCCCATGTAAATGGACATTTAAATGTGTGTGCATATAAACTCAACAAAAAAAGAAACGTCCTGTCATTGTCAACTGCGTTTATTTTCAGCAAACTTAACGTGTCCATATTTGTATGAACATAGCAAGATTCAACAACTGAGACATAAAGTGAACAAGTTCCACAGACATGTGTCACGGACGTGATGAGAGATGGACCAAAGCGCAGCATGCGTATAGTTCCACATATTTTATTTTAAAGTGAAACTTAACAAAACAACAAAGACCAAAATGAACGTGCCATTCGTAGCACACAAATGCACTAAACAAAACAATATCCAACAAAACACATGTGGGATAAAGGCTACCTAAATATGATCCCCAATTAGAGGCAACGATTACCAGCTGCCTCTAATTGGGAACCATACAACTCACCAACATAGAAATACAATGACTAGAACACCCCCCTAGTCACGCTCTGACCTAAACACCATAGAGAACCAAGGGTGGCATTGTCATGCTGGAGGGTCATGTCAGGATGAGCGTGCAGGAAGGGTACCACATGAAGGAGGAGGATGTCTTCCCAGTAACGCACAGTGTTGAGATTGCCTGCAATGACAACAAGCTCAGTCCGATGATGCTGTGACACACCGCCCCCAGACCATGACGGACCCTCCACCTCCAAATCGATCCCGCTCCAGAGTACAGGCCTCGGTGTAACGCTCATTCCTTTGACGATAAACGCAAATCCGACCATCACCCCTGGTGAGACAAAACTGCGACTCTTCAGTGAAGAACACTTTTTGCCAGTCCTGTCTGGTCCAGCGACAGTGGGTTTGTGCCCAAACCCACTTGTTGCACAAGGGGTCTGAGGATCTCATCTCGGTACCTAATGGCAGTCAGGCTACCTCTGGCGAGCATATGGAGGGCTGTGCGGCCCCCCAAAGAAATGCCACCCCACACCATGACTGACCCACCGCCAAACCGGTCATGCTGGAGGATGTTGCAGGCAGCAGAACGTTCTCCACGGCGTCTCCAGACTCTGTCACGTCTGTCATGTGTTCAGTGTGAACCGGCTTTCATCTGTGAAGAGCACAGGGCGCCAGTGGCGAATTTGCCAATCTTGGTGTTCTCTGGCAAATGCCAAACGTCCTGCAAGGTGTTGGGCTGTAAGCACAACCCCCACCTGTGGACGTCGGGCCCTCATACCACCCTCATGGAGTCTGTTTCTGACCGTTTGAGCAGACATGCACATTTGTGGCCTGCTGGAGGTAATTTTGCAGGGCTCTGGCAGTGCTTCTCCTGCTCCTCCTTGCACAAAGGCGGAGGAAGCGGTCCTGCTGCTGGGTTGTTGCCCTCCTACGGCCTCCTCCACGTCTCCTGATGTACTGGCCTGTCTCCTGGTAGCGCCTCCATGCTCTGGACACTACGCTGACACACAGCAAACCTTCTTGCCACAGCTCGCATTGATGTGCCATCCTGGATGAGCTGCACTACCTGAGCCACTTGTGTGGGTTGTAGACTCCGTCTCATGCTACCACTAGAGTGAAAGCACCGCCAGCATTCAAAAGTCACCAAAACATCAGCCAGGAAGCATAGGAACTGAGAAGTGGTCTGTGGTCCCCACCTGCAGAACCACTCCTTTATTGGGGGTGTCTTGCTAATTGCCTATAATTTCCACCTGTTGTCTATTCCATTTCCACAACAGCATGTGAAATGTATTGTCAATCAGTGTTGCTTCCTAAGTGGACAGTTTGATTTCACAGAAGTGTGATTGACTTGGAGTTACATTGTGTTGTTTAAGTGTTCCCTTTATGTTTTTGAGCAGTGTATATATATTATGGTTGTTTTTCCTCAACCAGGCAACGCAAAGATGAGCTGGAGCAGAGGATGTCTGCTCTGCAGGAGAGTCGCAGGGAACTCATGGTACAGCTGGAGCAGCTGATGCTGCTGCTGAAGGTGAGTAAGAAACGCACTATGCATGCCATACAGTTTCATTTCTATTATAATGTAGGCCTACTCAGTCCCCTCCAGAATCCGCGATTCTGTGATCGCAACATTTTTGCAAAATCAGCAATTCCCTGCATTATTTGCGAGGGCTTGAACATTTGACCAATCACTGCACTATTTCTGCATAAAACTGTCCCTGAACCGCAGTACAAAAAGAGGGCTCGCAATTTCAACCAATCAGCGCACATTTACCACATTTTTTAATATTTTTTATTTAACTAGGCAAGCCAGTTAAGAACAAATTCTTATTTACAATGACGGCCTACCCCGGCCAAACCCTAACGACGCCAATATGGTTCAATCAAGTCAAAAGTCAACAAACGTTCCCTCGTCAGCGCATTTTTTGCGACAAATTGGACAAAATCATTGCATATTACCATGCTAAATATCAGAATTGCCGCTGCAAAATCACGCATTTTTGCCCACAAATATCCCTCCAGCTAAATCCTAGAGGGACTGGGGAGGAGAGAAATGGAACGCACCTTTCATTATTTGACCACTAGAGGGTGCACTTCTTCAACTTTCACTAAGGAACTTCCCTGGTGTTAGTAAATCCTGAGGTGTTGCTCTGGTCTTGACAGGTCTTCCCTTCTCATCCTCTGACCATAGCCCATAACTCTGTCTTTATCAAAAATGACTTTGTGTTCCCCAGTTCCTTCCATGTTAAGATATCGAGATATATACGATTTAACAGACCTTCTTCTGGTCTGTCTACCCAAGGACAGTTGTTTTGATCATAGGATTATGACCACTGACAATATACAACCAACATCACTTTCACATAATAAAACAGTATATAGGATAATATTCAGCCAGAGAGTCAGTCACAACAATAATGGATAGAGAAAGGGGTTTAAGAATTCTGACATAAACTGCTTACTCTACTGGCTTAAGTGGTAAGGTTATCAATCTAATTACTCAACTGAAAGGATCAATGCAATTCCAGTTAGCCCCACCTAGCATTAGCATGCTAGCATCAGACTTGCTTTAGGCCTAGACAGAACATCCCAATAGGTTTTTACATGTGAAAGAAATTGTCTTCATTGAATGATTATGCTATTGTGTGTTTTTTGGGACGGTAAATGAATAACATTTTTTCTTAACAGGAGGAGGAAAGGAAGCAAGCTGTAAGTCTGTCTGTAAAACCTAAAAATAACTAATGCTTCTTTCAAAGAGATGTGAAGAGACATGGGGACAAATGAATGTGATTATATTGTGTTTGTTTGTGGTTTTGCTGACAATATATGATCAGCTCTCATTGGAAATACAGCAGTCAGTTGAACTAACAGCATGTTAAATATTTAGATAATTTTGATTTAATGAAAAGTGCTACTAAATGAACTTACAATTCATTATTGCATGTGTGCAATGTTTGTTGCTCACCAATTATGGATGTATTTTTAAAAATATTTTTTTATATGCATAACCTAACATAACTTTCAGCACTCAGCTGGTCTGAACTTGAGGATTTGTTGCTCCATTACTGGGTCTTATAACATTATAATGGAGGTTTTAAGCAGTGATGATGAGTAGGACCTTGAGTTTTTCTTGACCAAAACTACAATTCCCACTTTAATTTCCCCATACAGACCTATAGAGATTCATAACGGAATCATTCAGTATAAAAATAGCTCCACCAACATTAGATAGATCAATGTTGATCAAGATAATCACTGGTTGTTTACTGCATTGGTGTACTACTACTACTACTACTACTGCTATTGCTACTACTACTGAAACAGTGACAGGAAGGGACACCTACAATCACACTAAAACCCCTACTTCCTGTTTCAGACTCAAGGGCCTGGCTCCCCCCGCTCATCCCCCAGCCACGCAGTCAGCCGGCCCATCCCCATGCCAACCCAGTCAGAGTCTGCCGGCACCACACCCACTCAAACCCCTCAGGACTCACTCATGGGTGTGGGAGGAGACGTGCAGGAGGCCTTCGCTCAGGGTAATACACACGTGCATGTATTCACACACATACACAACTTTACAGATGAGAGTGGATTGGCCTACTCTGGTTCTGGAGAGCCGCAGTCTTCACAGAGGCTCTGTTCTATCTCCAGGCCCCAGGAGAAACTTGAGAAATGACCTTCTTGTTGCTGCTGACTCCATCACCAACACCATGTCTTCATTGGTTAAAGAGCTCAATTCAGGTGATACTATAATCTCACTGTTTCTATCTTTTGAAAGTATACTTTTGAAAGTATACTTTGCTCATTCTTGCAACATTTTAACACTGTGTTGTCTCCCTCAGAGGCTGGAAGTGAGACAGAGAGCAACATGGAACTCGTCTCCTCTCCCACTTCCGATCTTCTAGCACAGATGACCACTAAACCACGGTAAATACAGTATGCCATTATATAGATGGTGCCAAAGAGGATGGCTGACGTTTTACATGCTCCTAACCAATTGTGCTATTTTGTTAGTTTTTTTTGCATTGTTTACAACTTATTTTTTTACTTATTTTGTACATACTGTTGCTGCTACTGTCTCTTATCACCGAAAATAACTTCTGGACATCAGAACAGCGATTACTCACCACGAACTGGAAGAAGCTTTTTCCTTTAACTAGTCCGACGAGAACGATATACTGCTCTCCCGGGAACAGGCCCAGATCCCGGTCATTTGCGTGAAGAAAAGACAGAGTAAAAGAGGACGCAGATCGAGCGAGTATACTCCCACTGCCATCCATTCTACTTGCTAACATGCTATCATTGGAAGATAAAATTGATGACCTATGATTGTGATTATCCTACCAACGGGACATTAAGAACTGTAATATCTTATGTTTCACCGAGTCATGGCGGAACAACGACACAAATAATATAGAGCAGGCGGGATTTTCCATGCACCAGCAGAACAGAAAACCTACGTCTGGTAAGACGAGGGGTGGGGGTATGTGTCTTTTTGTCAATAACAGCTGGTGCGCGATGTCTAATATTAAAGAAGTCTCGAGGTATTGCTCGCCTGAGGTAGAGTACCTTATGATAAGCTGTAGACCACACTATCTACCAAGAGTTCTCATCTATATTATTCGTAGCCGTCTATTTACCACCACAGACCGATGCTGGAACTAAGACCACACTCAACCAACTCTATAAGTCCATAAGCAAACAAGAAAATGCTCACCCAGAAGGGGCGCTCCTAGTGGCTGGGGACTTTAATGCAGGCAAACTTAAATCAGTTTTACCACATTTTTACCAGCATGTCACATGCAACCAGAGGAAAATAAACTCTAGACCACCTTTACTCCACACACAGAGATGCATACTAAGTTCTCCCCTGCCCTCCATTTGGTAAATCTGACCATAATTCTATCTACCTGCTTACAAGCAAAAACTAAAGCAGGAAATACTAGTGACTCAATATGGAAGTGGTCAGATGACGCTGATGCTACGCTACAGGACTGTTTTGCTAGCACAGACTGGAATATGTTCCGGGTTTCATCCAATGGCATTGAGGAGTACACCACCTCAGTCATCGGCTTCATCAATAAGTGCATCGACGACGTCGTCCCCACAGTGACCGTATGTACATATCCCAACCAGAATCCATGGATTACAGGCAACATCCGCATCGAGCTAAAGGCTAGAGCTGCCGCTTTCAAGTAGTGGGACACTAATCCAGACGTTTATAAGAAATCCAGCTATGCCCTCAGACGAAACATCAAACAAGCAAAGCATCAATACAGGATTAAAATTGAAACCTACTACACCGGCTCTGACGCTCGTCGGATGTGGCAGGGCTTGAAAACTATTACAGACTACAAAGGGAAACCCAAACGCGAGCTGCCCAGTGACGCGAGCCTACCAAATGAGCTAAATCCCTTTTATGCTCACTTTGAGGCAAATAACACTGAAGCATGCATGAGAGCACTAGCTGTTCTGGATGACTGTGTGATAACACTCTCAGTAGTCGATGTGAGCAAGACCTTTAAACAGGTCAACATTCACAAAGCTGAGGGGCCAGATGGATTACCAGGACATGTACTCAAAGCATGCGCGGACCAACTGGCAACTGTCTTCACTGACATTTTCAACCTCTCCCTGACTGAGTCTGTAATACCTACATGTTTCAAGCAGACCGCCATAGTCCCTGTGCCCAAGGAAGGGAAGGTAACCTGCCTAAATGATTACCGCCCCGTAGCACTCACTTCGGTAGCCATGAAGTGCTTTGAAAGGCTGGTCATGGCTCACATCAACAGCATCCTCCCGCATACCCTAGACCCACTCATATCCGCATACCCCCCCAACAGATCCACAGATGACGCAATCTCAATCGCACTCCACACTGTCCTTTCCCACCTGGACAAAAGGAACACCTATGTGAGAATGCTGTTCATTGACTACAGTTCAGCGTTCAACACCACAGTGCCCACGAAGCTCATCACTTAGCTAAAGACCCTGGGACTAAACACCTCCCTCTGCAACCGGATCCTGGATTTCCCGGTCGTGCCGCCCCCAGTTGGTAAGGGCACTGCCGCCCCCAGTAGGCAACAACATGTTTGCCACGCTGATCCTCAAGACGGGGGTCCCTAAGGGGTGTGTACTTAGTCCCCTCCTGTACTCCCTGTTCACCCACGACTGCGTGGCCAAACACGACTACAACACCATCATTAAGTTTGCTGACGACACAACAGTGGTAGGCCTGAACACCGACAATGATGAGACAGCCTATAGGGAAGATGTCAGAGAGCTGGCAGTGTGGTGCCAGGACAACAACCTCTCGCTCAATGTGAGCAAGATAAAGTAGCTGATCGTGGACTACAGGAAAAGACAGGCCGAACAGGCCTCCATTAACATTGATGGGGCTGTAGTGGAGTGGGTCGAAAGTTTCACATTCCTTGGTGTCCACATCACCAACGAACTATCATGGTCCAAACACACCAAGACAGTTGTGAAGAGGGCACGACAAAACCTTTTCCTCCTATGGAGACTGATAAGATTTGGCATGGGTCCCCAGATCCTCAAAACGTTCTACAGCTGCACCATTGAGAGCATCTTGACCGGTTGCATCACCGCCTGGTATGGCAACTGCTCAGCGTCAGACCGTAAGGCGCTTCACAGGCCAAGCTTCCTGCAATCCAGGACCTATATAATAGGAGGTGTCAGAGGAAAGTCCATGAAATTGTCAGAGACTCCAGTCTCCCAAGTCATAGACTGTTTTCTCTGCTACCACACGGCAAGCGGTATCGGAGCGCCAAGTCTAGGACCAAAAGGCTCCTTAACAGCTTCAACCCCGAAGCCATAAGACTGCTGAACAATTTCTCAAATGTCCACCGGACTATTACATTGACCCCCACCCCACTTCATTTGTTTTGTACACTGCTGCTACTCGCTGTTTATTATCTATGCATAGTCACTTCACCCCTGCCCACATGTACAAATTACCTCAACTAATGTCAGGGATTTCGTCGTCGGAGGACGATATAGCGAAATCATCGTCGGAAAAGGATGACCAAAATGCAGCAGGGTTGTGATAGTTCATTTTTGAACATTTCATAAACTCAAAAAACGAACATACAAAAATAACAAAAACGAACTCACGATTTACAGACAGTCCTGTTAGGCTTACACACGCTAAACACGAAACAATTTCCCACAAATACACAGACAATCACACCCAACTAATATAGGACTTCCAATCAAAGGCAACACCACACAGCTGCCTTCAATTGGAAGTCCACCCCAATTAACTCAACATAGAAACAGATCAACCAGACTACACATAGAAATACATCAACATAGACCATAACTCAAAACCCGGAAATAATACATTTACATTTACATTTAAGTCATTTAGCAGACGCTCTTATCCAGAGCGACTTATCCAGAGCGATATCACCTTATGATATCCAGTGGAACAACCACTTTACAATAGTGCATCTAAATATTTTAAGGGGGGGGGGGGGGGGGGGGGTTAGAAGGATTACTTTATCCTATCCTAGGTATTCCTTAAAGAGGTGGGGTTTCAGGTGTCTCCGGAAGGTGGTGATTGACTCCGCTGTCCTGGCGTCGTGAGGGAGCTTGTTCCACCATTGGGGTGCCAGAGCAGCGAACAGTTTTGACTGGGCTGAGCGGGAACTGTGCTTCCTCAGAGGTAGGGGGACCAGCAGGCCAGTGGTGGATGAACGCAGTGCCCTTGTTTGGGTGTAGGGCCTGATCAGAGCCTGAAGGTATGGAGGTGCCGTTCCCTTCACAGCTCCGTAGGCAATCACCATGGTCTTGTAGCGGATGCGAGCTTCAACTGGAAGCCAGTGGAGAGAGCGGAGGAGCGGGGTGACGTGAGAGAACTTGGGAAGGTTGAACACCAGACGGGCTGCGGCGTTCTGGATGAGTTGTAGGGGTTTAATGGCACAGGCAGGGAGCCCAGCCAACAGCGAGTTGCAGTAATCCAGACGGGAGATGACAAGTGCCTGGATTAGGACCTGCGCCGCTTCCTGTGTGAGGCAGGGTCGTACTCTGCGAATGTTGTAGAGCATGAACCTACAGGATCGGGTCACCGCCTTGATGTTAGTGGAGAACGACAGGGTGTTGTCCAGGATCACGCCAAGGTTCTTAGCACTCTGGGAGGAGGACACAAGGGAGTTGTCAACCGTGATGGCGAGATCATGGAACGGGCAGTCCTTCTCCGGGAGGAAGAGCAGCTCCGTCTTGCCGAGGTTCAGCTTGAGCTGGTGATCCGTCATCCACACTGATATGTCTGACAGACATGCAGAGATGCGATTCGCCGCCTGGTTATCAGAAGGGGGAAAGGAGAAGATTAATTGTGTGTCGTCTGCATAGCAATGATAGGAGAGACCATGTGAGGATATGACAGAGCCAAGTGACTTGGTGTATAGCGAGAATAGGAGAGGGCCTAGAACAGAGCCCTGGGGGACACCAGTGGTGAGAGCGCATGGTGCGGAGACAGATTCTCGCCACGCCACCTGGTAGGAGCGACCTGTCAGGTAGGACGCAATCCAAGCGTGGGCCGCGCCGGAGATGCCCAACTCGGAGAGGGTGGAGAGGAGGATCTGATGGTTCACAGTATCAAAGGCAGCAGATAGGTCTAGAAGTATGAGAGCAGAGGAGAGAGAGTTAGCTTTAGCAGTGCGGAGAGCCTCCGTGACACAGAGAAGAGCAGTCTCAGTTGAATGCCCAGTCTTGAAACCTGACTGATTAGGATCAAGAAGGTCATTCTGAGAGAGATAGCAGGAGAGCTGGCCAAGGACGGCACGTTCAAGAGTTTTGGAGAGAAAAGAAAGAAGGGATACTGGTCTGTAGTTGTTGACATCGGAGGGATCGAGTGTAGGTTTTTTCAGAAGGGGTGCAACTCTGGAAGGGGAGAAGGTCTCTGGAAATGGTTTGGAGAAGAGAGGAGGGGATAGGGTCAAGGGGGCAGGTTGTTGGGCGGCCGGCCGTCACAAGACGCGAGATTTCATCTGGAGATAGAGGGGAGAAAGAGGTCAAAGCACAGGGTAGGGCAGTGTGAGCAGGACCAGCGGTGTCGTTTGACTTAGCAAACGAGGATCGGATATCGTCAACCTTCTTTTCAAAATGGTTGACGAAGTCATCCGCAGAGAGGGAGGAGGGGGGGGGGAGGGGGAGGAGGATTCAGGAGGGAGGAGAAGGTAGCAAAGAGCTTCCTAGGGTTAGAGGCAGATGCTTGGAATTTAGAGTGGTAGAAAGTGGCTTTAGCAGCAGAGACAGAAGAGGAGAATGTAGAGAGGAGGGAGTGAAAGGATGCCAGGTCCGCAGGGAGGCGAGTTTTCCTCCATTTCCGCTCGGCTGCCCGGAGCCCTGTTCTGTGAGCTCGTAGTGAGTCGTCGAGCCACGGAGCAGGAGGGGAGGACCGAGCCGGCCTGGAGGATAAGGGACAGAGAAAATCAAAGGATGCAGAAAGGGAGGAGAGGAGGGTTGAGGAGGCAGAATCAGGAGATAGGTTGGAGAAGGTTTGAGCAGAGGGAAGAGATGATAGGATGGAAGAGGAGAGAGTAGCGGGAGAGAGAGAGCGAAGGTTGGGACGGCGCAATACCATCCGAGTAGGGGCAGAGTGAGAAGTGTTGGATGAGAGTAAGAGGGAAAAGGATACAAGGTAGTGGTCGGAGATTTGGAGGGGAGTTGCAATGAGATTAGTGGAAGAACAGCATCTAGTAAAGATGAGGTCAAGCGTATTGCCTGCCTTGTGAGTAGGGGGGGAAGGTGAGAGGGTGAGGTCAAAAGAGGAGAGGAGTGGAAAGAAGGAGGCAGAGAGGAATGAGTCAAAGGTAGACGTGGGGAGGTTAAAGTCACCCAGAACTGTGAGAGGTGAGCCATCCTCAGGAAAGGAACTTATCAAGGCGTCAAGCTCATTGATGAACTCTCCAAGGGAACCTGGAGGGCGATAAATGATAAGGATGTTAAGCTTGAAAGGGCTGGTAACTGTGACAGCATGGAATTCAAATGAGGAGATAGACAGATGGGTCAGGGGAGAAAGAGAGAATGTCCACTTGGGAGAGATGAGGATTCCAGTGCTGGCTCGATGCTCTAGGGGTATGCGAGAACACGTGGGCAGACGAAGAGAGAGCAGTAGGAGTAGCAGTGTTATCTGTGGTAATCCATGTTTCTGTCAGCGCCAGGAAGTCTAGGGACTGGAGGGTAGCATAGGCTGAGATGAACTCAGCCTTGTTGGCTGCAGACCGGCAGTTCCAGAGGCTGCCGGAGACCTGGAACTCCACGTGGGTCGTGCGCGCTGGGACCACCAGGTTGGAGTGGCAGCGGCCACGCGGTGTGAAGCATTTGTATGGCCTGTGCAGAGAGGAGAGAACAGGGATAGACAGACACATAGTTGACAAGCTACAGAAGTTTTGTTTCTTGTATTATTGTCTCCTGTGTCTTTAGAGAACTGTTTCACTTTGATATCCTTTTTCTTCTGTCCTGATTTTCTCTTTCTTTTCTTCTGTTAAATAATCAATCAATAAATCAAACGCCCTCCTACCTAACACACCACCCTGAATCACATAAAACAAATACCCTCTGCCACGCCCTGACCAAACTAAAATGACAATTAACCCTTATACTGGCCAGGACGTGACAACTAACCTGTACCCTCGCACACTGACTCGGTACCGGTACCCCCTGTATATAGCCTCGTTATTGTTATGTTATTGTGTTACTTTTTATTATTTAAAATGTTTTACTTTAGTTTATTTGGTAAATATTTTCTTAACTCTTCTTGAACTGCACTGTTGGTTAAGGGCTTGTAAGTAAGCATTTCACGGTAAGGTCTACACTTCGATGCAGTATGCAGATCAGTACTTGACTTGGGCAGGAGCTCACCGGAACTGAGTTCTTGCACCTCATATGTAATATTAGCTCAAAAGTATTGAGGAGTTCCTGCATCTGAATATAAATGGTACCGGCACCCCTATTTCAGTCCACGTCAAGCACTGGTGCAGATCTAGGAATCTATGAATCTATAAAGGCTGCACAATCATATACAGTAGATTGCAGTATGGTAATGTTGGATTTACGTCCATAGTGTTGGTGGCAGGAACACTGGTGGAGTTGAGGAGGAGTGCTATGAGAACGACCTGGTTCAGGTGCTGGAGGATGAGCTGAAGATGGAGGAACTACTAAAACACAGACAGGAGCAAGAGAAAACCCGTATGGTGAGCTATGGTTAAATATACACTGCTCAAAAAAATAAAGGGAACACTTAAACAACACATCCTAGATCATAATGAAAGAAATAATCTTATTAAATACTTTTTTCTTTACATAGTTGAATGTGCTGACAACAAAAATCACACAAAAATAATCAATGGAAATCCAATTTATCAACCCATGGAGGTCTGGATTTGGAGTCACACTCAAAATTAAAGTGGAAAACCACACTACAGGCTGATCCAACTTTGATGTAATGTCCTTAAAACAAGTCAAAATGAGGCTCAGTAGTGTGTGTGGCCTCCACGTGCCTGTATGACCTCCCTACAACGCCTGGGCATGCTCCTGATGAGGTGGCGGATGGTCTCCTGAGGGATCTCCTCCCAGACCTGGACTAAAGCATCCGCCAACTCCTGGACAGTCTGTGGTGCAATGTGGCGTTGGTGGATGGAGCGAGACATGATGTCCCAGATGTGCTCAATTGGATTCAGGTCTGGGGAACAGGCGGGCCAGTCCATAGCATCAATGCCTTCCTCTTGCAGGAACTGCTGACGCACTAAAGCCACATGAGGTCTAGCATTGTTTTGCATTAGGAGGAACCCAGGGCCAACCGCACCAGCATATGGTCTCACAAGGGGTCTGAGGATCTCATCTCGGTACCTAATGGCAGTCAGGCTACCTCTGGCGAGCACATGGAGGGCTGTGCGGCCCCCCAAAGAAATGCCACCCCACACCATCACTGACCCACCGCCAAACCGGTCATGCTGGAGGATGTTGCAGGCAGCAGAACGTTCTCCACGGCGTCTCCAGACTCTGTCACGTCTGTCACGTGCTCAGTGTGAACTTGCTTTCATCTGTGAAGAGCACAGGGCGCCAGTGGCGAATTTGCCAATCTTGGTGTTCTCTGGCAAATGCCAAACGTCCTGCACAGTGTTGGGCTGTAAGCACAACCCCCACCTGTGGACGTCGGGCCCTCATACCACCCTCATGGAGTCTGTTTCTGACCATGTGAGCAGACACATGCACATTTGTGGCCTGCTGGAGGTCATTTTGCAGGGCTCTGGCAGTGCTCCTCCTGCTCCTCCTTGCACGAAGGCGGAGGTAGCAGTCCTGCTGCTGGGTTGTTGCCCTCCTATGGCCTCCTCCACGTCTCCTGATGTACTGGCCTGTCTCCTGGTAGCGCCTCCATGCTCTGGACACTACGCTGACAGACACAGCAAACCTTCTTGCCACAGCTCGCATTGATGTGCCATCCTGGATGAGCTGCACTACCTGAGCCACTTGTGTGGGTTGTAGACTCCGTCTCATGCTACCACTAAAGTGAAAGCACCGCCAGCATTCAAAAGTGACCAAAACATCAGCCAGGAAGCATAGGAACTGAGAAGTGGTCTGTGGTCTCCACCTGCAGAACCACTCCTTTATTGGGGGATGTCTTGCTTATTGCCTATAATTTCCACCTGTTGTCTATTCCATTTGCACAACAGCATGTGAAATTTATTGTCAATCAGTGTTGCTTCCTAAGTGGACAGTTTGATTTTACAGAAGTGTGATTGACTTGGAGTTACATTGTGTTGTTTAAGTGTTCCCTTTATTTTTTTGAGCAGTATATTTAAAATGAGGGGAAGTAGTGCATTACAAAACATATTCCTTATATTATTCTTTGAAATCTTCTCTCTTCGTCTTGGATATGTTCCTGGTGCCATACAGGTGACTTTGCAGCAATGACCATGTTGAACCAGTTTTGTGGTAAGTAGCCTAATTAATTTCTCTGTGGTCTTCTACATCTTCTCACAATTTGAAATATATTGTTTCTCACTACGTTATATGCCAACTCAGATGGGCAGAGTATTTAACTCCCTATCCTCTGAACAGGTAAACAATATGCAAAGCAACAAAAGTAGAAAAACACTGGAAGATGGATGAGAAGAGAAGGCACAGAGAGGCTTATGAGGAGATGATGGTCCACGCGCATGCATGATCTCCAAATCAAGCTGAAGAAGAAGTGACAGGAAGGAAGGATCAAAGTTATGACACTGCTAAATCCAACAATAGAATACATAGTTATATTATGTAAAGATCTATTTTTAAAACCAACAGCATATTTAAGTGAATACTGTGAACCGATATGGAGAGATCATATAACAGCAGAGCTGTTTATTATACCACCGGTGCCATAAAATCAAGTAACTTTATTGGGAATTATTTGTTGATTTTTAATCATATTATGTTTAGGTAAGAGCTGTTGAAGAATTGTGCAAGTATATGTTGTAGGTGTATGGTGGACAAGCCAGGCCGTTGTGTTTCAGTGAGATTGCTTTTGAATCCAAATATTAACCTGGTGTATGTGTAAACTGAGGCACAACTGTCTATAACCTAGAGGTTAGCTATAGTATGTCTGACCGCTATGACCAGGTTGGCCTACCAGTCCAAGGATTTTTAACTGCTGGTGTTGTTTGGCTTTTGTATGTGTTGTTTGACCTTTTATCTTTGCTTTTAACCAATTGAAAGAGTGGCTTGTCAGAGAATGTATTTCTTTTGACATATCTCATATTGTGTGCACTGCCTTAGCTGATTAGCCTAGCTCACCTTTGGATGGGGTACAGACAAACCTTCAATGCAACATGTAGCTAACATTGTTTCAGCCACTGTTAAAATGCAAATGTTCATCACTGTCAAAATCACATTGTTTATTTCACCCATAAATATTGCCTAGTAGTTAATAGTACTAGCTATATTAGGTAAGAACTTTGTGGCAGAAGGACAATGTTATTTGCATCTTCTGTATTGCATATTTAATTGAATTCCACCTGGTGTATTGAGCCTGTAGGTGATACTAAGATAATTAGACCGTATAGGAAGAATATAGGAAGAACAAGCTGAACCTATGATAAATCTGATGCTGGAAAGTGATATTGTTTATTGAGGGATTTAGTTAACTAATAGCTAGCTATATGTTGATGAAGAGTTATAGTTGAGTTTATTTTATTAATACCTGCTTGAGATTTAAAGATGTGATGACAGACATGAAATTGGAGTAGGAAGTACAATACCTAAAAGAACAATAGAATGGAAAACATTGTTCATAGCACTTCAGATTCAAAGGTTTACACTTGCAAGAACAGAGAACATTGTTTGTTTACCATGTTTCAGAATCAATATCTACTGTCTTACCATAGATTTTGAAGTTGCTTTGTCATTTAAATGTTCTGACCAAATGATTAGTGTTTTTCTGCTCACCCACACACAAATCTCTCTCAAACATACACTCAAAGATGCTCACAGTCACACTCTTGATACCTGAGCTTAGTGTGTGTAAAATGTTACCCAGTCACTTTAAAAGAAGTGGTGCAAGCCAATTTTAAATCATAAATGTGTGAAATATATGTAGTATGATTTTCGAGCTAGTTCATATCAGTGATTTTGCATGTTGGTGATGATGCATAATAAAGAATTGACACAACATGAGAATGTTGTCTCTATGAGGTCTTTCTTGCTTCTTTTTTCCATCACTTATAAAAGGCACCTGGCACTGCATTGCCTGGAATCAACTGAAACAATGGTGAAATGGAGCACATCCGTTTGGATTCCGGGCTAGCACTATGAATTCCCATAGGCTTGGTTAACTGCTCCACATTTATTATCTGACACTAGTTCACTGCTACCAGCTCACTGCCTCTAATTCATCACATACCATCCCAGCTAGAACAAAAAAAGCAGACAACCATTGCTAGATGAGATCATTACACTCATACTTTTGTATAACCGCCCATATACAGTAGGTGTATCTCTTGGCTATTGTCAGTAAGATGGGATCCTTGTCAAACAGGGAATTATGTCAACTTGAAGAATAAGAATTAAAAACAGTCTATAAAAAAATGCAAGCATCAGCTGGTATTGAACATCTGAATGTCTGTCAAATAATCCCTTGGGCCAAAGAAAAGGCCTTTGACTTATCATTTCAGCCAAGGTAATCTTAAATGCTAATGTTTTTCATGCTTTCTTGCTCCTGATTTATGAAACGGAAACCATCGTGTCATTGATTTGCCAGCTCTGTCCTCTGTGTGTCACGCCCTGACCATAGAGAGCCTTTTATTCTCTATGTTGGTTAGGTCGGGGTGTGACTAGGGTGGGTAATCTAGGTTGTTCTATTTCTATGTTGGCTTGGTATGGTTCCCAATCAGAGGCAGCTGTTTATCATTGTCTCTGATTGGGGATCATATTTAGGCAGCCATTTCCCCACTGTGTTTTGTGGGATCTTGTTTTGTTTTTGTGTAGTTGCCTGTGAGCACTCCAGAACATTTCATTTAATGTTTTGTATTTGCTGAAGTTTCACTTTATAATAAAGATGTGGAACGCTACGTACGCTGCACCTTGGTCCAGTTCTTACGACGATCGTGACACTGTGTCTGCTCCCCTGCTCTTGCTTGACATGCCACTCCATCATCTGTCTCCCTCCTCTCTATGTAGGACTTTATTGCCTGCCCCCTGCAGATGAAGAAGTATCTCAGCACCCAGAACCAAATAATGTCTGCAACACGACACTTAGCTGTGTTTCTTTCCTACAAACAGTGGTCCAACCAGTCGTTGGGTCCAACACAAATTATTCCTGTTGTCATTCACTTTCATTGTTTGTTTTTTGAGTGCCTGCACAGACATTGCTACACACGCTGTGATGATATATACCTGAGTACCTCAACGGCCCGTCTCCTAGACACATATTAAGCCTAAGGATTGAAAAGGACTAAAAAGCGTTCTTAATGGAGATAATCCATTGAGCTTAATCTGTGTCTGGGAAACAGGCACCAAGAGCAGGGGTAGAACTTTTTTTTTTTCCCCTCCTTCTAAAACCAAAGTTGCACCCCTGACCAAGAGTATACACTTTTGCAAATGACACACTATGATTGACCAATATCTGAGAGATTTTCTGTGCCACTTTATATAATTGCTGGGTGCTAAGAAATGCCAAGGGATACATTTTTTTATGATTAGAGAAGTCTATATGGTATTCCTAGCCTCACAAGATACATTTAAACAAACACATGACATTTGTTTGGATTTAGAGCTTAATTTAGCAAATGTGGAAACTAAATATACTTATCATATCCAATTTGGAATAGGAATCTTGAAGGTTAATCCCTTCATTTGAAGTACAAGATGCATAGTTGCGTAATTTAAAATAAATATAAAATATAAAACATGAAGCATTAAGAAATTAAATAACATATTGCATTCTCTGTAAACATTGTGTTATTGTATGATAGTAAAATAAATGCGCGCATGCATTATTTATCATGTACAAAACAAGGAGAGAGGGAGAGGCACTTTAGCGCTTAGGTTACTTCGATGCCCACATTCCGCTGTCCCAATGAGCAACGCATCAAGTTATGACAGGTCGAAATCACACCAGATCAAGCCAATCAGCTTCAGCAACGCTTGTCGAAGAAAAGATGTGTCCGTTGTCGGCGTCATCAGCGTCTACAATCGGTGGATTCGATTATGCTGAGCCGCCTGACACCGGTCTATGGCCCATGACGTGACCGGGCAAAAGCGGTGAGGGAGGAGAACCATTCTCAAATCGAACAGTAATCTCTGAGGCTGTGCTGCTGGGTCATGTTGTCTACGAGGCATCTTGGTGCATGTCCAGAAACATACAACATCTCTTTTCCGAATTTTCAAACTAGTTTTCATTGGGAAGGCAGATAAAGTGTTTTTATCAAAAGCAATCACTGTTGCATGTGAATCCTACTCATTACTCCCAGTGCTTAATTAAATTGCTTTGTTTTGAGCCGATTTCACCCTGACCTTTTTGTTCAAGACAACTGGGAACTCGAGAAAAAACTCTGACTGGGAAAAATCGTTTTAAAACGGTCATCCAACTTGGAATTCCAAGTCGGAAAATCTAGCATATTTTTTTCTAGAGCTCCCACTTTCTGGCCTGAAGATCACTGACATCATGATTTGACCTCATTTTTTCCCGACTTCCGATCAACTTTCACCCGTTGCAAAACACTGATACACGGGAACCCGGGCCAAATTAATCGAATCCCTTCATTGAATGGAAAGAGGTGGGGTGACTCGAAAATATAGCTTTTTTTTTTTAACACGGAGTAACCTGGGATCTGAGTTCACTGGTGAGTCAAAGATCTACGGTTGCAATGTGTGATAAAAAATATATTCATAATAATAAACGTGTGGAATATGTTTCAGGATATGTATGGGCCGTACACTTCAGTGTTATGTTTTTGAATTATACTCGATGTAATGTGGTAAATATCTTGGCAACCAGTTTCTGTCAAAGTGGGTTTGTAATTATTGCTACCTGGTTAGCTAGTCCAGTGTACAGTACAATAGCAAAGATGGTGTATAAATGAAGATGTCCCACTCTGGCCGTTTACCGTAGAAAAAAATATGGTCACTTCCGGTCATCTTAACGGGGCACCAATGCATTAATTAAAGCAGCTAATGTCTGGTCTGCTAGTTAATTGACAGTATATGAACCAGAAAGAATTAGGCAGTGCGATGTCTCGCTTCCTCTTCCGTCTCTGGTGCTAGCTACCGAAGCCGATGTTGACTAATTATGCCTTGATTAGCTAGCTAACTAGCTAGCATGCTAACTGTTTGGTTTGACAGCTGGCCAACTAGCTAGCAAGTTTCAGTCACTACTCCACTTTCACTTTGGTCTGTGTGTCGTTTTCACAATTGACACATATGCACATTTAAACCACTGTGCGCGGGACAGGGGACTGCACGTTTGTAGCCAAAACTCTCTTGCTAAAGGTGCAAGAATGTCAAACTTGGATATCGAACACCAAGCAAAAGCTTGTAAAAATGACGTTAAACTATTAAGTTCATTGCAAGTCTCAGCCACCAGAGACATATCCTAATTGTACTGTTGCTCGGGTTTAACACATTGAACAGCATGACACCACAATGGTACAGTGCTAATCAATGCTGCAGTTCAGTTGCAGCCAGCAAGGTGGCCCAGACAGCTGATGCCTCAAAGCAACTACTAAAAAATGCATGTTGAGATCTGAAATTCTCAGTTCAACTTGGCATTTTTGCCTTATGGCATGATTTCTGCAGTCATTATGTTTTCATGGAGAACACCTATGTGGTAAATCATAATAATTCCATGCAATCTCTTTGGACATTTTTTTTATTAGTCATGTGTGCACTGACTGAATAGTTCACGGTGTTGTAGTTTACCAAAAAATAAACAGTGTGTTCACTGTCAGAAGATTACAATTTAGGCTGGCTTCTATTTCATTCCAATTGTGTATATATAAAAACAAAACAAGTTTCAATTCATTGTTCAGAGATGATCGAAAGATCCATTCTATATTCACACACTGAAGTATGTCAATTATGTATAGGGTTGCAAAAGGGAGGGTATATTACTGGAAACTTTAGTAGTTTATTAGTAAACTAAAGTACACTACATGACCAAAAGTATGTGGACACCAGCTCATCGAACATCTCATTCCAAAATCATGGGCATTAAAATGGAGTTGGTTCCCTCTTTTCTGCTATAACAGCCTTCACGATTCTGGGAAGGCTTTCCACTAGATGTTGGAACATTGCTGCAGGGACTTGCTTCCATTCAGCCACGAGCATTAGTGAGGTCGGGCACTGACGTTGGGCGATTATGCCAGGCTCGCAGTCGGCGATCCAATTATCCCAAAGGTGTTCGATAGGGTTGAGGTCAGGGCTCTGTGCAGGCCAGTCAAGCTCTTCCACACCGATCTCGACAAACCGTTCTGTATGGACCTCGCTTTGTGCATGGGGCATTGTCATGCTGAAATAGGAAAAGGCCTTTACCAAACTGTTGCCACAACGTTGGAAGGACAGAATCGTCTAAAATGTTATTTTATGCTGTAGCGTTAAGATTTCCCTTCACTGGAACTAAGGGGCCTAGCCCGAACCATCAAAAACAGCCCCAGACTATTATTCCTCCTCTACCAAACTTTACTGTTTTCACTATGCATTCAGGCAGGTAGCGTTCTCCTGGCATCCGCCAAACGCAGATTAGTCCATCAGAATGCCAAATGGTGAAGCGTGATTCATCACTCGAAAGAACGCTTTTCCACTGCTCCAGAGTTCAATGGTGATGAGCTTTACACCAGCCGACGCTTGGCATTGCACATGGTGATCTTAGGCTTGTGTGTGGCTGCTCGGCCATGGAAACCCATTTCATGAAGCTTCCGACAAACATTTCTTGTGCTGACGTTGCTTCCAGAGGCAGTTTTGAACTCTGAAGTGAGTGTTGCAACCGAGGACAGGCGTTTTTTACACACTACGTGCTTCAGCACTTCTGTGAGCTTGTGTGGCCTGCCACTTCGCAGCTGAGCCTTTTTTGCTCCCAGATGTTCCCACTTCACAATAACAGCACTTACAGTTGACTGGGGTAGCTCTAGCAAGGCAGAAATTTGATGAACTGACTTGTTGGAAAGGTGACATGCCATGACGGTGCCACGTTGAAAGTCACTGAGCTCTTCAGTAAGGCCATTCTACTGCCAATGTTTGTCTATGGAGATTGCATGGCTGTGTGCTTGATTTTATACACCTGTCAGCAACGGATGTGGCTGAAATAGCTGAATCCACTCATTTGAAGGGGTGTCCACATACAATATATATACAAAGGTATCTCTGGCCTTAACACGTGAAATATATAAAATAATCAAATAAGATAATAAAAACATTTGGACAAACCTGTAAAATATTATCCTAAATATAAACCAACTTAGTGAATACCATTGGTGTTTAATATGAGGGTTTCAGCATGAAATATTCTTCATTTTTTTCACACACTTATTTATTTTTCTATGTTAAAGGTCCAATGCAGTCATTTTTATCTCAATATCAAATAATTTCTGGGTAACAATTGAGTAACTTACTGTGATTGTTTTCAAACAAAATGGTTAAAAAGAAACCAAAATACCATGTTTTTTTTCAGGAGGGTAGTTGGCGCCTGCACGCTGCAGCTATCTAGGCAAGCTATATGTAGGCCTACACAGCATAAAAAAACTGAAAACACGCCTCCCGATTGGTGCAGCGGTCTAAAGCGGGGCAGCGGTCTAAGGCACTGCATCGCAGTGCTAGAGGCATCACTACAGACCTGGGTTCGATTCCGGGCTGTGTCGCAGTCGGCCGCAACCGGGAGACCCACGGCGCACAATTGGCCCAGCGTCGTCCAGGTTAGAGGAGGTTTTGGCCGGCTGGGATGTCGTTGTCCCATCGCACTCTAGTGACTCGTTGTGGAGGGCCGGGCGCCTGCACGTTGACTCGTGTCGCCAGTTGTACGCTGTTTCCTCGGACACATTGGTGTGTTGGCTTCCGGGTTAAGCGAGCTGTGTGTCAAGAAGCAGTGCGGTTTGGCGGGGTCGTGTTTCGGAGGACGCATGGCTCTTGACCTTTGCCTCTCCTGAGTCCGTACCGGAATTGCAGCGATGGGACAAGACTGTCACTACCAATTGGATATCACAATAAAAAGTACAAGGAAGACACAGTCAGGCTGTCAATAGCAAACATTGGCTATTGTTGGGAGGCAGAGTTATTTTTTTCAGCAACTCTGGCTATATGACAGCATCAAGCTTTCATCATCACACAAAACGCTGATAGATTTGCCCCAATGCAATATGTAGACTGCATCTTGCTTGTTCTATGGCAATATTCGTTAGAACTAGAGGTCGACCGATTAATCGGAATGGGCAATTAATTAGGGCCGATTTCAAGTTTTCATAACAATCGGAAATCGGTATTTTGGACGACGATTTGGCCGAATATTAGTTTTTTTTTTGTTATTAAAAATATATATATATATATATATATATATATATATATATATATATATATATATATATTTTTTTTTACACCTATATTTAACTAGGCAAGTCAATTAAGAACACATTATTTTCAATGACGGCCTAGGAACGGTGGGTTTACTGCCTTGTTCAGGGGCAGAACGACAGATTTTTACCTTGTCAGCTCGGGGATTCAATCTTGCAACCTTACGGTTAGCTAGTCCAACGCTCTAACCACCTGCTTTACATTGCACTCCACGAGGAGCCTGCCTGTTACGCGAATGCAGTAAAAAGCCAAGGTAAGTTGCTAGCTAGCATTAAACTTATCTTATAAAAAACAATTAATCAATCATAATCAACATGGTTGATGATATTACTAGTTTATCTAGCCTGTCCTGTGTTGCATATAATCGCTTAGGTACACATTGCTCCAACGTGTACCTAACCGTAAACATCAATGCCTTTCTTAAAATCAATACACAAGTATATATTTTTAAACCTGCATATTTAGTTAATATTGCCTGCTAACATGAATTTCTTTTAACTAGGGAAAATGTGTCACTTATCTTGCAACAGAGTCAGGGTATATGCAGCAGTTTGGGCCACCTGGCTCGTTGCGAACAGTGAAGACTATTTCTTCCTAACAAGACAGCCGACTAAGCCAAATGGGGGATGATTTGACAAAAGCGCATTTGCGAAAAAAAGCACAATCGTTGCACGACTGTACCTAACCATAAACATCAATGCCTTTCTTAAAATCAATACACAGAAGTATATATTTTTAAACCTGCATATTTAGCTAAAAGAAATCCAGGTTAGCAGGCAATATTAACCAGGTGAAATTGTGTCACTTCTCTGGCGTTCATTGCACGCAGAGTCAGGGTATATGCAACAGTTTGTGCCGCCTGGCTCGTTGCGAAAACTAATTTGCCAGAATTTTACGTAATTATGACATAACATTGAAGGTTGTGCAATGTAACAGGAATATTTAGACTTATGGATGCCACCCGTTAGATAAAATACGGAACGGTTCCATATTTCACTGAAAGAATGAACGTGATAGTTTCCAGATTCGACCATATTAATGACCTAAGGCTCGTATTTCTGTGTGTTTATTATATTCTAATTAAGTCTATGATTTGATAGAGCAGTCTGACTGAGCGATGGTAGGCACCAGCAGGCTCGTAAGCATTCATTCAAACAGCACTTTCGTGCGTTTTGCCAGCAGCTCTTCGCAATGCTTCAAGCATTGCGCTGTTTATGACTTCAAGCCTATCAACTCCCGAGATTAGGCTGGTGTAACCCATGTGAAATGGCTAGCTAGTTAGCGGGGTGCGAGCTAATAGCGTTTCAAACGTCACTTGCTCTGAATGGGTAACGCTGCTTCGAGGGTTGCTGTTGTCGATGTGTTCCTGGTTCGAGCCCAGGTAGGAGGGGGAGAGGGACGGAAGCTATACTGTTACACTGGCAATACTAAAGTGCCTATAAGAACAACCAATAGTCAAAGGTAAATGAAATACAAATCGTATAGAGAGAAATAGTACTATAATTCCTATAATAACTACAACCTAAAACTTCTTACCTGGGAATATTGAAGACTCATGTTAAAAGGAACCACCAGCTTTCATATGTTCTCTTGTTCTGAGCAAGGCACTTAAACGTTAGTTAAAATAAGTGTTCATTCAGTATTGTTGTAATTGTCATTATTACAAATAAATAAATAAATGTAAAAAATCGGGTTTTTTGTTCCTCCAATAATCGGTATCGGCGTTGAAAAATTATAATCGGTTGACCTCTAGTTAGAACAGACCAAAAATGACTACAATTGCAATAGATTGCCATATATTACCTGTTAATGACCTAAATTACCATAGATTCCGGTAATTTTAGTAAATTGCTGGTAGCTTTGCAACCCTAACTCTGCATGTCAATAATCGTTGGAATGGTTGGAATGTCTGACACTGGGAGAATCTGTCGGGATTCACAGGAATCAGTCAACTGGCAACCAGAGGTTACTGGCATCACTTTCTCAGGTGCAACCTACAACTATTGTGTCCTTGAGCAAGGCAGGTCTTTACCCGCCCAGCCTAACCAGGTGCTGCCCTACAGCTGACCCTTTACTGCTCCCAGCCTGCCATGTGGCGTGTCAGTGGGGCAAGTGCAGCCCGCTATGTACAGTGCATTCAGAATGTATTCAGACCCCTTTTAAATAGTTTTTTCACCTCATCAATCTACACACAATACCCCATAATGACAAAGCAAAACCAGGTTTTTAGACATTTTTTCTAATTTATTACAAATAAAAGACAGAAATATCACATTTACATAAGTATTCAGACACTTTACTCAGTACTTTGCTGAAGCACCTTTGGCAGCGATTACAGCCTCGAGTCATCTTGGGTATGACGTTACAAGCTTGGCACACCTGTATTTGGGGAGTTTCTCCCATTCTTCTCTGCAGATCCTCTCAAGCTCTGTCAGGTTGGATGGTGAGCGTCGCTGCACAGCTATTTTCAAGTCTCACGAGAGATGTTAGATCGGTTTCAAGTTCGGGCTCTGGCTGGGCCACTCAAGGACATTCAGAGACTTGTCCCGAAGCCACTCCTGCATTGTCTTGGCTGTGTGCTTACGGTTGTTGTCCTGTTAGACTGGGGTGAAGGTTCACCTTCTGAGGTCCTGAGTGCTCAGGAGCAGGTTTTCATTAAGGATCTCTCTGTACTTTGCTCTGTTCATCTTTGCCTCAATCCTGACTAGTCTCCCAGTCCCTGCCGCTGAAAAAAAAACCCACAGCATGATGCTGCCACCACCATGCTTCACCGTAGGAATGGTGCCATGTTTCCTCCAGAAGTGGCCAAAGAGTTAAATCTTGGTTTCATCAGACCAGAGAATCCTGTTTCTCATGGTCTGAGAGGCCTTTAAGTGCCTTTTGTCAAACTCCAAGCGGGCTGTCATATGCCTTTTAATGAGGAGTGGCTTCTGTCTGGCCACTCTACCTGATTGGTGGAGTGCTGCAGAGATGGTTGTCCTTCTGGAAGGTTCTCCCATCTCCACAGAGGAACTCTGGAGCTCTGTCAGAGTGACCATCGGGTTCTTGGTCACCTTTAAACTAGGAAAAGAGACTCTTAATCTTAGAGTTGGGACCACACAGCCACTCCACTGAATAGCAGGCTAATGATTGCTTTGCAATGCTTGCAGTTAGCCACTGAATCCTTCCAAACCACTCATTGTTGAATTTGCGATTTCCTACTTGTTGTTTAATGTTTATGTCCAATGGCCCAGGAGCACCGATACATTTTATCTATAATTTCTCTTCATTTTTTCTCTTCATATGACAAGGATTTGAAAGGATTTGCCAGTAGATTGTCTACTTGATTCATGATGATGTCTGCGAGCTAAGATTTTGAAAGTGTGATGTTGACATGATCAGTCCAATCAAAGCTACTGTAGATATAACGTGATTTGACGTCATTCTATCTGTGGCCAATGACCTTGAGCCTTCTTGGATGGGCACTTCCAATGTAACTATGGTAGCACTCAAGGGCCTTGAATTTTCGAGCTCTACCCATAGTGTCCCCATTAGTGACAGAACACTGACCCAATCAAGGCGCAACGCTAAGTATTTTACACTGGCTTGCCCCACCACCACACAAAGCACTGAGCTAGGCTGAAACACCTGCGTTTTGGAGCCTCCTTACTCATCGATCACACCGACAGTGTCATTGCACAAAATAGTACGCAGCATCGTCTGAACATGTAGACAACAAAAGTTCAACATTCACCTTCTGCTACCATTTCTGTCAAGCCGTCTACGCATACAGTTTGACGCATACGTTCGATAAATCCAACGTTTGCACTGCTAGGCAAGCGCAGCGTTTCATTGGAAATTAATGTCATTCTGGTGTACCAAAATGAAATGACGCTGTTGGTGTGATCGAAGCGTTACTCAAGAAAACAAAAAAGAGACCGTGTTTGTATGCGGCTTTATTAACTTAATGATATATATTTTTTACATTGTTTGCAAACTGATATGTGACACGTATTAATGCCAAAATAACATGCAAAACAGGCAAGCCTAAAAAAAAATATGATTTTGTATTTTTTTTATGTGGGGCTCAAAACAGGTGAATGACAAGTCGCCACTGAGCACAATAGATGCATAATCTTATAATTTAGTCAGGTCATTTAAATATCTACAAGTAGACCAGCTATTGAAGCAGAGACACAAAATAAAGAAAACATTTTAGCGTATGAGTGAGAAAGTGGCCATATGCCCCACGCTCCTCTCAATTTACATCAACAACATAGCTCTGGCAGTAGGAAGCTCTCTCATCCATTTATGTGCAGATGATACAGTATTATACTCAACTGGCCCCTCTCCGGATTTTGTGTTAAACACTCTACAACAAAGCTTTCTTAGTGTCCAACAAGCTTTCTCTGCCCTTAATTAACTTCTTACATCTAGGCATTCCGCTAGCGGAACCCCTAGCCAACAGCCAATGGGATCGCTTGGCGCGAAATTCAAAAACAACTAAAATACCACAATTACATTTTCTCAAACATATGACTATTTTACACCATTTTAAAGATACACTTCTCCTGAATCCAACCACGTTGTCCGATTTCAAAAAGGCTTTACAGCGAAAGCAAAACATTAGATTATGTTAGGATACCACCACAGCAAAAAAACAACAACACAGCCATTTTCCTTGCAAGGACAGCCATTTTCCAAGCAAGGGTAGCAGTTCAAAAGCAAAACCAGCTAAAAATATGCACTAACCTTTGACGATCTTCATCAGATGACACTCCTAGGACATTATGTTAGACAATACATGCATTTTTTGTTCCATCAAGTTCATATTTATATCCAAAAAACCCATTTTACATTGGCACGTGACGTTCAGAAAATGTATTCACCCCAAAATTTCCGGTGAATGTGCACCATAATTTACAGAAATACTCATCATAAACGTTGACAAAATATATAACAATTAATTAAAGAAGTATAGATGAACTATTCCTTTATGCAAACGCTTTGTCAGATTTCAAAATAACTTTATGGAGAAAGCACATTGTTCAATATTCTGAGTACTGAGCCCCAAGCTATTCAGTTAGCCGTCCAGCCACGGCATCCACAAAACGCTGAAATATGTTAAAAATATTATCTTACCTTTGCTGATCTTCGGCTGAATGCACACGGAAGGTCTCCCACTTCCACAAGAAATGTTCATTTGTTCGATAAAGTCCATAATTTATGTCGAAATAAATCCGTTTTGATGGCGCGGCGAGATCACCATTCCAAAATGCATCTATCCACCGTCGACGAAAAGTTATAAAGTTCCCTCAGCGTTTGTAGAAACATGTCAAACCATGTTCACAATCAATCTTTGGGGTGTTTTTAACGTAGAATTTTGATAATATTCCAACCGGACAATAGCAGATTCATTACAGAAGAAAAATAAAAAGGGCTAGCCCTGCGTGAGTGCGCACGAGGTAAGTCAATGACACCAGGTTGACCACTTACTCTTCCGGGTATTATTCAATCAAATTGCATTGTAGAAGCCTCAAACAAGGTTCTAATGACTGTTGACATCTAGTGGAAGCCTTAGGAAGTGCAATATGACATCACAGACACTGTAGTTTAGATAGGACATGAAATGAAATGACTACAACCATGTGAGGTCAAACTTCCTGGTTGGATTTTTCTCAGGTTTTTGCCTGCCATATGAGTTCTGTTATACTCACAGACATCATTCAAACAGTTTTAGAAACTTCAGAGTGTTTTCTATCCAAATCTACTAATAATATGCATATCCTACCTTCTGAGTCTGAGTAGGAGGCAGTTTAATTTGGGTACGTTTTTCATCCGGCCGTGAAAATACTGCCCCCTATACTCAACATGAACCTTGTTCTGAACACCTCCAAAACAAAGGTCATGTGGTTTGGTAAGAAGAATGCCCCTCTCCCCACAGGAGTGATTTATACCTCTGATGGTTTAGAGCTTGAGGTAGTCAAGCACTAAAGTTTGAGTGTTTGGCTAGACGGTACACTGTCCTTCTCTCAGCACATATCAAAGCTGAAGGCTAAATGTTTTAAGATATTTTAAATGTAAGCTTTATTTAATAACTAGGCAAGTCATTTAAGAACAAATTCATATTTATAATGACGGCCTACCGGGGAACAGTGGATTAACTGCCTTGTTCAGGGGCAGAACAACAGATTACCTTGTCAGCTCGGGGATTCGACCCAGCAACCTTTTGGTTATTGGCCCAACGCTCTAACCACTAGGCTACCTGCCACCCCTTAAGTTAAATCTAGAATTGGTTTCCTCTATCGTAATCGCTCCTCTTTCACCCCAGCTGCCAAACTAACCCTGATTCAGATGACCATCCTACCCATGCTAGATTACGGAGACGTAATTTATAGATCGGCAGGTAAGAGTGCTCTCGAGCGGCTAGATGTTCTTACCATTCGGCCATCAGATTTGCCACCATTGCTCCTTATAGGACACATCACTGCACTCTACTCCTCTGTAAACTGGTCATCTCTGTATACCCTTCGCAAGACCCACTGGTTGATGCTCATTTATAAAACCCTCTTAGGCCTCATGCCCCCCTATCTTTGATATCTACTTCAGCCCTCATCCTCCACATATAACACCCATTCTGCCAGTCACATTCTGTTAAAAGTCCCCAAAGCACACACATCCCTGGGTCGCTCCTCTTTTCTGTTCACTGCAGCTAGCGACTGGAACGAGCTGCAACAAACACTCAAACACCAAAACACTCAAATTCAAAGACTCATTCAAGGACACTCTTACTGACAGTTGTGGCTGCTTTGCTTGATGTATTTTTGTCTCTACCTTCTTGCCCTTTGTGCTGCTGTCTGTGCCCAATAATGTTTGTGCCATGTTTTGTGCTGCTGCCATATTGTGTTGCTACCACGTTGTTGTCATGTTGTGTTACTACCATGCTGTGTTGTCATGTGTTGCTACCATGCTATGTTGTCGTCTTAGGCCTCTCTTTATCTAGTGTTGTCTCTCTTGTGTGATGTGTGTTTTGTCCTATATTTTTATTTAATTTATTTATATTTTTAACCCTAGAATTTAGTCCAGAATGAGGCCTTTTGGTAGGCCGTCATTGTAAACAAGAATTTGTTCTTAACAGACTTGCCTAGTTAATGTATATGTGTGTGTGTATGTATGTGTGTGTATATATATATATATATATATATATATATGTCCCTTCGTTTTCTATTCGTGGAATTCGCCGTCCACTGTCCAAGAAGCGCGCCCCCATCACCAGTCACGTGGTTGGTTAGGGTGCACCTACGTCACCAGAGTCAGATTTGTGAAGAATAAGCAGACAGGAGAACGAGCCCGAGGTGCGGCACTTTATATCGCATCGTCCTTTCATAGAGAGAGAACAGATCATCTGTTCAATATTTTAGAGACCCAATGCCTGGTCCCACCCAAGCACTGTCCCCAAATGGAGAGAATAACAACGACATCATCCCAACGGACGGATCCAACTGCATTCCTTACAGAAAAAATACAGTGCGAGGAGAGCGCGCCTACAGGTAAATCAGTGCAAATGCCGCATTTGGCGTGGCTTCATAGCAAGGCTTTGAGCAATAATAAGGTTGCTGCAAAACTCTGAACATTTGTTTCACGAGCATTGGATTTTTTCACGCCATCGGCTCGCCCCTTTTCAATTCTGTTACAATGTATCAGCTCGTCCAAAACATTGGATGTATTTCCTTCTTGGTGACTGTTTCTTGACCATGGCGTAAATTGTCTTGAGGAGGCCCCTGCAAGTTCACAATAATACCAAAGCGAAATCGGTGACATTTAAACATAAAATAACACACATTGTCTGGCCAGTTGGAAATGGGACCGTTGTGGGAAAAAACTAGCAAGTTAGCTTGCTTCATTGTCAAATACAGTCACTGTCTTGACTGTGACGATAGCAATAGCTGCTAGAATATTCTTGTTGGCCGTACGCTACCTAATCGGGTGTTCTGGGAAAAGGGGCACCGTTACTGTTTTAGCTATTCCGTTTATTTTATGACATGGTTTTAAACCCAGTCTGTTCAAATTATAAACTCGTTTGTTTGGGTCAAGTAGAGCCAATGAGCTAACAAAGCTAGCAGTACATCCGCTTTGTTGACACGAGAACGGCTGTCCGATTTTCTGTCTCAGTGCGCAGTCAATGAAAGAGGATAGTTGGAAACCGAAACTCCAGTCCATATCTTGTCAGTTTTTGCCATTCATGTTTAGGGTTTAGCTGTTCGGATGTTGACTGTGCGCTTGATGTAATTGTAGCCTAACGGTAGCTGTTACCATAATTGTATCAAATGGAAATGTATTGTCCGTCGCCTTATAGCCAGCGTATCCGTATCAGTGACAAACAATTTAAACTCATTAGCTGAATGTTTGCATTTGGAGTGGTGGAGCGATAGATAGTGGTTCATATGTCCTAAGCACCAGGCCCGTTATTTTTTAGGATACCCATTTGAGAATATATGTTGCAACAGCAATTCAGGTCATACATTTTGACATTATACGCTCCAGCCTGCCTCATCATTAGAATGAAAATATTTTTTTTTTTGCTGCACTTTACAAGGCTTTTGCGTATTGTAGGCTACACTTAGACCGTTTTTGCATTTACTGTGAAGGGTGATCAACAGTTTCAAACATTTGTTTGCAGTCATCACTTTCATGTCACTTTGCTCTGTTGATGTTTCTGAACCTAACATCTCAACTCTTCATTATGAAAATGGATGAGAATAAACCCAAAAAACTAAGTCTGCTCCTCCTCATCCCATATAGATGTTCTGTTACACCCATTCTCAAACTCCTGTTATGAGTGTGTTTACAAGAGTCGATAGTCTGTATACAATTCAGCTAAATCGGGCATCTCGATCTTATAACCGCATTACTAACATGTTATTACGCTACTGGACCTAACATGGGATATGCATGGAGATAAATTGTAATAGATGTTAAGCAATTTGACAGTGGAAATGGGTTGGAATGAAAATCAGCATACCCGCTGATCTCACATAATTTGACTTGAGACCAGTGTGCCTTTATTTCGTTACTAGTAGCTCTGGTTATAGGCCTACGTTTACCGGCTTGCTGTCGAGTTTCCCCATGATGGTTTGTATTGTTATCTGCCTTGCTTCATCTTTGCTACCGCATCACTTTACATTTAATGTTACTAGTTGAAAATGATATGGTGGCTTTTATCTGTTGATCAACAATTGTGTGTACAGAACATGTTGGCTAACCATTCTGTAAAAGAGTTTACCAAAAAAATCCTTATTTTGAGATTGTTTTGGAGAAAGTGAATTGTAACTGACTGCTTAGTGTCTTTTCTGTCTTTTGCAGTTGGGGAATGGCGGTCAACGTATATTCTACCTCAATAACCCAGGAGACTATGAGCAGGCATGACATCACTGCCTGGGTTAACGATCTTCTTGGTCTGAACTACACTAAAGTGGAGCAGCTCTCCTCAGGTAAGAATAATTACCCTGTTAACCTTGCCGCAAACGGTTCTTCCTTCCAGACCCAAGGACCTCATTATGGGCTCAGGATATAGGCTTAGCATAGAAAGGGAGATGCAGGATGAAAGGGAGAGAGATATATGTCCATGCTTTCCTCTGTTCCACACTAAGCTTCTGCTAATGACCTGGTAATAGGTATAGTAATGTGTATAGTCAAAGAAACCTGGTGTAAACCTAACCCTGCTCCTAACCTATCCTTGCTCTGACAGAGAAGACGGACAGTGCTATTAATACAACTAGTTTGCGAACTTGCTGTGGCTACCATGCCATGGCTGGCCCAAGTAATCCAATCTCTGCTGAACCACACACAGTCCTGCAGCAAGGTGTGCTAATGGTACTATTTTGAGGTTAACACTGCTTGCCACTTCCAGCGCTGTCAAGCCTGTTGTGTCTGGTCTGCTGTAGGTAGTATTGTGCACAGGTTGGCTAATGGCAGTGCTGTGAGACATTTCGATCAAGCGTATGCCTGAAAAATATAATTTGTTCATTATCATTAGTTTCAAACCTGTATCAGAAGAGAAACAAATTGTAGTTTTGTGTCTTCTGACGTGGTTTTGTTTTCATTCACTTGTAGGAGCGGCCTACTGCCAGTTCATGGATTTGCTCTTCCCTGGCTGCGTCAGTCTTAAGAAGGTTAAGTTCCAAGCTAAATTCGAGCACGAGTACATTCACAACTTCAAGCTGCTGCAGGCCTCCTTCAAGAGAATGAATGTGGACAAGGTGAGAGACTGAGGCTGAGTGAGTAGTGTCCTGACGGGACCTACTGTAGCTACTTATAACAGTTTACCATTAGATAGGGTTTTTATTTAGTTACTATGGCTAGTCCAGGCTATATTTGATTGAACAAACACACACACACTCATTTTGCTCCTAAAAAATAAAGTGCAGATTATTAAACTGAGCCTCCCTGTGGCTCAGTTGGTAGAGCATGGTGTTTGCAACGCCAGCATGGTGTGTGCAACGCCAGGGTTGTGGGTTCGATTCCCACGGGGGGCCAGTACAAAAAAAAAATATGCATGAAATGAAATGTATGCATTCACTACTGTAAGTTGCTCTGGATAAGAGCGTCTGCTAAAATGTAAACAAGTACCCCAATTTTTTATTCTTGATCATTTCTTTCCACTTCTCTATAAGATTATTCCTGTGGAAAAGCTGGTGAAAGCTAGATTTCAGGACAACCTTGACTTCATCCAGTGGTTCAAGAGGTTCTTTGATGCCAACTACGACGGTAAAGATTATGACCCACTTCAGGCCAGACAGGGTCAGGATGCCATCCCCCCACCTGACCCCGGTGAGCAGATCTTCAACCTGCCAAAGAAGTCTCAACACCACGCAGCCAGCTCCCCCACTGCAGGTAAAATGACCAGCCGCCTGAGGGGTATGATACAAAGCAGGATCCGTGAGTTAGCCAGTTTACTTGCCTAAATACTCTGAAATAACAGTTTATTTTTGAGAAAGATAAACTTGAAATGGGTATGGTCTAATTGACTTGACAACCAAAAACAAAGTGTAGCTTTCTTAATAAACCAGAACATTTGTAGTTCATTCTGGTAAGTTAGCTGGCCAGGAGTTTTTAAATAGGTGGTACTGATGAGTAAGGTGGGGGGGATGCCTGTAAAGGGGGCTCTGTCCCCCTTGGACTCAGGTGTTCAAAAATGCAAAAATCTTTAACTGCCATTTCCTGCAATCTCGAGCCTTAAATTATAACAAATAAAGTAAAAAAGAGTTTACATAGTGGCGCAGCAAGTCCACAAGGTAGTGCAGCGCCCATCTTATATTATTTTGGAAGAACTCTGCATTGATTGTAGTATACCCCTCTCTGTACAGCAGACATTGTTTACGTAGATTAGGAAACTGACTGACTAACCTATATTTGTGTTCAGGAGCCACCAGGGCGAGCGCAACAACGCCGAAACAAAACCCTTGCAGCCCCCATCCGTCCTCCAGACCCTCTTCAGCCAAAAGAATCCCAGTTGCAACGACAACTCCGGCCAAAGGAGAGCGGGAACTGGAAGCACAGGTCACATTGCTCAATGACCAGGTAAAAAGCCACTACTACTGCATCATAACAATTTCATACATATAAGTTACTATTACAACGTCATTACAACTTAATATATCTAAGTTGGACTCACTGGTAAGATTAGTAAGAAAGATGTGTATTATTTTTGGCAGAACCAAAATGATAAGAAATTACAAGCTGCCTTGGATGATAATTCCATAATCCTGATTTTACAAGGATTAGATTGCCAGAAACATGAAAAGGATCCGAGAAACAAGAAGTTGGGGATCAGATGAGCAGCAGTGTATAACAGCAATAGTTTTATGATGGCGCACGTGACCATTTGGATTTGATTGACAATAGAAAAATCATTAATACTGCAAAAACAGTTTACACACAGACAAATTTGTTGTTTAAAGTCAAATAACAAGATTTGAAAGGAATATCAATTTGTCTGTCTTGTTTTGTGTGCAGGTGAACACATTAAAACTTGCACTGGAGGGGGTGGAGAAGGAGAGGGATTTTTACTTTGGAAAGCTGCGGGAGGTGGAAGTGCTGGCACAGGAGCAAGGTCAGGAGAGCGCACAGTTCGTGGAGAGGCTAATGGAGATCCTGTACTCTGCAGACGAACAGGTCAATCGGCTGTTATTTGCTCTTCAGTGATTATTCATAGGAGTTTCCCAAAGGCGATTGGGTGTGGGATGTTGTTGTGCAACATTTGTTTTAGATTCTAGAATGTTCGTACTGGATTGGACAGTAAATGTTTTGCTACTTGTTCTTTTCTAGGGAGATATTTTCGTTGTAATCACAGGCTGTTGTTTGATTAATTGATCAATTGATTTAGGTTACCTAATGCTGTTAATTACTTGAAAAGATCAATGGCGGCTGTTGCCCTAACATTTTGCTATGACCGCTTGTGTCCCCTTAGGAAGGTGCAGGAGAGGGAGAGGACGTGGACCCAGGGGTCCATGAAGAGGAGGTTCCTGATGATCAGCAGGATGAGTACTGACTGCCATCCCTCCGTGTCCCCACCACCATGCCCTTTTACTTTGTGAGAACTTTGTTACAAGATTTATTTTTTAGTTTCTTTTTATTACATTTTTTTCCTAATGGTTTGTTTCTTTTTTTGTTCTCTTGAAGACTGAGCACATGAAGCAACCTCGTGAAAAGAAGCACGACCCTCGTTTTTTTGTTGATATCCCTCAGCCGTTCTGCATTCTGTGTGTTTTGTTGACTGTCGGTGAAATGCTGTGGCTAGGTTGCTGTTATTACATACCGCCACATGCAGAAAAGCTCAGACCATCACAGAAGTTTCCAAGGCCATTGAAAAAGGGTGAAAAAAATACGTCATTCAAAATTCTCTATTTGATGAAATTGTAATATGGAGTAGACAGTGTTTTTATCTGACAGCACGTGTTAAGTATGTTGCCAGCCTCGGTCGGTCCCATGATCCATCCATTATGTACGTTGTTTCAAAGTTATTGTTTATTTTAAGACTTGTACATATCAACCATATTAATCATGAGAACGCAATAAGCAAAATCCCTGAAGGGCCGGTAGTAGCTCCTATTTAACCTTCCTCCATATGTTGCACTGTCATTGGACTCTGGAATGGACAATCTGTCCATAGTTTCTCACAATTCACACAATTACAAATTGAATTGCAAAAACAATATTTATTAAAAACTAAGGAGACTTGATTTGGCTCTACACGATGGGAGGCAGTTCAGTCCATGGGAATCATTACTGAAAAGTAGTAGTAAGTTAGTTAGACAAATTATGACTAGTATGTGACTGTCTTCAGCAATTCAAAGAATTTTGATAATCGGTGCGTACTCAAAAATGCCTTATTTGGTGCTACAGTGACAGAAACAAGGTTGATTCATCAGTATGGCTTCATCATAAGGGAAAGGGAGCACATTTTAGTGTAGAGTAGTATGATCACAATAAACCTTTTTTTTCAACTTCAAGAGCAACTAGCCACCGTCGTATTCAATGGAAGTCGGGTATATTTCAGATGTTTTCATATGACTTTTGAACCACAGGTCTTAGGGAAAGTTGTGAGTCAGTTCACTGAGTAATTTGACATACTATATTCCAAGTACGTATATTGTATACCCTTTCTTAATGTTGCATTTATTCTTATTGAACTCGGCAGTGCACCATAATACTTTAGTCGTATATTGTGTAAATGAAAAGGAATGTAAACATGTACTGTCAATAATTATAAATAGATCATGTTTTTCTTCTGATGTCCCACTCATTATGCATTCCCCAAAATGTGTTGCATGTTTGCATTTTATTTGTGAATAACTTGACCTGCTTTTTACATATTTAATAAAAAACAACTATGTTAAGTGAGCTGTGTTTTGTATGTTTAACTTGCTATTTAAAACTGTTGAGTTTTGGATGGATTTGCTGTAATAAAACCTTTCACCTTTTCAGTCAAAGGGAGTGTTTCATTACGTTGTCTTATCCATCAAATAATCAACCTTTACTCCCCCTCGCCGGTGCTCAACGTCGCCAGTCTACTAACCACTGGTCCTGGCAACCCATCTATACGCACTCCTGCGTCTCATCAGTCACACCTGGACTTCATTGGTTGTTTCCTTGTCAGACGTTTCTCTACCACAAGTCGAGCCAGCACCCCAGCCCATCCAACAGTCTGCCCAAGTCAGCGATGCCCGTTTGTCCCTCCCGGACAAATATGACGGGTCTCCCTCCAAATGCTGTGACTTCCTACTCCAGTGCTCCCTCTATTTCACTCATCATCAGATGGGAGCCCCTGCCACGACCGGGAGGGGCATCAGCTTCAACGGTGTCCGGTATGTCCCTAACCGGAATCCACGAGAGCAGAGGGACGGCCCCGTGATCATCCGTCTCCTATGTTAGGCATGAGTTCTCCATCACCTTTTTTAGTATCGATTTCACTCATCTATTGTTTCTATAGCTCTAATGGATTCCGGTGCCGCAGGGAATTTTATTGACCAGGCCCTTGTCTCTCCCTGCACTTCACCTCATACCCGTTCTCCACTCTGTTTCCGGTCCAAGTGTTGGATATGTGACCATTGGGATCCAGTACTATTACACACGTCACAGCTCCACTCACCCTCACCGTGGGAACCAAGCACCAGGAAAGCCTTTCCTTCCTCATCACTTCCGCACCTGTGCACAAAGTCATCCTTGGCCTCCCGTGGCTCCAACTCCATAATCCCACCATCTCCTGGTCAGAGAGGAGGATTACTGCCTGGGGACCAGGATGTCGGAGGATCAGCTTTCCCGCACCCTGTGGTTCCACGTCAGTGGAGGGATCTGTGAGTGTACGCCAGCCCATCAATCGGTCCTCCCGTATTGTTGACCCCGTGTTTTGGGACGTAGATGTGGACATCTGCCAGGCTCTGGAGAGGGATCCCGCTCCTGCCACCTGCCCTACGGAGCGCATCTACGTCCCCAAAGGGGTCAGAGATTGGTTGCTGACCTGGGCACACACGTCCCTCATCACTGGACACCCAGGTATCACCCGCACCAGTCAATCCCTTTCTGAGAAATACTGGTGGTCCACTTTGGCGCAGGACGTTGCACACCATGTCTACTCATGCTCAGTATGTACTCAATCTAAATCTCCCTGGCACGCTCCAGCAGGAAGACACCTTCCCCTTCCCGTGCCTCAGTGTCCCTGGTCTCATCTGCCCATTGATTTTGTCACTGATCTCCCCTCCTCTGATGGTTTCACCACCATTTTGGTGGTTGTGGACAGATTCTCAAAATCATGCGGTTTCATTTCACTTGCTCTGGTCTTCCTACCGCTGAGGCATTGATCCAGCAAGTCTTCCAGCACTATGGCCTTCCGGAGGATATGGTCTCCGATCGTGGCCCCCAATTCACATCACGTATAGAAGGCTTTCATGGAGAAGCTGGGGGTCACGGTCAGCCTCACTTCTGGGTACCGGCCTCAATCTAACGCGTCTGGCTCTCGGTCCTGGCAACCCATCTTTACACACTCCTGCATCTTACTCCCTGATTACTTACCCTTTATATAGCACTCTTTTGTTATTGGTTATCTTTCCTTGTCAGACGTTTCTCTTGTTTTGTATCCTTGTATGTTCATTAATATTAAACTCACTAACAGCACCTGCTTCCTGACTCCCTGTGTCGACGTTACACCTGAGTTTTGATGTAGGAATCAATCAAGAGGTATTGATGACCAAAACATGCTCTGCCTACCTGTGTGCTTACAGAAGGAACTGACTCCATTTGGGTTGAAAGAGTATAATCTTTCTCGTGCTCCTGTTCCTGTCTATTTCATTTAAATAAAAGTAGGGCACTGTAGAGTATACTGAAGTCATTAAAATGACCTTGCCCCAATGAATCCTCTAACATTTGTCAGTTTAGAACCAGAGGTCAGACGGTGGTAGATAAATAGCCTCTTGTTATTCACCTGCTAAGTAATTAAACATCAATAAATCATCAAATATACTGAACAAAAATAAACACAACATGCAACAATTTCAAAGATTTTACTGAGTCAGTTCATATAAGGAAATCAGTCAATTGAAATTAATTCATTAGGCCCTATTCTATGGATTTACATGACTGGGAATACAGATATGCATCTGTTGGTCACAAATACAAAAGGTAGGGGCGTGGATCAGAAAACCAGTCAATATACACTGCTCAAAAAAATAAAGGGAACACTAAAATAACACATCCTAGATCTGAATGAATGAAATAATCTTATTAAATACTTTTTTCTTTACATAGTTGAATGTGCTGACAACAAAATCACACAAAAATAATCAATGGAAATCCAATTTATCAACCCATGGAGGTCTGGATTTGGAGTCACACTCAAAATTAAAGTGGAAAACCACACTACAGGCTGATCCAACTTTGATGTAATGTCCTTAAAACAAGTCAAAATGAGGCTCAGTAGTGTGTGTGTGGCCTCCACGTGCCTGTATGACCTCCCTACAACGCCTGGGCATGCTCCTGATGAGGTGGCGGATGGTCTCCTGAGGGATCTCCTCCCAGACCTGGACTAAAGCATCCACCAACTCCTGGACAGTCTGTGGTGCAACGTGGCGTTGGTGGATGGAGCGAGACATGATGTCCCAGATGTGCTCAATTGGATTCAGGTCTGGGGAACGGGCGGGCCAGTCCATAGCATCAATGCCTTCCTCTTGCAGGAACTGCTGACACACTCCAGCCACATAAGGTCTAGCATTGTCTTGCATTAGGAGGAACCCAGGGCCAACCGCACCAGCATATGGTCTCACAAGGGGTCTGAGGATCTCATCTCGGGTACCTAATGGCAGTCAGGCTACCTCTGGCGAGCACATGGAGGGCTGTGCGGCCCCCCAAAGAAATGCCACCCCACACCATGACTGACCCACCGCCAAACCGGTCATGCTGGAGGATGTTGCAGGCAGCAGAACGTTCTCCACGGCGTCTCCAGACTCTGTCACGTCTGTCACATGTGCTCAGTGCGAACCTGCTTTCATCTGTGAAGAGCACAGGGTGCCAGTGGCGAATTTGCCAATCTTGGTGTTCTCTGGCAAATGCCAAACGTCCTGCACGGTGTTGGGCTGTAAGCACAACCCCCACCTGTGGATGTCGGGGCCTCATACCACCCTTATGGAGTCTGTTTCTGACCGTTTGAGCAAACACATGCACATTTGTGGCCTGCTGGAGGTCATTTTGTAGGGCTCTGCCAGTGCTCCTCCTGCTCCTCCTTGCACAAAGGCGGAGGTAGCGGTCCTGCTGCTGGGTTGTTGGCCTCCTCCACGTCTCCTAATGTACTGGCCTGTCTCCTGGTAGCGTCTCCATGCTCTGGACACTACGCTGACAGACACAGCAAACCTTCTTGCCACAGCTCGCATTGATGTGCCATCCTGGATGAGCTGCACTACCTGAGCCACTTGTGTGGGTTGTAGACTCCGTCTCATGCTACCACTAGAGGGAAAGCACCGCCAGCATTCAAAAGTGACCAAAACATCAGCCAGGAAGCATAGGAACTGAGAAGTGGTCTGTGGTCACCACCTGCAGAACCACTCCTTTATTGGGGGTGTCTTGCTAATTGCCTATAATTTCCACCTGTTGTCTACTCCATTTGCACAACAGCATGTGACATTTATTGTCAATCAGTGTCACGTCCTGACCAGCAGAGGGCGTATTGCTTAGTCTAGGTCAGGATGTGGCAGGGGGTTTGTGTTTGTTAAATGTTGGGTTGATGATTGGGACTTCCAATTGAAGGCAGGTGTGTATAGTTGCCTTTGATTGGAAGTCCTATATAGTTGTGTGTGTTTGTCTTTGGGGTTGTGGGGAATTGTTTTTGCATTTGCTTTGTGAGCCTGCAAAACTGTTGGCTGTCGTGAGTACTGTTTTTGGTTTTCCAGTGGATACTTTACTTGTTTTGGTAATTAAAGAAACATGAGTGTCCACACTTCCGCTGCGCCTTGGTCCTTCTCTCTCATGTATGACATTTTCAACGAAGAGTACGACTTATTCTGTGACAATCAGTGTTGCTTCCTAAGTGGACAGTTTGATTTCATACCATAACCTCACCCTGGGGCACGCTGTTCACAACTTTCACATCAACAAACCGCTCGCCAGGCACAACGCCATACACGTGGGCTGTGAGGCCGGTTGGACGTACTGCAGTGTTTCCTCTGGAAAATGTGTTAGCTGTGGGGGAAAAGTTAGCGGGGGGGGGTTTAAAATATGTATAAGTACTGAAAAGTTTGGTTCTGGTGACTTTTTAAAAGGAAAATAATCGAATAAACCATCTGAAATATAATTTCCACCCACAGAAATTAGCTCAATAACGTATTGGTAAAAGTAGTACAGTATACAGGATGCAATTTAAGGTTGAGTGCTGCAGCTATCTAAAGAAACACAACAGAAACCTTCTTTCTGAAATAAAAAAAGTTTATTTTGACAAAATGAACAGAGGAACATTTGACTGAACATGAATTAGAGCCCACTAATTCATGTTCATACCAAAATGAGGGCTTTGGAAATCTCTTTCCAGGTTCTGACAAAAACCTAGTTCTGACATAGTTTACAGTCTTTGTCAGAGCACTTTATTATTCTGGGTTTTTGGAAAAATATTTCCAACGCCCTCCTGTAATTGAGCTCCTTGATGGGAGGGCCGTTGATGGAAAGCCGCATGCAGGCGGCTAGATGCTCTCCCTGCACTCTGTTCTTTAAGTCTGTTTTGATCTGTAATAACAGAAAGAATGATAAGAGAAGGGAGAGGGACAGGGAGAATCTAATTTCACATTTAAATTATCTTACTGGTTTCATTGAAGAGAAGTCCCTCTCACAATTAACTGAAGACACTGGTATAGTCAGTACGATTGTTGCCAGCTGGCTAAAGCAGGGGTAGAGCTGCCCCCACTCATCAAACTGCGAGGCCAGCTTTGTCATTGTCATCAGCTGGTCCAACCCCTGAAATACATGAAAAACTAAAAGACGTACAACATTAAAGAAGAGCCAACAGAGTGGTAGTTCTACAGGAAAAATGTTTGGCCAACACTGGCCTAAAATGTTCTCTTCAAAAGATTGTCACACTCATGCCATACCTTGAAAGCTCCAACTAGTACATGTTGTTTGTGAAAGTGCCACTCTTGCAGCACAGCAGCCTCTGGCGCTTGCAAGAACTGCCTGGAGAGGAGGGCCAGGTTAAAGGTGTTTATCCTCTCACTAGAGAACGCAGCCTAAGGTCCCAACACACTGAGGTCCCAACACACTGAAGGCCCCCAGAATCTCCAGGTGTTGGAACCTCTGGTCTAGGCTGTCCTGGAGGCCAACAAGATATGGATCCATGACCTAATTACAGCACAAAACAGAAAATAAATTATTAATAGCTGTTTGTTTTAGTTTATCCAACACGCATGATGTAAGAGTTTTTCCTAGCCACCGTGTTTCTACACCTGCATTGCTTGCTGTTTGGGGTTTTAGGCTGGGTTTCTGTACAGCACTTTGAGATATCAGCTGATGTAAGAAGGGCTATATAAATACATTTGATGTAACATTGGTTTCGTCACAGCATTTGAAAACATTTTTTTTTACCTCCTCTCTGAACCGAGCCCAGAACTGCTCCCTAGTCTTGGTCTTCTCCACCTGGCCTCTCCCTCTCCTCTCCTTCTCCTTGATGTTGAATGCCCCCAGACCCATTGGGTCATCGAGGTCCTGGTGGAGTTGGCTCAGAAATTACCCTGGGGGCTGGGAATCAGCAGAATTATTTTATGGCAAGCAGTGATGCCATTGTCACAGGGACCTACAACACAATAGTTATTTTGCTTGAAGTTATTATAATGAAGTGTCAGTAGTTCTTAAATATTTAATTGAGTCGTGCTGTTAAACTGAGACATTTGCACACGTTTGAACATGAAGATAGAAAATAATGTACCTGCTCTTTTATGGCCAGGAAGTTTACCTCCTCCTTTTGGAATACCTTTGAAAGCCATGTCAGGTGAGGCAGCATGTCCGCCTGCAGGTAAAGTGCTGCCACAAATATGTACAGTTAGAAAGGTTTCACTCCACAATGATACATGAATTGACAATACAAAACAGGTTTTAAAAGCCACATTGTGGACCATTCAAATAAGAGTTTTGAGACACTGAAAGCAGTAATAGCAACATAGTACATTAATTTAATTTCGAGTCCACTACAATCTATAATACATGTAGGCCTACCTGCAGGTGGCACAGAAAGCATAGAGGCCCTAAGCAGTTGGTCACCTGTTCACCTCCACCTCCTCAGACTATGCAGCCAACACTGCGCTGAGGTTTCGCTGAAGATTAGCCACGGCCAGGTGCTGGGACAGCCAGCGAACATTCTTCACTTCCTACAAAATACATTTATTTTGAGTGTAGATGCAGTAGGTAAACAAGATGAAACCAGAGTAGCCAAGTGAAGAAATGTGATGCATAACCTTACCTTTCGCTGAAGCAGCTTTTAAGACTTCTGTCTTCTTACTGCTTTTGGCAAATTAACTATGAAGCTGCTGCAGGTGCTCCTTGAAAGTGTCCATATAGGAGACCTCAGCTGATGCATCTTTACAGGCCAGAGCAAGGCGGTGGGCAGCACAAGCCACAGACACCATCCACGGGAAGGCATCCTTTAGCTGTTTTGCCACACCACTATGTTGTCGTGTTCGAAGACGAGGAAAATTATTTGTATCACAAGAACTACCGTAAAAATAGTAATTCTAAGACTTTGTGTTGTGTCCATACCAGTCATCACTGCAGCCCCATCAGTGCCCAGGCCGTACAATCTCTCTGTTGGTATCTTTTTGATGTGCAGCACCTCCTCGATGGCAGCAATGATGGTGTCTGCCTTGCCATCAGGGACTGACACCAGGTCCAGGAACTGGTTGTAAAGTTGAACCTCTTGGTCCATGTATCTGGAAAACATTCAAAAATCCACACACATTATTAGTCATGTGACTGTAGAATATCACTATTAAAAATAATTTTGTAACACTTATTGAAATAATACCTGACATGTAAATCCAGCTGCTTATTAGTTGCCATTTCTGTAGTTTCATCAGCGTCCAGGCCAATGGCTACTGATGTCTGGATGTCATGACATGGAGGATAGGCTCCTCCACAAGTTGAGCCAGAATCTTAAACATTTCGTCCACTATTATGTGGGACCTGTAGTTTGTGTTCCTGTCAATCTTTAAGTAAATGAGAACAATGTGAAATAAGTCTGGTGACATTTAAATATCAAGTGAAGAAAACATGAGCAAAAACACAGAATTGTGGAGCACTCATTCACCTTGAGCTTTGTGAAATAGTCACAAGCAACCCAGCAATTCAGCAAGGTCCAGCAGTTTTGGGAAGTTTGTGTGATGGGCCTGCTCCCGCTTTGTTAGATGGAGCAGACATTTAAAACCCCCAATGACGGCCTCGTGCTCAAGCACTCAAGCACTCAACCATGACTGAGGAACCTGTGAACAGCAACAGACATAATGCGTTATTATTGAGCCACGATTAGTGCACAACCTGAGACATCTTTTACATTAGAAGACATTTTGAGAAATGGAAGGATCCAATACAACAATCTTTACCTTTTGCCAGCATTGCATGAGCCCTCATACTTTCCATGTGGCGCCCTGTCCCTGGGTGCCGGTTAATATAGTCCAGCTGTAGTTATGTAGAGTGTAGTTTAGTGGAATTACTGGTGGCTGGAGCAATACCTATTACAGATAGCAAGCATTACAACACTACACATAATGCTATAGACTAGTACAGACTAAATATGCAGAAACATTTTTAGCCCTTAGCCTAATTATTGAAATATGACTAACCATGTGGTGTATTATATAGCCACGGCTTCAGTCTGTCAATTTCAAGACACTTTGGGTCCTATCCGGATTGCCGGTGGTGCGCACATGGACTTACTACTCACTCCTCTCCTTTTATCTCCCCTCCTGGCTCTCGCCTTTCCTCTGTTTCACTCTGCTCTCCTCTCTCCTTTTCTCGTTCCATCTCCCCTCTTGGCTCTCTCCTCTGCTCCATTCTGTCCCTCATACATCCCTACCCCACTCTGAATTCTGCCTCTTCTCTGTCTAGTAAAGTAAGCCATACACTTGTTATAAAAACGATAGCTTAAGCTTTTAAAGAGTTAGCTAACTAAAGAAAGTTTATTTAATTCAGGCTGATTTCACATTAGCTAGCTAAGTTAACATTAGCTGATGGTCTTGTCCCTGCTCCCTCTCTTTCACTGCTGTGGCTGGAAATATTTCAATAAACTCATCTGAGAAAGATAAAAATCTAATCGAAGACAGATAAATGTAACTATATTGCTTGCACTTGATACAGTTCCAAATGAATTTGCTAGCTAACTTGCAAGACTAGTAACGTTAGTTAACCATGTTTCTGTCATCAACATACTTGTGGATATTGGATAGCTAATTGCCGTTACAATTGTGGCAGCAATATTATAGATCTAAATTATGTTAGTAGAGTTTTTAGGTTATAGATAGCTTATGTAGTTAACTAGTTGGCTAGGTAACGTTAGTCAAATTAACGTACCTTTCTTGTAGTTTCTCGTGCAGGTGCACGCTGAGGTGATTCAAGTGAATTTTATTTCATGCCACAGAGCTTCTGTATTGCGCACTAGTCACTCCCACACTGGTCCCTGGCATTCCGTTTCTCTGCAGGTGTATGGGGGGTGATAAGTGCATGAATTAAGCATTGGGAAGCTACTGATACCTCTCATCAAGTCACCGAACGTCTTCCTATCACCATAAAATACCGCCATGAATTAACATGGACTGTCAATGGAAAAACATTTTTTTGTAAGGCGTCAAACTGCTGATGGGTTCACGTCATGTTCATGTCACGTGACACGTACACGTCATGTAGACGTAGTAAGACGTTGGTATGACGACATGTTAGTTACATGCAGGCATCACACAGACATTAGTAAGGTGTTGGTATCATGTCATATCAGTCAGATGTTCAATGGTAGGCGACAGTGGTACGGTTGCCTAGGCTTAATTCTGGCACGTATCACCCCCCATACAGGTGCATTCTGAAGTGATTCAAATGCAGTCTTTATCAAGCACTGGTCACTCACACACTGGTACGCTGTGTTTCTTGAGTTGTAGGCTGCCTGATGCGTAACAAATCTTTAGTACTGCATTTCCCAGGAGCCAAAGAAGATTTGACCACTTCCGGAAAGCTTCACGTGAACAAACGTCGCCAGTGGCGCGCCAAGAAGAAAAGTTGTGGAGAAGGCGGCTACCATTAGTGGTCATTTCATATACTGGCTAAAATACTGTATATCACAATATTTTTATATGTTTGGACATTTTATGTCATACCCACTCATACAAAACGACATGTAACCATTTGCCAACATGCCTTTTCAAGGAAAGGTACGTTTCTCTAAGTCTATTCTGCTTGGTAGCTAACGTTAGCTAGCTAAATTAGAATGCTCTGAGTCTGGTTCAATTGCACGACGACAACAACGTTCTATTGATTCTTTCATAGAGGGGTTTTCCCACGATTCATGTTTAGTGACTGGCTTCATTATACTTTAGTAACTCACCAAAGGGAATGTTGATAGAGTGCAGAGCAATTTTCTCTGCATGTGCAGGTTGTCGTTTCTCTAAAATACGAAATAAACTAATTTTGAGCACGCCAGAATAACCTGGGATGCGGATGCATCTGTTAGTGCAGATCCGATGCTTACACATGGACCAGAGTTATCTAGTTAACTAGCCAGCTAACGAGACAGTTTAATTAAATATCAACTTTGCAGTGTTTTACATATGAAGTAATTTATTTTTCAGCGCAAAAGATATTCCAAGGACATAAAGTATATGTTCTTTCCTGATGTCAAAGTTGGTGTCAGAAAAGTGGGACGAGGGCCTTCAATCACTGACAGTTCTGCTACCAAGTCCTGGGAGAGTTGTGGAGACAGCTTTTTGGACACTCCTGTGATAAAGGTGGGTAATGCACACAGACTATATGATCTAGAAGCAGTCTGAACTACTGTACTTCATGTTGTCATTCCAATTAATCTCCATCATTCTGAGTTGCGCATATTGCTTCAAACATATCAATGTGGATTTATTTTAGAACCTAAGTTCGTCTGGGAAGAAATGGCGAGCTGTACGACGACTGGCACAGTCACCGGCACAAGGTATTGTAAACAATAGTTGAATAGTCAACAATACGGTTGGGCGATATTATTATTCTTGGTCTATCGCCGATTGACAGCCATCTTCGATGGTGACGACATCGCAATGTGACAGACGATCGTTTAGCCTATTTTAACAGACGACCGTTTAGCCTATTTTAAGTTGACTGGCGTCCCTATCTGCTATAGCCTATTTCAATAAATATGTACAGAACGCCACAGCGGAATGGAGGCTCAAAAGTTTTTCAAGGGTTTTTCTTTATTTGACTATTTTCTACATTGCAGAACAGTAGTGAAGACATCAAAACTATGAAATAACACCTATTGAATCATGTAGTAACCTTTTTTTTTTTAAACAAATCAAAATATGTTTTATATTTGAAATTCTTCAAAGTAGCCACCCTGCCTTGATGACAGCTTTGCACACTCTTGGCATTCTCTGAACCTGCTTCATGAGGAATGCTTTTCCAACAGTCTTGTTCCCAAATATGCTGAGCACTTGTTGGCTGATTTTCCTTCACTCCAACTCATCCCAAACCATCTTAATTGGGTTGAGTTTGGTTGATGGTGGAGGCCAGGTCATCTGATGCTGCACTCCATCACTCTCTATAAACTGCGTGTACAAAACATTTCCATGTCATAGACTGACCAGGTGAATTTAGGTGATTGCTATGATCCCTTATTGGTGTCACTTGTTAAATCCACTTCAATCAGTGTAGCTGAAGTGGTGGAGACAGGTTAAAGAAGGATTTGTAGGCCTTGAGACAATTGAGACATGGATTGTGTCTATGTGCCATTTAGAGGGTGAATGGGCAAGACACAATATTTAAGTGCCTTTGAACGGGGTATGGTAGTAGGTGCAGGGGCACCGGTTTGTGTCAAGAACTGCAACGCTGCTGGGTTTTTCAAGCTCAACAGTTTCCTGTGTATCATGAATGGTCCACCACCCGAAGGACATCCAGCCAACTTGACACAACTGTGAGAAGCATTGGAGTCAACATCTCAAAGTTGTTTGAATATCCTAAAAACACAAGGTAGCCAAACTAATGATTAGCAAGAACAAACAATATCAATAGCCTATTGAAAAATCGAATGACAAGTTTAATCAATTTAAGTTTATTAAGAAGGAAATGATCCGTGCAGGGCGGAAAAATTCCTCCATGCCAGGTTGAAAACCAAATGACCAATCCTCCTACAAAACCTATCATAAAAGCTTTAAGACAAGGTCAAGTAATGAACGGTAGCCTATTTCCCAAATATTGTGATAGCCTAAGGTGTCCAAAAGTTGCCACTTTCAAAAAGAACAAGAATGAAAGTTTGAGTCTATAGGCATAGGCTTTTCTCAATCGGTTTTATGAGAGATCCAGAGATTAAACAATGTTAAGACAGGCGGATTACTCAAATAAAGCAAATATTATCAAGTTCTGAAGACGCTAGACTTTTAGCTTTTATCCAACCCATGATTTATAGCCTTGCCTAACTCACTACGGCAAGGCAATGCGTTCCTCATCGGAGGCGGACACGCACAAACCTGTTTCATGCTGAAGCTCCACCAGAAAGGAATATTAGAAAATATTTGCCTGCACATAGCCTCTGTCCAGGGTTTCAACAACATTCTCTTTTGTCATGATTCGTCTAGTTGTAGAATGCAATTTCACACTATAGCCCAACAGTGGTTAAACTGAGTTTAAAATAACAAAAATATTTGGTTGGCCAATAGGGGGCGATACCATTGCATATCAATGTTTTATGAGTACCTAATCACAATGGGACAACAATGCTTCATGATGTTTACTTGTCATTTGTGTCTGTGTCTCTAGTGATAACTAACTTGTCAAATGCATTCTACTATACTGATTTAAAATACCTATTGGAAGGTTCTATAAGTGCCTGATGCAAAACTATACGAATGCATCTTCATCTGTCATTGACAATCCATTATTACTGAAATTACTTTATTATTATCCATGAACATCCATTAAAACTTTGTATCGCATGAGACTGACTGTCTTTGTCCTTGTCCACCTGTGTGTCCAGTGCAGTGCAGTGGTCTGCGGTGTGATGAGGACCCAGTGCACATCGCCTGGAGCTCCAGTGAGAGTGAGCTGTCTGACAGTGAGCCCCAAGGCCAGCAGCCTCCTCCAACTCCCCCCAGCAGCATTGTGGCTCAGGTGCACCGCGGGCCCCGGAGACCAGGAGCCCCCATCCAGTCCTACAGCCGAGCCCAGCGCATGCTCAGCACTGAAACAGGTACTTGAGACGGGTGCAATGTTTAGTGCTCTGTTTGCATTCAGCTTGCATTGTATGACACAATCTATGGTTCGTATTTTGATTTCAATATGTATTTGTCTTCAAATGGCATTCAGAGAATATTCGTCAATGCCTCCTCGTCAGTGCAAAAACTGCAGTCGAAAAGGTTGTAATTAAGAATGGAATATTCTGTAGGGATGGGGGAAAAATGTATTCACTAGAGTATTGCAATATTATTTTTTCAGATTTTATATCGGTACTGTGATACTTTTTTCCCTGGGTAGTTAATGTTAGCTAGCACTATAGTCGGCTGTACCTGCACCAACATTTTTTGTTGTTGTTGGGGACCAACTTTTATTTAGTTTGTAATCTTTTCAGAAGGGGGGTACAGGTATAACATCCAAAGTCATATTCATTCAGATATATTCATATATTTTTGCGTTTTGATATTTTCTTGTACCTGTGGGCTGCCACAAAAACAAAACAAAAATATGAGAAATGCAAATAAAGAACAGTATCAACAGTTTTGTATTATTTTGTATGCAAGGAAAATAAACAAAGTCTCCCCCTCCCCAACCCATTCCTCCCCTCAGTCCCCATTGCAATGTGTTATTGTTAAATATAGAAGTCATGACCTGCCATTTTGTTTCCTAGTTGCATAGTTTTTCAATTTTGCGCCTAATAGAAATTATGTGAGAAATTATAGGGCCAAAGCGTAAAGATTTTAAATGCAATTGCATGTTAAACTTTGGTGACCATGATTTAAAAAGGAGCTGTTTTTTTTCTCAATCTCAACTTGTGAAGCGTGCCTCCCATTCACCATTCGGATTCATAGGCTATAGCCAGCCTACCATTGACTATCAACGCGTCACCCACCACTTTACAACTTGAGCTTGAGGCAGCATAATTGTTTGAAACCTGAACCTTTTTACTTTAAGTCCAATAATGAGGCATTTCTTACATTATTTCAAAGTAGCCTTTCGAAAATCCATCCATAGAAACATGGAGGCAATTTTTTTATAGAGACTTCCTCATGCCATTAAACAGCATTTCTCTCCTGTTTATATTAGTTTTCCAATCAACTTTAGTTCGTTTTCCAGAAGCCAAAGAAACAATCCTAGTCTTATTAGCAACCCATGCTAGTTGTTGCTATTAGATTTCCACTCTTTCTAAATTTCTAGCAGAGATTTTCATCTGTCACATATGGAACCGCTCGCATTAGGTGTGCAGTTTAGAACTGTGTTTTCCGCGGTTTGCATTTTGGCAAATGTTTACAAATTACGTTTTATTAGCTGCTTCAATACAGGAGTTACATGTTCAGTAATGGGCTATAGCCATTATTGTGGCGCAGTGGTCTAAGGCACTGCATCTCCGTGCAAGAGGCGTTACTACAGTCCCTGGTTCGATTCCAGGCTCTATCACATCCGGCTGTTATTGGGAGTTCCAAAGGGCAGCGCACAATTGGCCCAGCGTCGTCCGGGTTTGGCCTGGGTAGGCCGTCATTGTAAATAATACATTTTTCTTAACTGACTTGCCTTGCTCAGTTAGTCGGCAGCAAAATTGACCGAAATGTGGATGCCTATCTCTTACCTTTCCATATACATTTTGAAAACGCACTGTGGATTTTATCCCAAGAGCCGGAAGGGTGAGACATGGGAAGCATTGAGCTCATGAAATTAAACCGGGGCAATATATTGATTTTCACAATAGAAATTCTTCTGGTAAGAGTGACTGGGATTAGAGGTCGACCGATTATGATTTTTCAACGCCGATGCCGATTATTGGAGGACCAAAAAAGCCGATACCGATTAATCGGCCGTTTTTGTAATAGTGACAATTACAACAATACTGAATTAACACTTATTTTAACTTAATATAATACATCAATAAAATCAATTTAGCCTGAAATAAATAATGAAACATGTTCAATTTGGTTTAAATAATGCAAATACAAAGTGTTGGAGAAGAAAGTAAAAGTGCAATATGTGCCATTTAAGAAAGCTAACGTTTAAGTTCCTTGCTCAGAACATGAGAACCTATGAAAGCTGGTAGTTCCTTTTAACATGAGTCTTCAATATTCCCAGGTAAGATGTTTTAGGTTATAGTTATTATAGGAATTATAGGACTATTTCTCTCTATACGATTTGTATTTCATATACCTTTGACTATTGGATGTTCTTATAGGCACTTTTGTATTGCCAGTGTAACAGTATAGCTTCCGTCCCTCTCCTCGCTCCTACCTGGGCTCGAACCAGGAACACATCAACAACAGCCACCCTCGAAACAGCGTTACCATGCAGAGCAAGGGGAACAACTACTCCAAGTCTCAGAGCGAGTGACGTTTGAAACGCTATTAGCGCGCACCCTGCTAACTAGCTAGACATTTCACATCGGTTACACCAGCCTAATCTTGGTAGTTGATAGGCTTGAAGTCATAAATGGCGCAATGCTTGAAGCACAGTGAAGAGCTGCTGGCAAAACGCACGAAAGTGCTGTTTGAATGAATGCTTACGAACCTGCTGCTGCCTTCCACCGCTCACTCAGACTGCTCAAATCATTGACTTAATTATAATATAATAAACACACAGAAATATGAGCCTTTGGTCATTAATATGGTCGAATCCGGAAACTATCATCTCGAAAACAAAACGTTTTTTTCTTTCAGTGAAATACGGAACCGTTCCGTATTTTATGTAACGGGTGGCATCCCTAAGTCTAAATATTCCTGTTACATTGCACAACTTTCAATGTTATGTCATAATTACGTAAAATTCTGGCAAATTAGTTCACAATGAGCCAGGTGGCCCAAACTGTTGCATATACCCTGACTCTGCGTGCAATGAACGCAAGAGAAGTGACACAATTTCACCTGGTTAATATTGCCTGCTAACCTGGATTTCTTTTAGCTAAATATGCAGGTTTAAAAATATATACTTCTGTGTATTGATTTTAAGAAAGGCATTGATGTTTATGGTTAGGTACAGTCGTGCAACGATTGTGCTTTTTTTCGCGAATGCGCTTTTGTTAAATCATCCCCCGTTTAGCGAAGTTGGCTGTCTTTGTTAGGAGGAAATAGTCTTCACAGTTCGCAACAAGCCAGGCGGCCCAAACTGCTGCATATTGCCTGACTCTGTTGCAGAGGTGACACATTTTCCCTAGTTAAAAGAAATTCATGTTAGCAGGCAATATTAACTAAATATGCAGGTTTAAAAATATTTACTTGTGTTTTGATTTTAAGAAAGGCATTGATGTTTATGGTTAGGTACACGTTGGAGCAACGTGTACCTAAGCGATTATATGCAACGCAGGACAGGCTAGATAAACTAGTAATATCATCATCCATGTGTAGTTAACTAGTGATTGTGATTGATTGTTTTTTATAAGATAAGTTTAATGCTAGCTAGCAACTTACCTTGGCTTCTTACTGCATTCGCGTAACAGGCAGGCTCCTATTGGAGCGCAATGTAAAGCAGGTGGTTAGAGCGTTGGACTAGTTAACCATAAGTTTGCAAGATTGAATCCCCGAGCTGACAAGGTAAAAATCTGCCGTTCTGCCCCTGAACAAGGCAGTTAACCCACCGTTCCTATGCCGTCATTGATAATAAGAATGTGTTCTTAACTGACTTGCCTAGTTAAATAAAGGTGGAGGGAAAAAAAGAATCTGCGTTCAAAAATGCCGATTTCCGATAGTCATGAAAACTTGAAATCGGCCCTAATTAGTCGGCCATTCCGATTTAATCGGTCGACCTCTAACTGGGATGTTATTCCATCTACTGAGTTTTGATTTAAGTTATTTGAGTGTTCTGTTAAGTTTTTGGCAATGGTTTTATCTAAAGAAGGATATATCTATTCCTAAATATTTAAAATGGGAAACTATTGGGATTCCATTAGAGCTGACCCCATTTAGTCGACTGGTAGATAGATTTTCTTTTTTTGTCGAGCAGTAGCATATATATATAATGAATTTTTTTATATATATATATATATATATATATATATATAAAATCGAAATAATCTGGCACATGAGACACCTTTCTGATTTACGCCTGTCTTTGTGGACTAATCCATTGCTGAGTCCGTTGGGATGGTACACCAGTATCACCAGTAGTGTATTTACCATTAATTACAATCATTTATAATCTACAATGTTTGTTAGGTTGCTGTAATTTCTGTTAATGCATTCAATATATTATTACAGTGTTAGTATTGTCCTTGTACGAATGTACAAGTTGTTTGCAGAGCGCATAACCTAGGCTACACATTTGAGCAAATTTTTATTCCATTTACTAGTTTTCAGTTTAATTAATTGTCTTTTTGCTTGGAGCGCTTCTGTCAATCTTGAGTAAGGACACACACCTGATTACGCATAGAAGTAGGTCTAGGCTACCTGGCCTGTGTGCAAATGTAGGCCTATAAATGTGCTGATTTGGCTTAACTCACCACCACCGTTAAGCTTCTCAGATAAAACATTTCTTTGCCTCAAACAGCAAGTGAAAGTCTGTTTTTACACCCTTGAGAACGACAAGTTCCTAAACGTAGCCTATTTGAAAAATCTTTCCAACTCTCTCCCTTTCGATAACCACTCAGCATAAAAGGGGAAAAAAATGTAATAAAATAGGCCTACCTGATTACTTCTTATCCTTGCACTAATAGCCTACAACTGTGTCTGTCAGGAGATCATCACTGGCTCATGAAACTGAGGGTCCAGAATATTTTATGCAATGTTGCAAGTTTGCTAGCACAGCCTTTGGGCTGGACCAAGTTAATTGTTGATACAATGTTTCAAGTTCCTTGCATATAGGCCATGTGTAGCCAATGTGATTTATGAGCTATTTATTTTTATCAGGATATTTTTTACCTGTGGGCTGCAATGTTTTTATTTGTTGGCTTTACGTAGGCAATGTTTTCATATTGGCTATAGAAGTTAATTTTAGATGTATCATTTTCATTTACAGTGCATTCGGAAAGCATTCAGACCCCTTCCCTTTTTCCACATTTTGTTACATCACAGCCTTATTCTGAAATTGATTTAAATGATCATTTTTCCTCATCAATCTCCACACAATACCCCATAATGACAAAGCAAAAACAGGGTTTTAGAAATTTTTCCATAAAATGAAATGCCTTATTTACGTAAGTATTCAGACTCTTTGGTATGAGACTTGAAATTGAGCTCAGGTGCATCCTGTTTCCATTGATCATCCTTGATGTTCTACAACTTGATTGGAGTCCACCTGTGGTAAATTCAATTAATTGGATATGATTTGGAAAGGCGCACACCTGCCTATATAAGGTCCCACAGTTGACAGTGCATGTCAGAGCAAAAACCAAGACATGAGGTCAAAGGAATTGTCTGTAGAGCTCTGAGACAGGATTGTCATTTGGGGAAGGGTACCAAAACATTACTGCAGCATTGAAGGTCCCCAAGAACACAGTGGCTTCCATCATTCTTAAATGGAAAAGTTTGGAACCACCAAGACTCTTCCTAGAGTTTGCAGAGATGGTTGTCCTTCTGGAAGACTTCAATCTTGGTTTCATCAGACCAGAGGATATTGTTTCTCATGATCTGAGAGTCCTTTAGGTTCCTTTCGGCAAACTCCAAGCGGGCTGTCATGTGCCTTTTACTGAGGAGTGGCTTCCTTCTGGCCAGTCTACCATAAAGGCCTGATTGGTGGAGTGCTGCAGAGATGGTTTACCTTCTGGAAGGTTCTCCTATCTCCACAGAGGGACTCTGGAGCTCAGAATGACCATCAAAGTAATGAATGAAGGGGTGCCAATAATTGTGGCACAAATATATTAGAGAAAAATATTTGTTGTATGATAATGAATTTTTTTCTTTCAATTTTTTTTACTTCAAATAAAGGTTTGAATTTTGTGAATATTTTGAATGAAAGACTAGGAGGATAAACAGCACAGATTTTTTTTTTCACTGCCCCTTTTGCTCATATTTACTAATGGTGCCAATATTAGTGGAGGGCACTGTTTGCAAATAAGGCTTTTTTGTTTTTAATACATTTTCCAAAATTTCTTAACCTGTTTTCGCATTTTCATTATGGGGGATTGTGTGTAGATTGAGGATTTACAAAAAAAAATTAATCCATTTTAGAATAAGGCTGAAACATAACCAAATGTGGAAAAAGGGAAGCGGTCTGAATACTTCTAGAATGCACTAATATATGGAAAAATACATGTAAAAATGTTGGCCAATTGATTGGTCGAAAGAACAAATGACTTTCGGGCGACCAAAATTGTTTTTAGTCGGGGCGAGCCCTTGATTCCATAAGTACAAGTGGGGTTCTCTGTTGGGTACTTGAGTGGGAGGGAGTAGGGTTAGATTTATTTTTATAACTTGAGATGGAGCAGAATTTGTCTATGATCTTCAAAGCGTCTGGGAGAGATTGAGATACATTGTCTAGATAAAGTAAGATGCCGTCGGCGTATAATGAGATGACGTGATCTGTAGACTTTAAAGATATTGGTGTAATCTGCCTGGGCAAGGGGCTCCATAGACAATAGAAATAGTGCAGGTGAGATGGGATCACCTTTCCTGCTACTTCTATTTATTCTGAACAGGATGGTTGAGGGATTAACCTTTTAGTATTTTAATCATATTAATGAATTTGGAGCTAAGTCCCATATGTTCTGAAACCGACCAAAGATATGACCATTGTTGCCTATCAAAAAGTTTGTTCTGTGTCCAGAGAGAGAACTGCTCAAAGAGCTTTGGTTTCTGATGAAGCATGTTACATATGTAATAGATGAAGGAGGTTATCTGAGGAGAATCGATTTTGGTCTGTACATACCATTTTGGTTAAGGAAGTTTCGAGACGGGCTGACAGAATTTTAGAAAATTCATTTTGAGTAAGAGTGGACCTAATTAGTTCCAAAATGTTAAATGGACCTCAGGAGGAATTCCTTTCCAAACAGGTGATTTTGCCTTTATTCATGCTATCCATTGCCCTTTTGAGTTCATGTTGAGAGTAGAATAGTTCTTATTGTTTAAAAAGGACTCAATCTGGCTTGGTGTGGATTTACAATCAGAGGTGTATAATTCTTTATAGAAACCGGAGAATCTTTGGGTGATTTAAATTGGGTTCTGATAGTAATTCACCTGATTTCAGATTCAATGGTTGCAATATCCACAGATTGATCATTACTCCCTAGCTTGTTGGCCAGTATACGAATGGGATGTGTACCATGGGAGTATTGGAGAGCCAATAATATACACCTGCACTAGACTACTGTCAATAAAATTTGCAGTAAACATGTACAAGTTAAACTTCTAAACAGATATTTATATTATTGTGGAAGTGTTTATTCATATCCTTGACTTGCGCAACATAAGCTCCCACAGTGCTTATAAGCGGGAACAAAAAATACATGTTTCCTATGAAAAGAATAACTCACATTTGTATATGCTAAAAATGACAAAATAAATAAAGCAAACAAAATAAGTATAAAATTAACCAAATAAATTACAGTGCAAATAAGTTTAAGGCACACAACAGAATATTGTAGCCTAGGCTACATTTATTTAGAATAAGACGCATCTGTGAATACAGGCTTTGAAAATGATAAAAAGTGCTGTTTAATCAGCTTCTTGATATGCCACACCTGTCAGATGGATGGATTATCTTGGCAAAGGAGAAATGCTCACCAACAGGGATGTAAACACATTTTGAGAGAAATAAGCTTTTTTTGCGTATGGAACATTTCTGGGATCTTTTTATTTCAGCTCATGAAACATGGAACCAACACTTCACATGTTGCGTTTATATTTTTATTCAGTGTAGCTGGCAAACATTTTGTTGTGCATTTCGTACAGTGATTAGATAATCTGGCGCATGCTGCACAACAAATGACTCACAAGGCTCCGGTCTCTACTTTGTTTGCTTGAAACAAACAATATGTGATTGGGGACTACCGTAAGCTTCATAATAATGTGATAGGTGAAGTGAAGAACGCAATGTTCTTTACCTCCTAACTTATTACACAAGTTGACTGCAAGTATTTACTTAAGTAGCTACAAATATTAAAATGTCTTAAACGTAAAATAAATAGTTTAAATAGTATTGAAAAACCATCCTGTGGCTTTATTCCCAAATACCCAGGTATACGCTATACCACCCAGGTCTACCAGTTTGTACAAATGGTTCTCTGTTCTATGTGCGTCGTTTTGGAGCGGATGTGTTTCTTGGAGCATTGCTATCCATCAATGGTTTCTTGCTAGAATATCAAGACAGCTGGAACATTTGATAGGATTATTAAGGCCTTTCTAATGTCACGAGAGAATAGCTAGTTTTGCCATTGTGTTCCTAATGTTTGGTTTATTATTATTATGATAGTAATAAAGTAAAACATGAAATAATTTACCACTTCAGACCTTTACAGTTGTTGGCAGAAAATGGAAACAAAAAGACGAGCAATATGCAAGTCCAATGCGTAAACAGTCAAAAATATGATAGCTGTAGAAGCAATAGCACTTAATCCATTATCTTAATTTATTATTAGCAATATGATTTGAATGACCTTAAACATTAAATGTGGCCTCCCTTAAAAAAAACAAGAACAAGAAAGAAGGTATGTGCGAAAAGGGAAGTATATCCTCGAGATTGTATATAATAATTCACTATTGACTGTAGGGCACGTCCTCCTTGGAAGATACATTCAGTATCCCATGTTGGACTGGCCATCTCTCCTTGCCAGTAGCAAAATAATCTATCTAAAACAATTTGTAGGGACATACCTACCAACTTATGTTTCCATATTTAGTTAGCCCAAATGGATTCAATGTGCTGTAGCCACACAGGAAAGCAGTCCCAGTATGTATGACACCTCCATATATTGTTCATTAAACCCTCTTTGGGCTAGGGGGCAGTATTTTCACGTCCGGATGAAAAGCGTGCCCAAAGTAAACTGCCTGCTACTCAGGCCCAGAAGCTAGGATATGCATATTATTAGTAGATTTGGATAGAAAACACTCTGAAGTTTCTAAAACTGTTTGAATAATGTCTGTGAGTATAACAGAATTGATTTGGCAGGCGAAACACCGCGCACAATCCATCCATGGGAATTTTTTTTGGAGCTCAATCTGTTTTCCATTAGTTTTCTATGGCAATCCCTTTTTAATAGAAATATGCTTGCAGTTCCTATGGCTTCCACTAGATGTCAACAGTCTTTAGAAATTGGTTGATGGTTTTCCTTTGAGAAATGAAGAAGTTGCCCTGTTATTTTCGTGTCACTCCAGGTGCACTCTGTTTTGATGCGCACGACCTGGAACGTGCTTCACTTTGTTTTCATCCGGTATTGAGCACAGTATTTCCCGTCTTAAATTTGTTAGATTAATTACGTTTTCGGATACATACATTTGGATTAGGAACGTTGTTTGGACAAAGTTTACAGTTAACTTATTAGATACTTTGTAGGCATGTTGGGCGAGTTGGAACCGGTGTTTTTCTGAATCAAACGCGCCAAATAAATTGACATTTTGGGGATATAAAGAAGCAAATTATTGAACAAAAGGACCTTTTGTGATGTTTATGGGACATTTTGGAGTGCCAACAGAAGAAGATCTTCAAAGGTAAGGCATGAATTATATAATTATTTCTGACTTTTGTGTAGCACCTGCCTGGTTGAAATGTGATTTTCATGTGTTGGTATGCTGGGCGCTGTCCTCAGATAATTGCATGGTCTGCTTTCACCGTAAAGCCTTTTTGAAATCTGACACTGTGGCTGGATTAACAAGAAGTTAATCTTTAAGCCGATGTAAAACACTTGTATGCTTTTTGAATTCTTATTATGAGTATTTCTGTTTTTGAATTTGGTGCGCTGCAATTTCACTGGGTGTTGTCCAATCAGTCCCGCTAAAGGGATTGGCGCGCGACGGGATCCATAAGAAGTTTTAACTGGCTTTTTTCCCATCATTGTCTAAATGGCCTGGATCATAGGCAATATCATTTTAACTAGTTCAATGGTCAGCAATAATTGTAATATTGTTCCTTGTACCCTAACATGAGTGGGTGTCCTCATTGTCTTATACTGTGGGCAACATCAGGGCAGAGGTCCAAAATGTTAATCAGTGGCATGGGACCCAACTTCTCCTGCCCGAACAGTTCATAGAAAAGACTACTCATGAAGGTCAAAACTCTAGTTCTTCTCATCCTATACAGGGGGTGGAAAAAAGTATTTGATCCCCTGCTGATTTTGTACATTTGCCCACTGACAAAGAAATGATAAGTCTATCATTTTAATGGTAGGTTTATTTGAACAGTGAGAGACAGAATAACAACAACAAAAAATCCAGAAAAACGCATGTCAAAAATGTTATAAAAGGATTTGCATTTTAATGAGGGAAATAAGTATTTGACCCCTCTGCAAAACATGACTTAGTACTTGGTGGCAAAACCCTTGTTGGCAATCACAGAGTTCAGAACCTTCAGCTCCCTCCACAGATTTTCTATGGGGTTAAGGTCTGGAGACTGGCTAGGCCACTCCAGGACCTTAATGTGCTTCTTCTTGAGCCACTCCTTTGTTGCCTTGGCCGTGTGTTTTGGGTCATTGTCATGCTGGAATACCCATCCACGACTCATTTTCAATGCCCTGGCTGAGGGAAGGAGGTTCTCACCCAAGATTTGACGGTACATGGCCCCGTCCATCTTTCCTTTTGATGCGGTGAAGTTGTCCTGTCCCCTTAGCAGAAAAGCACCCCCAAAGCATAATGTTTCCACCTCCATGTTTGACGGTGGGGATGGTGTTCTTGGGGTCATAGGCAGGATTCCTCCTCCTCCAAACACGGCGAGTTGAGTTGATGCCAAAGAGCTCCATTTTCGTCTCACCTGACCACAATACTTTCACCCAGTTGTCCTCTGAATCATTCAGATGTTCATTGGCAAACTTCAGACGGGCATGTATATATGCTTTCTTGAGCAGGGGGACCTTGCGGGCATTGAAGGATTTCTGTCCTTCACGGTGTAGTGTGTTACCAATTGTTTTCTTGGTGACTATTGTCCCAGCTGCCTTGAGATCATTGACAAGATCCTCCCGTGTAGTTCTGGGCTGATTCCTCACCGTTCTCATGATCGTTGCAACTCCACGAGGTGAGATCTTGCATGGAGCCCCAGGCCGAGGGAGATTGACAGTTCTTTTGTGTTTCTTGCATTTTCGAATAATCTCACCAACTGTTGTCAACTTCTCACCAAGCTGCTTGGCGATGGTCTTGTAGGCCATTCCAGCCTTGTGTAGGTCTACAATCTTGTCCCTGACATCCTTGGAGAGCTCTTTGGTCTTGGCCATGGTGGAGAGTTTGGAATCTGACTGATTGATTGCTTCTGTGGACAGGTGTCTTTTATACAGGTAACAAGCTGAGATTAGGAGCACTCCCTTTAAGTGTGCTCCTAATCTCAGTTTGTTACCTGTATAAAAGACACCTGGGAGCCAGAAATCTTTCTGATTGAGAGGGGGGTCAAATACTTATTTCCCTCATTTAAAATGCAAATCAATTTAAAACATTTTTTACATGCATTCTTCTGGATTTTGTTGTTGTTATTCTGTCTCTCACTGTTCAAATAAACCTACCATTAAAATTATAGACTGATCATTTCTTTGTCAGTGGGCAAACGTACAAAATCAGCAGGGGATCAAATACTTTTTTCCCTCACTGTAGCTTGTTTTCCATCTTCTTCTTTAATGTTTTAAATGGCGAGCCAACATGTTTTGGGCACTTATCTCAAAGTCGTTTTTCATGGCTCTCTTTTCACTCTTCAGCAGACAGTGAGAAATATGTTTGGAACATTAAATCTCAGTAAATTCGCAGCATTGAATCACAATACATATAGAGTCGTGATGCATACAATCGCAATACCTATCGTATCGGTACCTAAGTATCGTGATATCATATTGTGATGTCCCCAGCAATTAACAACCCTAATATTCTGTGCATGTTCATTATGTTATCAGCCGCATATGGTAAAAGTAACTGTCAAGTGTTTCCAGATTTCTATAAAGTAATTAATTGCAAAATGAGTTAATTTTCCTTCCAAAAAATTGTAATTATTTTTGTTAAAAAGCAGCTTTTCTGTGTTTGAATGATGTGGGCCCAACCCAACAACAGAATGTTGTCGGCGTATACCGGTAATTACAAATATTAATCTGAGAAGACCGCTGATTAGCCAGCTAAGCCTCCTCAGGGAGGATGACATGTTCTATGAGGAAATGGCAAGCATTTTTGAAGCGGCCTGTTTGAGGTGTGTTTTTTTGTTTTTTTGATGATTTTTTTCTCCAATTTATGCTTAGACCACGTACGAACGAGTATAGGAAAGAGTCAACTCCATAATTTGGGTGTGAGTTAACAGAATATGAACTTTTAAAAGTGAGATTTTCACTGGACACGGTTGGTAAAAATATATATATATATATTTTTTAGATGAGCTTCCGACGATAGACACGGATAGCGATGTGGATGAGGCTGAAGATGATCAGGGAATGGAGGACGGTGTGGGGGAGATCTCTGACTGTGAGTCAGAGTCCTGCGCCCGGGAACCGAAAGAATCATCACCTAAACCTACAACTGTGAGTAAACTAGAGCTTTACTCACACTTTTCCAATACTACAAAAAACAAGATAAAATACTGTATCTATAATCACATCTATAAATACTAAACAGAAATAAATAACTCAGACATTTCACATTGTTTAAGACAAATATACTATTGCTAAAATACTGGACACAAACAATAGTTTACGGTCTACAAAAATGTACAGAGGCAAATTAAGAGCTATGGCATTATAAGAGTTTCAGCCATGTTCAATGACACTAGGTGGTGCTGTGCACCGTACAGTGCATTATTTTGTTCCCTCTGCCTTTATATGACAGTGCTGTGTTTACGATTGTCTACCCCCAGTTTAATCTAACCTCCCTTCACTCAGTATGAGTGTAAAGGTAAATATGTGCACGTGTATAGCAACATGTCAATAGCGTCATGGTGGTTTCCCGTAACACCTGTCAGTCAGTATGTCCGCAGGGCCACATGGTTTGCCCATTAGGCTACACCTGATACAAATCTGGAATATGCCCTTCCCACTCAACTCATGACGCATGTAAACACAACCTAATATACATTTAAGGAAACATGACTTCACATATATACATTTGAATGCAATATGACTATTTTATAGCACTAATCTGAACATCAACAAGGTCTAGTTAGTTATATTTTTATGATCTACCTTTTTAGATATTCTACCACTAGGTGGAGTATTCAAAAACAAACTGACAGAATAGGTCTGGCAGGCCAATACCAACACAGTACAATGCAGGGCACTTTCCTCTGTAGCTCAGTTGGTAGAGCATGGCGCTTACTATGCCAGGATAGTGGGTTCGATTTCCGGGACCATCTGTAGGTAAAATGTATGCACGCACTACTAAGTTGCTTTGAATAAAACATCTTTTACACTGAGTGTACATAACATTATGAACACGTGCTCTTTCCATGACAGACTGACAAGGTTAAAGCTATGATCCCTTATTTATGTCACTGGTTAAATCCAGGATTTTTAAGCCTTGAGACAATTGAGACATGGATTGTGTATGTGTGCCATTCAGAGCTTGAATGGACAAGACAAAATATTTAAGTGCCTTTGAACGGGGTATGATATCAGGTGCCAGGCGCACCGGTTTAATTGTGTCAAGAACCACAACGCTGCTGGGTTTTTCACGCTACACAATTTCCCGTGTGTATCAAGACTGGTCCACCACCCTAAGGACTTCCAGCCAACTTGACTCATGTGGGAACTGTGGGAAGCATTGGAGCATCCCTGTGGAAAGCTTTCTTTTGACACCTTTAGAGTCCATGCCCTTACGAATTGAGGCTGTTCTGAGGGCAAAAGGAGGTGCAACTCAATATAAGGAACATGTTTCTAATATTTTGTACACTCAGTGGTGTATATTATAAGTTCAGGTCATGTTCTAAATTGTTACAGTTCATAAGTTGACCCCAAGTGGTGTTGCTGAATGGAGCACTGTCTATGTGGGGAGAGAGTAGGGCACGTTCCAAAACGGCCAGCAGCCACTTAACCAATGTCCATGTATCAGTAAACTCAAATCTATTTCAGGTAATATACACATGTTTAACCTCATCTTTCTGGAAGGTAGAATTGTTTTGGCCTCTAAAGTTGTCTGTATTTAATTGTGGAAAGGGGGCTATTTTTTTGTGCTGCCTGACCTAGGTTGTGTTATTTACATCATGAGATACAAACAGCCTATTAGATGACACATTATATTTTGCATTCAACATTGTTAATGTTTGACATAAGTCAATCTATTATTTTTTATGGCGGAAATATGTTTATCTTTAGCCTACCTGCTCACATGTAGTGATTGAACAGGGAAAGAAGGGTGCCTTTATGTCATGTGTTCTACAGCGGAGGCTTGCATTATGTCAGTCTTCAGAAGTCATTCAGCGGTGTTTGTTAAAGGTTGGCCAGGCACCTTGAGAATGTACAAGGAGTGGTGTTCTGTTCACTCTGATGTTTTCCAAAGTTCTAGAATATTTTACTATGTGGCTTTGGGAGTGTTCAACTAGCAGCCCACCATGACATTTGATTGATCAATTAAGTCATCGTTTGGTTAAAGCTTAGAAGGTAAGGATGGAAATAATAGACTCTCACCCTCTTGAGGACTAGAGTTGTGTTGAACCCTCCAGATGAGGATTAAAGTGCCTTCAGGAAGTATTCACACCCCTTGACTTTTTCTATATTTTATTGTTACAGCTTGAATTTTAAATGAATTCAATTGAGATGTTGTGTCACTGGCCTATACACGATACCCCATAATGTCAAAGTGGAATGATGTTTTCACCAATGTTTACAAATTAATAAAAAATGAAAAGCTGAAATGTCTTGAGTCAATTAGTATTCAACACCTTTGTTATGGAAAGCCTAAATACATTCAGGAGTAAAAATGTGCTTAACAAGTCATAATAAGTTGCATGGACTCACTCTGTGTTCATTAATAGTGTTTAACATAATTGTTGAATGACTACCTCATCATACAGCAGGTAGCCTAATGGTTAGAGCGTTGGAATAGTAACCGAAAGGTTGCAAGATCGAATCCCCGAGTTGACAAGATAAAAATCTGTCGTTCTGCCCCTGAACAAGGCAGTTAACCCACTGTTGCTAGGCCATCATTGAAAATAAGCATTTGTTCTTCACTGACTTGCCTAGTCAAATAAAGGTAAAAAAATTTAATCTCTGTATCCCCACAAAATAATCTGTAAGGTTCCTCAGTCAAGCAGTGAATTTCAAACACAGGTTCAACCACAAAGACCAGGGAGATCTTCCAATGCCTCTCAAAGAAGGGCACCTATTAGAAAATAAGTTAAAAATAAAAATTAGGCAGGCATTGAATACGCTTTTGATGGTGTATCAATACACCCAGTCACTACAAAAATACAGGCGTCCTTCTTAACTCAGTTGCCGGAGAGGAAGGAAACCGCTCGGGGATTTAAAACAGTTAGAGTGTAATGGCTGTGATGGGAGAACTGAGGATGGATCAACAACATTGTAGTTACTCCACAATTCTAACCTAATTGAGTGAAATAAGGAAGCCTGTACAGAATACAAATATTCCAAAACATGCATTCTGTTTGCAATAAGGCACAAAAGTAAAACAAAAAAATATGGCAAAGAAATGAACTATGTCCAGAATACAAAATTATATGTTTGGGCAAATCCAACAACACATCACTGAGTACCACTCTCCATATTTTAAAGCATAGTGATGGCTGCATGATGTTATGGGTATGCTTGTAAACGTAAAGGACAGGGGAGTTTTTCAAGATAAAAAAAAAATCTAATGGAATAGAGCTAAGCAAAATCCTAGTGGAAAACCTGATTCAGTCTGCTTTCCACCAGATGCTGGGAGATTCATTCACCTTTCAGCAGGACAATAACATAAATAATGCTGAGCGATTTAGTGCTTTTTGAGGTCTGTTCGATTTCAATAATTTGTTTTACTTAAAATGCATTATAAAATAAAATGGTATTAGTCACATGCGCGAATGCAACAGGTGTAGACCTTACACTGAAATGCTTACTTACAAGACCCTAACCAACAGTGCAGTTAAAAAAAAATACAGATAAGAATAAGTAATTAAAGAGCAGCAGTAAAAAATAACAACATTTACAGGGGGGTGCCGGTACAGAGTCGGAGTGCAGGGGCACCGGTTAGTTGAGGTAGTATGTAGGTGGAGTTAATTAAAGTGACTATGCATAGATAACAACCGAGAGTAGCAGTGGTGTGGAGAGGGGGGGGAATGCAAATAGTCTGAGCAGCCATTTGACCAGATGTTCACGAGTCTTAAGGCTTGGGGGTAGAAGCTGTTTAGAAGCCTCGTGGACCTAGGCTTGGCGCTCCGGTACCACTTGCCGTGCGGTAGCAGAGAGAACAGTCTATGACTAGGGTGGCTGGAGTCTGACAATTTTTAGGACCTTCCTCTGACACCGCCTGGTGTAGAGGTCCAGGATGGCAGGAAGCTTGGCCCCAGTGATGTACTGGGCCGTTCGCACTACCCTCTGTAGTGCCTTGCGGTCGGAGGCCGAGCAGTTGCCATACCAGGGAGTGATGCAACCAGTCAGGATGCTCTTGATGGTGCAGCTGTATAACCTTTTGAGGATCTGAGGACCCATGCCAAATCTTTTCAGTCTCCTGAGGGGGAATAGGTTTTGTCGTGCCCGCTTATTATGTGGGTTGAATGATGTAACGCAGAGTAAAACAATAAGTCAAATGATGGTAGTAACTGCCCATTACAGCTCATCACTTATTAACCATTTATTCACAGTACTTTAAGAAATATTTGTTTTGTTTGACTTAATTTCATTGCAAGTCATCTCATTTCTATAGAGCTGCTGCCTATGCTGTCTGACCAAATAAAAAAAAAAATCAATTTCTTAAAATAAACTTTTGACTGCTGAATACCAACTATCAATCACTTAGATCATATATGTTCAGGCTCTCAAAGCAACTGCTTTCTATCCCTGTAGGTTGCACGTTCTCTCTTCTCTTTCTCCAAGTCTGCTCCGCACAGACCGAGTGCATTGGATTATGGTCATTGTAGTTAATTACCATGTTTTCTACACTAAACTAACGAAAATGGCGGTTAATCGCACAGCACCACCAAATCTACACTGGAGTTTCTTACCAAGAAGACAGTGAATGTTCCTGAGTGTCAGACTTACAGTTTTGACTTAAATCTGCTTGAAAATCTATGGCTTGGAAATGTTTGTTTAGCAATGATTTAACTACCAATTTGACAGAGCATGCATTGACTCTGTCATTTTTATGTATTTCATTTTCAATACATTTGCAAAAATGTCAAACATGTTTTCACTTTGTCATTATGGGGTACTGTGTTAAAATGGTTGCTTTAATATATTTTTTTAATCCATTCTGAATTCAGGCTGTAAGACAACATTTGGAATATGTCAAGGGGTGTGAATACATTTTGAAGTCACTAAGGTGCTTAAGCCTATGTTTAATGAACATACTGAAATATGTATGGCCAACGAGAAGCTACATATTAGCCCTAGTTCTGTTGCCAGAGACAATGTTAAAAGGAATACTGTTGCTTGAGATTGTTTGCTGTATGCACACTGGATTGGAGTTACATTGTATGTATGTGTTGTCTTGACAAGTTAGAATGTGCCTCTGAAGGAGTTCTCTGTTAGTTGTAATGCAGTCGAGGCTATGTTCGTGAGGAAGCCTCATGCATGTAGTCAGATAATCATCACCCCCACAGACCATGCAGCCATTTCCCTCTTACTTTCACAGCTGCTATCAGCATTCTGGGAGTCAAAGGTTACCTATCAAACCTCCCTGAACTGGAGGCTTGTGGTCTGAGGCCTCACAGAAACCAAGAGATTATCTCATAAAGCTGAATCCACCTAACATGTGAAACATTAAAAGTTGAACGTTTTTCTTAAGATCGGGTGTTGATGTCAATGGGAGATTTGCTTGACGGTTTGAGTAATCGAGTTATAGCCTAGGTTATTCTCAGGTTTTTCCTATATTCAGTGTAGCTTTTTCTATTCTTTGAAGCCCTGGTTTAATTTGGGGTTGCTTATATTTTACATTTATGCGTATTACTCAGGCTTTTACACAGATTTGTTAGTGTGAATAACTCAAATAAAATCTACACCTTACAGTGAAATACTTATTAACAGGCTCTAACCAATAGTGCAAACAAGGTATTAGGTGAACAATAGGTATGTAAAGAAATAAAACAACAGTAAAAAGACAGGCTATATACAGTAGCAAGGCTATAAAGGTAGCGAGGCTACATACAGACACCGGTTAGTCAGGCTGATTGAGGTAATATGTACATGTAGATGTGGTTAAAGTGACTATGCATATATGATAAACAGAGTAGCAGCAGCGTAAAAAGAGGGGTTGGGGTTGGGGCGGGGGGCACACAATGCAAATAGTCCGGGTAGCCATTTGATTACCTGTTCAGGAGTCTTATGGCTTGGGGCTAAAAACTGTTGAGAAGCCTTTTTTTCCTAGACTTGGCACTCCAGTACCGCATGCCATGCGGTAGTAGAGAGAACAGTCTGTGGCTGGGGTCTTTGACAATTTTTAGGGCCTTCCTCTGACACCGCCTGGTGTAGAGGTCCTGGATGGCAGCCAGCTTAGCCCCAGTGATGTACTGGGCCGTACGCACTACCCTCTGTAGTGCCTTGCCGTCAGAGGCCGAGCAATTGCCATACCAAGCAGTGATGCAACCAGTCAGTATGCTCTCGATGTTGCAGCTGTAGAACCTTTTGAGGTTCTCAGGACCCATGCCAAATCTTTTTAATTTCCTGAGGGGGAATAGGCTTTGTCGTGCCCTCTTTACGACTGTCTTGGTGTGTTTGGACCATTCTAGTTTGTTGTTGATGTGGACACCAAGGAACTTGAAGCTCTTACCCTGCTCCACTACAGCCCTGTCGATGAGAATGGGAGCGTGCTCGGTCCTCCATATCCTTAGTCTTGGTTACGTTGAGGGATAGGTTGTTATTCTGGCACCCCCCGGCCAGGTCTCTGACCTCCCTATAGGCTGTCTAGTCATTGTCGGTGATCAGACCTACCACTTTTGTGTCGTCTGCAAACTTAATGATGGTGTTGGAATCGTGCCTGGCCATGCAGTCGTGGGTGAACAGGGAGTACAGGAGGGGACTGAGCACGCACCCCTGGGGAGCTCGTGTTGAGGATCAGCGTGGCAGATGTGTTGCTACCTACCCTCACCACCTTGGGGCGGCTCGTCAGGAAGTCCAGGATCCAGTTGTAGAGGTAGGTGTTTAGTCCCAGGATCCTTAGCTTAGTGATGAGATTTTGAGGGTACTATGTTGTTGAACGCTGAGCTGTAGTCAATGAATAGCATTCTCACATAAGTGTTCCTTTTGTCCAGGTGTGAAAGGGCAGTGTGGAGTGCAATAGAGATTGCATCATCTGTGGATCTGTTTGGGCGGTATGCAAATTGGAGTGGGTCTAGGGTTTCTGGGATAATGGTGTTGATGTGAGCCATGACCAACCTTTCAAAGCACTTCATGGCTACGGACGCGAGTGCCAAGGATCTGTATTCATTTAGGCAGGTTGCCTTTGTGTTCTTGGGCACAGGGACTATGGTGGTCTGCTTGAAACATGCTGGTATTACAGACTCAATCAGGGACATGTTGAAAATGTCAGTGAAGACACCTGCCAGTTGGTCAGCACATGCCCGGAGCACATGTCCTGGTAATCCGTCTGGTCCCGCAGCCTTGTGTATGTTGACCTGTTTAAAGGTCTAACTCACATCGGCTACGGAGAGCGTGATCATGCAGTCGTCTGGAACAGCTGATGCTCTCATGCATGCCTCAGTGTTGCTTGCCTCAAAGCGAGCATAGAAGTGATTTAGCTCGTCTGGTAGGCTCATGTCACTGGGCAGCTCACGGCTGCTTCCCTTTGTAGTCTGTATTAGTTTGCAAGCCCTGACACACAAGATGAGCGTCGGAGCCGGTGTAGTATGACTCAATCTTAGCCCTGTGTTGAGACTTTGCCTGTTTGATGGTTCGTCGCAGGACATAGCAGGATTTCTTGTAAGCTTCCAGGTTAGAGTCCCGCACCTTGAAATTGGCAGCTCTATCCTTTAGCTCAGTGCAAATGTTGCCTGTAATCCATGGCTTCTGGTTGGGGTATGTACGTACGGTCACTATGGGGACGACGTCCTCGATGCACTTATTGATAAAGCCAGTGACTGATGTGGTGTCCTCAATGCCATCGTAAGAATCCCAGGAACATGTTCCAGTCTGTGATAGCAAAACAGTCCTGTAGTTTAGCATCTGCTTCATCTGACCACTTTTTTATAGGCGGAGTCACTGGTGCTTCCTGCTTTAATTTTTGCTTGTAAGCAGGAATCAGGAGGATAGAGTTGTGGTCGGATTTACCAATTGAAGGTGAGGGAGAGCTTTGTACGCGTGTCTGTGTGTGGAGTACAGGTGATCAATTTCATGTCATTTTAATAGACAAAAAATGTGCTTTTCTTTCAATAACAGGACATTTCTAAGTGACCCCAAACTTTTGAATGATAGTGTACGTGTACGTTGGAGGCAGCTTATGGTAGGGAAATGAATATTCAATTCTCCGGTAACAGCTCCGATGGACATTCCTGCAGTCAGCATTTACATTTACATTTTGTCATTTAGCAGACGCTCTTATCCAGAGCGACTTACAGTAGTGAATGCATACATTTCATTTCATGCATTTTTAAAATATTTATTTATTTATTATTATAATTTTTTTGTACTGGCCCCCCGTGGGAATCGAACCCACAACCCTGGCGTTGCACACACCATACTGGCGTTGCAAACACCATGCTCTACCAACTGAGCCACAGGGAAGGCCAATTGCACACTCCCTCAACTTGAGACACCAGTGGCATTGTGTTGTGACAATTGTGTCATTTTATTGTCCTCAGCAACTGTGTAATGATCCAAATTTGAGGGAAATAAGCTTTTTGTGCGTATGGATAATTTCTGGGGCGTTTTATGTCAGCTCATGAAACATGTTGCGTTTATATTTTTTTTCAGTGTAAAAGCTAGTGTTTCCCTATCCTATTCTGATCAGTGGCTATCCATTTCCCTTTCCTTTGACTACAGTTTGGGTCAGAAGGGTAAGAGTTAGTACTTCCCACTCTCCGCAAAGGATGAGGTGGTTGCTATCAATAGTAAATCAAACTGGATCTAACAGGAAATGGACTTTGAGGTCTCAATCCAAAAGGACCGATTTATTGTTCCGTATAAAGCTGAAACAAAACACATGGCTCGGCTGACTCACTTTATCTGTGTTTGCCAGCGTAGTACTCATTTCGTTTTTATTATTGATCTAGAACTGTGTGGTGGGTAGCGAGGAAGTGGAGCATGCGTCCTGATGCTTTATTTCAAGAGTGCATGAGGATAGCCAGCTAGCCACTTCCCAGATGAAGGCAGATCCACATCCAAGCTCAAGCTAAACCTCCAAAGCCAAGACCTGGGTTTAATATTATTTGAAGTCTTTTTCAAATAGGTGTGATTGATTGAGTGGAATAGAAAAGTCTCCAAAAGTACAAATTCCGCCCACCTGGGCTGGCATTCCAGGCACTGGCAGGCTAAAGTGATCACTCAAACTATTTGAATGAGTTCCAATAGTATTTGAACCCAGGTTTGCCTTGGCTGTCAGCAGCCAACAGGGTTAATAACCTGCACCCCATCTGTGTCGTGCCATCAGGGTTATAAACTAGCCTTTTCCTACTGTTGGTTCAGCAACATGTCAGCTAGGAGGCAGGACCTGTCCCTCATAGGCTGAGAGAGAGCTGTGTGCTCTGTATTTACTTACAATGCATCCAGTGCCGTGCAGGCAGGGTGAGTGAACACATTTTTGAGCACGGGCCAGGAACATCGTGTTCCTGCTCTCTAGCTAGTTAGTGTGACATCTGCTGGCACTCCGCCTAGCAGGGTCAAGTTGAATCAAATAAGAGAGCACGCTGCTCGGCTGCTGCGTAGGCTGGGGTGGTGTGGGTGGCTAACAGGGAAAGGGGGCTGGTATGCTGGTCTTGTCTGCACATGACAGGGTGGAGGGTGTTTCGGATTTCTCTACATGGGAACTGATATCCTCAGGTGTGCTGTGTGTGTGCCCAATGAGACAGAGCGTTCTGTTATTGTTAGTGTAACGTCTTGTTCCTTTGTGCCCACTCTTAATCGTTCCACAAGTGTACCTTAATCCTCATTGATGACAGTTTTTAAGAAGGGTTTTTGATCATATTGTACATAACACTTGACAAGTGCTTATGCCACATATTAGCACCCAAGTGTTGGATCTAAGATGAAAACATACTTCTTTGAATGAAGGAAAATACTTCTGCCAAAGTATGACCTTTTGGAATTAACTTATTGCGCTGATATCATGTTATGTGTAAAGCTCATAATAATAGACTAATCATCCCCAGGTAACAGACACTGACATCTCAGACTACCTGTCTGATGGAGAGGGAGAGAGCCATGACACCCTGAGCCAGAACAGACTGGAGGCTGGGGTTGTGGCTGAGTGTCCTCTGCAGACTGGGGAAGGGGAGGGCAGCAGAAGGTCAGTCAGTGACTGGGTCAGGTCCGCTCAGGCAGCGTTGCAGACGCCCCAGAAACAGACCGACAGGAACTCCAAGACCCCGGAGGACTCCAGCAAAAAGAAAAGGACATTTCAAAGGTTCGACTACTAAAGAAAACATATTTTTAAGAAGCATTTATGATCTCATAATAGGTTCGATCAGTGGTAGGCAACCCTGTTCCTGGAGTGTCCTGCAGGATTGTGTTCCAACTAGGCACCACACCCGACCAACTGAGCTAATTGGTCAGTAAATCAAAAACATTAAGTCTCTGCTGCGTTCCAGGACCAGGGTTGCTTACCCCTGGGTTAGCTCTTGGATAATGAGAAGCAATGCGAGGGAAATAATCATCATGATCATTGCGAGTCACATACACACACACACACACTGTCTGCGGATGTTTCCAGGGTGATGCTGCTGATCAAAGGGCCACCTGGGTGACGACATGTGGGTGCCAAATGTCACTGTCATAGTTAAGCCCCTCGGATAAGGCATAATCTTTCTCCACAGTGTACCATAACAAACTACGGCTTGTGATTCCTCTGTCTTTCTACAGTTGATCAAATAGAATTGTATTTGTCAAATGTGCCGAGTACAACTGGTGTAGACTTTACCGTGAAAGGCTTGCTTACGAGCCCTTTCCAACAATGCAGAGTTTAAAGATAAGAATAAAGTAGTAACACGGAGAATAAAATAAAATACACAAGAATGGAGCTATACACAGGGAGTACCAGTACCAGAGCAATGTGTATGAGGTTCGAGGTAGATAAGTACATGAAGGCAGGGTAAAGTGACTATGCGTCAGGATAAATAATAATAATAATAATAATAACAATAATAATAAGAGTAAAATAAAGAACAGAGCAGCAGAGGCAAAGTATGAGTATTAGCGTGTGTGTCTGGTGTCAATCTGCATGTGTGTGTTGTGTGTATGTAGTACGTGTGGGAGTGTCAATGTATCGTGTGTGTGGTTTGTACACTGAACAAAAATATAAACGCAACAATTTCTAAGATTTTACTGAGTTACAGTTCATATAAGGAAATCAGTCAATTGAAATAAATAAATTAGGGCCTAATCTATGGATTTCATATGACTGGGAATATAGAAATGGATCTGTTGGTCAGATACCTTTTTTAAAAAGGTAGAGGTGTGGATCAGAAAACCAGTCAGTATCTGGTGTGACCACCATTTGCCTCATGCAGCGCGGCACATCTCCTTCGCATAGAGTTGATCAGGCTGTAGATTGCGGCCTTGTGGAATGTTGTCCCACTCATCTTCAATGGCAGTGTGAAGTTGCTGGATATTGGCGGGAACTGGAACACTGTTGTACACGTCGATCCATAGCTTCCCAAACACGGAAGAACTGGGACGTTTTCAGCTTCCTGGAATTGTGTACAGATCCTTGAGACATGGGGCTGTGCATTATCATGCTACAACATGAGGTGATGGCGGCTGATGAAGTGCTCGACAATGTGCCTCAGGATCTCATCACAGTATCTCTGTGCATTCAAATTGCCATCGATAAAATGCAATTGTGTTCGTTGTATGTAGCTTATAACTGCCCATACCATAACCCCACCGCCACAATGGGGCACTCTGTTAACAACATTGACATCAGAAAAAAACACTTGCCCGTACGTCTGCAATATGCCTGGTACAGTTGAAACCGGGATTCATCCGTGAAGAGCTCACTTCTCCAGCGTACCAGTGGCCATCGAAGGTGAGCATTTGCCCACTGAAGTCGGTTACGACGCCGAACTGTGGTCAGGTCAAGACCCTGGTGAGGATGACGAGCACGCAGATGAGTTTCCCTGAGATGGTTTCTAACAGTTTGTGCAGAAATTATTCAGTTGTACACAGTGGTGTAAAGTACTTAAGTAAAAATACTTTAAAGTACTACTAAGTACTATGTTTTTGGGGAATCTGTACTTCACTATTTATGTTTTGGACAACTTTTACTTCACTACATTCCTAAAGAAAATGATGCACTTTTTACTCCATACATTTTCCCTCACACCCAAAAGTACTTGTTACATTTTGAATGCTTAGCAGGACAGGAAAATGGTCAAATTCTCACACTTATCAACATCCCTGGTCATCTCCACTGCCTCTGATCTGGCTGACTCACTATACACACATGCTTCGTTTGTAAGTTATGTCTGAGTGTGCCCCTGGCTTTAATATAAGGAACTTGAATTTCTACTTTTAATGTTGATCCATAAGTATGTTTAAAAACAAATAATTTTAGACTTTCACTCACGAGAATTTTGCTGTGTGAGAGAATTTTTAGTGTGTGTGTGTGTGTGTGCAGTGCATTCAGAAAGTATTCAGACCCCTTGTCTTTTTCCACATTTTGTTACGTTACAGCCTTATTCGAAAATTGATAGATTTTTTCCCCTCATCAATCGACACACAATATCCCATAATGACAAAGCAAAAACAGTTTAGAAATGTTTGCAAATGTATAAAAAAAAAAAAAAAAGATTTACAGTTTTCAGAACCTTTACTCAGTACTTTGTTGAAGCACCTTTGGCAGCGATTACAGCCTCGGGTCTTATTGGGTAGCTCTGGAGCAGGTTTTCATCTAGGATCTCTCTGTACTTTTCTCTGTTTATTTTCCCCTTGATCCTGACGAGTCTCCCAGTCCCTGCCGCTGAAAAACATCCTCAGCCTGATGCTGCCACCATGCTTCACCATATAGATGTTGCCAGGTTTCCTCCAGATGTGACTCTTGGCATTCAGGCCAGAGTTCAATCTTGGTTTCATCAGACCAGAGAATCTTGTTTCTCATGGTCTGAGAGTCTTTTAGGAGCCTTTTGGCAATCTCCAAGTGGGCTGTCATGTACCTTTTGCTGAGGAGGGGCTTCTATCTGGCCACTTCACCGTAAAGGCCTGATTGGTGGAGTGCTGCAGAGATGTGGTTGTCCTTCTGAAGGTTCTCCCATCTCCGCAGAGGAGCTCTGTCAGAATGACCATCGGTTATTGGTCACCTCCCTGACCAAGGCCCTTCTCCCCCGATTGCTCAGTTTGGCTGGGCGGCCAACTCGAGGAAGAATCTTGTTGATTTCAAACTTCTTCCATTTAAGAACAATGGAGGCCACTGTGTTCTTGGGGACCTTCAATGCTATAGAAATGTTTAGGTAACCTTCCCCAGATTTGTGCCTTGACACAATCCTGTCTCGTAGCTCTACGGACAATTCCTTCGACCTCATGGCTTAGTTTTTGCTCTGACATGCACTGTCAACTGTGGGAGCTTTAAATTGATAGGTGTGTGCCTTTCCAAATCATATCCAATCAATTGAATTTACGACGGGTGGACTCAAATCAAGTTGTAGAAACATCTCAAGGATGATGAATGAAACCGGGATCCACCTGAGCTCAATTTCAAGTCTTATAGCAAAGGGTATGAATACTTATGTAAATAAGGTGTTTCTGTTTTATTTTTTATTCCCAAAAATAATTTTACCTGTTTTAGAATAAGCCTGTAACTTAACAAAATGTGGAAAAAGTCAAGGGGTCTGAAAACTTCCCAAATGCACTGTATACTGAACAAAAATATGGATGCTACATGTAAAGTGTTAGCCTCATGTTTCATGAGCTGAAATAAAAGATCCCAGTAATGTTCCATAAGCACAAATGTTTTCTCTCATTGTGGATGACTTTTTTTACATACCTGTTTATTGATCATTTCTCCTTTGCCATGGTAATCCATCCATCTGCCAGGTGTGGCATATCAAGAAGCTGATTTAAACAGCATAGTCATTACACAGGTGCACCTTGTGCTGGGGACTCTAAAATGTGCAGTTTTGTCACAACACAATGCCACAGATGTCTCAAGGGAGCGTGCAATTGGCATGCTGACTGCAGAAATGTTGCCAGAGATTTGAATGCAAATAACTCTACCATAAGCCGCTCCAACATGATTTTAGAGAATTTGGCAGTACGTTCAACCGACCTTGAGAATTTGGCAGTACGTTCAACTGCAGACCACGTGTAACCACTCCAGCCCAGGACTTCCACATCCGGCTTCTTCACCTACGGGACTGTCTCATACCAGCCACCTGGACAGTTGATGATACTGAGTATTTCTGTCTGTAATAATGCCTTTTTGCGGGGGAAAAACGAATTCTGATTGTCTGCGCTCTTGCCCAGTCATGTGAAATCCATAGACTAGGGCCTAATTTTTCCCAATTGACTGATTTCCTTATATGAACTGTAAAATCGTTGAAATTGTTGCATGTTGCGTTTTTATGTTTTTGTTCAGCGAGTGTGCAAAATTTCAGTGGAAGATAGTCAGTACAGGTAGTTTGGGTAACATTTAATTGACTATTTAGCAGTCTGGCTAATTAGCAGTCTTATGGCTTGGGGGTAGAAGCTGTCTGAGGCTGTTGGTCTGAGATGTACCATTTGCCTGACGGTAGCAGTCTATGGCTTGGGTGCACTGCACAGTTGGATGCACAGCACAGAATAATGTTCACTTCTTATAAATCGATTTAAAGTAGCTTAGACTGTATCGAGCGCTATTTATACAGTATTCTTGAGGATATTGACGTTGTGTGTGTTTCCTGCAGTGGCGGCATGGCGGAGCGACTGAACCGACTCCAGTGCAGACAGAGATCAGCCATCAGCTTCTGGAGGCACCAGTCCATCTCTCACACTAATACTACAGCCACAGGTAATACAGACAACAAACAAACACACAAGTCCGTGTTTGACACCCCTGTAGTAGGGCTGGCAATTGCCAGGGACCTCACGATACGATAGATGTGATATTAGATGTGATATTACCACGATACTTTGGTGCTGGTACGATATGTATTACGATTCTCACGATCCTATATGTATTCCGATTCGACACTGCGAATTTTCTTGCGATTCGATGTTCCAAACATATTGCTCACCATATGTCTGCTGCAGAGGGACAAGAGAGAGCCATGAGAACTAGTTTTGATCGAAAAACAAAATTGTCTCTGTATTTAAAAAGAAGATGGAGAAGAAGCTATGAAGGAAAAATACTGGACTTTTGGTATATATACAACTAACTAGCGCAAAAATAGTAATGCGATGGTCAAAACGATACGATATATTGTCAAAAATAATATCCTGATTTGTTACTGTATTGATTTTTTTCTCTCATCACTACACTATAGGCACAGGTATTAGGCTACAGAGTTTTTTATTTGACTGAGAAACTACAACAGACATGCATAAGTAACCATGTGCTCTGTGAATATAGAAACCCAGAAGGGCTAATGAAAGGATCCCCAATCATCGTTACCACACATTCCTACGTACGCTAAGTGTTCCCCGTTAATGGTTCAACATTAACTTTGATTTGATGCGTTCTCTGAGACAGAAGTCAATCTCTCAGGCAGGTGTGATTTTTCTGCTCAGATCTGTGGTCACGTGAAGACTGGAGCTCGAGCGTGTGGAGGAAATGCTGGTTGCTCGTTGATAATTGTGACAGCAGTGAATTTGTTTGGTCGGGGCCAGTATGTAGGTGACAGGAAGCACTCTGCTTACTGACTTATGTTTTCTTTCCATGGTGCTACCAAAGCACGAGTCTACCCTCATTGTCATTGGCTCCTAGATAATTAGGTTAAACCACTATTTTAATGTGACAGTTGATCGTGGAAAAAAAACAACCAAAAAAACGTCTACCTTTTCGAACTCCCGTTCAGGCAGTAGGTCAGTTAGATGGCTTGATTGTCTTTCATCAGAGTGCGAGAAGAACTTGTAGAAGATAGAATGTTAAGGAGAAGACATTTGCTCTAACTTGGCCTCATTTTTAGAATCATGTGACATCTAGTGTGAGTATTTGGCCCTCGTCCTGGATCATAACAATGTTCTGTGTGCTATACTGCATACCTGTGTTGGCACTTTTGTTTGTTGACTTTCTCACCTTGATTTACGAGCACCTGCACTTAAACAATAACATCGGCAGTTATTACAACACAACTATATATATATATATATATATATGTTATTGTTTAAGTGCAGGTGCTCGTAAATCAAGGTGAGAAAGTCAACAAACAAAAGTGCCAACACAGGTATGCAGTATAGCACACAGAACATTGGTATGTATGTGTGTGTGTGTGTGTGTGTGTGTGTGTGTGTGTGTGTGTGTGTGTGTGTGTGTGTGTGTGTGTGTGTGTGTGTGTGTGTGTGTGTGTGTGTGTGTGTGTGTGTGTGTGTATATGTGTGTATATGTGTGTGTGTATATGTGTGTATATATATATATTATATATATTATATATATATATATATATTATATATATATAGTGTGCTCATTACGCAGTTTCTTTAGATGAAGCACAAACTGTGATTTAGTAGGGACTCGTAGTTTCCAACCGGCCAATATTCAACATAGTTTAGAGCAGAAAACATGTTAATTAACTACAATGATCATAATCCGTTGCCCGCCTACTTATCCGATCTGTGTTTTTGTTTTGCCTGATACATAAGAGACGAATGTGATTAATGACTGCTGAATACCAATTATCAAAGTATGCCTTATTTACTCAATCTTACTTAGAACTAGTAAGATTGATTTTGTCTGACAGCAGCTCTATAGAAATGAGATGATGACTTGGAATGAAATAAAGTCATCAAATAAATCAAAGCGATGAGCAGTCATTACTATCATGGGACTTTTATTAGTAGTTTTATTCTGTGTTACAGCAGTCAACCCACATAATGCAAAGAGCATTTCATGTTTTTTTTATTTTTATAAAAAAAAAAAAAATTATCATTTAAATGAAACTAAACCAACCTCAAAAAACAAGAATCGCTCAGCACCAGCTATAACAAACATGTTCATCCTCACGAGAATAAGCTGTGTGTTTGGCACAAGTGTGTGTGCGTCAGTCATAGATGTTATTTCTTCACACACTATTCGATTTTAGATTGATTAGTTTATTGCAGGTCAGAAAGAGGACTCCATTCAGTCTTTCCTGTATTCACCTGCCCACTAATAAAGGGTTCACTATCATTGTTATATACTGAACACAAATATAAACGCAACACGTAAAGTCATGTTTCATGAGCTGAAATAAAAGATCCCAGGAATGTTGCATACAAAAAGCTTATTTCTCACAGTCCTGTTTACAGTCCTGTTAGTAAGCATTTCTCCTTTGCCAAGATGATCCATCAATCTCACAGGTGTGGCATATCAAGAAACTGATTAAACAGCAGGATCATTACACAGGTGCACCTTGTGCTGGGGACAGTAAAATGCCACCGTTTTGTCAGAACACAATGCCACAGATGTCAAGTTTTTGTGGGAGTGTGCATTTGGCATGCTGACTGCAGGAATGTTCCAGAGCTGTTGCCAGATACTTCAATGTTCCTTTCTCTACCATAAGCCACCTCCAACTTCGCTTTAGAGAATTTGGCAGTATTTCCAACCGGCTTCACAACCGCAGACCACAGGTAACCACACTAGCCCAGGACCTCCACATCCGGCTTCTTCACCTGCAGGATCGTCTGAGACCAGCCCACCCGGACATCTGTTGAAACTGGGGGTTACCTCGACTAAGATTTTATGCACAAACTGTTAGAAACCATCTCAGGGAAGCTTACCTGCGTGCTCGTCGTCCTCACCAGGGTCTTAACCTGACTACAGTTTGGCGTTGTAACTGACTTCAGTGGGCAAATGCTCACCTTCAATGGCCGCTGGCATGCTGGAGAAGTGTGGGGGGAGTATTTCTGTCTGTAATAAAGCCCCTTTGTGGGTAAAAACGAATTCTGATTGGCTGGGACCTGGCTCCCCCTGGCTCCCAGGCCCACCCATGGCTGCACCCCTGCCCAGTAATGTAAAATCCATAGATTAGGGACTAATGAATTTATTTCAGTTGACTGATTTCCTTATATGAACTGTATATCGTTGAAATTGTTGCGTGTTGCGTTTATATTTTTGTTCAGTCTAGTATGTCTTGTGTGCCAAATGGAGGAACATGTCTCTGGATATGATACATGTTCTAACAATTCCTTCCACTTAGTGCTGACTTTGATTTACTCTCCTGTTGACAATCCCCTCAGGCAAACATCAGTGATAGTCACATACTCCAACGTAGAGCTGCTTTGTCTTGCATTGAAATGGAGTGCACTGATATGGTCTCGATTCACATCACAAACGGCATGATAGATGGTCAGTGTTACACACACACATTACATTGAGCTAAGTCACACTCTGCTTATTTGTCTATGGCAGGTTTGTTTGAATTGGGACGTTGGGCATGTTTTGTTCTTTAGAGCCACTCTCAGCTTGCTGGATGCGGCAGGCACACAAGATTGACCCAATAGCATTTGCAAGAACGTCATTGAATGTATGAGCTTTCCAGTTTCTGCATTTCATAACAGTATAATAGTTATAGCCTACTTTATTAATTCACATAATCACTGTCATAAGAGATATTACATTATGAGTGACACTGAGTGAAACTGTTCTGAATACTTTTTTCAGATCCAGGAAGTGAATTTCTATTTAACTTCCTTAATTGAAAACTGAATTGACCCCAACCCTGTGAGGCGAGTGACCCACATAGACACTCGCATCACACACCATCTGTGTTGTTCTTGTCTCTCCTCCAGTCGATAAGCCTGGGGTGCTGGTGCTGGAGGTCCTGTCAGTCCAGGAGGAGAGCTGCATGCAGCTGGCCCTGTGTGAGCAACACCACCCCCCTGCTACAGGCCACCACAGGCCTCCATCCAACACCACCACCACTATGACAAGACCTGAACAGCACAATCCCTCTGCTACAGACCACACCTCTCTTCTCTCCACCACAAACAGAGCTCGGGTCCTGGTACTGTTCAGTAAGGAGACGACTGCTCAGCTCATGCCTGCGCCTCGAGACCTCATCCATATATACCCACCATGGTGAGAGAGCATTAGTCTGCGATAGTTAATAATGCAAAGTTATGGTGTCAAGTAATCAATTTAATATTGAAAGGGGAAATGCCCAAGTCATTATGTTATTTACACATCTTCCTCATGCAGCAAAACTATAGTCATTAAGTTTCCTGCACTTGTCTTTTCCTACTATCACTGACTTTGCTGGTAATTACTTTCAGGGAGAATGTACTTCGACTGTGATATGTGGTTGTCTGACCTAGCTATCTTAGAGGGATAGTTACCCAAATTACAAAGTTATACTGATCATAATTGGCGTGAGGTCAAAATCAAAGTAACCATATGGCGTTTTAAAACACCTGATTTTTCTGAGCAATAAAAGGCGTTCCAGTGTATTTCATCTGTGCCTGTGCTAGCACTAGCCGAGCTAGCCTCCCTCTTTAGCGTAAGTGAAGAGTTCAGAACTACTGAATGTATGCGTCTTAGAAGTCGTTTTTACATACAAACTTTATATGTCCCAACTCCGAATCAAATATGCTTCCCAAATATATCACGGTTGCTGTGGTATAACGCTTATTTTGATTTTCTGCATTTATCAGAGTGCCATCGGGTAGCCTGATTTCAGATGTGTCCATGTAAACAGGGAAATCGTTCTTCTTGCAAAGCATGTAAACGTTTTAATAAAATTATTATATTAATCTGACTATCCGCAATATTCGCATTATTGTGTAAAAGTACTCACTGTAAGCAGTTTATTGACAAGGTATGACAGCAATTCATGCTTTGGTTTAGTTTCCCTGGCACTGTTTCCACATGCTACAGTTTTAGCATTTGTGGCACAAATCCCATTGAAGTCATGGGACCAATAATAGCATTTTTCACACACCATGTCCAAATCATCCAAAGTATCTAAAATTGATTGTGAAGCTCAACAAAGTCACTTAAACAGTGCATTTGGAAAGTATTCAGACCCCTTCTCTTTTTCCACATTGCGTTACAGCCTTGTTCTGAAATGGATTAAATAAAACATTTCCCTCATCCATCTACACACAGTACCCCATAATGACAAAGCGAAAACAGGTTTTTAGAAATGTTTGCAAATGTACCTTGAGAGGATCTGCGGAGAAGAATGGGAGAAACTCCCCAAATACAGGTGTGCCAAGCTTGTAACATCCCCAAGAAGACTCAATGCTGTAATCGCTCCTAACAAAGTACTGAGTAAAGGGTCTGAATACTTATGTAAATGATATATTTCAGTTTTTATACAAAAATAAAAGAATTCTCCCCAATTCCATGGTATCCAATTGGTAGTTACAGTCTTGTCCCATCGCTGCAACTTCCGTACGGACACGGGAGAGGCGAAGGTCGAGAGCCGTGCGTCCTCCGAAACACAACCCAGCCAAGCCGCACTGCTTCTTGACACAACGCCCGCTTCACCTGGAAGCCAGCCGCACCAATGTGTCGGAGGAAACACCGTACACCTGGCGACCGTGTCAGCGTGCATTGCGCCTGGCCCACCACAGGAGTCACTAGTATGCGATGGGACAGGAACATCCATGCCGGCCAAACCCTCCCCTAACCCGGACGACGCTGGGCAAATTGTGCGCCGCCCCATGGGTCTCCTTGTTGCGGCCGACTGCATCAGAGCCTGGACTCAAACCAGAATATCTAGTGGCACAGCTAGCACTGCGATGCAGTGCCTTAGACCACTGTGTTTTTAATGTTTAAAAATGTCTACCATTTTTGCTTTGTTATTATGGGGTATTGTGTGTAGATTGATGATGAAAAAAAAACACATTTTAGAAAAAGGCTGTAATGTAACAAAATGTGGAAATAGTCAAGGGGTCTGAATACTTTCTGAATGCACTGTAGATTATTTGAATATGTGTGAAAAGTGCTAGTAACAGTCACATGACTTGAATGCTAAAACATTTGCATGTGAAAACAGTGCCAGGGAAACTAAACCAAACATTGCTGTCATACCTTGTACATTGACTGCTTACAGGATAAGGAAACCAATGTCATTTTGTAATGTTAATTTGGGTGAACTATCCTTTTAAGATGAATACACTAATTCACTCTGGATAAGAGCGTTTGCTAAATGACTAAAATGTTAAATGTAAATCTCAATTATATTTTCTTAAATAGGCCTACCTGTACTTTCTGTTTCAAAATGTGTTATCATGCGTTACGGGAACTTATGCAATGCTGTAGTGTGTATACACAGTTAGAGTAGTTGGGGTGTGTGAAGTTGTTTGGGAGCAGGAGCAAGGCAGAGGATGGTTCCAGCTGTTGGGGGTTTAGTTTGGGAGTCCAGCATGCAGCTCTGGAATATCCAGGCTCTGAGCTGGCCTGGCGGAAGTCCAAGGGCCTACTCGGTGCTCTGACGTCAAAAGCTGCTCCAGGGAATGCTGCTTCGGATTCCTCTTCCTGGCAGTGGAGTAGTTAGGTCATTTCCAGCAAGCCGGCCCGGGAAAAAACACTGGGCTTTTTTTCTGGAGCATTTGGGAACAGAGTGGAAGAAGTCAAGAGGACAGGATTGAAAACACATGCGGCTCTTATTGCGCACACACACAGTGTAGTGTATCAGTGGTTTAGCAATATCATAGCAGTTCTCTTTTCTCTGTGTTGTTTTTCACCAGCAGTGGAGAAGAGTAGTCTCCCACTGACTTATTGAAAGCAAAATAATTTATACTGAAAAAAAATATAAATGCAACATGTAAAGTGTTGGTCCCGTATTTTTTTTTTCTGAAATAAAAATTCTCAGAAATGTTCCATATGCACAAAAAGCGTATTTCTCTCAAATTTTGGCCACAAATGTATTTACATCCCTGTTAGTGAGCATTTCTCATTTGCCAAGATAATCCATCCACCTAACAGGTGTGGCATATCAAGACGCTGATTAAACAGCATGATCATTACATAGGGGCACCTTGTGCTGTGGACAATAAAAGGCCACTCTAAAATGTGCAATGCCACAGATGTCTCAAGTTTTGAGGGAGTGTGCAATTGGCATGCTGATTGCAGTAATGTCCACCAGAGCTATTGCCAGAGAATTGAATGTTCATTTCTCTACAATAAGCAGCCTCCATTGTCGTAGAGAATTTGGCAGTATCTCTAACCGACCTCACAACCGCAGACCATGTGTAACCACACAAGCCCAGGACCTCCACATCCGTCTTCTTCACCTGCAGGATCGTCTGAGACCAGTCACCCGGAACAGCTGATGAAACTAAGGAGTATTTCTGTCTGTAATAAAGCACTTTTGTGGGGAAAACTCATTCTAATTGGCTGGGCCTGGCTCCCAAGTGGGTGGACCTATGGCTGCGCACCTGCCCAGTCACGTGAAACCTTATATACAGTTCATATATTTCCTTATATGAACTGTAACTCATTTAAATTGTTGAATGTTGCATTTATATATATTCTTTTTCAGTGTAGAGCCCACAGAATCTGCTCTTTATACCCAATTTCATATTTTGGTAATGAGATATAGACCAACTATTAATCTAGCTTATTTGCCTATTGCTGAACTTCGTAGCCATTCATTCTCATACATTTCAAATCAAAGTTTATTTGTCACGTGCGCCGAATACAACAGGTGTAGACCTTACAGTGAAATGCTTACTTACAGGCTCTAACCAACAGTGCAAAAAAGGTATTAGGTGAACAATAGGTGAGTAAAGAAATAAAAACAACAGTAAAAAAGACAGTGAAAATAACAGTAGCGAGGCTATAACAGTAGCCAAAAAGAACAGCCAAAAGGGGAAAACCCCAGGAATTCATAAAATTAGCTATGCTGGTAAAATTTATATTTTGTCTATCAGCTTCCTGTGTGACACGTGAATTGTTCCTTCCCCCATAATCCTTCACTGAGTAGGCTGGCCCCACCCTCCTTCCGCCGCCCACTCCTTGTGAGTGGGCAGAGAGCACAGACAGCCAGCAGCAGAGCGCAAATACCTGCAGACATTATTCACCTCACTGACTCGGTCTCTGACGACAGCAGCCGCTCCTTAACCTAACTACCTGTCTGATGACACGTAGTGAACGTGTACTAGTTCCCAACAGTCACCTGCACTGTGCAGGGTCACACTTCCTGTTGCTCCTTTAGGATAGCCCTGACACTGAAAAACAGGTTTTTCAAAACCTTGATACTGACACTAATTGAGTGTGCTGAAGCACCCTATTTATATTAAGAGGCTTTATTAACATTGAGAAGTCTTAGGCTAAATGATAACTAACACATTGAACGTGTGGAACTAGAGTGTGTGCACTTGTTCACTTCTGGACAACATTTAAAACAAGCTATTATTTATAATTTCCTGATGATTGACACTACCAGAAATGTACACCTACTGAATATTAGGTAACATCTTTTTTAAAGTTGACTCAAATTACCTCAAATATCAAATTTGTTATATAGAAAGCAACTGTAGTCTACATTGTATGAAGTGTGATTTTATTACCCTGGCTCCTCCATCATATCACCAGTCAGAGGCAGGCTGGGACATGTAAGCTGAAGCCACAGAGACTGCGGTTGACCCTGAGTCAACTATAAGCCATATTATTACCTATGTCACATCAAAAATAATTATTGAGTCAGACCTTTGTATCATCCACATAATAAACACTTAGAGAAATAATGCGATCTGAATTGGATGGATTGTTTTCAAAGGATGGACATTGTCTGGTAAATTATTGTTCAGATGGGCGTGAAGTGAATATTCTTAACAAGCTGAAATGCTTGACTGTTGATATAACCTATTTTTTTTCAAGAATTTTTCTCTAACTACTTGATTAATGTGAGTGTGATCTTGATATAAAAGGGAAACAAAAAATAGACATTGATCAGCCTCTTTACATGCAAAGGATCATCAAATGACATGCAATGCACACATTTCCTTTCTAGTTTTATTAAGCCCCAACTGAAATGTACGTAGGCTGCTATTCTGAATTTGAATTGAGGGTGTTTATGAAAAATAACAGGAAGAAAGAAAGTGTTAACCACATAAAAAACAGAGCTCCACTTTCTCTGAGGGATTTGGAGCGTACTGTGAAGCATGTTTGGTCAGGCTTGCTGCTTTTCCACAGTATCCTGAACAGCCTGTCTGAATTCACTGTTGTGGAAAAGAAAAATGCAGCTTTCTTTACAGCGAAAGATTCCAAACTTATCAGTTCAATTGTATTTTTCCATGGAGCATGGGGGCAGGCTAACCCACCTGAATCTGCTACGTGCCTGGGGGTAGGGTGTTTAGAGAGTGAGGAGACCGATGGAGGTGGAGGCGGATGCCTGCTTATCAATCGATCTACATTTGACATTCATCATACGTCTTCTTCAGCCTTCCTGCCGCTGCAGTCTTATGCAAGAACAGAGCCCCCCTAAATCTATATGTTTAGTTTACTCAATCTTTCCACTCCTTTTAACCTGAATGTTGTGTGTGTGACAGATGACCGAGTCAAATACCATCTATAGTTTTCTGTCAATTTACTAAACGAGATTTGGTACAACACAACTTCTACTCTATATTTCAAAATTAACCCTTTTTTTCCCTCTACAGGCAAAGTCTCATGATTGAGGGCCAACATAATACCATTATTCTCAACACACACTTCAGCCAGAAGGTCTACTCTGACACCAAACAAACCAGCATGTCCCTCCCCAGAGCCCTGGTCCCAGTAGAGAGATGCAGCCCATACTCTCTAACCAGGTCATTTGGCCAGCTTGAGATCAAAAAGACTTCACCAGAGGGAAATGGCACAGTCAAACAGGTGGGTTGGGTTTCACTATATTTACTGGCAGACATTCCACCTAGAATGGACAATAAAGTTATGTTCTATTGATGTTAACCCAGGTTTGATTTGCCGTATTATTTTGGTGGTCTGCACAGTCACAATCCGTACCAGTGGGGTAAAGTACAGTGTGGGTTAACCTGCTATGTTGTCAGTGTCTCAAATCTTAATTGAGTAACACAAATATTCCCCCATGTTTGTCCAGGTACAATATGATGTCCAGGTCCAATAAGTGTGTTTTTTCCCCTCTATTCAAATCTCTGCCCTCCAGTCTTTATGCAGCCAGGGAGGCCCAGGTGCAGCCAGCAGCGGAGGGTGTCACTCCCTCCTAGAGGCCATCGAGGGCCTGGGCCAGGCTGGGTCAGTGGGGCAGGATGTGGAGGTGGTGGTCCAGAGGGTCTACTGTACCCCCATCAGGGAGCGCTTCACTGGGGCTTTACTCAAGTCCAGAGCTGCTGGCAGATCCCCTAGAGTGCCGCCTCCTCTCCAGAAGGGCAAGAGCAGGTAGAGTTCAGCAACATGTCTTATCTTTTGTCTGATATCTTGTTTCATCTACCATGAAGTCCCCATGAGGTTGAATATGATGGCCAGTTGTGAGTGTTTACATGGTAAACTAACTGCAAAGCCGGGTGTACACTGCAAGATTTTGGCCCCGATTTAGCTGTCCCAGACAAGTTTATGAGATCCGAGACAAAATTCCTCTACTCGGGTCGTGCGGTCTTATCTACTCTCATTTAATGTGAGCAGGTCAGAGAGACAATCTGAGAGCTACTGATCCCGTCTATGAATTATCCCAGACGTCCCGTAGTTTGAGATGTGCAACAAGTTTTGAGAACGGTGATCAGCAATAGCCAATGAGAGCTCGCCAGAGAAGAAGCCAGTGAGGTGATAACGTTGTATCTCATCACCCAGAATGTGTAGATACTTGAGCAGGGGCGATGACTACTACTAGTATGTGTTTGTAGCCTACTTGCCTTTAACCAAAGCCAAAGTGTCTCGTTGCTTGTGAACTTCAGAGCTGTAATGTTATTTAATTAAAAATGTATTGGCAAAATATTTCTGACTGGAAACATTTGACGCTGCTTTGAGTCAAGCTTGTTTTAGCTATGTTAACAATCTAATCACATTGTTTTCACGAGACAACGGGGTATGTAGAAATCTCACAAAGGGAAGAATATTGTAACGTGTGACCCCCTGTCTGTGCCACGTTTTTTAGTGTGCGCACCACCAGGTTCTCAAGACAAAAAACTACAGGAAAGACACTTGAGAGGCTCAGCGATGTTAGGGTTTAGTTTACTGCTCTACGGCAAGATATGAGTTGCCACAATGTTTGTTCTTCAAATTATGTATTTTATTAAAACAGAAACATTGAGTAAATAACCCACATTGTTTTGAGAAATAAATTAAAGGTTTCTTTTTCAGGTTTTCGATCTCAATCACTTTTTTATAGAAAAACAACAAAATTGGATGTTCTGAATTCACAACAATGCTTAAACCACATCAGAAGACCACTTTTAAGGTCTGAGAAAAATTTGAGAAATTTGGATTTTTGGGTGTAGTTGGCCTTTTAATTCAAGTGCACACCTAGCAAGAGGCTGTTGGGGCTGATTTTGTAGCACACGCAATGGTAGAGTTTACAAAACAAATACCTACTGGATTGAAAATAATTATCATTTTGCCAGGTAAGCATAGTTTACTTTGTAGTTAACATTTAGTTGAAAAGGTTTTTCGGAAAGAAAGCCTTTCCATCTACAAGAAGACTGTTTTCATTAGCATCATCGCTAACAGCTACACAAATTGGTAGATGTGCACAACGCACACACACAGATGGGCATTCTTATCCTGTTTAGGATAGGGGGCAGTATTTTCACGGCCGGATAAAAAACATACTCGATTTAATCTGGTTATTACTCCTGCCCAGAAACTAGAATATGCATACAATTATTTGATTTGGATAGAAAACACCCTAAAGTTTCTAAAACTGTTTGAATGGTGTCTGTGAGTATAACATAACTCATATGGCAGGCCAAAACCTGAGAAGATTCTATATGGGAAGTGCCCTGTCTGACCATTTCTTGTCCTTCTATAGCCTCTTTATCGAAAATAGTGGATCTCTGCTGTAACGTGACATTTTCTAAGGCTCCCATAGGCTCTCAGAAGGCGCCAGAACGGGGAATGAGATCTCTGCAGTCCCTGGGCGAAAAACAGTAGGGGTTTTGGAAAGTGGTCGTCCTGAGAACAATGACACTGGTGCGCGCGTGCATGTGAAGACTCCATTTTCTATTTTCAGTGTTTGAACGAAAACAAGGTCTCCCGGTCGGAATATTATGGCTATTTTACGAGAAAAATCGCATAAAAATTGATTTTAAACAGCGTTTGACATGCTTCGAAGTACGGTAATGGAATATTTTGAAATGTTTTGTCACGATAAGCGCCGGCGCGTCACCCTTCGGATAGTGTCTTGAATGCAAGAACAAAACGCAGCTATTTGGATATAACTATGGATTATTTGGAACCAAAACAACATTGGGTGTTGAAGTAGAAGTCCTGAGAGTGCATTCTGACGAAGAACAGCAAAGGTAATCCAATTTTTCTTATAGTAAATCTGAGTTTGGTGAGTGCCAAACTTGGTGGGTGTCAAAATAGCTAGCCATGATGGCCGGGCTATCTACTCAGAATATTGCAAAATGTGCTTTCACCGAAAAGCTATTTTAAAATCGGACACCGCGATTGCATAAAGGAGTTCTGTATCTATAATTCTTAAAATAATTGTTTTGTTTTTTGTGAACGTTTATCGTGAGTAATTTAGTAAATTCACCGGAAGTTTTCGGGTGGGTATGCTAGTTCTTTTTGTCACATGCTAATGTAAAAAGCTGGTTTTTGATATAAATATGAACTTGATTGAACAAAACATGCATGTATTGTATAACATAATGTCCTAGGAGTGTCAGGTTAGTGCTGCATTTAGCTGTGGTTTTGGTTTTTGCTAGCTTGAAAAATGGGTGTGTGATTATTTCTGGCTAGGTACTCTCGTGATATAATCTAATGTTTTGCTTTCGTTGTAAAGCCTTTTTGAAATCGGACAATGTGGTTAGATAAAGGAGAGTCTTGTCTTTTAAAATGGTGTAAAATAGTCATATGTTTGAAAAATTGAAGTTTGGGGATTTTTGAGGTGTTTGTAATTCGCGCCACGCTCTATCATTGGATATTGGCGAGGCGTTCCGCTAGCGGAACATCTAGATGTAAGAGGTTATTCCTTTTTCAGAAAGTTGCAGGAAATATGAATCAGTGATGCATTCTGTTAATGTCTTATGATAAACTTAGGCTTATTTAATACATTTTCAATGCGTATAGTAGATTCCCTACTAAGGTCAATATATTTTTTAATATTCTTGAGTTCTGTTTTTATGCCTGGATTCTGTGAGGGCACAAATTTTCAAAAATTTGGACCAGAATAAGGCTCTCCGTATACCTATTGTTCCTGCAGTGATGATTTTTTGTTTTTTTATTTATTTAATCTTTATTTTACTAGGAAAGTCAGTTAATAACAACAAATTCTTATTTACAATGACAGCCTACGTCGGCCAAACCCAGACAACGCTGGACCAATTGTGCGTTGCCCTATGGGACTCCCAATCACGGCCGGTTGTGATAGAAGGCTGGAATTAAACCAGGGTGTCTGTAGTGACACCTCAAGCACTGAGATGCAGTGCCTTAGACCTCTCTTCATCAAATGTTTTCAGAATTGATCTGCAGATAATCACCAAAAGGCTTTGGCCTACCAGTAACCTATGCAAATTAGGGAGCCAAATGAATAGCTCTCTTACCGATGGATTCTGTAGTCTAAATCTTTCACATAGTATTTATGGTATTTTGCTTGTTATAAAAAAAAAAGACCAACCAGCTTCATGAGACAGTCACCTGGAATGCATTTCAATTAACAAGTGTGCCTTTAAAAGTTAATTTGTGGTATTTCTTTCCTTAATGCGTTTGAGCCAATCAGTTGGCCCAACCAAGTCTCTTCTTATTATTGGTGTCCTTTAGTAGTGGTTTCTTTGCAGAAATTCTACCATGAAGGCGTGATTCACACAGTCTACTCTGAACAGTTGAGATGTGTCTGTTACTTGAACTCTGTGAAGCATTTATTTGGGCTGCAATCTGAGATGCAGTTAACTCTAATGAACTTATCCTCTGCAGCAGAGGTAACTCTGGGTCTTCCTTTCCTGTGATATGGACTTGGTCTTTTACCAAATTGAGCTATTTTCTGTATACCTACCCTACCTTGTCACAACATAACAGATTGGCTCAAACGCATTAAGAAGGAAAAAAGGATCCATAAATGAACTTTTAACTAGGCACACCTGTTACTTGAAATGCAATCCAGGTGACTACCTCATGAAGCAGGTTGAGAGAATGCCAAGAGTGTGCAAAGCTGTCATCAAGGCAAAGGGTGTCTACTATTTTGGTTACTACATTATTCCATGTGTGTTTTTTCATAGTTTAGATGTCTTCACTAATATTCTACAATCTAGAAAATAGTCAAATTTAATAAAAACCCTTGAATGAGTAGGTTTGTCCAAACTTTTTACTGGTACTATATACAGTTGAATTCGGAAGGTTACATACACCTTAGCCAAATACATTTAAACTCAGTTTAAACTCGTAACCTGGGAACTGCAGCACATGAACAATCAACCTAACCATGGATCTATAGGCATAGGCTAGTCTAAGAGTAAGACTTACAGTTTAAGTCGGAAGTTTACATACACCTTTTGCCAAATACATTGAAACTCAGTTTTTCACAATTCCTGACATTTAATCCTAGTAAAAATTCCCTGTCTTAGGTCAGTTAGGATCACCACTTTATTTTAAGAATGTGAAATGTCAGAATAATAGTAGAGTATGATTTATTTCAGCTTTTATTTCTTTCATCACATTCCCAGTGGGTCAGAAGTGTACATACACTCAATTAGTATTTGGTAGCATTGCCTTTAAATTGTTTAACTTGGGTCAAACGTTTTGGGTAGCCTTCCACAAGCTTCCCATAATAAGTTGGGTGAATTTTGCCCCCTTCCTCCTGACAGAGCTGGTGTAACTGAGTCAGGTTTGTAGGCCTCCTTGCTCGCACATGCTTTTTCAGTTCTGCCCACAAATTTTCTATAGGATTGAGGTCAGGGCTTTGTGATGGCCACTCCAATAACTTGACTTTGTTGTCCTTAAGCCATTTTGCCACAATGTTGGAAGTATGCTTGGGGTCATTGTCCATTTGGAAGACCCATTTGCGACCAAGCTTCAACTTCCTGACTGAGGTCTTGAGATGTTGCTTCAATCTATCTACATAATTTTCCTTCCTCGTAATGCCATCTATTTTGTGGAGTGCACCAGTCCCTCCTGCAGCAAAGCACCCCCACAACATGATGCTGCCACCCCCGTGCTTCAAGGTTGGGATGGTGTTCTTCGGCTTGGGATGGTGTTCTTCGTTACGTTTCCTCCAAACATAACGATGGTCATTATGGCCAAACAGTTCTATTTTTGTTTCATCAGACCAGAGGACATTTCTCCAAAAAGTACAATCTTTATCCCCATGTGCAGTTGCAAACCGTAGTCTGACTTTTTTATGGCAGTTTTGGAGCAGTGGCCTCTTCCTTGTTGAGCAGCCTTTCATGTTATGTCGATATAGGACTCGTTTTACTGTGGATACAGATACTTTTATACTTGTTTCCTCCAGCATCTTCACAAGGTCCTTTGCTGTTGTTCCGGGATTGATTTGCACTTTTCACACCAAAGTACATTCATCTCTAGGAGACAGAATGCATCTCCTTTCTGAGCGGTATGACGGCTGCGTGGTCCTATGGTGTTTATACTTGCGTACTATTGTTTGTACAGATGAATGTGGTTCCTTCAGGCATTTGGAAATTGCTCCCAAGGATGAACCAGACTTGTGGAGGTCTACAATTTTTCTTAGGTCTTGGCTGATTTCTTTAGATTTTCCCATGATGTCAAGCAAAGAGGCACTGAGTTTGAAGGTAGGCCTTGAAATACATCCATGGGTAGACCTCCAATTGACTCAAATTATGTCAATTAGCCAATCAGAAGCTTCTAAAGCCATGACATTTTTTTTAAATTTTCCAAGCTGTATAAAGGCACAGTCAACTTAGTGTTTGTAAATCTGACCCACTATGATACAGTGAATTATATGTGAAATAATCTGTCTGTAAACAATTGTTTGAAAAATTACTTGTGTCAAGTACAAAGTAGATGTCCTAACCGACTTGCCAAAACTATAGTTTGTTAACAAGAAATGTGTGGAGTGGTTGAAAAACGACTCCAACCTAAGTGTATGTAGACTTCCGACTTCAACTGCTACATACAAACATACATACGTACGTACGTACCTGTGTGTGAATCTACAACCATTCTCTTGATACTTCCTTTCCTTGTGAGTAACCTCTTGCTATTTGTATTGGCTGCGGACCACGTAGACACTTCAAAAAATGCCTACAGACAGCTGTCAGCGGGGCTTTCCGTTGTACAGTTACACCCTCGTTCTAATCAAAAGACTAGTGAATAGCCTTCTCTCTATAAGACTATGGGTATCTTTATATGCGTTACTCGACTTAATTTATTCATTTCAAGTGACTTACTGAAATCAGTTGCCATCCTTCAATTGTTCATGAATCATGTCTCCTCCTGGGCAGCTCACAGTAAGGGTCTGGTCTGGGCGGGTCTCGTCGTCTTTTGGTCAGACGGGAATTTCCCTCACGCTTCATAAAATGCGGCACCACTTCTCCTCGCAGACCCCTACTGGAAAGCCCCAGAGGCAGAATCAATCGTCCTGTTCGTTGATGTCAAATTGTTGTGGAAAATCTACACAGGGACACACTCTAAGTCAGTCTTTAAATTAATCATTCTGTTTATCACCGCGCTGGAGAGGTTCCAACCAACCGAGTGCAGCCAGTATACATGTCGATCAGGAGCTCCAACGGGGCAGTCCCGTTAATTCTCTTATATACTGACACACAAAGTAATAATTGCATGATTTAGCTTTTTCATTATTCCTAATTATCATAAGCTGAGACCTTGAAACTGAGAGATCGTTCTCAAACAAGGGTCTGGAAGTACTGCCAAATTGCAGATACTACAGTGAGGATTTCTCTCTGGTGTTAATTTGCATGAACACAGAAATTGGTTATTAAAAAAGCACAAACATAAAAATGTCCATCACAGTGCTTAAAACCTCTCTGGGACATGTGGGACCCGCGGTACACACTATTCAACAGCCAGTGAAATAGCAGGGCGGCAAATTCAAAACAACAAAAATCCCACAATTCAAATTTCTCAAACATACAACTATTATATCCCATTTTAAAGATACACTTCTCGTTAATCCAACCACATTGTCCGATTTCAAAAAGGCTTTACGGCGAAAGCATAACATTAGATTGTTAGGACAGCGCCTAAACAAGAAAAACCACACAGCCATTTTCCAAGCAAGGAGAGGCGTCACAAAAACCAGAAATACAGCTAAAATTAATCACTAACCTTTGATGATCTTCATCAGATGACACTCCCAGGACTCAATGTTACACAATACATGTATGTTTTGTTCGATAAAGTTATTATCTATATCCAAAAAACCCATTTTACATTGGCGCGTGATGTTCCAAAAATGTATTGCCTCCAAAACTTCCGGTGAATGAGCACATCAATTTACAAAAATACTCATCATAAACGTTGATAAAATTTACAATAGTTATTGAAAGAATTATAGATACACTTCTCCTTAATGCAACCGCTGTGTCAGATTTCAAAATAGCTTTACGGCGAAAGCACATTGTTCAATATTCTGAGTACATAGCTCAGCCATCAAAGCAAGCTATACAGTTACCCGCCAAGTTCTGGAGTCAACTAAACTCAGAAATAGTATTATAAATCTTCACTTACCTTTGCTGATCTTCGTCGGAATGCACTCCCAGGACTCCCACTTCCACAATACATTTTTGTTTTGTTCGATAAACTCCGTATTTATGTCCAAATACCTCCGTTTTGTTCGCGCGTTCAGATCACTAATCCAAAGGCATAATGCGTGAGCGCAAAACCCGAGACTAAAAGTCAAATAGTTCCATTACCGTTCGTAGAAACATGTCAAACGATGTTTACAATCAATCCTTAGGGTCTTTTTAACATAAATCTTCGATAATATTCCAACCGGACAATAGCGTATTCATTACAGAGGCAAAAGAAGGAACGGCGCACCTGCGTGACCGCGCAGTAAACAACTCGTTGGTCTCAGGCTTGAAACAGCTCTTATTCTCTTCCCAGTAACAGTAGAAGCATGAAACAAGGTTCTAAAGACTGTTGACATCTAGTGGAAGCCTTAGGAAGTGCAAAATGACCCCACAGACACTGTAGTTTGGAAAGGCAATCAGTTGAAAAACTACAAACCACTTCCTGGTTGGATTTTTTCGCAGGTTTTTGCCTGCCATATGATTTCTGATGCCATATGATTTCTGTCACAGACATCATTCAAACAGTTTTTGAAACTTCAGTGTTTTTTATCCAAATCTAATAATAATATGCATATCCTACCTTCTGGGCCCGAGTAGCAGGCAGTTTAATTTGGGCACGTTATTCATCTGAATTTCCGAATACTGCCCCCTGTCACCAAGAAGTTACGGTTGTTGTCCTGTTGGAAGGTGAACCTTCGCCACAGTCTGAAGTCCTGAGCGCTCTGGAGCAGGTTTTCATCAAGGATCTCTGTACTTTGCTCTGTTCATCTTTCCCTCAATACTGACTAGTCTCCCAGTCACTGATGCTGAAAAGCATGCCCACAGCATGATGCTGCCAACATCATGCTTCACCGTATAGGGATGGTATTGGCCAGGTTTCCTCCAGATGTGCCGCTTGGCATTCAGGCCAAAGAGTTCAATCTTGGTTTCATCAGACCAGAGGATCTTGTTTCTCATGGTCAGAGTCCTATCGATGCCTTTTGTCAATCTCCATGCGGGTTGTTGTGCCTTTTACTGAGGAGTGGCTTCCGTCTGGCCACTCTACCATAAAGGCCTGATTGGCGGAGTGCTGCAGAGATGGTTCTCCTTCTGGAAGGTTCTCCCTTCTCCACAGAGGAACTCTGGAGCTCTGTCTGAGTGACCATCGGGTTCTTGGTCACCTCCCTTACCAAGGCCCTTCTCCCCCGATGGCCCAGTTTGGCCGGGTGGCCAGCCCTCGGAGTCTTGATGATTCCAAACTTCTTCCATTTTAAGAATGATGGTGGCCCCTGTGTTCTTGGGACCTTCAATGCTGCAGACATTTTTTCGTACCCTTCCCCAGATCTGTTCCTTGGCACAATCCTGTCTCGGAGCTCTACGGACAATTCCTTCGACCTCGTGGCTTGGTTTCTGCTCTGACATGCACTGTCAACTGTGGGACCTTATATACACAGGTGGGTGCCTTTCCGAATCATGTCCAATCAATTGAATTTACACAAGTGGGCACCATCCAATGCTGGATCGAATCCCCGAGCTGACCCTGAGCAAGGCAGTTAATGCACTGTTACCCGGGCGCCGAAGACGTGGATGTCGATTTAAGGCAGCACCCCGCACCTCTCTGATTCAGAGGGGTTGGGTTAAATGCGGAAGACATATTTAAATACGGAAGACATAATTCTAAACCTGTTTTCGCTTTGTCATTATGGGATATTGTGTGTAGATTGATTGGGGGGAAAATTAATTTAATACATTTTAGAATAAGGCTGTAATGTGGAAAAAGTTATGTGGTCTTAATACTTTATGAATGCACTGTACAAGGAAAAAATACATGTTTTGACCAATCGAGTTGTCGAACGAACAAACGACTTTCGGTCGACCAAGATTTTTTTCAGTTGGGGACAGCCCTAACATATATACAAACGGAGATTCGGTGAAAAGAAAAATCTGACATTGATTGATTTATCAAGACGAGTTCCCACACTTGTGTTAACCTCCCTGGGCAAGTCCCACCTAGTCAACAGCCAGTGGAATCGTGTGGCGCGAAATACAAATACCTCATAAATGCTATAACTTCAATTTCTCAAACATATGACCATTTTAAAGACAAGACTCTCGTTAATCTAACCACATTGTCCGATTTCAAAAAGGCTTTACAGCGAAAGCAAAACATTACATTATGTCAGGAGAGTACCCTGCCAAAAATAATCACACAGCCATTTTCAAAGCAAGCATATATGTCACAAAAACCAAAACCACAGCTAAATGCACCACTAACCTTTGATGATCTTCATCAGATGACACTCCTAGGACATAATGTTATACAATACATGCATGTTTTGTTCTATCAAGTTCATATTTATATCAAAAACTAGTTTTTTACATTAGCTTGTGATGTTCAGAACTAGCATACCCACCGCAAACCTCCGGTGAATTTACTAAATTACTCACGATAAACGTTGACAAAATACATAACAATTATTTTAAGAATTATAGATACAGAACTCCTTTATGCAATCACGGTGTCAGATTTTAAAATAGCTTTTCGGCGAAAGCACATTTTGCAATATTCTGAGTTGATAGCCCGGCCATCAGGGCTAGCTAATTTGACACCCACCAAGTTTGGTCCTCACCAAACTCAGATTTACTATAAGAAAAATTGGATTACCTTTGCTGTTCTTCGTCAGAATGCACTCCCAGGTCTTCTACTTCAACAACAAATGTTGTTTTGGTTCCAAATTATCCGTAGTTATATTCAAATAGCTGCGTTTTGTTCGTGCGTTCAGGTCAGTATCCGAAGGGTGACGCGCGAGCGCATTTCGTGACAAACAATTTCAAAATATTCCATTACCGTACTTCGAAGCATGTCAAACGCTGTTTAAAATCAATTTTTATGCTATTTTTCTCGTAAAATAGCGATAATATTCCAACCGGGCGACGTTGTATTCATTCAAAGACTGAAAGAAAAACATGGAGTTGTCTCGTGAACGCTCATCTCCAGTGTCATTGTTCCCTGCCTGACCACTCACAAAAACTCCTGCTGTTTTTCACCCAGAGACTGCAGAGACGTCATTCCACTTTCTGGCGCCTTCTGAGAGCCAATGGAAGCCTTAGAAAATGTCACGTTACAGCAGAGATGCTGTAGTTTTGATAGAGATGCCACAGAAGGAGATCAAATTGTCAGACAGGGCACTTCCTGTATGGAATCTTCTCAGGTTTTGGCCTGCCATATGAGTTCAGTTATACTCACAGACACCATACAAACAGTTTTAGAAACTTGAGTGTTTTCTATCCAAATCTACTAATTATATGCATATTCTCATTTCTGGGCAAGAGTAGTAACCAGTTTAAATCGGGTACGTTTTTTATCCAGCCGTGCAAATACTGCCCCCTAGCCCCAACAGGTTAAAGCAGCGCGATGGCGCTGTCCCAATCAAAATGGTGCTGAAATTATCATCTGGTTTTCCACACGTGGGTAGGCTATTGCTTCAAATGTATTAGAACGGTTGGATGACTTTGGGAGTTTAAGTAAGCAACAATTTGATACATGCCTTCAATTGCATTAGCCTACTTTATTCCAATATTTTCAAAATTCAGTGATATTTATTCCCACAGTAATTCTTTATGGATCCATCCAGTTGTGGTTAAGAAAACAGCACATGCTTAGTGGTGGGCTATGGGAAGAGATGGTAGAAGTGAAATGCCTTGCAAAGTTAAGTACTGGCAGGAGGATGGTTAACTGGCGTTGCCTAGCAACCATCAAGAGTAGTGCGTGCCAATGCCGCCTCAGCATTACGGCTACGTTTCATACTAAGCTGTAGCAGAAGTTTACTGAACAAAACTATAAAGAATTTCAACAATTTTACTGAGTCACGGTTCATATAAGGAAATCAGTCAATTGAAATAAATTAATTAGGTCCTAATCTATGGATTTCACATGACTGGGAATACAGATATGCATCGGTTGGTCATAGATACCTTAAAAAAAAGGTAGGGGCATGGATCAGAAAACCAGTCAGTATCTGGTATGACCACCATTTGCCTCATGCAGCACAACAGACCTCCTTCGCATGGAGTTGATCAGGCTGTTGATTGTGGCCTGTGAAATTTTGTCCCACTCTTCAATGGCTGTGCGAAGTTTCTGGATATTGGCAGGAACTGCACCATGCTGTCGTACATGTCGATCCAGTGCATCCTAAATATGATCAATGGGTAACATGTCTGGTAAGTATGCAGGCCATGGAAGAACTGGGATATTTTAAGCTTCCAGGAATTGTTTACAGATCCTTGCGATATGGGGCCATGCATTATCATGCTGATGGCAGATGATGGCGGTGGATAAATGGCACGACAATTGGCCTCGATCTCGTGCATTTGTCAAATGTCTATTGACAAAATGCTATTGTGTTCGTTGTAAGTAGCTTATGCTTGCCCATAGCATAACCCCACCATCACCACAAAGTTGCTGATGTCACAACGTTGAAATCAGCAAACTGCTCACCCACACAACACCATACACGTGGTCTGTGATTGTGAGGCTGGTTGGACATACTGCAAAGTTCTCTAAAACAGCGTTGGACGTGGCTTATTGTGGAGAAATTAACATGCAACGTCTCTGTTGGACATTCATGCTGTCAGCATGCCAATTGCACACTCCCTCAATACTTGAGACATTTGTGGCATTGTATTGTGTGACAAAACTGCACATTTTGGTGTGGCTTTTTATTGTACCCAGCACAAGGTGCGCCTGTGTAATGATTGTGCTGTTTAATCAGCTTCCTGATATGCCACACCTGTCAGGTGGATGGATTAACTTGGCAAAGGAGAAATGCTCAGTAACAGGGATGTAAACAAATTTGGGCACAGAATTTGAGAGAAACACGCTTTTTGTGCATATGGAAAATGTATGGGATCTTTTATTTCCGCTCATGAAACATGGCACCATGTTATTCAAGTCTTGCTCTTCACGCAGGCAGTAGCCTGTCCTACTCCCAACCAAAAGCCTGTGACTCTTCTGATAATCATTTAATGTGATTATTTTTCACTGAATCTGTCTATATATTTGGATAATTTATCTCTGTCAGGACAAGTGGAAGTGGTATCTCATTTATTTGTTTGATCATCTATCACTGATCAGAAACATTTAGCGTGCAATAATGTAGCTTAAGTCAAGTCTATTAATATATTTATAGACTCATGTAGTAGCCTTATATAGCCACATGTAGAGCCTAGGCTAGTCCCAATCCAACAAACTCAAAATCATGACTCCTGTCTCGCATGTAAATTCCTTACTTTGTTCTGTAATCCATAGGTTGCATTATCAAAGCATGTCTTGCCTTTACAGTGAGGGAAAAAAGTATTTGATCCCCTGCTGATTTTGTACGTTTGCCCACTGACAAAGAAATGATCAGTCTATAATTTTAATGGTAGGTTTATTTGAACAGTGAGAGACAGAATAACAACAAAAAAATCCAGAACAACACATGTAAAAAATTTTATACATTGATTTGCATTTTAATGAGGGACATAAGTATTTGACCCCCTCTCAATCAGAAAGATTTCTGGCTCCCAGGTGTCTTTTATACAGGTAACGAGCTGAGATTAGGAGCACACTCTTTAAAGGGAGTGCTCCTAATCTCAGCTTGTTACCTGTATAAAAGACACCTGTCCACAGAAGCAATCAATCAATCAGATTCCACCAAACGCTCCACCATGGCCAAGACCAAAGAGCTCTCCAAGGATGTCAGGGACAAGATTGTAGACCTACACAAGGCTGGAATGGGCTACAAGACCATCGCCAAGCAGCTTGGTGAGAAGGTGACAACAGTTGGTGCGATTATTCGCAAATGGAAGAAACACAAAAGAAACACAAAAGAACTGTCAATCTCCCTCGGCCTGGGGCTCCATGCAAGATTTCACCTCGTGGAGTTGTAATGATCATGAGAACGGTGAGGAATCAGCCCAGAACTACACGGGAGGATCTTGTCAATGATCTCAAGGCAGCTGGGACAATAGTCACCAAGAAAACAATTGGTAACACACTACGCTGTGAAGGACTGAAATCCTGCAGTGCCCGCAAGGTCCCCCTGCTCAAGAAAGCACATATACATGCCCGTCTGAAGTTTGCCAATGAACATCTGAATGATTCAGAGGACAACTGGGTGAAAGTGTTGTGGTCAGATGAGACCAAAATGGAGCTCTTTGGCATCAACTCAACTCGCCGTGTTTGGAGGAGGAGGAATGCTGCCTATGACCCCAAGAGCACCATCCCCACCGTCGGACATGGAGGTGGAAACATTATGCTTTGGGGGTGTTTTTCTGCTAAGGGGACAGGACAACTTCACCGCATCAAAGGGACGATGGACGGGGCCATGTACCGCCTTGGGTGAGAACCTCCTTCCATCAGCCAGGGCATTGAAAATGGGTCGTGGATGGGTATTCCAGCATGACAATGACCCAAAACACACGGCCAAGGCAACAAATGAGTGCCTCAAGAAGAAGCACATTAAGGTCCTGGAGTGGCCTAGCCAGTCTCCAGACTTTAATCCCATAGATAATCTGTGAAGGGAGCTGAAGGTTCGAGTTGCCAAACGTCCCTCAGGCCTGGAGGAAAGCAAAAGTAATTCCGCTAATAGCAAAGCACCCTTTACTGGCTCAAACAGCCGACCAATCAACCTGTTACTAACCCTAAGTAAACTTTTTGGGAAAAATGGTGTTTGACCGGATACAATGCTATCCCCAATGCTACCTCCATGTAGGCCTAAAGAAATTTGACTTCAACCAGAGATCTGTATATAATGACGAGATGCTCATGTCTCTGCCCTAACAATGGCAGTCGTTGTCCCAAAGACGGGAAAGAAGGCGACAAGCTCAGGCGCAAAATAAGCCCATAGAAATGCGTTGGCCTTACTTTGGACCAATTTGGGGGAGAATGAACACTCTTGCTTCGCCCCTTCCTCTCTGCTGCGTTTCCGTGTCATTGCGCAATTTGTGTCTGACAGGCAGGTGCCTCCTATAAATAGATCCCTAGAAAATGCAGATTGTTCATTCTAGTGGGAGAGGGTTTGACGGATTGAAACTTTTAAATGAAAAGTAGCCTACTTATTATGAAGTGGAAAATGTAGCCGGCTGAAAATGAGTAAACCGACTGATTAGCCGACGCTAATGGAAAACACTGTAAGAGCGTCTGCTAAATTACAAAATGTAAAGGTAGAGAACTTCGGAGAAAGATGTGAATGGCTTGCCATTTTCTTATGCTTACTGAAGCCCAAACTGTGTGTTGGCTATATAGGCTGATACTTCCCCCTTGTGATAATGTCACTTTCTAATGTCGTTTTGGTTCTTGATCATATGCAATGTTTATGCCATTGTTTATTCTTTCCTGCAGCAAGTTCCTCTGCCTCTCCATGGATATTTGCCTCTCCTTGGTGGCAACATGTGCCCCAGCTTAGTTCTTAGCTATTGTTAAAGTAACTGTCCAGTAAAAATCTGCAATATTCTGTTAACTTCTTGGTGACGGGGCAGTATTCGGAAATTCAGATGAATAACGTGCCCAAATTAAACTGCCTGCTACTCGGGCCCAGAAGGTAGGATATGCATATTATTATTAGATTTGGATAGAAAACACTCTGAAGTTTCTAAAACTGTTTGAATGATGTCTGTGAGTATAAAATAACTCATATGGCAGGCAAAAACCTAACCAGGAAGTGGTTTGTAGTTTTTCAAGTGATTGCCTATCCAAACTACAGTGTCTGTGGGGTCATTTTGCACTTCCTAAGGCTTCCACTAGATGTCAACAGTCTTTAGAACCTTGTTTCATGCTTCTACTGTTACTGGGAAGAGAATAAGAGCTGTAGACTCCCTGAGACCAATGAGTTGTTTACTGCGCGGTCACGCAGGCGCGCCGTTCCTTCTTTTGCCTCTGTAATGAATACGCTATTGTCCGGTTGGAATATTATCGAAGATTTATGTTAAAAAGACCCTAAGGATTGATTGTAAACATCGTTTGACATGTTTCTACGAACGGTAATGGAACTATTTGACTTTTAGTCTCGGGTTTTGCGCTCGCGCATTTTGCCTTTGGATAGTGATCTGAACGTGCGAACAAAACTGAGGTATTTGGATATAAATATGGAGTTTATCGAACAAAACAAACATTTCTTGTGGGAGTCCTGGGAGTGCATTCCGACGAAGATCAGCAAAGGTAAGTGAAGATTTATAATACTATTTCTGAGTTTAGTTGACTCCAGAACTTGGCGGGTAACTGTATAGCTTGCTTTGATGGCTGAGCTCTGTACTCAGAATATTGAACAATGTGCTTTCGCCGTAAAACTATTTTGAAATCTGACACAGCGGTTGCATTAAGGAGAAGTGTATCTATAATTCTTTCAATAACTGTTGTAAATTTTATCAACGTTTATGATGAGTATTTTTGTAAATTGATGTGCTCATTCACCGGAAGTTTTGGGAGGCAAAACATGTCTGAACATCACGCGCCAATGTAAAATGGGGTTTTTGGATATAAATATTAACTTCATCAAACAAAACATACATGTATTGTGTAACATTGAGTCCTGGGAGTGTCATCTGATGAAGATCATCAAAGGTTAGTGATTCATTTTAGCTGTATTTCTGGTTTTTGTGACGCCTCTCCTTGCTTGGAAAATGGCTGTGGTTTTTCTTGTCTCGGCGCTGTCCTGACATTATCTAATGTTATGCTTTCGCCGTAAAGCCTTTTTGAAATCGGACAATGTGGTTGGATTAACGAGAAGTGTATCTTTAAAATGGGATATAATAGTTGTATTTTTGAGAAATTTGAATTATGAGATTTTTGTTGTTTTGAATTTGCCGCCCTGCTATTTCACTGGCTGTTGACTAGTGTGTCCCGCGGGTGGGACGCTAGCGTCCCACATGTCCCAGAGAGGTTAACTCATACTCAAATAATGTTGTTGACTCATCCTATACTTGCCTTTTTAGCCAACGCATAAATATGAGAAGGAAAAAAACTAACCTCAACAGACCACTTAAAAAATGCTTGCTATTTCCTCATAGGATGATGTCATCCTCCCGAGGAAGGATGAGCTGGCCAATCAGAGGACAATTTGCACAAATATTTTTATTGACCGGTATACGCCCACACTGTTCTTTTGTTGTGGTATGCCCACACCATTCCAACACAGATAAGCTGCCTTTTAAAGTACTTAATTACAATTTCTTGAAAGGAAAACTATTTGACTCATATTAATTATAAGTCATTTTTCATAGAAATCTGGAAACACTGGACAGTTAGCTGAACAGACCCCCTCCACAGAGGGCTCTCTCTTTACTCTCCAGCCATATGGCATTGCTTGACAAAGGAAACAAACATTTATAATTGAAGCCAGACCTGCTGTGCTGTCGTGATCCACCAGGCCAATTCTCTGGAACAAAAGACGACATGTTGTTGAGCTCCAGGGAGGGTCCTGCTGGGTCCTGGCTTCAGCAGTGGGCTATAGATGAGGGAGGGGATGCCCAGTAATGCCCACTTGCCACAGGGTGGCACAACGCTGCCTAACCTATAGCTTCCAGTAGGGCCAGCAATAACCTTTGATTGACTAGCAGACTACATAAAACCAATTTCCATTTAATTACCTTGTTCAGAGAGCGAATGGCTATTTGCTTGAGGGGAAAGCTTGTTTTGTTTTTAGCTGTTTTTTATGTTAGTCAGACTTGACAGTTGCCTGAACATGGACCCTGGACTGGATAGAATGTATGGTTGTTGAGAGTACTAGTAGTAGTTTCCTTTATTATCCCACAATGGGAAATTGGTTTGCGGCAGTTTTCAAGAGACAAAACATGAAAATCATAACATGAAATATATATCACTAAAATACATCTATACTGAACAAAAATATAAAGGCAACATGTAAAGTGTTGGTTTCATAAGGTGAAATAAAATAACCTAGAAATTTGCCATAAGGACAAAAACCTTTTCTCCCCCAAACATTTGGGCACATATTTGTTTACATCATTGTTAATGAGCATTTCTCTTTTGCCAAGATAATTCATCCAGCTGTCAGAAGCTGATTTAAACAGCATCATCATTACACAGCTGCACCTTGTGCTGGGGACAATAAAAGGCGACTCTAAAATGTGCAGTTTTGTCACACAACGCAATGCCACAGATGTCTAAAATTGAGGGAGCGTGCAATTGGCATGCTGACTGCAGGTATATCCACCAGAGCTGTTGCCAGAGCATTGAATATCAATTTCGCTACTATAAGCTGCCTACAACGTCATTTTAGAGAATTTGGCAGTGCGTCCAACCGGCCTCACAACCGTAGACCACGTGTAACCACGCCAGCCCAGGACCTCCACATCCAGCTTCTTCACCAGCGGAATTTTCTGAGACCAGCCACCCAGACAGCTGATGAAATTGTGGGTTTGTACAACCAAAGAATTTCTGCACATATTGTCAGAAACCGTCTCAGGGAAGCTTATCTGCATGTTCGTGGTCCTCACCAGAGTTGTGACCTGACTGCAGTTTGGCGTTGTAACCAACGTCAGTGGGCAAATGCTCACCTTCAATAGCCACTGGCACACTGGTGAATCCCGGTTTCAACTGTATCAGGCAGATGACAGACAGAGTGTATGACGTCATGTGGGCAAGCGGTTTGCTGATGTGGGGTTATAGCATACGGACAACGAACACAATTGCATTTTATCGATAGCAATTTGAATGCACAGAGATACCGTGATACCTGTCATCCTCCGCCATCACCTCATGTTTCGGAATGCTAATGCACGGCCCCATGTTGCAACAATCTGTACACAACTTCTGGAAGCTTAAAATGTCCCCGTTTTTTTTTCATGGCCTGCATACTCACAGGACATGTCACCCATTGAGCGTGTTTGGGATGCTCTGGATTGACATGTACGACAGCGTATTCTAGTTCCCGCTAATATCCAGCAACTTCGCACAGCCATTGAAGAGGATTGGGACAATATTCCGCAGGCCACAATCAACAGCCTGATCAACTCCATGTCGAAGGAGATGTGTTGCGTTCCATGAGGCAAATGGTGGTCACACCAGATACTGACTGGCATATCTGTATTCCCAGTAATGTAAAATCTGTAAATTAGGGCCTAATGAATTTATTTAAATTGACTGATTTCCTTATGTGAACTGTAACTGAATTTGTTTGGTGTATATACAAATTGCACTGGATGGACTGGAATAAAGTGCTGGGATGTGCAAGCATGGCTTCTGCCATTTGAAGTATTGTGTTTCTTTAGGAGCCATATTGTTGAATTGCTACCATGCTTTATTACTTTTAATCAGCCATTAGTCATATAATTACCTCTGATGTTGAACCCAAGATATCATTGACAATTATTACACTCAAATTGTAGGTGACTTTGAAATTACTTTTATTGAGGGGTGGGATCCGAGGCAGGGTGCGGAGGGGGATCACGGTGAGCTGCACGTGGGGACTGGTACATTAGGGTAGAAGGGGAGTCCCGGTCAGCTGACTAGGCTGTCACTAATTGACTGACCGGCAGTAGTAATTTGACACCTCTGCCCCTGTCCCCCTTGCTCCTGCCATGCTGCTACAGCTGGTAAGCAAACACCACCTCTCACAGGAAACACATGCACGCACACTTTGTAACACAGTGCACAGCCTTCAGCCAACTGCCTCACTAGTCAACAACCAGATTGAGCTGGCTCAGGTGGGGGTGTGTCCTGGATGTGGCCATGAGGTCGGGAATTTCAGAATGAACGCCTGCCTGCCTCTGCTTGAGTCTGTTAGTCTGTTGCACACTTTGTTGAGGAATAAGAATTTGCCCAATTGTAACATTTTTCTTCCCATTTAGTCCATTTAAATGATAATGTTGTAATGTGTACTTTGGGTGTCGTAATCCAACATTTGAAATCTTTATTCTGTTATTTTAATTTAGTGTTCATTTTAGACAGTCATTATTGAGGGATTGGGAGCGGAGTTTTTAGAAAAATAGGTTAGTGCAATGTAGGCCTAGTCCATAATCCACTGGCCCAGCGTCCCCATTAAGTCTTCAAAGGAAGTAGCATGAGTATGGACTTCTTTTTCCCTCTCCACAATTTATATGACTCACTATTCTGGGTAGCCACTTTTCTCGAGTCCTTTTTGTTGTTCGATTTTATAGCCTGTTCCTTTCACATACACAGGGGAGAGAGGAAACCAGGATTATATTTATGCTAGAAGATGTTTAGTTCCAGTAAATTCGGAATTGAATAAACAAGAAGATTAACTGTTTGCAGGGAGGGAGTGGGGAATAGAGAAGGTGGGGTAGGAGGAGAGGCAGAAGACAAGATGAGGGGGAAAGAAGAGGGAGGGAGTGAGGAGGAGGAGAGCATGGGGAAGGAGAGGAGGAGGAGGCTGGCTATTTTCACAGAGCTTGGAACACAATGTGCTGCAGGGATCCTGTTACAAGCATGTTTATCACTCTGCGACGTGATTGGTGGACGGTGCAGAGGAAGGAATCCCTCCTCAATGCCCCCTGTCAATGAGGCCTCTCGGCTGTGTTAATGTGTGGGTCTCTTACTTACTGTGGGGCCAAGGGGTGGTGTGTGTGTATATAAGAAGGTGTGTGTGTGTATTTGGACAAGCTCAATGGATCGTAATTCCTGGAAGAACCCCCGAGTTGCTGAGAGTTCTTGTGATTGCTCACAATAACAAATCCTGAAATCAGCCCGTGACTGAAACTGAGTGGTACTGGAAAAGGCTAAAAAGAGAGGCTGAATGGGGTATAGTTTTAGTTTAGGGACTTGCTAGATGGGTGGTTATGTCAAGATGGTAATACCACAAGACTCCCCTCTCACCTTTCTCCACTCTATCTCTTCACCGATCAGCTTTCACTTTAGGATTTCAGGTTTGAACAGGCTCTGCTGTCAAAAAAAAGAGAAACCTGTGTAAGTTTTGTGCCGCGGTTGACTTTAAAACAGTGACTGTTTACACTGGACAAAATTAGCTATTCCAGTTAAGACTATTTTATGCATGCTCTGATTTTAGATCTCTGTGGTTGTTTTTCAACATTTGGAAAATAGAAGTTTAGTCAAGAGTACTACAGGATATTTTTTAGTTCTGCCCAAAATGATAAATCTCCCAAATTAATGTAGCTATTAATGTGTATTTGGTGGAAAATATGCACTAAGATAAACAAATGCACACGTCTTGACCGGAGCACAGAGATACTAGCTGTAACTGGAGACAAGTTTACATATGTCAACACTATATTTAGTGTCACTGTAAACAATTTAATGTTAGACTGCTTTTCTGTCCCTCCCTGTGTTGTTTTATTAATCATAATAAACTTATTACAGATAGGACTACACTCTTATAACTGAATGCAGTATAACTACGCATGTAGGATGATTACCTGATTACAGTGCATTCGCAAAGTGTTCAGACCCCTTGACTTTTTCCACATTTTGTTACTTTACAGCCTTATTCTAAAATTGATGAGATTATTTTTGTTTTAATCCATCTACACACAATTGAAAAATCAAAAATAGTTTTTTAGACTTTTTAGCAAATGTATTAAAAATAAAAAGCAGGTAACTAAGTATTGAGACCCTTTGCTATGAGACTCGAAATTGAGCTCAGGTGCATCCTGTTTCCATTGATCATCGTTGAGATGTTTCTACAACTTGATTGGAGTCCACCTATGGTAAATTCAATTGATTGGACATGATTTGGAAAGGCACACAACTGTCTATATAATGTCCCACATTTGACAGTGCATGTCAGAGCAAAAACCAAGCCATGAGGTCGAAGGAATTGTCCGTAGAGCTACGAGACAGGATTGTGTCGAGGCACAGATCTGGGGAAGATTCCCAAAAAATGGCTGCGGCATGGAAGGCTCCCAAGAATGGGCATGGACTCTACAAGGTGTCGAAAGCGTTTCGCAGGGATGCTGGCTCATGTTGACTCCAATGCTTTCCACAGTTGTCAAGTTGGCTGGATGTCCTTTGGGTGGTGGACCATTCTTGATACACACGGGAAACTGTTGCGCGTGAGAAACCAGCAGCATTGCAGTTCTTGACACAAACCGGTGCGCCTGGCACCTACGACCATACCCCGTTCAAAGTCACTTTTGTCTTGCCAATTCACCCTCTGAATAGCACACACAATCCATGTCTCAATACTTAAAAATCCTTCTTTAACTTGTCTCCTCCCCTTCACCTACACTGATTTTGGAGTTGATTTAACAAGTGACAAATAATGGATCATAGCATTCACCGTAATTCACATGATCAGCCTTTCATGGAAAGACCAGGTGTTCTAAATGTTTTGTATGCTCTCTGTCTATTGCCATGAAATACATCATGATCCACATATTCAGACTTTTTCAGACATTCCCCATGGACCTCCCATGTATGCAGTTCCATAATTTAACTGATAACAAAACTTTGCCTTATTGAGTGATTAGAACTTTGCCTAATAGTGTAGAAGAATGTTTCTTCTTTGATTATTGCACTCAGCCATTTACAGCACTGCGTAAGTAGGTTATGGATTGGTAATTGTCAACAATAAAACGCTGTACTGTTCCCTAGCAACGTGGTATGGTGTAGATGAGAAATAAACACAGACCATTGTTTACCAACACAGTTTATATAGCCAATCAGGTGGCTGGAATGGAAACCAATAGACTCAAAACGTTCCTAGTGTCTGGGAAATGCAAATGCATGGTTAGCCTTGAACCTTTGTCCGTTACACACCTCTCCTTCCTATTCCTCCCAATGTTTTTCCTCCCTCTCTCCTGACGGAGGGTATAGAGCACTAAGAGTCCACTCCCCCCTCTGGTATCTTTTAACTGGGGGTTATGAACAGCACTGTTTACCCTCTAAGGACGGGTACAGTACAGGGGCTGTGTCTGGACTTGAAGGGCTGACTTGTGAACTCCTGTCTTTTTCTGCTATCTCCTTCTGCCAAAGTCTCCTGCTAACTCATATTACTCCTCCTGTTGACTCCCTCTGATATCCCTCTGTTAGTCCTAGTAACTCCTTCTGACTACTTCTAGTAACTCCTTCTGACACCGTCTAGGAACTCCTTATGATACCGATTTTACAGCTGCACCATCGATAGCATCCTGACAGGTTGCATCACTGCCTGGTATGGCAATTGCTCGGCCTCCGACCGCAAGGCACTACAGCCACCCTCTTCTACGCTGCTGCCTCTCTGTTATTATCAATGTGTAGCCACTTTAATAACTCTACCTACGTGTACATATTACCTCAATTACCTCGACACCAGTGCCCCCGCACATTGACTCTGTTACGGTACCCCCTGTATATAGCCCCGCTATTGTTATTTACTGCTGCTCTTTAATTATTTGTAATTCTTATCTCATACTTTTTTTAAGGTATTTTCTTAAAACTGCGTTGTTGGTTAAGGTTTTGTAAGTAAGCGTTTCACTGTTAGGTCTACACCTGTTGTGTTCGGCGCATGTGACAAATACAATTTGATTTGAACTCCTTCTGATACCTCCTAGTAACTCCTTCTGCCATCTCCTAGCAACTCCTTGTGCTATCTCCTAGTAATTCCTTCTGCGATCTCCTTCTCTTCCTTGGTTGCTGAGAGCAGCAGAGTTCTGTGGTAGAACAGGACATCTTGTTTACTAGGCCAACGGTTCTCAATCTCAGCAGCCAGCCTGTCAAACCAACCTCCAACACCTCAACTTTAAAATGTCAATACAAGCCCAAATCACAAAGCTTTAGGTTTGGTTCATAATGTTTGTTCAGTTAATGTTATATTCTTACACCCTCACCAACACACATTAATATACCATTACAGATTTGAAATAATAGTCAATGGACTGGAAAATGACTAACTTGTCTTGCAACCCTCCAGTTTATTTCACTAAATTCTACCTGTTTCTATGAGGCCCAGGCTGTATGTTACATTCTCCCTGTGTTTGTGTGTTCCAGGCTGTGTGCGCTGGTCCAGGACGGCTATGGGATGTTCAGCATGGTCCAGCTCCACCCTCTGCCGTCTGAGGACTCTCTCCACCTCTACACCAGGAAGTGGGAGGGCCGGACCTGCGTCCTGCGAGCCATCAAAGTGGTGCAGCGGGTCACTCGGGAAAGGTGAGAGAGTCACACACACCGCAGGCCTTTCATTTGAACTTCAACCCAGGCCTACAGACTATAGTTAGCCAGAGGTATGTATTTTCCTGTATTAAGATTAAAATATGTATTAAGATTTTGATGATTATTTGTGAGGTTATCTGTTCTAGGTCCCGAACAAGGCCAACGTAGTCCTGGGCTTAGGCCTGAGGCTAAAGCTACAAAAACAGGTGTGAACTGTGAACATTAGATGGCTACCATTTGTGTCCCTGATATGAAATCCATGGCCAGTTTCCACTTCCCTCATTTAACCTACAGTAAATGCAAACTAGACACCTTTTGGCGAAATTCACAGTTTTTAATCCAAAATAGGTAAACTATGTGATTTCTGTAGATCCGATGAGTAAATGTCAATTTTTGGGGGGGCGGGCTTGTCTGATATGCGGGTTCGGGTCACTAATGGCTGTAAGCGGAACCAGTGATGCGCGTTTGGAGCAATACTGTATGTATCCAAGGCCCCAGCCTGGGCTCAGCCAGTCGTTCACATAACAGAATGCAGCACGTGACTGAAGAGAGAAGAGACAGCCAACTTGCTAGTTACAGCATTAGCGCGCGCTCTGGAAAGACAGCGGAGAGTGGATAGGCAGTTTGCCAGATACAACATACTAGAAGAGGTTAGAAGCCTGGAGACTGAGTTGACAAGGTGATGCAGCGTACTTCATGAGCTGTAACTGAAAAACGGGCATTTAGAAAGTTTGAGGTGAGGGAACAAAAATTGTTAGCATTGTTAAGTATCTTGCTACAGTAGCTGGATCGAATTCTCCGTTGGTTAGCTAGAGAAATGTTGAGCAAGATTAGCTAACTTAGCTGATCAAATAATTTAGTTTATGGTGTGAAAATTTGCTGGCTAACAAAGTCAGTCAGACCATTAGCTAGCTATCATTTCAACATAAAATTTTATTGGTCACATACACATGGTTAGCAGATGTTATTGCGAGTGTAGCAAAATGTTTGCTTCTAGTTCGGACAGTGCAGCAATATCTAACAAGTAATCTAACAATTCCACAACAACTACCTAATACACACAAATCCAATAAAGGGATGGAACAAGAATATGAAAATATTAATATATGGAGGAGCAATGACTTACCGGCATAGGCAAGATGCAGTAGATGGTATAAAATACAGTATATACATATGGGATGAGTAATGCAAGACATCATTATTAAAGTGACCAGTGATCCGTTTATTAAAGTGGCCAATGATTTCAAGTCTGTATGTAGGCAGCAGTCTCTCTGTGTTAGTGATGGCTGTTTAACAGTCTGATGGCCTTGAGATAGAAGCTGTTTTTCAGTCTCTCGGTCCCAGCTTTTATGCACCTGCACTGACCTCGCCTTCTGGATGGTAATTACGGGGTGAACTGGCACTGGCTTGAGTGGTTGTTGTCCTTGATGGTCTTTTTGGCCTTCCTGTGACACCTGGTGCTGTAGGTGTCCTGGAAGGCAGGTAGTTTGCCCCCGGTGATGCGTTGTGCAGACCGCACCGCCCTCTGGAGAGCCCTGTGGTTATGGGCTGTGCAGTTGCTGTACCAGGTGGTGATAAAAAATCAATAAATCAAATGTATTAATAAAGCCCTTTTTACATCAGCCGATGTCACAAAGTGCTATACAGAAACCAGCCTAAAACCTCAAACAGCAAGCAATGCAGATGTCGAAGCACGGTTGCTAGGAAAAACTCCCTAGAAAGGCCAGAACCTAGGAAGAAACCTAGAGAGGAACCAGGCTCTGAGGGGTGGCCTGTCCTCTTCTGGCTCTGCCGGGTGGAGATTATAACAGAACATGGCCCTTATGTTAAAACATTAATCAATGACCAGCAGGGTCAGATAATAATAATCACAGTGGTTGTAGAGGGTGGAACAGGTCAGCGCACCTCAGGAGTAAATGTCAGTTGGCTTTTCATAGCCGAGCATTCAGAGGTTGAGACAGCAGGTGCGGTAGAGAGAGAGTCCGAAACAGCAGGTCCAGGACAAGGTAGCACGTCCAGTGAACAGGTCAGGGTTCCATAGCCGCAGGCAGAACAGTTGAAACTGGAGGAGCAGCATGACCAGGTGGACTGGGGACAGCAAGGAGTCATCAGGCCAGGTAGTCCTGAGGCATGGTCCTAGGGCTCAGGTTCTCCGAGAGAGAGAGAATTAGAGGGAGCATACTTAAGTTCACACAGGACACCGGAAAAGACAGGAGAAATACTCCAGATATAACAGACTGACCCTAGCCCCCCGACACAAACTATTGCAGCATAAATACTGGAGGCTGAGACAGGAGGGGTCGGGAGACCCTGGCCCTGTCCTATGACAGGGCCAAACAGGCAGGATATAACCCCACCCACTTTGCCAAAGCACATCCACCACACCACTTGAGGGTTATCTTCAACCACCAACCTATTACCCTGAGACAAGGCCGAGTATAGCCCACAAAGATCTCCCCCACGGCACAAACGCGAGGGGGGCGCCAACCCGGACAGGAAGATCACGTCAGTGACTCAACCCACTCAAGTGAAACACCTCTCCTAGGGACGGCATGGAAGAGCACCAGTAAGCCAGCGACTCAGTCCTTGTAATAGGGTTAGAGGCAGAAAATCCCAGTGGAGAGCGAGGAACCGGCCAGGCAGAGACGGCAAGGGCGGTTCGTTGCTCCAGTACCTTTCCGTTCACCTTCACACCCCTGGACCAGACTACACTCAATCATAGGACCTACTGAAGAGATGAGTCTTCAATAAAGACTTAAAGGTCGAGACAGAGTCTGTGTCGCTCACATGGAAAGCAGACCATTCCATAAAAATTGAGCTCTAGGAGAAAGCACTGCCTCCAACTGTTTGCTTAGAAATTCTAGCGACAGTAAGGAGGCCTGCGTCTTGTGACCGTAGTGTATGTGTAGGTATGTACAGCAGGACCAAATCGGGAAGATGGGTAGGAGCAAGCCCATATAATGCTTTGTAGGTTAGCAGTACAGCCCGACAGGATGCTCTCAGTTGTGCATCTGTAAAAGTTTGTGAGGGTTTTAGGTGACAAGCCACATTTCTTCAGCCTCCTGAGGTTGTCTGTGATGTGTACGCCGAGGAACTTGACTTCAGATGAGATAACGTTAGCTCGAGGAACCAATTAGCTATAGTATTAACTGGTTTACGACTCATTGGCGTTCCTCAAGCTATAACGTTAGTTGCTCACTGGACCCTGTCAATCTGTGTGAAATGTTAACTAGCTTATGAACTATCTGCTGTCTATCAACTGTTTTCCCTCTGTTGTTAATTTTCAAAATGAAAGAATTAGGTGAAAATGAGGCATTGCTTGTTAAACAAGTGCATTCAGCAATCAAGTGTAGCTGGAGCTGGGCCTGGCTTAAGCTGGATGCCAATAGAGGTGAAAGGAACACCACACACTTTCCCTCTTTTTCAATAAGGTGTATAAAAAGGGGTATGCCAGGTGTACTCTGCCTGAGAGATCAATTATGCCATCAAAGGGTCTCATGTTCTGCTGCTAGCACATTGTAGAACAGATGTTTACAGGCATAAAGTGTACAATGTAATAACATGCAGTGTAGCCCAAAGATATTGCTTTTGTTGTGATGAACTTGACATACTGTAACACTTTTTTGCGAGTGAGGGGGGGATTATTTTATTTTTTTACCCAGTGAGCTTTATTTTTGCACACATGTAGTGTTGTGCACTTAATCGATGTCTACTATAGTGGCCGCTAGAATAGAGCAAAAATCGAATGCCTGTTTGTTTGTTTCTATTTCTACTTTAAGATTTTTATTTCTTCCCCAAGTGCATTATTTAGATGTGTGTGTGGTAACAAGCGTTCAATTATTAAGACTGTCATGGCTAACTGCAATATTAGTGTATTGTTTTTTTTCTCTGAACTTGTAATTTGCAGTAAAGTCTGGGCAACAAATAACATTGGATTGCGTTCCTTAATTTTTAGCTATGAGTTTGGTTAACATTAACCACTTTTTATTTAACACACAGAGACCGATTATGTAGATCATATTCTTTGTTGTTTAATTTGTACAGTTAACCTGCATTTCAAGAAGGGATCCAGCCTGAAAGTCACTAGAAATATGCATTTTAAAGCTAAAAATAAAATGTAAAAAGTATCCCCCTAGCAGGGATTTTTTGCGTGTTTCGGTGCAAAAAAAAGTCACCTTTTTGGGCCCTCACCAGTTTGCATCCCTGATATAAGGTCCCACAATTGACAGTGCATGTCAGAGCAAAAACCAAGCCTGAGGTCGAAGGAATTATTTGTAGAGCTCTGAGACAGGATTGTGTCTGCAGCATTTAAAAAAATGTCTGCAGCATTTAAGGTCCCCAAGAACACAGTGGCCTCCATCATTCTTAAATGGAGAAGTTGGTGGAACCACCAAGACTCTTCTTAGAGCTGGCAGCCCGGCCCAAAAAAATTGGGGGAGAAGGGCCTTGGTCAGGAAGGTTACCAAAAACCCTATGGTCACTGACAGAGCTCCAGAGTTCCTCTGTGGAGATGGGAGAACCTTCCAGAAGGAAAACCATCTCTGCAGCACTCCACCAATCAGGCCTTTAGGGTAGAGTGGCCAGACTGAAGCCACTCCTCAGTAAAAGGCACATGACAGCCCGCTTGAAGTTTGTCAAAAGGAACCTAAAGGACTCTCAGACCATGAGAAACAAGATTCTCTGGTCTGATGAAACCAAGAATGAACTCTTTGGCCTGAATGCCAAGTGTCACGTCTGGAGGAAACCTGACACCATCCCTACGGTGAATCATGGTGGTGGCAGCATCATGCTGTGGTGATGTTTTTCAGCGGCAGGGACTGGAAGACTGGTCAGGATCAATGGAAAGATGAATGGAGCAAAGTACAGAGCGATCCTTGATGGAAACCTGCTCCAGAGAGCTTAGGATCTCAGACTGGGATGAAGGTTCACCTTCCAACAGGACAACAACCTTAAGCACACAGCCAAGACAACGCAGGAGTGGCTTCGGGACAAGTCTCTGAATGTCCTTGAGCGACCCAGCCAGAGCCTGGCCTTGAACCTGATCGAAAATCTCTAGCGAGACCTGAAAAAAGCTTTGCAGCGACGCTCCCAATCCAACCTGACAGAGCTTGAGAGGATCTACAGAGAAGAATGGGAGAAACTCCCAAAGTGCAGGTGTGCCAAGCTTGTAGCATCATACCCAAGAAGACTTGAGGCAAAGTACATAGTAAAGCACCTGAATACTTATGTAAACGTGATATTTCAGGTTTTGTATTTTTTTGGTTTGTCATTATGGGGTGTTGTGTGTAGATTGAGGGGGAAAAAACAAGGTAATCCATTATATAATAAGTCTGTAACGTAACAAAATGTGGAAAAAGTGGAGGGGTCTGAATACCTTCTGAATACACTCTAACTCTCATAACTTTCCAACCTGAGTTCAAGATGGCCACCCGCTGATCATCCTGCCATGTCACTGTTCCATGTTTACATGTAAAGTGATACATCATTGGTGCTCGCACTGGACCTATGAGTTACTTTCCACAGTCAGGAGCTCAGATTAGAAACAGTTTGGAGAACTGGTGTGGGGACATTTAGAGGAGGGGTTAGTGTGTTTACGGCTTCATTTATTTCTAAGGAATAGTCTCTGTGTGCCAGAAAGCATCCCACAATGTTGTGGTGGGGGGGGGGGGGGGGGGGGGGGTGTTGCCTACAGTCCGCCATGATGGATATGTCCCCTTCAGGAGCAGGCACAAAGACCCAACCTCTATGCACTTGAGGTCAAGGTGGTGCGATAACTATATTACTTACACCTGTAAAATCCTCTCAGATTTCCTGAAGTGCGTAGTTTTGGTGTCAATTTGTGATTGGTCCAAATGCATGTAGCCACCATCTTATACTCTGTGCAAAACAAAACATTCCTGCCATATCAGGGCTCTACGCTGACTTTAACAAACAAAAAATGTACAAGGAACACTTATGCGTCTAAGTTGAAAAATGTAGGCACACAATGAAAAATATTTGAGGTATTAAAGCTAGAATCCTTCATTTTTCTAGGCGGACTGGTGCTCCTAAATTAAAATTCCAGGTAGCACTGTAGAACCCTGCATATACAGTAGCTGGGGCTTGATATTTTAATAAGCCTTTATCAAAGCTTAAACAAGTGTTTTTGATGTGTTGGCACTTAAAAACCTAAATTTTAATCATCATTAAATCGACAATTAGATCGACTGTCAGCAATCAGTTTTTGATAAATGCTAGTTTTGTCACACTCCCTCTTTTCAGTACTCACATACTACTGTACTTAAACAGTATTCTTCAGTAGGCAAATCAGCCCACTTGTACAATGTTACAATAAAGCTACAGAAAGGTCTCGGTAACAAAGTCAGTGTTGTGTGAGGTGAGCTCATTCTTCATCCTGACCTGTTGGACCAGCCCGGGGTGCAGAGCCAGTTCTGTACACAGACACCCTGTGGATTAGGACTTGTGGAACTGGTTTTTAACAACCAACTGAGACAGACTGAGTAACAGCACCAAAGAAGAGGAATAGTAATGACATCAACCCAACGCTCTCGCTCTCACACACACACACACACCACACACACACACACACACACACACACACATATACACTGACTAACTGGTGGCCCTGAACTCAAGGACAGGTTTAATTTATTTTGTTTCTGGGCGTTTGGGTTGGGGGTTGAAGCATCACTTTTTTTCGGTCTTCCTCTCAGTTGGTCCCCTAGTTTGATTTTCTAGACGGGGCACCTCAAAGCAACACCCATGCCCTCGGGTGTCAAAATTGTCATTTGAAACCAACAATTGAAACCAATAGAAGCCAGACTTGTTTTTGTGTGTGATTTACGTAGAGCGGGTGAAAATGTGCTTTGGTGATGAAATGCCACTTCATTATGTTCTAAAATACATTTTACCAAGACAAATATGATTCTTCATGTTCTGAATCATTCAGTGAGGTCTTTCTCTAACATGTCATAAACATTATATCCAAGAAGACGGATTTCGTAACCTAATACATCCGATAATAAGTGCTGGGCTCTGTTGCCCCGAACTGAATGAATTGTTAAAGGCTTTGACAATAAAAAGCTTGCGGTACTCTCAGTGCTCCATTGACATTTGAAATACGCTTATTTTTGTGAGAAATCTTTTAAAACTGTTGCATTAATATGGAAGGCTTATACTAAAAGATGAAAATGTTTAGTGTCACGTCTCAAAATCGATATCTATCTCACCTCTATGTTGTTTTATGTCTTCCGGATTTGAGAAGAAAGACAAGTTCAACGGTGAGCCTGTCAGTTAGTCTTAATTCTCACACAGCATCTGGCCTAGCTGACATAAGGCTATTTTCCAGATTTATTACCACTTTTTTTCCTCTGTCCTCCATTGATTTAGTCACCCTAATTTTGGCTATCCTAAAAGGCTAGTAACTACAATAACTTTTGAATGGATTATGATAGAGACATACGGTTGGGACCATTTGTTTTCTTAGAGGAGTATCTACACAATTAACATGATTTTACTCATTGGTCAAAATATGTGTTTTTGATTGGACACCCTACATAGGGTGTTTGCTCTGTTAAATGTTTTGGTGTGTGTAAGAATCGAAGGTATTCTTCACATACACAGTTTACAGCGGGTATAAAAGGTGCAGTGAAATGCTCATGTGGTAGCTCCCTCAACAATGCAGTTCATTAATCAATAATAGCGATGAAAAGAGTCAAAATAACAAGTAGTAGAAGTAATAGACAAATCGGTATGCATAGTAATAATGGGCTGTATTTACACTGTATTTACAAATATAAAGTGGGTAGTGGAATCAATAGTATGTAAAAGAACAACAGCAGTGTGAGTTCTGAGTGGGGGTCTACTGTAAGTCGCTCTGGATAAGAGCGTCTGCTAAATGACTAAAATGTAAATGTATGTGGGTGTGTTTTGTTTATGGGTGTTCGTTTGTGTAAGGGTTGGATGTGTGAGTAGTCAGTGCAAATCATCTCTAAGGTGCATATAGGCGCTCTGCAAAAAGTCTCTACGCTGCAGGTCTATGCAGGGAGACGGCTTGTCTTTTCAGCAGTCAGATTGCTACTGATAAAGAGGTGTGAGAGAGAGCGCGAGAGTGTGTCTGTCGCACCAGTCTCGGCATGCTTTCTGTTGATTCTGTGAAAGCTAAAAAGTGCCCTGTCTTAACAGATCTGTCATTCCATAAAAGGGAAACCAACTGATATTGTTGCACCTCCCTCTCTGTATACCCTGTCGTTCACTGTCTTTTCCCTTTCCAACCCCTCCCTCACTTTCTTCTGCTCTCGCTCTCACAGGTGTACCAGACTCTTCAGCCTGATAGATAGCCTCTGGCCACCAGTGATGCCCTTCAAAGTACTTGGAGAAAGCCAGAGCTGTCAAGGTGTAGGTTATTCAATATTCCGTTGTGAATCATACCCTGCCTTTTCCGCAATTGAAACTCAATTACGTGAACAATGTATATACAGTATTTCCATTTGATATTGAGAACCCATGTTATTATGGTTAATTTATGTTAGAATAAGAAACTGGCTATGAATACTGTGCACGTAGTGGATTATAATCTTGATTCTGTGTGTTTTCTTTGTAGGACAGCAGACACAAAGGACCAGCCCCAAGCTTCTGTTACCTGCTGTCAGGCCAAGAGGGCTCTGTGGATCCTGTAGAGGGACAGCCTTTATCCTCTCTATACCTGCCTCCTAAAGAACAAACACTCAGAGACATACTGCAGGTAACTAGTGAGAGTGAGTGAGTGAGTGAGTGAGTGAGTGAGTGACTGAGTGACTGAGTGACTGAGTGACTGAGTGACTGAGTGAGTGAGTGAGTGAGAGACTCGCTCTGTTTTTACCTCCCCAACTATTCCTCCAAACATTCGAGTTGAGACCAGATGACACATTTTTCCTTCACTCTGACTTTGTTGAGCCAGTGGCAATCGATGAAATATGAATTGTAGTAACGGCCTGTCATATCTATTTCAGTGTGAGCTCAACAGCCATCGTTGTAGCTTTGTCGCGACTGTCGTCTACAAGAGAACGCAGGTACTTTCAAATGCATCCTTGGATTTCAATGAGAATGTATAGTGTGACTGAGAAACTGTTATCTGTGATATCGATCTTATTAGAGATGGGTAGATGTAACACAACATAGTTAAAGAGTTGATAGGAACATGATCGCATCCTGCTGTGGTGGACAGTGGGCAATCATTTGAACTTGCTGTGTTGACAAGACGAGGCAAACTGCCTTCACCATCTGTATGCATACAAACCTACATTATCTACCAGGTGTTTTTTTTTTTTTTTTTTACTGTTGATCAGTGAAACCTTTACACTTTGACCACCGGGAGGGAGATAACAGGCCCAGAACAAAGCGAGTGGCGAAGTCCAACGCTTTCTGTCTATACCACTCTGTTTTTCATGTCAGTCATCAAATGGATGATTCCGAGCAACCAGACTGAGCCAGCAGAGACTCATGCTTTTTATTTGATGCACATACAGATACAGACAGCAAGGTGTTTATTCACTAAGACACTTAGAATTGTACTTTCCAAGTAAGCTCATAGTCTCTCACGCCATTTCTCTCTCTCTCTCTCTCTCTCTCGTTCTCTCACTCACTCTCTCTCGTTGTCTCTCTCTCGTTGTCTCTCGCTCTTTCTCTCGCTCTCATGTTGTCTCTCTCGCCTTGTCTCTCTAATAATCTACACTAACGACTGATCCCCTCTTTCTCTTCCTCTCTTTATTATCATCTTGGTTGATATGAATGATAGCCCCCACCATTTCTGTCTGTCCCCTCATCTCTCTCCCCTCCAGTCTCAGAGTAGTGATCGGAGCCCAGGGGAGGTTTGGCTGGTGGTGACTGACCCCAGTTTGCAGGAGGAGCAGCAGTCCGATGGGACACCATGCAGACGAACGCTGGCTGTATGTGTGACCACTTCCTGTGTGCTCACTTCCTCTGTCGCCAAGGCAATAAGCACCCCCACCCCCAGTGCCTGCCGCTTGTCATTCAGGGACGCAGTCAGAGAGCATGGTACTGTTTTACTGCAATATCATGGTCTGCTCCCCAAATGGCACCCTATTCCCTATGTAGTGCACTTCATGGAATAGGGTTCCATTTGGGACGTACACATGGTGTTGTTCATCTAGTCTGTCACTATATAGTGTATATTGCATTAGCCACTATGTATTGTATACTGTAGGACATCTGAAGTCGCGTGGCTACTGCTTCCCCAAAACTATTAATAATGGAAGCACCTCCATGTCAGGGTCAAACTACTGTTTTATGACACTATGCCATGATTTCTCTCCAGGTGGGATCCTGTGTGTGGAGCAGTCAGTTGTGCAGCTGCGGCCTCTGGTATCAGTGTGCTGCCCACATACCGAGAGCACGCTGGGCCCAGGGACACTGTCATTGTCCCAGGCAAAGCCCTTACCTCAGCCCCTACCTCAAGCCCAGCCCCATGTCCTTCCTCAGGCCTTACCACAACCTGTGACGCTGGATCCCCTGGGTCCGGAAACACCACCCAACTCCCTCTGCACATTCTCGGGTCAGTCACGCTCTCCTCCTTGATCAATTGTTTTTCAGGGTTAGCCCGGATAATTGTTTTATTAGACAGACGGACAAATGGTTTTGAGTGTTTTGTGACTGTTGCCTGTTTGTATTTGTTACTTTGTGCGAGACAGAGTGGCCTTCTTGTGTTTAGTCGAAGGCATTGTGTTCTTCCGCTCTCATTCAGTTTCCCTCAAGCGGTTGAGCCACTGGTTGTGACAACCTTTCAAGGCCCATCAATGTAACCAGCTGTGGACTATCTATCTGTAATTAAGAGATGATACTGTTATCCTAACCTCAGTGATAATGGTATGAATCTGATTAAGGGATCCAATCAAACTACAGAGTATCTTATGCATTCACTGTCTGTCTACAGTCTATTTTATATGCAACGCAGGGAAAGTTGAGTAAGTCACGATAAGTTGCATCTGTTAGCACCCTGTGTCACAGGAGAGATCAAAGGTGAAACTGTGAACCCTTTGGATTAGTTCAGGTCTCTCACTTGTCTTCCATGTTGGATCAGCTGGCTGAATAAAACAACAAACACCAATGCCTGATTCACACTATTCACGCCAACCCGAATGCTGTGCTGAACCCGTGCTTTGCTGGCTCAGATAGTTTATTTTCAAATGGTCATTTCCAGCGTGGCTCCAGACGCTATGGTAGATGCATAACCAGGCCAGCACGGTACAGTTGTGCTTGGCTCTGTAGTGTAGAATAAGGTATTTTTTCTCAATTGTTTTTAACCTTTATTTAACTAGGCAAGTCAGTTAAGAACAAGTTCTTATTTTCAATGACGGCCTAGGAACCATGGGTTAACTGCCTTGTTCAGGGGCAGAACGACAGAGTTGTACCTTGTCAGCTCGGGTATTTGATCTTCCAACCTTTCGGTTACTAGTCCAACGCTCTAACCACTAGGCTACCTGCCATATAATGTGTCTTTATCTGCACTCGTAAGCAAGTTCTAACTTATGGCAGTTTGCATGGCTCTGTGTGAAGGCAGATTTTTTTTTATTGGTTGGTAATTATGTATATATTTTACATAAGCTGTGGGGGGGGGTGGGCATATCTCTGGTTGTTAACTATGATTGTGTCAGTTCTTTAAGGGAGTAAACACTTGCTATCCATTTTAACTCACAGATAAGAATATATGGGGCTGCAAACTTTTTTTTTCTTCTTTTGACCCTAAAATGTCATTCTTATCTTCTTACTGAGCTTGTTTTATCTTTCCTTTTTTTAATCCTTACCACAGTGGCCTCAAGAATATTGATACAATTGTTACACTGCTCAGTCCCAGTTTCCACCCATGTTGCTTGCCAGTTTAGTCAGTGTGGTGCCCTATAAGGTTTGCTTCTCTGGCTAGTGCTGATGGTTGTGTTGGTGATGGCAGGTGTGATAGTTGGTGTGGATGAGGACACGGCCTACTCCTGGCCAGTCTGCAGCCTGTGTGGGAGCGACCTCTTGGAGATGACACTCCAAAAGCCGTAAGTCTTCAATTCACCTGCTGATGACCTATAGGGGATACACCTAATTAACTGATTGAATCTTATTGGTTTACCAATAGAATAACTTAATTTTTTCGCAAAGGGAACTTCTTTATTATGGTTGAAATGTGATGTCAATATCTGCATTATGTCTGTTGTCCCCAGTCAAGCATTCCTTTGTGTTGCTTGTGATTCACTGGTTGATCAACCAACCGTGAACATGCAGCTTGAAGTTTTCATGGATTGTTCTACACTAAAAGACTTCACTGTGAAAGTAAAGGTGAGACAAGATTTTGAGTTTAGGTTGTGTATTGGCAAATGTCTGTATTTTCAATGTGTGACATAGCAGTGCATAAGCATAAAGTAATATAACGGCAAGGTTGATTTAATCTTAAGATGTGGTCTCAAATCTTTTCACTTTAAGTGTATTCCAATACTTCTGTATTTTCTTATAGTGTCACTGTCAAATATAGTCTTAGATTGTATCATTAATGGTTAACATGAAACTGTTGAAAACTCTATGACAAAGTCAATGCTCATAACAGCTTATTACGTTATTATAAGATATGTGCTGTAATGTAATATGGCATAATTTAATAAAACCACTAATATGAAGAAGTCCAGTTTGACAGTCCAGTCCAGCCCATTTATTCAACTAGTATGGTGACTATTCTCTCTACTGTTTTCTAGCTCCAGCAGAGCACCATCATGTCTGTGTTGAACTGTGCAGCCTCTGGCCATGAGGTGAGCTCTCTCTCTCTCTCTCACATGTTATGTAATATGCTGTACCTGCCTTTTTATGCAGACAGTACTTACCTCTCAGTTTAGTGCACCGATATAGAATTGTGATCCTCCTATGTGTCAGACTGTCAGTATGTTTGCTGAAAGTGACATCATTGTCATCTGTCTAATATCCCATAGTTGGACTGTGTTAAGAGAGCTGTTTAGAACAATGGCTGGACTTACTCACACAGATCAATACTGTAAGAGGAGCCAGATGATACTAGTATCGCTGGAGTTGGATCTATATTTCCTTCTAATCTACAAACACTGGTATCACCACGTACCACCATCAGAGCCAAATATCTAATTATAAGGCTCTGACATCTAAATATATGGCTCTGACCACCATATACAGTGCATTCGGAAAATATTCAGACCCCTTCCCTTTTCCACATTTTGTAACGTTTACAGCCTTATTCTAAAACTGATTCGATAAATAAAAATCCTCATCAATCTACACAAAATACCTCATAATGACAAAGTGAAAACGGGTTTTTAGAAATGTTTGCAAATGTATTAAAAATTATAAACAGAAATACCTTATTTGCGTACAGTACCAGTCCAAAGTTTGGACACACCTACACAAGGGTTTTTCTTTATTTTTTACTTTTGACTGGTACTGTAAGTATTCAGACCCTTCGCTATATGACTTGAAATTGAGCTTAGGTGCATCCTATTTCCATTGATCATCCTTGATGTTTCTACAACTTGATTGGAGTCCACCTGTGTTTATTGGTCATGATTTGGAAAGGCACACACTTGTCTATATAAGCTCCCATAGTTGTCAGAGCAAAAACCAAGCCATGAGGTCGAAGGAATTGTCCATAGAACTCTGAGACAGGATTGTGTCAAGGCACAGATATGGGGAAGGGTACCAAAACATTTCTGCAGCATTGAAGGTCCCAAGAACACAGTGGCCTCCATCATTCTTAAATGGAAGAAGTTCGGAACCACCAAGTCTCTTCCTAGAGCTGGCTGCCTGGCCAAACTGAGAAATCGGGGGATAAGGACCTTGGTCAGGGAGTTGACCAAGAACCTGATGTTCACTCTGACAGAGCTCCAGAGTTCCTCTGTGGAGATGGTAGTACCTTCCAGAAGGAAAACCATCTCTGCAGCACTCCACCAATCAAGCCTTTATGGTAGAGTGGCCAGATGGAAGCCACTCCTCAGTAGAAGGCGCGTGACAGCCCGCTTGGAGTTTGACAAAAGGCATCTAAAGGACTCTGACCATGCGAAACAAGATTCTCTGGTCTGATGAAACAAAGATTTAGCTCTTTGGCCTGAATGCCAAGCGTGACGTCTGGAGGAAACCTGGCGCCATCCCTACGGTGAAGCATGGTGGTGGCAGCCTCATGCTGTGGGGATGTTCTTCAGTGGCAGGGACTGGAAGACTAGTCTGGATTGAGGGAAAGATGAACGGAGCAAAGTACAGAGAGATCCTTGATAAAAAAAACCTGCTCCGGAGCGCTCAAGACCTCAGACTGGGGTGAAGGTTTGCCTTCCAACAAGACAACGACCCTTGGCACACAGTCAAGAAAACACAGGACTGGCTTTAGGACAAGTTTCTGAATGTCCTTGAGTGGCCCAGCCAGAGCCTGGACGTGAACCCAATCGAACATCTCTGAAGAGACCTGAAAATAGCTGTGTAACGGCGCTATTTTCCATCCAGCCTGACAGAGCTTGAGAGGATCTGCAGAGAAGAATGGGAGAAACTCCGCAAATACTGGTGTGTCAAGCTTGTAGCGTCATACCCAAGAAGACTCAAGGCTGTGATCTCTGCCAAACGTGCCTTAAGAAAGTACTCAGTAAAGGGTCTGAACACTTATGTAAATTTGATATTTTTTAAAATATTTTTTTTATAAATTAGCAAAAATGTCAACCTTTTTTTTTGTCATTATGGGGTATTGTGTGTAGATTGATGAGGGGGGAAACTATTTAATCTATTTTAGAAAAAGGCTGTAATGTAACAAAATATGGAAAAAGTATAGGTAACTGAATACTTTCTGAATGCACTGTATCATCCAGCATTCTAGAATGGATATTGTTGACAATCTGGTTTACATCCATTATTGAGAATCAGGGCAAACCAACAATCCAGGTTAATTGAGGTGGATCAGCGCCACATACTCAATACAAATATTTTCTATTGAGTTTTTGCGCTGGATGTTTTCCCCCCCAATCTAATAACAATACTTTGTCATTATAAATTATATTATAGAGTGTAACTAACTTTTGATGGTTAGCTTAGCTCCAACTTTTGTTCTCATTGAGCATGTCTAACTTGTATATACAGTTGAAGTCGGAAGTTTACACATAGGTTACGCTCTTCTTGACATTTATGTTGCCTATTTGTATAGCTTGACAGTGTTTATTGAATGTTATTAGGTAACATGTTTATTGTTAGCATGAGTGCTAGTTGTGACTCGGGTTACTACAGTTGAAGTCGGAAGTTTACATACACTTAGGTTGGGGTCATTAAAACTAGTTTGTCAAACACTCCACAAATGTCTTGTTAACAAACTATAGTTTTGGCCAGTCGGTTAGGACGTCTACTTTGTGCATGACACAAGTCATTTTTCCAACAATTGTTTACTGACAGATTATTTCACTTATAATTCACTGTATCACAATTCCAGTGGGTCAGAAGTACATACACGAAGTTGACTGTGTCTTAATACAGCTTGGAAAATTCCAGAAAATGATGTCATTTCAAGGCCTACCTTCAAACTCAGTGCCTCTTTGCTTGATATCATGGGAAAATCAAAAGAAATCAGTCAAGACCTCAGAAAAAAAATTGTAAACCTCTACAGGTCTGGTTCATCCTTGGGAGCAATTTCCAAACGCCTGAAGGTACCACTTTCATCTGTACAAACAATAGTACGCAAGTATAAACACCATGGGACCACGCAGCCTTCATACCGCTCAGGAAGGAGACGCGTTCTGTCTCCTAGAGATGAATGTACTTTGAAAGTGAAAATCAATCCCAGAACAACAGTAAAGGACCTTGTGATGATGCTGGAGGAAGCGGGTACAAAAGTATCTATATCCACAGTTAAACGAGTCCTATATCGACATAACCTGAAAGGCTGCTCAGCAAGGAAGAAGCCACTGCTCCAAAAGTGCCATAAAAAAGCCAGACTACGGTTTGCAACTGCACATGGGGACAAAGATCGTACTTTTTGTAGAAATGTCCTCTGGTCTGATGAAACAGAAATAGAACTGTTTGGCCATAATGACTATCGTTATGTTTGGAGGAAAAAGGGGGAGGCTTGCAAGCCGAAGATCACCATCCCAACCGTGAACCACGGGGGTGGCAGTATCATGTTGTGGGGGTGCTTTGCTGCAGGAGAGACTGGTGCTCTTCACAAAATAGATGGCATCATGAGGCAGGAAAATGATGTGGATATATTGAAGCAACATCTCAAGACATCAGTCAGGAAGTTAAAGCTTGGTCGCAAATGGGTCTTTCAAATGGACAATGACCCCAAGCATACTTCCAAAGTTGTGGCAAAATGGCTTAAGGACAACAAAGTCAAGGTATTGGAGTGGCCATCACAAAGCCCTGACATCAATCCTATAGAAGATTTGTGGGCAGAACTGAAAAAGTGTGTGCGAGCAAGGAGGCCTACAAACCTGGCACAGTTACACCAGCTCTGTAAGTAGGAATGGGCCAAAATTCACCCAACTTATTGTGGGAAGCTTGTGGAAGGCTACCCAAAACGTTTGACCCAAGTTAAACAATTTAAAGGTAATGCTACCAAATACTAATTGAGTGTATGTAAACTTCTGACCCACTAGGAATGTTAATGAAAGAAATAAAAGCTGAAATAAATAATTCTCTCTACTATTATTCAGACATTTCACATTCTTAAAATAAAGTGGTGATCCTAACTGACCTAAGACAGGGAATTTTTACCAGGATTAAATGTCAGGAATTGTGAAAAACTTAGTTTCAATGTATTTGGCATAGGTCTATGTAAACTTCTGACTTAAACTGTAAGTCTTACTCTTAGACTAGCCTATGCCTATAGATCCATGGTTAGGTTGATTGTTCATGTGCCGCAGTTCCCAGGTTACAAGGTGGAAAATGTGTTGGGGAAGGAGGTGGGCCCCCTCAGCGCTTACGTCCGCGTGGTCACCAGGAAACCTGCCCTGTCGATCAGCCTGGAAGAGATCTGCCTCTGAGGCTGTCAAAGTGTGGAGTGGGATCCCGTGAAATCAATCTGTAGGACTAGGAGGCCTCCTCAGCCCAGCCAGGCCCAGGCTCTCTGTACAGAGCATGAGTTAGGGTGGAAAAAATAGATCTGTTTGTGTGTTACTGATATGTTAGGACCCTGGAGCTGACAGCCCAAGGTTAGAACTGAAGGACCAGAGAGGAGTAACATATGTCAGACTTTGTCACGTGGGTCCAAATGGTGACTGTAAAATACGCCTGTTTGCTGTATATAGCCGCACGTTTCTTTCAGTGTTCCCTTGAATATCTACCTCCTAATCTATCTCTGAAGATGAATGGTGCTTGTACTGTGTCAATAAACCTTGTATTATATGTTAGTGTATTTGTTTACCTTTTTCTACTTTCTTCTACTAGCTGTGAAAATGTTATTCTAGAGAGGTGGCCCAACTCCAACTGAGGTAGATTCTTGGCACCAGCAAATCCATATAAAACATACTTTAACCATGCCAAGTAATTTATAATCACATATGTACTAATATGTTCATCCCAAACACACTCATAGACAACGTTGATTTGTATGACTTTTCAGCACTTTTATTAGAGATTCCATAATAGACAAATATTTAACTTTTTTTTTTAATATAAACTATATAAAATTCAAACATGCTCTTGCTCTTACAAAGTTTGGAATTATAAAACATGTACCATATCTGGTATAACAACAACTAAATGAAGTAGTAAAATAATTTAATATAGAAAAAAAAAATCCCCCAAAAAGATTATGGCAACAATATGGGAGGAAGCCTAAGTTTCCAGTACATTTCCAGTGCCATAAATGTAAGCTTGTTTATAATGCATCTGTTACAGATGGTAAGTCTGTGTTGAGGTATGTATTTCAAAAGTTCAGTTAATTAGAAAGTAAGATTAATTGGTCACCGTCTGGCCCCACCCGTGGTCCCCAAAAACGAGGAGTTGTGATTGGGAAGCTGCTTGAAGAAATCTCTCAGGCCAGTGAGCTCACTGGTTAGTTGATCGATAGTTTTGTGTAATCTGTCGTTCTCTGAACCCAGTTCAAGCATTTTTTGCTGCATTTCCACGTTGCGTTGCTTTGCTTTGTCCCTACTTTTCCTCACTGCAACGTTATTCCTCTCACGTCTCTGGCGGTACTCTTGGCTGTACCTGTCAAAATTCTTTTTCCCTTTCTCCTTGCCGACCTTCCGAGGAGAGGAGTGGGCTGATTGGCTTGAGAGGGGCTCTGGGGTTGATGGTGGAGTTGGTTGTCCCATGGGAAGGCTCACGGAGGTCTGCGCGCAGTTTTTGATCTGGGAAGGTAACGACGAGGACATGTCATTGTCGCTCCAGTCCGATTCCTGTTTGATCGGTGCACTGAAGACCCCCTTGTTGTCAAATCCACCCTTGAGCGTCCTCTCGAACTCTTTTTGGCTTCCAACTGCGTATGCGTTGGTTGAACAGTTTGACAGCTGTTGCATATTGCTGGACGACGTAGTCGAGCTTGGCATGTAGAAGTCTGTCTTCTCTTGCTTCACAGTGTTGAATAAGTCAAGGAAAAGTTCATCGTTGCAGAGTTCCAGGTGTGGTACTGCTGTCATCGACTCTATGTAGGAGCTGAAGTCGATGGCACTCTCGTCGTCGTACATTGCAGGGGCTGTGTTCAGCTCGGCCATGGTTGTGTCCTCGCCCGTACCATGATCACTTCTCCCGGGTTTGCAGACCCCCTGAAGACCGCTGCTCAGCTTATTGTCGTAGAAGTTTGTAGGCTCCATCGCCCAACTCATGTTGCATTGTGGAGACACGCACTGAGAATCCAGGCTGTATATATCACACATGAACTCTGCTTTCTGCCCTCGTGGGATCGGACGTCAATAGATTTCGTTACTTAGTAGCCAGGTAGTTGGAACAAGCTTGATACAATGTATCACGCTCACTCTGTATTACTGGAGCTTCCTCTTCCCTTTCCCCCACAGTTGCTTCTTTTAAGTGGTGTTTAGGTTTATTCTAAAATAGTGGCGGTATATTAAGGTCTGTAACTTCTCTGAAGTCTCTGTATTTCGCGGAGTGTATTTTGTATCTTTCCTCTGCTTACGTCAAAGGTTTACCTCCCCCTTTGACAAGCCAGTAGAGTCAAGTTTGAATCACGTGGTCTCCCTAGCTCCCATTTGAGGAATGAAGGGTGTGCGCACATGCCACCCTCTTTCTATACTACGAGTGTATTGGGGGTATTCGATTATGCTGAACCGCGGGGCACCGGTCTATGACCCGTGAGGTCAACGGGCAAAAGCGATGAGGTAGCAGCATCCTCTCAAATCGAACAGTAATCTGCGCCGCTCTGTCATGTCAACGATGCAGCATGGTGCATTGTCCAGAAACGCATCACTTTTCCATAAATATATGTTTGAATTTTCAATCTAGTTTTAATTGGGAGGGCAGTTAAATAAGTGTTTTTCTCAAAGTGATCACTTGCATGTGAAAACATAGAATCCTACTCATTATGCCACATGCTTAATTACTTAACTTTAGTTTTGAGGCGACTACGCCGTGGGCTTTAAACGGCGAACCTGGCTCACGCCCGGGAGGAAGCCCGGTTCCAAAACGAATGCAATCAATTTTCACCCAGGGCAAAACACGCCAAGGCGCCCGGGCCAGATTAAAATAATTCCCTAACTGACAAGCGCACAATTTCATGCTGCGTATGTGGAGCCAGAGTTTTTATAGGCATCATCATGTAAACCAGTGGTTCCCAACCGTTGCCCCCTCATGTAGTTTTTACCAGTAGGCCTATGGTCTCATGAGTCTTCTCTAGTACCCACTGTGGGTAGGCCAAGTACCCTTGGTTGGGAACCATTGATGTAAACTGTCAAGTGCACGTCTCTGGTCATATGACATTGTGGGCAGTGGAAATGTTACATAATGAACAATATTTTATATTCACAGATTTTTGTGTACAGTATATGCCGTTGTCTATAAATTAAATGTCCATGATGGCCCTGGAAAGTAGGTTATCATGGTTATTAATTTGTTATAAAGGCATTGTTACTATATAGAAGAATGCAGAGTAATTACTTATGGTAAGAGCAATTCTACATGTTTGATGTGTTCCCGGAATTTGTTTCATGCCATTCCCATAAATTCTATGAAAACCTAAAGATATGTATTCTGTATTTTTCGAGTGATAGTCGAAAAATGTTAACACATTTCTCATGGCACATACGCCACCTTGTGGTAAAGGTTTACACTAGCGCCCCTGAGTGGAATATGTCGGGTGAAACGATATCAGATTGATGGGGGGATTACCCAGACCTTTAGGTGAACACAATTATTACAATGCAAATAATTGGTCTACTCCTGAAATAATGATGAAATACTTACAAAAATAAAAGTATTAATGTAAACCGTACTGATTGTAAGACACTCCGGAACCACCTTGATGTGCAAACGCTAATGGTTAGCGCACCCGTAGTTTAGCTTCGCTATTGGTGCAAAGTTTCCCGGGACTTGAAACGTCACACCCGCAATTTCGCGCCAAATTCATTGCAGTAGCACCACGTAGTAGGTAAGAGAAGTCATTTTAAGATACTGTAGCTAGCTATTTCTAAGGTTATCAAAAGCTAAATTAACTAGGTCGTTGTCTATTAAATGTTTTATGTTAGAGCAAATTCAGATTACCTAATTCATGTGTTTGGGAGTGTTCACCGGATTTTTTTAAAAATAAAATCAGACTGGGTTTCCTCGGCTAGTAGTAGTTGGTGCCTTTCATGCAAAGATACTAACGTAGCTAGTTACTGTAGCTTTCTCTCTATTGTTAACTTGCACTAGCTAGCTACTGTTTTACAATTGTCTTGAACATGCCAGCCATCGAAGTATTTGATAAATGAGTAGGAATAGATATTTGAATGTACCTAGTTAAGGATTTACAATCAATATTTGGTTTTTAGTTTACAAGCTCTTTCGGAAGTTTAGTTGACTTCCCAGCCAGCTAACTGGCTAGGATGCATTGTTTCATTACACGTCGAAAAGAATGCAAATAGCTACCAACAATTAACTAGTTAGCCAGTGACATAACTAACTACTGGCTTTATTAGCTGATTCAAGTTCAACTCAGCTATGTGTTACTTACTGGTTGCATTGTTATTTTACGAAGACGCATACATTTAACGTTATTGAACTTTTTTTTGGACCGTATAGTCAACCAGATTTCTTTTCTAGGACCTGTGATCATACAGAATGTCTTCAACATCAACTCCCGGTAGACGCAAGCGCAACAGGGATGACATTCCAGCCACTCGTAAGTTGACAGAAAAATGTTCTGAGGACCATAAACTATATTTACAGTTTGATTTTGTACAGTGATATTCTGTTTTTAATTTAATATAACACTCAAGGACATATAAATCACATGAAAGGAAGCAGTCTAATCTAACGTAACCAACTGTCTTTTTCTGTCTCTGTAGCTGGCAGTGATGGCCTGGTCTCCCCTCCTTCCCAGCGGCGGAGAGGTCAGGACTCCTCCAACGGGGATCTGCCGGCCATGCCCACGTCTCCAGCCACAGACATTGCCAGCCCTGCTGTCCATGACACCTCTCTGTTCTCCAGCCCACGCCGCTCAGGTAACTGCCTCTCCAGCATTGACACACAGAATGATGCAGTTTGAGTTAGTCTTTTTTTTGCAGTCGCATAAATATACAGTACCAGTCAAAAGTCTGGACACATACTCATTCAAGGGTTTTTCTTTATTTTACTATTTTATACACTGTAGAATAGTAGTGAAGACATCAACACTATGAAATAACACACATGGAATCATGTAGTAACCAAAAAGTTAAACAAATCAAAATAGATTTTATATTCTTCAAAGTAGCTACCCTTTGCTTTGACAGTTTTGCACACACACTCTTGGCATTCTCTCAACCAGCTTCATGAAGAATGCTTTTCCAACAGTCTTGAAGGAGTTCCCACATATGCTGAGCACTTGTTGGGTCCTTTCCTTCACTCTGCTGTCCAACTCATCCCAAACCATCTCAATTGGGTTGAGGTTGGGTGATTGTGGAGACCAGGTCATCTGATGCAGCACTCCATCACTCTCCTTCTTGGTCAAATAGCCCTTACACAGCCTGGAGGTTTGTTTTGGGTCATTGTCCTGTTGAAAAACAAATGATAGTCCCACTAAGCGCAAACCAGATGGGGTGGCGTATCGCTGCAGAATGCTGTGGTAGCCATGCTGGTTAAGTGTGCCTTGAATTCTAAATAAATCACAGACAGTGTCCCCAGCAAAGCACCATCACACCACCTCCATGCTTCACGGTGGGAACCACACATGCAGAGATCATCTGTTCACTTACTCTGCATCTCACAAAGACACGGCGGTTGGAACCAAAAATCTCCAATTTGGACTCATCAGACTAAAGGACAGATTTCCACCGGTCTCATGTCCTTTGCTTGTGTTTTTTGGCCCAAGCAAGTCTCTTCTTCTTATTGGTGTCCTTTAGTAGTGGTTTCTTTGCAGCAATTCGACCATGAAGGCCTGATTTCCCACAGTCTCCTCTGAACAGTTGATGTTCAGATGTGTCTGTTACTTGAACTCTGTGAAGCATTTCTTTGGGCTGCAATCTGAGGTGCAGTTAATTGCCCATTTCTGAGGCTGGTAACTCTTAATGAACTTATCCTCTGCAGCAGAGGTAACTCTGGGTCTTCTTTCCTGTGGTGGTCCTCATAAGAGCCAGTTTGGTGTTTTTTGTGACTGCACTTGAAGAAACTTTTAAAGTTGTTGATATGTGAAACAGCCTGGATTCAAACCAGGGACTGTAGTGACACCTCTTGCATTGAGATGCAGTGCCTTAGACCGCTGCGTCCATGTGTGTGTGAACTATTTAACTGTACTAGAATGCTTATTAGGCCGCAAGTAAGTAAGCATTTCACGGGAAGGTAAGCATGTGACAAATAACGTTCGATATGATTTATATGGACAGATCCAAGATCAGCACTCCTACTCTGAGATGCTTTGTGGAGATGGGCCCAGATCATTTGTGCAGCACAACTGCAAAAAATGAACTGGAACTGTACCTAAAAGAACTGAGATTTTGACCATGTGATGTCAATGTCTTCTCCTCAGTTCTCCCCAGTGAGGTGGACATGAGCTCCCCTCTGATGTACGGGACTCCTAGCTCCAGGGTGGAGGGCACCCCCCGTAGTGGTGTGCGTGGCACCCCAGCCAGACAGCGCCCTGACCTGGGCTCCATCAGGAAGGCCCCCCAGGTGGACCTTCACTCTGAGCCGGTGAGTAGAGAAACTCCTATATGGAGAAAGATGTATAACCGCTAATGCTATATAGATATAGAATGACATTGTTAGGAAATCTATAACAGCTAATGCCATTTTGTCCTCCACCAGCCAAGTGCAGATGGTGCAGTAGCCAGTGAGCAGGCAGTGGGTCAGAAGCTTGTTATCTGGGGCACTGATGTCAACGTGGGAACGTGCAAGGAGAAGTTCCAGGTACGGAAATTAACCTTAGGGCTTTGCTTTCTTTGGTGTAGAAAATTAAATAATACAAATGTAATTGATAAGAAAAAATGTGAGTTCAATCTGTTAGATCATTTTATCTGAATGCTATTATTGTTCATTTTCCCCACAGAGATTCCTGCAGAGGTTCATTGACCCGACTTCCAACGAGGATGAGAATGCTGGTTTGGACCTGAACGAGCCTCTCTACATGCAGAAGCTGGAGGAGGTAGGTCCCCCTCCCCCTAGCACCAGTGACACCAATAACAGTGATCAACCATTTACATCTTGTCTTGAGACTAGTATTGCACTTATTTTTTTGGTAGTGATAATTTTCTATTTGTGTTGTCCCTCTAGATCAGTGTGGTTGGTGAGCCTGTGCTGAACGTCAACTGCGGCCATGTGCAGTCCTTTGATGCAGACCTGTACAGGCAGCTCATCTCCTACCCCCAGGTAAACACGCACGCACCAGACGGTCTCACATATGAACCCTCTTGAGTCTTAAGTGGGGGGTGTGTTTAAGTTCTACTAAGCTAACATGTGCAATTGTTTTAAGATGGTCATTTAGATATTTGATTTCTAGCTTTAGGACCTCTTTAATATTAATGGGAGATAATGGGCTATGAATGCTAACTTAAAATGTTTCCCATATGACAGCGTTAAATCAAATTGTGACAGCTAGCAAAGGTGGGTTGGTGTAATATTTGTCTGCTAAATATTTTTCTACCATTTATTACCATGGGCATAGAGATGCAATATGTTTAATTATGTATGGCATACCAATAAGAATGGTGATTCATAATGTTGTTTTTCCTATATCTCTTTCACAGGAAGTCATCCCCACATTTGACATGGCTGTCAATGAGCTGTTCTTTGAGCGTTTCCCAGACTCCATCTTGGAGCACCAGATCCAGGTGCGGCCGTACAACGCCCTGAAGACTAGGAACATGAGGAGCCTGAACCCTGAAGGTAATAGGGCTGTGGCGGTAATTACATTTTGTCAGCCGGTAACTGTCATGCAAATAACTGCCGGTCTCACTGTTATTCACCGTTAATTAACATAAATGCGCTTAACATCTCCGGACTTCCACACATAGCCTACAAGACACTGATGTGGACCTCTGGAACACACTTTTTAAAATAGGCTAATAAATCAATTTAATATAGCCTACACCAACACAATAAATCCATTATTTATTTTAGTCATTTCTGAAGAAACATGTGGAGAAAAGAACCGAATAGCATATTCTGAGTCATGTTAGGCCCAGATCTGGCTATGCCATGTGGCTGTTCGATACACTAGTTCATTTCGCAGACAAGATTTGCTTATAATTCCTGTGGCATTTTATATTATAGTAAGAAGAATAGAATTGAACATAGCTGAATAAAATAGAAAGGATATTTTTCTGGTGGGAGTGCGCACATGCATGCTGCTGTTCTGTTGATTGGTTAACAAAGTGATCATTTAAAACATGTCCTATATGCTTAAATGTAGTTATTTATGCAACTTTAGTTGTGATACAAACCTTAAGGTATATGTTTTGATTTCTAAGGCTGCATGATGCGACACTTAATGGTGATTTGACAAAAGTAGCATGTTTCTTGCACATGCTGCATACCATCTTTCTCTTATTCACAATTTGACAAGCACTCAGCAGTATTCTCATCCATCAGACTATTCTGAATTGAATCTGGTCTTTGCATATAGCCTACTAACATGTGTGGGATTATTTGATTTAGAGTGGCCCACAAAAAAACATGCTATCCTTAGTCTGCACTGGAATAGCGAATGGCGTAAGCGCTTCCCGCGGTTCCGTTTTTAATATGCCAGGTTGGCTACATCGGTTGTAAAGTGAATTAATGTGTTTAATTTTAAGAATTTAGCAATAAAGAAATAAAGCAATAAAGAAAGCTTGAACCTCTTTTTAATAGTGGCCAGTCAACTGTTTTCACGTGATTGCGCAATGACTGGGCTTATAAGAACACGTTTCACTAGGCTCTTTAGGCTATGGGCTCTCCAGCCTTGTTCCAGGGGTCCTAGGCGTATAGGGTATGCTTAGTTATGTGGCCACTTTAGTTGATACAAACCATATCAAAACATATAGGCCTTTGGGCTAGGTAGTGAGCATGAAGCATCCGACTCTGGTTTGAAAAAGTAAAAAAAAAAATGCATGTGCTGTTTCTTGCCTAGACTGCACATGCTGAACGTCATTCACAACTGGTGATAATCTCACCCATCAGGCTATTCTCAATGTAATCCTGTCTGCATATACTAAATAATATACAGTATCAATCAAAAGTTTGGACACATACTCATTCCAGGGTTTTTGTTTTATTTATACTATTTCCTACATTGTAGAATAATAATGAAGACATCAAAACTATGAAATAACACATGGAATCATGTAGTAACCTAAAAAGTGTTAAACAAATGAAAATATATTTGAAATTCTTCAAAGTAGCCACCCTTTGCCTTGATGACAGCTTTGCACTCTTGGCATTCTCTCAACCAGCTTCATGAGGAATGCTTTTCCAAAAGTCTTGAAGGAGTTCCCACACATGCTGAGCACTTGTTGGCTGCTTTTCCTTCACTCTGCGGTCCAACTCATCCCAAACCATCTCAATTGGATGGGGTCTGGGGGATTGTGGAGACTAGTTCATCTGATGCAGCACTCCATCACTCTCCTTGGTCAAATAGCCCTTACACAGGCTGGAGGTGTGTTTTGGGTCATTGTCCTGTTGAAAAACAAATGATAGTCCCACTAAGCGCAAACCAGATGGGATGGCGTATCGCTGTGGTAGCCATGCTGGTTAAGTGTGCCTTGAATTCTAAATAAATCAGACAGTGTCACCAGCAAAGCACCATCACACCACCTCCATGCTTCACGGTGGGAACCACACATGCAGAGATCATCCGTTCATCTACTCTGCGTCTCACAAAGACACAACGCTTGGAACCAAAAACCTAAAATGTGTACTCATCAGACCAAAGGGCAGATTTGCACTGGTCTAATGTCCTTTGCTTGTGTTTCTTGCCCCAAGCAAGTCTCTTCTTCTTCTTATTGGTGTCCTTAAGTTGAAGGCCTGATTCACACAGTCTCCTCTGAACAGTTGATGTGTCTTTTACATTTATTTGGGCTGCAATTTCTGAGGCTGGTAACTCGAATGAACTTATCCTCTGCAGCAGAGGTAACTCTAGGTCTTCCTTTCCTGTGGCGGTCCTCATGAGAGCCAGTTTCATCATAGCGCTTGATGGTTTTTGCGACTGCACTTGAAGAAACGTTCAAGTTCTTGAAATTGTCCAGAGTGACTGACCTTCATGTCTTGAAGTAATGGACTGTCGTTTCTTTACATATTTGAGCTGTTCTTGCCATAATATGGACTTGGTCTTTTACCAAATTGGGCTATCTTCTGTGTACCACCCCTACCTTGTCACAACACAACTGATTGGCTCAAATGCATTAAGAAGAACATTAATTCCACAAATTAACTTTTAACAAGGCACACCTGTTAATTGAAATGCATTCCAGGTGACTACCTCATGAAGCTGGTTGAGAGAATGCCGAGAGTGTGCAAAGCTGTCGTCAAGGCAAAGGGTGCCTACTTTGAAGAATCTCAAATCTCAAACTTTTTTGGTTACTACGTGATTCCATGTGTTATTTCATAGTTTAGATGTCTTCACTATTATTCTACAATGTAAAAACAAAGAAAAACCCTGAAATGAGGTGTGTCCAAACTTTTGACTTGTGCTGTATGTGTGCAATTAGTTTTGATTTAGGGCCATTATCGCGCACCTGTCGGAACAGGGCCGGGGGAAAAAAGGTCATCCTTATGCATTTAAATAGCGAATGGAGGACATTTTCACACGGTTCTTTTTTCATGCCAGCCAGGTAGGCTACTCCGGTTGTAAAGTGAAGCAATGTGCTTAATATTAGGAATTTTAAGAAATAAATATATTAGACCTATATTAGACTAGCCTATAGAAAACTTATGGTATCCCTCTTTTTAATAGAGGCCATCAACTCAGTTTTCTCACGCAATTGCATAGCCTATAGAAATGTTGCGCAACATGGGCTAATAGTAAAACTTACTTCATTCCATGCATCAACCAGCTATTTACATTTTAGTCATTGAGCAGACACTCTTATCCAGAGCGACTTAGTTAGTGCATTCATCTTAAGATAGCTAGGTGGTACAACCACATATCACAGGCATAGAAAGTACATTTTTCCTTTAAAGTAGCTGTCAGTAGAGTAAGAGCTAGAAGAGGGGGTCAAGTGCAAGTGCTGGTTAAGTGTTATTTTTTATTTTTTTAATGGGAGGGGAGGGTCGAAGAGAGTAGGATTATTTAAAATACTGTTTGAAGAAGTAGGCTTTTAGATGTTTTTGGAAGATGGGCAGAGACTCTGCCGTCCTAGCTTCAGGGGGAAGCTAGTTCCACCATTGGGGTGCCAGGACAGAGACGAGCGGCCCTCCCGTAGGGGTGGGAGGGCCAAGAGGCCTGCGGTGGCAGAACGGAGTGCTCGGGTTGGGGTGTAGGGTTTGAGCATAGCCATAGGTAAGCACCATGGTCTTGTAGCTACCAGGAGCTGGCTCTCACTGCAACAGGTGATCCTATTCCGCCCAAACTCTGAATGCCAGGGCTCTCATGAAGTGTTTGATTAGATTTTCGATTGCATTTGCACCTATGTCAGTGATTAGAGGGACAATAGAGCGCTTAATACCAGGGTATTAGCGACTGGCCGTTAGTAAGTTTGCTAGGCTACTAATGACCATCAGCGGCATCAGCGCGTCGTTTTGGAGAAGTCTAGTAACCGTGACTCATCGGTCATGTCATTTGACTGCAGTCATGACTCGTGACTTCCGGTGTGGCGGCAATACGGTAAACGTGACTGTCCTAGTAATAGTACAAAAGCTGAAGAACATACGCACATCAGGGTACATCAGTCTGATGAAGACCTACGGGTCGAAACGTTGTTAAAAATAAATATCACCTGGGAGCATGAGCAGCATTGTGCGGCGTTTTCCTTTCTGTTTTCCTAGTAATAGACCATATCATCTGATCGATGTCTAGCCTCCCTGAACAATGGATGAACATCTATTGCACTATAAACCATATGAAGAGTGAATTATACTCAATTAAACATTGATTTTCTTTCAAAATTGAGCGTTTGAATGAGCCTGCGGCCTCGTGCCAGATGATTTGTACTTTTGGGGCTTACATTGATTCCATTTGCCCCGGGCAAGCTCAGTCAAGCATATCTGAAATGTTTGAAACAAGTACAATTTGAAGCCATATCTGGTGCTATAGTGCTCAGTACTTAATACAATCTTCCTCTGTCCCTCTCCTTCCAGACATTGACCAAATGATCACCATCAGCGGCATGGTGATCAGGACCTCCCAGCTGATCCCAGAGATGCAGGAGGCCTTCTTCCAGTGCCAGGTTTGTGCCTTTTCTACCCGCGTGGAGGTGGACCGCGGCCGCATTGCAGAGCCCGCCGTGTGCCGCAACTGCAACACCACCCACAGTCTGGCCCTCATCCACAACCGCTCAGCCTTCTCTGACAAACAGATGGTGAGATATGGAGTGAAAGCGTTTTTTTAAGTAGGTCATGCAGGGGGTTGTTATACTTTAAGACAGTCAGTCTGCTTACTTTAAATGGAAGATACCATTTGTTTGGATGCTGCTGAACAGAAAACTGAGGGTATTGGTTTAGTTCAGATACCCATTAGTCCATAAAAGCTTGTCTTCTTGGGTTAGAACACAAATCCAATACTAGTGTATTCCCAGACACAGCTCTGAAGAAGCAGAACTCTGGTTTTCTCATTCTGATTCCTTTTTTTTTCTCATCTCCCCTTTTCAGATCAAAGTGCAGGAGTCTCCTGATGACATGCCTGCTGGGCAGACCCCTCACACCACCATAGTGTACGCTCACAACGACCTGGTCGACAAAGTACAGCCAGGAGACCGCATCAACATCACTGGTGAGCTGTTTGCCCTGTAGAAGAACTGGTTGTGAAGCAATAATGTATAGCTTTGCTGTTGGATATGGTATGTGGAAGAGGGCAACCCGGCAATACGTATTTTACTGGTTTGTGACCCACTGACGCCGCCCCCGGTTAGAGGGGAATAAAGCAGCCCAAGAGTTAACACGCATGAACTTTATTTAAACACCCTGAGGAAGATGAACATGGGGATGGTCCTGTAAAGGTACAGAGAGAAAATGAATATGCTATACAGGATATAAATACACTGCGTAGATATGTGCAGAGTGCAATATAATGAGAGAAGCTATGCTATGTATGAAGGCATGATGATTAATACAACTGGAGCAAAGGACTATCTAATAACCAGTTGAAGTCGGAAGTTTACATGCACCTTAGCCAAATATATTTAAACTCAGTTTTACACAATTCCTGACATTTAATCCTAGTAAAAATTACCTGTTTTAGGTCAGTTAGATCACCACTTTATTTTAAGAATGTGAAATGTAGCATATAGTATCTTTCATCACATTTCCAATGGGTCATAAGTTTACACACTCAATTAGTATTTGGTAGCATTGCCTTTAAATTGTTTAACTTGGGTCAAACGTTTCAGGTAGCCTTCCACAAGCTTCCCACAATAAGTTGGGTGAATTTTGGCCCATTCCTGCTGACAGAGCTGGTGTAACTGAGTCAGGTTTGTAGGCCTCCTTGCTCGCACATGCTTTTTCAGTTCTGCCCACAAATTTTTAATGGGATTGAAGTCAGGGCTTTGTGATGGCCACCAATACCTTGACTTTCTTGTTCTTAAGCCATTTTGCCACAACTTTGGAAGAATGCTTGGGGTCATTTTCCATTTGCAAGACCCATTTGCAACCAAGCTTTAACTTCCTGACTGATGTCTTGAGATGTTGCTTCAATATATCCACATAATTTTCCTGCCTCATGATGCCATCTATTTTGTGAAGTGCACCAGTCCCTCCTGCAGCAAAGCACCCACACAACATGATACTGCCAACCTGTGCTTCACGGTTGGGATGGTGTTCTTCGGCTTGCAAGGCCCCCCCTCCAAACATAACGATGGTCATTATGGCTAAACAGTTCTATTTTTGTTTCATCAGACCAGAGGACATTTCTCTAAAAAGTACGATCTTTGTCCCCATGTGCAGTTGCAAACCGTAGTCTGGCTTTTTTATGGCGGTTTTGGAGCAGTGGCTTCTTCCTTGCTGAGCGGCCTTTCAGGCTATGTCGATATAGGACTTGTTTTACGGTGGATATAGATACTTTGGTACCTGTTTCCTCCAGCATCTTCACAGGGTCCTTTGCTGCTGTTCTGGGATTGATTTGCACTTTTCGCACCAAAGTACGTTCATCTCTAGGAGACAGAATGCGTCTCCTTCCTGAGAAATATGATGGCTGTGTGGTTCCATGGTGTTTGTACTCGCCTACTATTGTTTGTACAGATGAACGTGGTATCCTTCAGGCATTTGGAAATTGCTCCCAAGGGTGAACCAGACTTGTGGAGGTCTCCAGTTTATCTTTGATGTCTTGGCTGATTTTCTTTTGATTTTCCCATGATGTCAAGCAAAGAGGCACTGAGTTTGAAGGTAGGCCTTGAAATACATCCATAGGTACACCTCAAATTGACTCAAATGATGTCAATTAGCCTATCAGAAGCTTCTAAATCCATGACAATTTTCTGGAATTTTCCAAGCTGTTTAAAAGCACAGTCAATTTAGTGTATGTAAACGTCTGACCCACTGGAATTGTGATACAGTGAATTATAAGTGAAATAATCTTTCTGTAAACAATTGTTGGAAAAATTAATTGTGTCATGCACAAAGATGTCCTAACCGACTTGCCAAAACTATAGTTTGTTATCAAGAAATTTGTGAAGTGGTTGAAAAACAGGTTTTAATGACTCCAACCTAAGTGTATTCAACTGTAGTAACCCGAGTCACAACTAGCACTCATGCTAACAATAAACATGTTACCTAATAACATTCAATGAACACCGTGAAGCTATACAAATGGGCAACAAATGTCAAGAAGAGTTCATCTCTGCTTGGAGCACATATGTGGTAAACACGTCCAACAGGCATAACAATAGTGATACAAACGTATGTTTTCACGCATCCCCATATACACCGGTCCACCCATGCTCACAGACTGGGAAACTGGGGCAAAGACCGTTCGGGTACGGGCCATATTTACTCCCTTGGGGAGTGTGGGTCAGGCTGGTTAGCCAATCAGGGCTCGGAGAGACTGCATGGCTAGAGCATGCACAGGGGTGAGATACATGGCTATTGTCTAGTTGGCTGAAGCCAGGAGCTGGATATGTTCAATCTCTCATGCGAGGGGGAGAAAGGGTGTGGATGAGTGAGAGCCAGACAGCACGGCTCCAGAAAGCAAATAAACAAATGAGCACACAATGATGTAGCGCCCTCGGCAAGGGGATTCTGTAACAGGCTATAAAGTGCTTTCCAAAAAGTGTGCTCTCGTTAAAGGGGCAATCTGAAGTTGCCACATCTGTTTTTGGACTAATAAAGAAATGATATTCAGTGATTTGTTGTAGAATATAACTTGTAAGTGCCTCATGCGCTTAGTTCAACTACCGTATCCCAGGTTAGTAACAAACACTGTATAGACTTAAAATATGCTTAATTGTAATTGTGATATTTTGGTGGTCAGTCCTTGCATCAATAACGCTTTGTTTTGTTTCAACTGCTGTTTGCCCCTTTTTTTTAAAGCCTATAACCATGGGCTTAGTTTTTCTGGTCAGGTCATGTGGTAAGGAGAAACAATTAGCCGTAGTCATGCATACTGCTGCTGTGCCTTACTAGAGTTTGAATAAGAAGACATGGTTCTATAGACTCATTTCCCTGCTGCGTCATGAAAAGTTGAGTGTGCAGTTCGTCGTCAGAAGCCTCTGTGTACCTAGCAGTGGATACGATCACGTGCAACTTCAAATGCGGCTTGTGCAAAGTAATTTTATTTTTATTTTTTTAACACGTAATCCGATGGTTATCGTCAACAACGCAGATGTCGTCAGAGGATTGATAACCTAGCAAGCCAACAAGGCAAGGGAAAATATCACAAATAAAGCTAGATAAAGCCATAAGAATAATATACTTGTTGAACATTAGAAACAAGTTGGAACCGGTTCAGGGAACCGAAAACCGGGTAAGACCGAACATTTTTTTTAAGAAACAGAACCGAGAATAAAAGTGATCTTTACTGTTCTGGAGCAGTAAAGATAGCAGGTTAAATAAAATGAGTCATGATCCAGGGCTAGCTCTGGTCCAATGTTAAGTCAACTCTGTGAAGTTCAGTTCCTTCATAGAAGTCACTCCTCCGTAGGTATAATTATGTGGGCCTAATTCAAATAATGTATGTCATATCAACAAGTTGCCCAGCGCTTCATGCCCAGTGCTCTCCTCACCCGCCGAATTTCATTCACATGTCGCACCTTACATTTGTCTGTAGCTTGCCTGCTCCATACCAAGCTCCCATATACATTGGTGAAGTAATTTAATGTCGAGTTGAATGTAAAAAAGGTTTAAAAAGGAACAGAAATGAACAATATAAACGTTACATTTTTTGGGGTTCAAACCGGTTCAGAACTTTATTTTGCTGGTTGGAACAGTAACGGAACCAAAAAAATAATGGTTCTGTTCAGAACTAAATGATTAGAGAATAATTTTGGTTCCATCCCTGCATAGCAATAGCCATCAGTCTTGTGTGTTTTCATGGTCATCACTCACTGTTGAGAAATTTAAGGTCCCGAGACTCCCAACATCAGTGTTAGCTATCCTGCTACAGAGCTTTTTGATGTTGGGATGCAAGTGCATCACTGGAATGTTGACGTTTGATGGTAAATAGAAAATGGTCCTATTGTCGTGACGAAACTCCTCAACTCCCCCACAGGTATCTACAGAGCGGTTCCTATGCGTGAGAACCCTCGCCAGAGCAACGTGAGGTCTGTGTACAAGACCCACATCGATGTCATCCACTTCCGCAAGACTGATGAGAAGCGCCTTCACGGGCTGGATGAGGATTCAGACCAAAAGCTTTTCACTGAAGAGCGCGTCCAGACACTGAAGGAGCTGGCCTCCAAACCAGATGTATACGATCGTCTCTCCTCCGCCCTGGCCCCCAGCATCTATGAACACGAGGACATCAAGAAGGTCAGTGAAAGCAGTTGTAGCACAAAGATAAAATGTTCTATATTGCCTGCTGTGTAATTGATGTTTGTGCTACAACGCTTTTGGGAAACTCGCCATGGGACCGTTTTCTCATCTCTCATCAAATGAATGTGGGGTCCTCTGCTGCCAAGGATGTGGAACTGCTGTCTTTCAGATTACAGTGGATTTTGCTTTCATTCAACATCCATGAACAGTACTATAAAGTTTGTCCTTCTTTTCCCAGGGCATTTTGCTGCAGCAGTTGTTTGATTTTTGACTGAGTTTAGATTTGACTTCCATTCAAAATGCACAGTACTATAAACTTTCTCTTCTTTTCCTAAGGGTATTCTTCTCCAGCTATTCGGGGGCACCCGTAAAGACTTCAGCCAAACAGGCCGCGGTAACTTCCGTGCCGAGGTAAACATCCTGCTCTGTGGGGACCCCGGCACCTCCAAGTCCCAGCTGCTGCAGTACGTGTTCAACCTGGTGCCCCGCGGTCAATACACGTCTGGGAAGGGCTCCAGCGCCGTGGGCCTCACAGCCTACGTGATGAAGGACCCAGAGACCAAGCAGCTAGTGCTTCAGACGGGGGCCCTGGTGCTCAGTGATAACGGGATATGTTGTATTGATGAGTTTGACAAGATGAGCGACAGTACGCGCTCTGTGCTGCATGAGGTCATGGAGCAGCAGACTCTCTCCATCGCTAAGGTGGGTTTAAAAAAAAAAAAAAAGAACAAAATAAGATCAGGGGATAAACTTTCCTAGTTAAAGGTTAAATAAAAAGTTTACTGATGTTTAAGTTTCAGCACTAGGTTCAAGACTATTCACAGAAACGATGCACTTCACAAACTTATAGGCCCATCTTGAATTTTAATGTTAAATGTGGTGTTGGTAACATCGAATGATTTAAATAGTTTCACTACTGTAGAAGCATTAGAATTTAGTTTTCTGTTTTGTAAATAGTCTGTTAGTAATGGTGAACTACAGGGTAGTTTCTTACAAAGCTCTCTCTATTTTTGTGCAGGCAGGAATCATTTGCCAGCTCAATGCACGCACCTCCGTCCTGGCAGCAGCCAATCCTGTGGAGTCTCAGTGGAACCCCAAGAAGACGACCATTGAGAACATCCAGCTCCCTCACACACTGCTCTCAAGGTAAATATTACCTGATAGGTCAACCGCCCTGGACACTTTTATTGATAAATGATATTGATTGTCAATAATATCCTTAAGGTCACTGAACCCCAAACAATGACTTCTCCACTGTAACTAAATGCACCTTGTTGACAAAAATATATAAAATTAAAAATAACTCACAACATGCATATGACCAGCTATAAATTACAAATAATTTGAGTATGTGAGGCATTAAACATAATATATGAAAAAAGAACATTTAAATGCTATTTTTCCCCTACAGATTTGATCTGATCTTCCTGATGCTGGATCCTCAAGACGAGGCGTACGACCGTCGCCTGGCTCACCACCTGGTGGCGCTCTACTACCAGAGCGAGGAGCAGATCGAGGAAGAGTTCCTGGACATGGCTGTGCTGAAGGACTACATTGCATACGCTCGCACTTACATCAACCCCAGACTGAACGAAGAAGCCAGCCAGGCACTCATTGAGGTACGATATAGGCATATAATAATAACAAATACTCTAAGCTGAAAGGGGTTGTGATGTAGACGTAACTTCAGGGCCTGACTGCCCCAAATGCTGGTAAAAAAAAGTATTAAGTGGCTGGCTAGGTTTGTTTCGGGCCCTGAATGTAACAAGTTCTGTGCTGGTTCCAGGTTTAGGCTATATTAAGCCAGATGAAGTCCTGGTCAACACATTGCACAAAAATATCCTGCAGTAGCATTCAACAGTGTAAAGGTTTTATAAATAAATTGGATTGATTGTATGGGTATCTTCCAGGCCTACGTGGACATGAGGAAGATTGGCAGCGGGCGGGGGATGGTGTCTGCCTACCCCAGGCAGCTGGAGTCTCTGATCCGCCTGGCTGAGGCCCATGCCAAGGTGCGCTTCTCTGACAAGGTGGAGACCATCGACGTGGAGGAGGCCAAGAGACTGCATCGTGAAGCCCTCAAGCAGTCCGCTACAGACCCCAGGACTGGCTTTGTCGACATCTCCATCCTCACAACCGGTATGGAGGATTTAGTCTATTTGTAATTACTTACTATGACAGCTCTTCAAATTCCTTTCAGATGTCTGCCATGTTAAATGTTTCAAGTATGTTTTTTGATTTGTTGGCTGTGCGAACCCAACCATGTTATGAATTTGTATCTGTCAGTATCTTTGATAATGTGCAATATGGTGCAAATATTATCTTCTCTTTTTGTTTTTAATCAACCCAGGAATGAGTGCCACGGCCCGTAAGCGTAAGGAGGAAGTGACCCAGGCCTTGAAGAAAATGATCCAGTCCAAGGGAAAGACCCCTGCCATGAAGTACCAGCAGCTGTTTGATGACCTCCGAGGACAGTCTGAAGCTGTAAGTAGTACCTCCCAGCTCTGCTTTTCCTGTTGATGAGAATTATCAAAACAGTCCTCACAATTACCCTAAAACAAGATTTAAATGTGTATTTTTCTGTACATTTTAATTGGATGGTAGGCATATCCATCTTCTGAATAGTGTTTCTGTCTCCTAATGTGTTTCTTACAATTTGTTAACTTTCAGGCAATAACAAAGGACATGTTTGAAGAGGCTCTGCGAGCCCTGGCAGATGAAGACTATCTGACTGTCACTGGAAAGACTGTTCGCCTGCTGTAAAGAAACTCATGCCTCCCCTTACCTTGTACAGTCATTGAATTTGCACTTATTTCCCTGAACCAGCAGCTTTCTCTCTACAGAATACTGATCTGTGAAGAATGTTTGACCACATTAATGTTAATGACTCAGTCAGGACTAGCATTCTATGCTTCATGATTACTGATAGTGCTTGGGGGTTTTGGTGAGCAATAAAGAAATGCTTTTGTATGTCATTTGGGATGTTTCAGGTTTGGAAGAATGCTGATGCCAGGGCTACAATGCAACACTATGACAAGGTGTGCCATGATTACAGGCAGTATGCACTTAGAACTACTGTGTGTTACCCAGCCTAGACCAAAAAGAGCAAGCATAGCAAAAGCATAGTAGACAGGAAAAAGTCCCTAGAAGGTAGAAACCTAGAGAGGAGAGGAGATCTGGCTGTACCAGTTTGAGGTACTGTATGTTCATAGCATTCTCAGGCTTATTTAGTAGCTATGCAGTTGGTGTAATGTGCCCCTCTACTGATTGTCCCAATGCAAGACCACCTTGTCAAGCCACATTCTTAGTACGCCTTTTGGCTTTAATTGAATATTGTCCACCTCCCAGCTTTAATTGAATCTTGTCCAACCCCCAACTAAAACCCCTAATTAGTAGTATATAGTCGAATCCTTGGAAAGAACCAGCGGGTGGGAGCGGTTTCTGCATACGTGCCTGAGGCCCAACACACCCCTATTTCATAGACTGCGGTCAAATAATCGTGATGTCACATTGTGTGCTTCTGGATTTGGCTGAAGAAGATGGCGGCCTCCTCAGGTTTGTCTGCTACACTGGGAAATATGTAAAGATTCTAAATGTTATTTGTACGTGTGAGTCATAGTATGTATTTACTTGAGCACAATCTGAAAGATATGCTGGGGGTCTGAAATGCTTGCAGCAAGCTAGCTATCGGCTATTATTGGCGAAGGTTAACTAATTTGTTAGTAACAAACTGTTTTGCTAACAGCCACCAGATTTATCTGACAATGTGTATTTTCATTATATGAAGTTGGTCACAAACTAGCATAATGATTTGATAGGAACCTAGCCTGCCACCAAGTAACTTAGCGTCTAATAACGTTAGTATATATAGCTAACTATGTTCGCTTGCTAACTTTGATCATAGATGTTACAATTAGCTTGCTAGGTAAAAGCAAACAGAATTTGCCCTCTTTAAGAATACTGGTTTTCATAATTTGCTAGCTAATGTTACTCCACATGTGCGCGCGTCACTAGTTACAGAATGATACAGATGTGATTGAACAAAATATTTTTGATATCCATTATTACTGGAGTTACAGTTTACCGAACTGTACTGGTTAGCTGAGGAACTTTCAATTCAGTCGATACTTGTAAAAATATACATTCTGAAAACGCTTACCTGTACCTATGTTTGTCCTGTACAACCGTGGTCCTGCGGTGTGCTGAAATTCATACCTTTAATAACATCGAATATAACCATTGACTTTTTTGCTCAACTGTAGACATAGCGGCCTTGACTATGTACGTTGAGAATCAATTGGCACATTCGCGCAGAGTTGAGCAACACAAATGAGGAAAAAGTCAGTGGTTGTATTCAATGAAAGTTTTAATTTAGTATGTATTAAAGCACTCCTCAGAAAGACCGCGGTTGTACTGGACAAACAGGTTTAGCGATGGTATATTGGTCCGTTAATACAGGACTAAAGGCCCACTGCATTACTTTTGTTTAGATATGCTATTTTTATTATTCTGATTTTTCAGGGGTTGCTGCAGCACCCCTACTTCCCGCGGCTATAATCATATTGTAGGCAGTTTTCAGAATTGACATTTTTACAAGTAACGTTATTGACTGATGGTGACTCAATGTTGTTGCTATCAAATCGCACGACCGGTTACAAAAACTCAACTCCGCCTCAATATAAGAGAACGGAATTGAGCATTCCACCAACGGTTTGGTGTAGCACCGACAATTCTAGACCAACCTTAACTTGGCAACATTATCTTCGTTCTCGAGCTGCCAAACATGCATCTTCTAAAATGGCCGTGTCCAGTTGCATGTGGTGCGTTTCTATGTAGAAAATGTTCCGTTATTAAAATAAATATATTTTTATTCAGGAAGTTATCCAACAGTGTGTACTACATCTTGTCAATTTCAAATCTTCTCTCATTGATTGAGACAGATGGGTCTAATACAAAATTGATACAAATTCACATACACCAAATACAACATTCACATTACCGTTACTTTTTTAAATGTACAAGCCCTTAACCAACAATGCAGTTTTTTTTTAAAAGCACGAAAAATATGCTAAATAAACAAATGGTAAAATAGTAACACAATAAAATAATGAGGTTATATGCAAGGGGTATCGGTATCGAGTCAACTTTATTTTCAGGAAACTTAACTTGTAAATATTTGTATGAACATAAGATGCGGCAACTGAGACATAAACTGAACAAGTTCCACAGACGTGACTAACAGAAATGGAATAATATGTCCTTGAACAAAAGTATCTGGTGTGGCCACCAGCTGCATTAAGTACTGCAGTGCATCTCTTCATGGACTGCACCAAATTTGCCAGTTCTTGCTGTGAGATGTTACCCCAGTCTTCCACCAAGGCACCTGCAAGTTCCCGGACATTTCTGGGGGGAATGGCCCTAGCCCTAGCTTTATGTTCAAACTCACAATCAAATATGCTTCCCACAAATAACAGTCACTCTGGTTGAAAGTTTATTTTGATTGGCCATTTTCTGCATTTATCAGAGTGCCATCAGGTAGCCTGATTTCAGATGTCCATGTAAACAGGATTATTAGGAACATTTGTTCTTCTTGTAAAGCAAGTAAACATTTTAATCAAACTACACTGCTCAAAAAAATAAAGGGAACACTTAAACAACACAATGTAACTCCAAGTCAATCACACTTCTGTGAAATCAAACTGTCCACTTAGGAAGCAACACTGATTGACAATACATTTCACATGCTGTTGTGCAAATGGAATAGACAACAAGTGGAAATTATAGGCAATTAGCAAGACACCCCCAGTAAAGGAGTGGTTCGGCAGGTGGTGACCACAGACCACTTTTCAGTTCTTATGCTTCCTGGATGATGTTTTGGTCACTTTTGAATCCTGGTGGTGCTTTCACTCTAGTGGTAGCATGAGACGGAGTCTACAACCCACACAAGTGGCTCAGGTAGTGCAGCTCATCCAGGATGGCACATCAATGCGAGCTGTGGCAAGAAGGTTTGCTGTGTCTGTCAGCGTAGTGTCCAGAGCATGGAGGCGCTACCAGGAGACAGGCCAGTACACCAGGAGACATGGAGGAGGCCGTAGGAGGGGAACAACCCAGCAGCAGGACGCTACCTCCGCCTTTGTGCAAGGAGGAGCACTGCCAGAGCCATGCAAAATGACCTCCAGCAGGCCACAAATGTGCATGTGTCTGCTCAAACGGTCAGAAACAGACGCCATGAGGGTGGTATGAGGGCCCGACGTCCACAGGTGGGGGTTGTGCTTACAGCCCAACACCGTGCAGGACGTTTGGCATTTGCCAGAGAACACCAAGATTGGCAAATTCGCCACTGGCGCCCTGTGCTCTTCACAGATGAAGCAGGTTCACACTGAGCACGTGACAGATGTGACAGAGTCTGGAGACGCCGTGGAGAACGTTCTGCTGCCTGCAATATCCTCCAGCATGACCGGTTTGGCGGTGGGTCAGTCATGGTGTGGGGTGGCATTTCTTTGGGGGGCCGCACAGCCCTCCATGTGCTCGCCAAAGGTAGCCTGACTGCCATTAGGTACCGAGATGAGATCCTCAGACCCCTTGTGAGACCATATGCTGGTGCGGTTGGCCCTGGGTTCCTCCTAATGCAAGACAATGCTAGACCTCATGTGGCTGGAGTGTGTCAGCAGTTCCTGCAAGAGGAAGGCATTGATGCTATGGACTGGCCCGCCCGTTCCCCAGACCTGAATCCAATTGAGCACATCTGGGACATCATGTCTCGCTCCATCCACCAACGCCACGTTGCACCACAGACTGTCCAAGAGTTGGCGGATGCTTTAGTCCAGGTCTGGGAGGAGATCCCTCAGGAGACCATCTGCCACCTCATCAGGAGCATGCCCAGGCGTTGTAGGGAGGTCATACAGGCACGTGGAGGCCACACACACTACTGAGCCTCATTTTGACTTGTTTTAAGGACATTACATCAAGGTTGGATCAGCCTGTAGTGTGGTTTTCCACTTTAATTTTGAGTGTGACTCCAAATCCAGACCTCCATGGGTTGATAAATTGGATTTCCATTGATTATTTTTGTGTGATTTTGTTGTCAGCACATTCAACTATGTAAAGAAAAAAGTATTTAATAAGATTATTTCTTTCATTCAGATCTAGGATGTGTTGTTTAAGTGTTCCCTTTATTTTTTTGAGCAGTATATTATATTAATCTACAGTTGAAGTCGGAAGTTTACATACACCTTAGCCAATTACATTTAAACTCAGTTTTTCACAATTCCTGACATTTAATACTAGAAAAAAATCCCTGTCTTAGGTCAGTTAGGATCACCACTTTATTTTAAGAATGTGAAATGTCAGAATAATGGTAGAGTGATTTATTTCAGCTTTTATTTCTTTCATCACATTCCCAGTGGATTAGAAGTTTACATACTCAATTTGTATTTGGTAGCATTGCCTTTAAATTGTTAAACTTGGGTCAAACGTTTCGGGTAGCCTTCCAAGCTTCCCACAATAAGTTGGGTGAATTTTGGCCCATTCCTACTTACAGAGCTGGTATAACTGAGTCAGGTTTGTAGGCCTTGCTCGCACACACTTTTTCAGTTCTGCCCACAAATTTTCTATAGGATTGAGGTCAGGGATTTGTGAAGGCCACTCCAATACCTTGACTTTGTTGTCCTTAAGCCATTTAGCCACAAATGTGGAAGTATGCTTGGAGTCATTTTCCATTTGGAAGACCCATTTGCGACCAACCTTTAACTTCCTGACTGATGTCTTGAGATGTTGCTTCAATATTTCCACCAAATTTTCCTGCCTCTCGCTGCCATCTATGTTGTGAAGTGCATCAGTCCCTCCTGCAGCAAACATAACGATGGTTATTATGGCCAAACAGTTCTATTTTTGTTTCATCAGACCAGAGGACATTTCTCCAAAAAGTATGATCTAGGATATAGGACTCGTTTTACTGTGGATATAGATACTTTTGTACCTGTTTCCTCCAGCATCTTCACAAGGTCCTTTGCTGTTGTTCTGGGATTGATTTGCACTTTTTGCACCAAAGTACGTTCATCTCTAGGAGACAGAACGCATCTCCTTCCTGAGCAGTATGACGGCTGCGTGGTCCCATGGTGTTTATACTTGCGTACTATTGTTTGTACAGATGAACGTGGTACCTTCAGGTGTTTGGAAATTGCTCCCTAGGATGAACCAGACTTGTGGGGGTCTACAATTCTTTTCTGAGGTCTTGGCTGATTTCTTTTGATTTTCCCATGATGTCAAACAAAGAGGCACGGAGTTTGAAGGTAGGCCTTGAAATGCATCCACAGGTACACCTCCGATTGACTCAAATGATATCAATTTGCCTATCAGAAGCTTCTATAGCCATGACATTCTTTTCTGGAATTTTCCAAGCTGTTTAAAGGCACAGTCAACTTAGTGTATGTGAACTTCTGACCCACTGGAATTGTGATACAGTGAAATAATCAGTCCGTAAACAATTGTTGGAAAAATTACTTGTGTCATGCACAAAGTAGATGTCCTAACCGACTTAACAAGAAATTTGTGGAGTGGTTGAAAAACGAGTTTTAATTAATGACTCCAACCTAAGTGTATGTAAACTTCTGACTTCAACTGTAACTGTCCACAATAATCGCATTATTGTGTGCATGAAACCATATTCATTGTTTGATAACCATATTCATTGTTTGATTACTTCATGGACCAGAAAAAGTATTTATTTAAAAAAACTGAGCATTTTCTGAATTCAAACGCACCACCAGCATCTGGACACAGAACATACAGTATGTTTGGCCGAAAAGAGTACAAAGATAGTATCGCCAAGTTAAGGTTGGTCGAATATTCTCTGTGCTACACCAAACTGTACCTAACCTGAAACTCCCAGTAATGGATACCAAAACTGTTTAGTTCAAATCACATTATCTTGTGTAACAATCAGTGCCTTCAGAAAGTATTCACACCTCTTGACTTTTTCCACATTTTGTTGTGTTACAGCCTGAATTAAAAATGTATTAATTTAGTTTTGTCACTGGCGTACACACAATATCCCATAATGTAAAAGTGGAGTGTTTTTGGAAATGTTTAAATTAATTAAAAAGTATCCTTTTGTTATGACAAGCCTAAATATAAGTTCAGAAGTAAAAATGTGCTTAACGAGTCACATAATACGTTGCAAGGACTCTCTGTGTGCAGTAATAGTGTTTAACATTTTATTCCCTCTTCCGACTGTCCATCAACTCCTGTCTGAACCCTACGTCACAAACAATAACACATCGTAACGCAGCAAGAGATGGTTTCGTCGCTGTAGCACATTCGTAGATCGATTTATAGCCAGTAATCTAAAATAATTAATAGATTTTAAACAAACACCATTTTCTGTTTGTCATAGACAAACCGTACTCATTGTTACATCCAGGCTGTATCATACGGTTACATCAAGGCTGTATCACATCCGGCCGTGATTGGGAGTCCCATAGGGCGGCGCACAATTGGCCCAGCATCGTCCGGGTTTAGCCAGGGTAGGCCGTCATTGTAAATAAGAATTTGTTCTTAACTGACTTGCCAGTCTTGTGAAATCCATAGATTAGGGCCTGATTCAATTATTTCAATTGACTGATTTCCTTATATGAATTGCAACTCCGTAACATTTTTGATACTGTTGCATGTCGCGTTTATATTTTTGTTCAGTATAAGCAGTGATTAGGAGACCCCAAATTATCTTGCATTTTAGACAATACATTATAAAATATGTGGTTTGCCTAATGTCTCTTATGTCACATTAACATTTCAAGTGAATATACTTAGAAAGTTTACTCAGACATCTTATGAGCATTTTGCATGCATTTCATTTCAAAAACTCACATTTTTGATGAGGTGCGAGGCTCTTTCATAGGAGTAGATTACCGTTTTTATGGGCTGGTGAGATCAGCCATTCACAGGTGTAATTTGATGGTTCAATTACAAAGATTGGACCCCCCCCCCCCTTTACCTCCAGAACAGCCTGAATTCTTCAGGGCATGGAAACGTTACTCAACCTGAGATGACAATGTAAAAATCTGTCCTTCTGCCCCTGAGCAAGGCAGTTAACCCACTTCCCCGGGCGCCGATGACGTGGATGTCGATTAATGCAGCCCCCACGCACCTCTCTGATTCAGAGGGGGTTGGGTTAAATGCGGAAGACACGTTTCAGTTGAAAGCATTCAGTTGTGCAACTGACTAGGTATCCCCCTTTCCAATTTGAATGAAGGGACCTAACGTGTGCCAGGAAAACATTCCCCATACCATTACACCACCGCCAGCAGCCTATACCGTTGACACCAGGCAGGATGTGGCCGTGGACTCATGCTGCTTACACCAAATCCTGACTATGTCATCAGCATGACGCAACAGGAACCGGGATTCGTCAGGCCATGTGTTTCCACTCTTCAGTTGTCCAGTGTTGGTGATTGTGTGCCCACTGGAGACGCTTCTTCTTGTTTTAGCTGATAGGAGTGAAACCATGTGTGGTTGTCTGCTGCAATAGCCTATCCGTGACAAGGATTTACGAGTTGTGCGTTTCGTGATGCCGTTATGCACACCACTGTTGAACTGCGCCGTTATTTGTCTGTTTGTAGCCCGCCTGTTCGCTTGCACAATTTTTGCCATTTTCCTTCGACCTCTCTCATCAACGAGCTATTTTCGCCACAGGATTGCCGCTGACAGGATGTTTTTTGCACCGTTCTCGGTAAACCGTAGACACTGTCGTGCGTGAAGCCCAGGGGGGCGTTTGTTTCTGAGATACTGGATCAGGTGCTCCTGGTACCGAACGATCATACCACACTCAAAGTCGCTTAGGATACTAATTTTGCCCATTCTAAAGTTCAATCGATCAGTAACTGAATGCCTCAATGCCTGTCCTAACTGCTTTACATAGCAAGCCACGGCCACGTGACTCACTGTCTGTAGGAGCGATCCATTTTCGTGATCGGGGTAGTGTACCTAATAAACTGGCCAGTGAGTGGGGGCTTTAAAAGTTTAAAGGTGCAATATGCAGAAATCGCTCTGCCAATTCTTTGTTGCTAAAATTCTAATAGTTTGTCTAATTTCAATAAAAGTTTGATTAAAAAAGCAGTGTATAGTGTAGACAATCATTGTACCATGTAAACCACTGTGAAATATATTTTCAGTAATAATGTATTTTCTGCTGTTTGAAGCTAGTTACAAAAACGAAAGTAAAAGACACAAAACCAAAACTTATGCACGGGAAGCATAGAAATAGTGCACAAGGAACAGATCTACCGCTTCTTGCGGATTTGCTTTCAATGAGTGACATATTTTGGTCGGGTCGCCCAAAAAGTGACATTGCAGCTTTAAAATCGGCAGAATTTGAATCAGATTTTTTGGGGAGTGGCAGCAAAGATTGAATATAGGGGAAACACTGCTTTCACAGTTTGCTGTTTGCGTGAAGGAAATTGCCCCCTGCCAGGTCTGATAGTGCAGTGGTGGATTTTGAGGAATCATGACAGCTGCATTCCATTACTTTCATAGCCAAGCACAGAGTGCCATATCTCTGGTTCCACTCTGGCATGCAGAATGATCCAGAACACAACACCCACACTGACATACCCCACTCAAAATTGCACATAGACATGTATCTCATTATTCCCTCTCTGGAATCATGTAGGATGAGGTTAGTCCTGTTCCATCACTAATTATCCAGTGTTCAATAGGCTACGGATAGTGTTAGGATGATCACTTAATGATGAATGTTCATGGGGTCAGATTGGGAAGATCGAGGCAGGTCAGAATTTGATACTTTGCCATCAGTGTACAGTTAAAATGGTAACCTACACTGACATCGCATTTACCCATTAGAAGGAAGTGTTCATTCCAGTGACTTACAGCACAAGGGATGATGACAGTGGTAGTTGGTTGCCTGTTTTCAGCCACTAGCAAATACTAAGTTCAAGAAGTAGTTGCAGATAACTTGAGTCAGCCGTTTTATATGGTATTGTTGTGCAGTGTTGCGGCCTGAACAGTTGTTAGCATGGGGGTAGCATGGACAAACCCGCCCCAGCATAACCAGTCTTCTAGTTTTTAATCTTGTATTGTTTTTATTTCAGGAGTTAAAGTTCCACGTAATTTTCGCTTGTTGGAAGAGCTTGAAGAGGGTCAGAAAGGTGTTGGAGATGGGACAGTCAGCTGGGGCCTTGAAGACGATGAAGATATAATGCTAACGCGGTGGACGGGCATGATCATCGGACCGGCACGAGTAAGTGTGACTGCAGCAGGAGTAAGTAAGAGTTGTCTACGCGCCACATTACTGTGTAAGTCAGCTGAGCTAAAGTAACAAAAGTCTCAGGCAAGGTTACACAGGACTTAATGTTTGATCAGATGGTGGATAAATGAAGATGTCCACTCAGACTGTTTACCTTTTGAAAAAAATGTTCCTTTCTGCTTAAAGAATGACTGCCCCTAAAAAAAAAAAAAATTATTTGGAAAAAGAACGGGCAAGTATGCTTTGCACGGTCCGGTGCCCCAGGTGGGCGGAGACCTTTCCTTAGAGCAAGCCCCGCCCACCCGGGGCACCGAGTCACGCAAAACAAACTCGCCCACTGGAAGGTCTTCCCCAGACAGTGGTTAGTACTTGCCCATGGTCAGGAAATACCTACCCTAGGGAAAATGGACTTCCATAAAGTTGTTCAACAATCTTGGCCAAATGCCAAGGATATGGATTAAGTCCGACGAGCTTCTGCTTGGGCTGTTAACCGTCAAAACTCAGACAGGTGTGTTGATGGTTAGTATGTAGCTACATTTTGTTAGCTAATAGCATTATGTCATTATTTGATAGCCTAGTATCATAGCGGCATAGCCTAAATACATAGCCTCTCCCTTACATGTAATGTGAGAGGAAGGTTTGCATAGCTAACGTTGCACCTGAGGACAGGTTTGATCCCTGCTAACTAATGTTAGCAAGCTAGTTATCTCATAATCAAGCAAACATGACGACATGTTTGATGTAGCTTTCTTTCAATAATGTTTAAACTCGAACTGGCTAGCTACTGTCCTTGTTTGTTGTGATTGATTGGAAAAGACACAACCAAGAAACGCCCACATTAAACCACACCCCCAAGACAACTCTCATTTGCCTTCTGTCATGGTATTTGTTAATGAGCATTGATGAAAAACGAGGCCAAATCAGGAAGTGCAGTTGACCTTTAATGGGTGACTGAACTGCCTTTTTTTTCCTAATTTCTTTTTACCCCCTTTTCTCCCCAATTTCGTGATTACGAACTTGTCTCATCACTGCAACTCCCCAAAGGGCTCGGGAGAGGCGAAGGTCGAGTCATGCGTCCTCTGAAACATGACCCGCCAAACCGCGATTCACCCGCTCACTAAACCCGGAAGCCAGCTGCACCAATGTGTCGGAGGAAACACTCTTCAACTGAAGATCGAAGTCAGCCTGCAGGTACCTAGCCTGCCACAAGGAGTCGCTAGAGCGCGATGAGCCAAGTAAAGCCCCCAGGGCAAACCCTCCCCTAACCCGGACGACGATGGATGCCTGCAGGCTGATCACGGCCGGTAGTGACACAGCCTGAGATCGAACCCCAGGCTGTAGTGACGCCGCAACACTCCGATGCAGTGCTTTAGACTGCTGCTCCACTCAGGAGGCTCTGTACTTCCTGTTTTGCCCTAATTTTAGATTTGGTTAATTAAGAAATGCTAGGGGCCAAGACTGAATTCAAACATGAGTTGGTTTCGTGGTGTGGTTTGATGTGGGTGTCTCTTGTGTATGTTTGCAGGTAGAAGAGTTATCCAAATTATTTCGCCAATTAGCTTCAGCCGGCTGGTGTCTGACCGTGGCAGTTGGTTTGACTAGTTTGGCTATTTAAGGACCGTCAATAAATTACACAATGTAAATGGGACAATATTTTAATGTAGAACATCTTTTAGTTTTCTCATAATACTTTGAATATATGTATATATATTTCTACAATTTTATAGTTGGTTTGAGGTTTTTAAATAATTGAAATTTGGAGCTTTTGGAATTGAAACATTGTCCCATATACATTGTGTAATTTACCAAAGATCCCTAACTTACCCCATAGGGATATCCAAAGTCAATTCAAATTTACCACGAGCATTACGATTGGGTTGTGTGCAGCTGCACTCGAAATTGATGATTACTTGCGTGCTGCCAGCTGTGGGCATGTGGGCAGGATTGAAACAAACCCAACATTTATTTATTTTGTGATGCAGTCATGACCACAAATCTCACAAAACTCTGGTTTGGACAAGACTGACTTCATGGCCAAAAGTATCCTATTTACATGTTGTAGTACATTTTTACAGTAGAAGAAATGTTTCTGACTGAGATTGATTTTCTAAATGAGAAGTTGTTTTTTAGGAGCAGTTGCTTTTTAAGGGGGTAGCACTCCCATAGGCACCAATGCATTAACAGCTAGGTCTGGTCTGCTTACTTTATTGACTGTATATGAACCAAACAAAATAGCGAGTGGGATGTCTTGCTTCCTCTTTTGTCTCTGGTTTGATTACCGAATCACCTCTGTAACATAAGCACCTCTAAACGTGTTTCCACCAGGGAAGTGGAAGTGTAATATATGTGTGTAAGACCACACTGTGGCAGAATTGTGTTCTTGAAAATTCTTGAAAAATAACCAGTAAGTCAAAACAGGCATTGTAATGTACATAACTGATCACCTTTACCCTGACCAAGCAATGTTTTTGTTTCTTTGTTTTGTTTTCCAGACTAATTATGAGAACAGGATATACAGTCTGAAAGTGGAATGTGGTCCAAAATATCCTGAATCGCCACCGATCGTTAGATTTGTAACAAAAATTTGCATGAATGGGATAAATAATTCCAATGGGATGGTAAGTTACATTACATTCAAATTTTTGCTCGTACAAATGATATTGGCCTAAATCTGTTGTTGAATTATTAGTGTATATATGTTCTGGTAAATGAGGTGCTCTTCAAAGGATGTTCACTGATTTGCCGCTCTCTCTCTCTATCAGGTGGATACACGAAGCATACCGACTCTATCTAAATGGCAAAATTCTTATAGCATTAAAGTTGTTCTTCAAGAGTTAAGGCGTCTAATGATGTCCAAGGAGAACATGAAGCTTCCACAACCACCAGAAGGACAAACCTACAGCAATTAATTGTTCACGGATTGTTTACTTTTGACCCCTATTGTCTTAAACCTTATTCTCTTATAAAATATTCCCTCCACTATTCCAATAATTTAGACTGAGAGCAAGGTGGGATATTCCTAAAATTTGACATTCCTTCTAGTTAGCTCATTCTAGAATGTCCCCACTGCGAGTGAAATGATGTTTTTAAGAACACAGGTGAACATAGTTATTCCTCTTCTATTGACGTTAGTGTTACCATTCACTTTCTGATCAAGAGATGTATCAAGTTGGCTTCCCAAGGGAAGCATAGCACCAGGTGGATACCCAAGTCAAACAATTTATCTTTCGAATGGCAGGTCACTGAAATAAAAAATTGAGATGTGTGTATGATGGCATGATCCAACTAAGAAATAGACAAAAATACACAAGTTGTAATTTGTAGGTACATTGAATTATTATGAAGATTAAAATGTGGCTGTAGGCCAGAAGTAGTGTCACCGGGTGTGAAGGATTTGTTTTCTATTTTCTATTTTACACAATGCTAATGTTTCTGTCCTGCAGCTTTTTGACTTGTAACCGACCTTAAAGGCTGTTTGGTTCAGAAAAAATACCCCTTGCATTTAACTTTTAGTGAAAATGACAAGTGTATGTATGACATTGTGATTTTTCTGACATTAAAATCACTATCTGAAAAACATGTTGCAAACTGGATACATTTTTACTCAATCTATTAGGAAATATCTGTTGAAGATGAAGATTATACTGTAACAGTTATTTAAGCAATAAGGACTGAGGTGGTGTGGTAAACGGCCAATATACCACGGCTAAGGGCAGTTCTTAACACAACGAAACGCGGAGTGCCTGTATACAGCCCTTATTCGTGGTATATTGGCCATATACGGCAAGCGGTACTGGAGCGCCAAGTCTAGGTCCAAAAGACTTCATAGCAGCTTCTACCCTCATGCCATAAGACTCCTGAATAGCTAATCAAATGGCTACCCAGACTATTTGCATTGTCGTCCCACCCCTCCCCCCTTCCCCCCCACCCCCTCTTTTATGCTGCTGCTACTCTCTGGTTATCTATGCGTGGTCACTTTAACTATACCTACATGTACATATTACCTCGGTTAACCTGTGACCCCGCACATTGACTCTGTACCGGTACCACCTGTGTATAGCCTCGCTACTGTTATTTTACTGCTGCTCTTTAAATATTTGTATTTTTTACTTAACACATTTTTCTTAACTGCGTTGTTGGTTAAGCATTTCACTGTAAGGTCTACTACACCTGTTGTATTCGGTGCATGTGACAAATAAAAATGTATTTGATATACCACAAACACCCTTATTGCTATTATAAACTGGTTTCCAACGTAATTAGAGCATTCCAAATAATGTTTTGGGTCATACCCGTGGTATCCGCATTCAGGGCTCGAACCACCCAGTTTATAAAATGAAATAAATTCTGAATGTCTTGTACTGACCTGTCTAACAGCCAGATTATCAACACTATCAACGATTCTCAAAAATAAGTTAAATATATTCTAGTTTATGTCCATCTGTGATGCGATATATACACTACTGTTCAAAAGTTTGGGGTCACTTAGAAATGTCCTTGATTTTGAAAGAAAAACTCATTTTTGTCCATTTAAAATAACATCAAATTGATCAGAAATACAGTGTAGACATTGTTGATGTTGTAAATGACTATTGTAGCTGGAAACGGCAGATTTTTTTATGGAATCTCTACAAAAACAAGAATTTCTAAGTGACCCCAAACTTTTGAACGGTAGTGTATATATAATATTTCATAGATCTTGTTAGCCTTGATATACAATTGCTTTCATGCTTTAAATGGGGTTCAGGGATTAACCACTAGCAATTGGCACAAAAAACAATTACAGTGGTGATATCAGGCCATTTGGACAGTGTTTAATAGCCATTTGCCAAGCTATAGCAGATAATTAGAAAATGATCCATTAGCTTGTGTTTTCAGTCCCCATTTCTTCATACAGTTGAGTTTCATGTGCAAAAGGCCATTAACTTTGATTAATAATACTGATTAATTCATGATTTTGGACAGTAATTATACACTTTTTTCATATACTGTCTGTCAGAACTCTGGATTGCAGGAGTCAGTATCCTAGAACAGTACAGTACTGCTTTCACGTTACAGAGGATTGTGTGATGTGACACTCAGGGTGATAGACTGTAATGGTTAGTGACTGTAATGCCACCATGCCAGTCCTCGGCATGGCCTGACCACCATATATCTCTCCCACTGCAGTGGCCTGACACAGAGCAGCTTGACTGTCTTGGGGCTGAGCATCACATTCACTGCAGACTAGTAGACCGCCCACATCGCTGTGGACTGGACACCACATCTCACACACACACACACCCACCATATAACCTCAGTATGGGAGAGCTCATTGTCAGCATAGCCACAGAAACATTTCCTTTGTTAGATGTGTTCATTCATTCTCTCTGCTGTATTTGTGTATAGATCTCATCTCAAGCTGATAGGTTTACATAAACAAAGGATATATTCTCAACAGAAAAACAGGATAAATGGTATCCCAAAAGACGAGAAGGACAACAAAGCCATATCCCATATCCAAATATTTTCTGTATTGTAAATATGCACCAGCATGGCCATCTTAGTAACAGCAGAATAACTAATTAAAACAACCTAAATATACTAAAGGAAGCATCTATTCAAAAAGCACACAGTAAAAATGGGTTTATTCATATGTTCAGATGCTGGGAGGAAACCATCTTTGAAGAGAGTGGTTGTGGGAAGAGTTGGTGGAGGATATCTTCCCTGGTGGACTAAATCAAAACAGTGGTGGAAAAAGTATCCAGTTTTCATACTTGAGTAAAAGTAAAGATACCTTAATAGAAAATGACTAAAGTAAAAGTTAGTCACCCAGTAAAATACTACTTGAGTAAAAGTCTAAAAGTATTTTGTTTTAAATATACTTAAGTATCAAAAGTAAATATAAATGCTAAAATATACTTATGTATCAAAAGTAAAAGTATATATTATTTCAAATTCCTTATATTAAGCAAACCAGACGGCACAATGTTTGTGTTTTTTGTTTTAATTTACAGATAGCCAGGGGCACACTCCAACACCCAGACATGATTTAGGGAGTACTTTTGGGTGCCAGTGAAAATGTATGGAGTAAAAAGGGATCTATTTTATTTGGAATGTAGTGAAGTAAAAGTAAAAGTTGTCCAAAATATAAATAGAGAGTACAGATACCCCAAAAAACTAATTAAGCAGTAATTTAAAGTATGTTTACTTAACTACTTTACACCACTGAATCTAAATAGTATTTCCTTGATTCCTTGTGTCCTCTCCATCCTGGACCTCCAATGTGATTTGAGAAGGAGCTCAATGAGGAATCAACTAAATACAATTGATATTCTCCATGAGGAATCAAGGAAATAGGATTGAGATTCACCCCGTCTTGTTATCAAGCTTCAGCCATTCTATAATTAATCAGATCTGAAATCATCCCCTAGAGGGAGCTATATGCCTGTGAGTTCACACTACTGGGTGTTCTCTGAGCGCTTTCTATTCTAGCTGGGGTTTCTACTCTATTGGCCATAACTGTTCTGAAAGGCAGGGGCAGCAGTATGATGCTGCTTAGGTTTGTCTCCAGTGCCTCCATTGCCACATGTTTACATTACTCTTTAGAAAGAGATGCTTTAGACAGAGCTGCTCACCAGAGGGAAGAATGATTTGTATTCTCTTGTTCCAAGATGGCAGCGCAGTAGGACATGTATATCTGTCTTTGTCTTATCCCGTGTCCTATCCCTTGTAAATAGCCAGTCTTTTTCGTATATATCTTAATCTCACTTTCTATCTACAAACGAAATATACTTTCCTGCAACCCTCCTCACCCAATGTCGTACGGATAATTGCTAAATTGTAATTATTTCGCCACTATGGCTTATTTATTGCCTTACCGCCCTAATCTTACTTCATTTGCACACACTGTATATAGACTTTTCTATTGTGTTATTGGCTGTACATTTGTTTATTCCATGTGTAACTCTGTATTGTTGTTTGTGTTGCACTGCTTTGCTTTATCTTGGCCAGGTGGCAGTTGTAAATGAGAACTTGTTCTCAACTGGCCTTCCTGGTTAAATAAAGGTGAAATAAAATAAAAAATAAAAAATATTTGCACTAGCTACTTGTGCTGTGCAGTGCTGCCTGCCTGTTAGCCAGCGTTCACCATGTGTCTTCATTGTTCTTTTGAATTGGTGTCCAAAGCAAAGCACCAACTATGAATGATTAATTTATGTAATTAAGGCATCATTCTGGACACCCGCAAGTGATTATTTCTCTCACAAGATGTCCTCTCTTGGAGACTTAAAAGCAACCAGATAGAGAACACAATTATTCCATCATTTGTCAGGAGCCTTTGAATGTAGTTATTGTCTGAGTGCTGATATATTTTACCAGGGTTTTGTATCAATAGATGCTTTCACAGGAAAATGAGAGAAGTACAGTATGTTACAATATATTAGAAGTATGGTAACATACTGGAAGTATTGCTAGTATAACTTCTGACTTGATGTGACCTGACGTGTATTGGAGTTCCCTACGTGCAAAGCCCCAAGCCAGTAGCCCTGTGGGTTGGCTATTATATGTTGTTGGGTGGTGTATGGGTTATATATGGGTTGGCTATTATATGTTGTTGGGTGGTGTATGGGTTAATTATCACAAGCACGTGGAGTAAGGTCATTGTGCATTTTTACTAGTCATTACAATGCAACGCAATCTTCTCGATAAGTTCTTGAGTCTGGTCTCTGAACATGCAATAAAGTACCTGCTGCAGAGGTTGGATGATGAGGATTTAATGTTTTCTATATAGGAGTGCGAGGTAATGACATCCAACATACTTTTTCTTTTGACCACAATAACCATGCATTTACTGCAAGTAATCCGTTTGAAGTCTTTAGTAGAGCTCTGATTTACTTTACCCAATTCCCAGTTACACACAGAGGAAATACACTGAGTGTGCAAAACATTAGGAACACCCGCTCTTTCTATGACAGACTGACCAGGTTAATCCAGATGAAAGCTATGATCCCTTATTGATGTCACCTGTTAAATCCACTACAATCAGTGTAGATGAACGGGAGTAGACAGGTTAAAGAAGGATTTTTAAGCCATTCAGAGGGTGAATTGGCAAGCCAAAAAATGTAAGTGCCCTTGAACGGGGTGTGGTAGTAGGTGCCAGGTGCACCGGTTTAAGTGTGTCAAGAACTCAATGTACGTCTGGAGATAATGTAGGGGCTGTTGTAAAAGGTCCAATGTAGTGGTTTTTGTTTAAAATTGTCAAAAATAAACTAAAATCGCTTCTTAGCAAAGAGTAATTTCTCAAGCAAGAATGGACTGTCGGGGTGGGTTTGAGTGTGGAGGGGAAAACGGAAAATTTGCTGTTATTGGCAGAAAGGTTTGGAACTCTCAAACAGGCAGAAATTTCAGGCAGCCTTTTCAAACAGCACTTACACTAAAAGGGCATTATCATCATTTTCACAATTTCACAGTGTCAAGAATGGTCCCACCACCCAAAGGGCATCCAGTCAACTTGACACAACTGTGGAAAGAATTGGAGTCAACATGGACCAGCATCCCTGTGGAACGCTTTCAACACCCTGTAGTCCATGTCCCGACAAATTGAGGCTGTTCTGAGGGCAAAAGGGGGTGCAAGTCAATATTTGTCACGATCACTGTCCTCAAACTCCCTGTCATAAATAAGCCAAGGCGCAGCGTGCCGGTAATTCCACATCCTTTATTTTTGAAGTGAAACCGAACAAAACAGAAACGTGACGTTCTGGGGCTGCTCAAAGGCAGCTACACAAAAACAAGATGCCACAAGTCAAGGAGGGAAAAAGGGCTGCCTAAGTATGGTTCCCAATCAGAGACAACGATGGACAGCTGCCTCTGATTGGAATCCACACTCAGCCAAAACAAAGAAATAGAAAAACTAGATTGCCCACCCCACATCGCACCCTGACCTAACCAAACTAGAGGAAAATAAACGTCTCTAAGGTCAGGGCGTGATAATATTAGGAAGGTGTTGGTAATGTTTTGTACACTCAGTGTATATTATTGCATTCTAACAGAATGTGTTTACTAAAAAGACTGTCTTATAAAGACTTCTCTCCACATAATAAAGTATTTAACCTGAGAGAGATTCATCTTAACAATAGGAGCAGCAAATCCACACCTGACTGTTTAACCTCCAGCACCGTCACGCTAATCTGAATTTCAACTCTGAACACCTCAATAAAGACTTCAATTTAATCCTTTTTCTTATTTTCTCAAGGCTCTCTCTCTCTCTGCAGGAAGCTCAAATGGAGGCTTATACTGACATTGTTTCACTTTTTACATCCTCTGTCCTCTCACGCTCAGCTCTCTACCCATGCAGTCAGGCAACCAGTCTCCCATCTTTCGAAAACGTGTGAAATTAGTAAATGGTGCTTTGGGTTTGAGTGATTGAGCTGAATGTAGCCTGTGAGTGTTTCAGTGATCTAAGTTCGGAAGGAATGTGGTGAGGAGGACATGATGCTAGTCTACAGACTGGCTGCTGGAGCCAGCCCTCCTTAGTGGATTCCCAGAGTTCTCAACTTCTGCCCCCTGGGGCCAAAAGGTCACGTCTTCTGTCTGTCCATACTGTAAAAAGCTTTGTCTCTTTTAACAGCCTACAGGACAGGAGGAATGACTGGAGATGGAGAATGTCTGTCTATCGCAAAAACATTTTCGCATACATTTCACAGGATTTACCCCAGTGATTGTCTGAGCTTGTGCCAATTGAGAGTGAACATATACAGTGCCTAGAAAGTCTACACCCCCCTTGGTTTTCTTCAGATTTGATTGTGTTAAAAAGTTGGATTAAAATGGATTTAAGTGTCTTTTTTTTTGGCAACGATCTACAAAAAATACTCTTCTGTCAAAGTGGAATCAATGTACACTTAGGTTGGAGTCATTAAAACTAACTTTTCAACCACTCCCCAAATGTCTTGTTAACAAACTATAGTTTTGGCAAGTCGGTTAGGACATCTACTTTGTGCATGACACAAGTAATTTTTCCAACAATAGTTTATAGACAGATTATTTCACTTATAATTCACTGTATCACAATTCCGGTGGGTCAGAAGTTCACATACGCTAAGTTGACTGTGCCTTTAAACAGCTTGGAAAATTCAAGAAAATAATGTCATGGCTTTAGAAGCTTCTGATAGGCTAATTGACATCATTTGAGTCAATTGGAGGTGTACATATGGATGTATTTCAAGGCTTACCTTCAAACTCAGTGCCTCTTTGCTTGACATCATGGGAAAATCAAAAGAAATCAGCCCTCAGAAAACTAATTTTAGACCTCCACAAGTCTGGTTCATCCTTGGGAGCAATTTCGAAACGCCTGAAGGTACCACGTTCATCTGTACAAACAATAGTACGCAAGTATAAACACCATGGGACCACGCAGCCATCATACCGCTCAGGTCGGAGACGCGTTCTGTCTCCTAGAGATGAACGTACTTTGGTGCGAAAAGTGCAAATCAATCCCAGAACAACAGCAAAGGACCTTGTGAAGATGCTGGAGGAAACAGGTACGAAGTATCTATATCCACAGTAAAACGAGTCCTATATCGGCATTACCTGAAAGGCCGCTCAGCAAGGAAGAAGCCACTGCTTCAAAACCGGCATAAAAAAACAGTCTACGGTTTGCAACTGCACATGGGGACAAAGATCGTATTTTTTGTAGAAATGTCCTCTGGTCTGTTGAAACAAAAATAGAACCGTTTGGCCATAATGACCATCGTTATGTTTGGAGGAAAAAGGGGGACGCTTGCAAGCCGAAGAACACCATCCCAACCGTGAAGCACGGGGTGGCAGCATCATGTTGTGGGGGTGCTTTGCTGCAGGAGGGACTGGTGCACTTCACAAAATAGATGGCATCATGAGGTAGGAAAATGATGTGGATATATTGAAGCAACATCTCAAGACATCAGTCATGAAGTTAAAGCTTGGTTGCAAATGGGTCTTCCAAATTGACAATGACCCCAAGCATACTTCCAAAGTTGTGGCAAAATGGCTTAAGGACAACAAAGTCAAGGTATTGGAGTGGCCATCTCAAAGCCTTGATCTCAATCCTATAGGACATTTGTTGGCAGAACTGAAAAAGCGTGTGCGAGCAAGGAGGCCTACAAACCTGACTCAGTTACACCAGCTCTGTCAGGAGGAATGGGCCAAAATTCACCCAACTTATTGTGGGAAGCTTGTGGAAGGCTACCTGAAACATTTGACCCAAGTTAAACAATTTAAAGGCAATGCTACCAAATACTAATTGAGTGTATGTAAACTTCTGACCCACTGGGAATGTGATGCAATAAATAAAAGCTGAAATAAATAATTCTCTCTACTATTATTCTGACAGTTCACATTCTTAAAATAGAGTGGTGATCCTCACTGACCTAAGACAGGGAAGTTTTACTAGGATTAAATGTCAGGAATTGTGAAAACTGAGTTTAATCGTATTTGGCTAAGGTGTATGTAAACTTCCGACTTCAACTTTTTTTTGATTAATGGAAAATAATGCCAAAAACACCTTTGGCAGCAATTTCAGCTGTGAGTCTTCTTCTTAGGGAAGTCTCATAAGAGCTTTTGCACACCTATATTATGCAATATTTTACCCATTATTATTTTCAAGCTCTGTCTTCAAGCTCTGTCAAGGTGTTGGAGATCATGGCTAGACAGACATTTTCAAGTCTGGCCATAGATTTTCAAACAGATTTAAGTGAAAACTGTAGCTTGGTCACTGAGGAACATTCATTGTCTTGGTTAGCAACTCCATTGTAGATTAGTCTTTGTGTTGTAGGTTACTGTCCTGCTGAAAGATGAATTCTTCTCCCAGTGTCTGGTGTAAAGCAGATTGAAGCAGGTTTTCCTCTAGGATTTTACCTGTGCTTCACTTCATGCTGTTTCTTGTCATCCTGTAAAACTCTACAGTCTTTGCAGATGTCAAGCATACTCATAGCATGATGCTGCCATCACCATGCTTGTAAATAAGGAGTGATATCAGTGATATGTTGTATTGGATTTGCCCCAAACATATGTTTTTTATTTAACCTTTATTTAAGTAGGCAAGTCAGTTAAGAACAAGTTCTTATTTACAATGACGGTCTATTTTTATTCTGTACATTTTTATTCTGCTTTTCACTCTGTCATTTATGTCATTAGACCACTCCCGAGTGGCACAGCGGTCTAAGGCACTGTATCTCAGTGCAAGAGGTGTCACTGCAGTCCCTGGTTTGAATCCAGGCTGCATCACATCCGGCTGTGATTGGGAGTCCCATTGGGCGGCGCACAATTGGCCCAGCATCATCCGGGTTTGGCCGGTGCAGACCGTCATTGTAAATAAGAATTTGTTCTTAACTTTACTTGCCTAGTTAAATAAAATATATATCTCTTTTTTTATTGTGGAGTAACTACAATATTGTTGATCCATCTTCAGTTTTCTATCACAGCCATTGAACTCTGGTAGTTGCTTTAAAATCACCAATGGCCTCATGGTGACATTCCTAAGCAGTTTCCTTCCTGTCCTGCAGTTCAGTTCAGAAGGACGACTGCATCTTTGATGTGTCTGGGTGGTTTAATACATCATCCACAGCATAATTATTAACTTGACCATGCTTAAGGATACAGTAAATTCAATGTCTGATTTGTTATTGTTACCCATCTACCAATCACTGACCTTCTTTATGAGGCTTTCGAAAAGCTCCCTGGTCTTTGTAGTTGAATCTGTGCTTGAAATTCAATATTTGACTGAGGGACCTTACTGATGTTATCATGGCACAAGGCGAGACCCAGATGCACACACAGGAGGCAGATGGTTGGAGTCTTACAATGTTTATGAATCCAAAAGGAGTAGGCAAGAGAATGGTCGTGGACAGGCAAAAGGTCAAAACCAGATCAGAGTCCAGGAGGTACAGAGTGGCAGACAGGTTCGTGTTCAAGGCAGGCAGAATGGTCAGGCAGGCGGGTACAAAGTCCAGAAACAGGCAAGGGTCAAAACCGGGAGGACTAGAAAAAGGAGAATAGCAAAAAGCAGGAGAACAGAAAACCACTGGTTGACTTGGAAAAACATACAAGACAAACAGGCACAGAGAGACAGGAAACACAGGGATAAATACACTGGGGGAAATCAGTGACCTGGAGGGGGTGTAGACGAACACAAGGACAGGTGAAAACAGATCAGGGCATGACAAGATGTTGTATGTATCGGGACAGAAGATGGGGTAGTCATACAAAAATCCATATAACTTATTACGTGATTTGTTAAGCCAAATTTTACTTCTGAACTAATTTAGGCATGCCTAAACAAAGGGGTTGAATCCTTATGCAACGACTATATTTGAGTTATTTACATTGTATTAATTTGTAGAAATGGGTAGAATTTTCTTTTCACTTTGACATTATGGCGTATTTTGTGTAGATAAACAAAACAAAAAGATAAAGATAATTTACTTGTTTTGAGATTGAAGCCATTTGAGGCCCATTTTCAAAAGAAAGGATGCACAGACTGTATTACAATGGTAACCTGGAACAACAGAGAACAATATATTTTTCACTATTAGGCTTGTTGTTTATCTATAGATGAGAATTTATGGATGTTGATAACAGAAAAAGGCATTGATTTCTCCTGAAGGGGGGGGATTTGCTCACACATTCAAGTGCTGTATTTACAGTGGTGAGCTAGTACATGAATGGCCTCTTCTCATTGTGAGAAAGGGGACAGATTGGAACCACATGTCTGCTTGCACTCTTGTTTCCCAGGGATATTGACAGGCACTTCACAGACAAAGTGCAATACTCATGCAGATAGCTAGGCTTCAGTCAGCCTGTTTATACTTATGGCCCATTGTGCTCACGGCTATTGGAATCCAAGATCCATAGAATGATATATCAGTTAGTCAGGGGAAGTTCGCTGATATCTTATGGCTGATCTTGTATGATGACAATAAACATACTATCTGAAACATCAATTCAAATAGCCTATTTATTGCCACTTAATATGTGGCCAGTGTGATATTAAAGAGGGCCTCACATCAACTGACTGAATGTTGAGAAAGGAGGTAAAGAAAAAAATATGAACAAATAAGCTGTGTACTTAATGCATTCCAAGTTATTTATACAGAGGAGAGAAAAGTCAGTAGACTTCATGTCTCTACTCTGCGGGAACTATTAAATTACGTCTGGATGTTTCTAATTACCTCACTATAAATGTTGGAACACAACACTTCTCCAGTGTTGGAGGGCCCTTATAATGCCTCCTCACATGTTTAGGGAAGCACTGGCCCATGGTGGTCCTTGTATATGTGTTTCTGGCATTTGGAATGTGGCTTTTTGTGAGAGAAAAGTGAGCATTCCTGCTGCTGGCGCAAGGGGAAAGGAAATGGGTAATAAACCCCCCCTCCCCCCCAAAACAACTCCCTTATGCCGCAGCACGCTGGAGCCAGTGATTCTGACTGGGATCCACTTAATTGCTCTTAAATGAAAAAGATTGTTGCCTTCCCATTTTTCTGTGTTTAAGAAAGTCAAGTCAAATCCCATGTGTATAGCAACCAAGCTGCGGCTGGCCGGCGACTCTCATCTAGCAGTTTAAGCACTAATCCTGCTCTCAGTGCGATGCCATCACTAACATTATTATTAATATTGAGCAGAGGACTGTGTGCAACAGTAACCAAACTCTGGAGGAGTCAGAATGTCCAGCCTGCTTTGCTCTTAGCCCTACGGCCATATGGAATGTGCAACATGTTGAGGTGGTTCAGTCCATCACGTCATTTCCCCCAGTGTTATATAAGGCAGTCTATGTATAATAGAACATTTGGATGTTATTCTGTATCCGTATTGACCTGCGCATTAACGAGCACATTCTGTTCATATTCAGAACCAAAATACACTATATATACAAAAGCATGTGGACACCCCTTCAAATTAGTGGATTCGGCTATTTCAGCCACACTTGTTGCTGACAGCTGTATAAAATCGAGCACACAGCCATGCAATCTCCATAGACAGACATTGGCAGTAGAATGGCCTTACTGAAGAGCTCAGTGACTTTCAACGTGGCACCGTCATAGGATGCCACCTTTCCAGCAAGTCAGTTCATCAAATTTCTGCCCTGCTAAAGTAGCCCCGGTCAACTGTAGGTGCTGTTATTGTGAAGTGGAAACATCTAGGAGCAACAACGGCTCAGCCACAAAGTGCTAGGCCACAGAAGCTCATAGAACGAGACCCTCCAAATGCTGAAGTGCGTAGCGCGTAAAAATCGCCTGTCCTCGGTTGCAACATTCACCAAACTGCCTCTGGAAGCAACGTCAGCACAAGAACTGTTCGTTGGGAGCTTCATGAAATGGGTTTCCATGGCCAAGCAGCCACACACAAGCCTAAGATCACCATGCACAATCCCAAGTGTCGGCTGGAGTGGTGTCAAGCTTCCCGCCATTGAAAGCAGTGGAAACGTGTTCTCTGGAGTGATGAATCATGCTTCAACATCTGGCATTCCGACAGACGAATCTGGGTGTTCGGCGGACGCCATGAGAACGCTACCTGCCCAAATACATAGTGCCTACTGTAAAGTTTGGGGGAGGAGGAATAATAGTCTGGGGCTGTTTTTCATGGTTTGGCCAGGCCCCTTACTTCCAGTGAAGGGAAACCTTAACGCTACAGCATACAATGACATTCTAGACGATTCTGTGCTTCCAACTTTGTGGTAACAGTTTAAGGAAGGCCCTTTCCTGTTTCAGCATAACAATGCCCCCCGTGCACAAGGCGAGGTCCATACAGAAATGGTTTATCGAGATCGGTGTGGAAGAACTTGACTGGCCTGCATAGCGCCCTGACCTCAACTCCATCGAAAACTTTGGGATGAATTGGAACGCCGACTGCAAGCCAGTCCTAATCGCCCAACATCAGTGCCCGACCTCACTAATGCTCTTGTGGCTGAATGGAAGCAAGTCCCCACAGTAATGTTCCAACATCTAGTGGAAAGCCTTCCCAGAAGAGTGGAGGCTGTTATAGCAGCAGAGGGGGGACCAACTCCATATTAATGCCCATGATTTTGCAATGAGATGTTCGTCGAGCAGGTGTCCACATACTTTTGGTCATGTACTGCATCTAACCGTATAAGTTCACTTTTACATACTGCGTGACAGATAGGCCTATTTTACTATCACGACAAACTGTCTGTCAGACAGAGGCCATCATGACTTTAATGTCACGTTAGACTTTCATGTCGTGTCAGGCGTTTTGCTTTGTAATGTAGTTAATTGTTGAGGAAAAGAAGTGTGTCACATCCCCAGCAGTCATTGGTCACATCCCATGAAGCTGAGCTGACTGCTGCTGTCTGTCCTCGTTGTCACACTTCCATGCCCAGGGCCTAGGGCATTGGCTGGTTAGATGGTGCTATTGTGGCAGGCAGCGGCTACAGGGCCACAGAGAGCTGGGACCCTGGCCTTGCAGGATGTCAAACAATGCTGGGAAGGAAGAGGAGGGAATCCTGGGCTTTGTGTTAGATGGAGCCTGGTGGTCATCATTAGCCCTGGTTGTCTTGAAGAGAGGAGTCTTCCCCCCCATAATGACTCCTCACCAATGGAGGCTGGTGGGAGGAGCTATGGGAGGACAGGCTCATTGTAATGGCTGGTATGGAATGAATGGAACGGTATCAAACACATCAAACATATGGAAACCAGATGTTTGACTCAGTTCCATTTATTCTATTAATGCCATTACAATGAGCCCATCCTCCTATAGCTCCACCCACCAGCCTCCTCTGCTCCTCACTCACTGTCCCCCCGGGTCCTCTTGAAGAAGAGAAGAGAAGAGTGAACAGAGGATAGGAGGAGAAGGGAAAAGAAGAGAAGAGCTTTTTATTATATGAATGACTCCTCACTGTCCCCGGGGCTTGGCTTGAGTTAGCTTGGTCAGCATTCATCAGTCTCTTGTTGCACGCTCTGTGAATGATAATGAAGTCTTCTGTCTCTGGTTCGTGCCAACGTCTTTGATTAATATTTCAGCGTTTGGTTTGCTTTATTCTTTTCAAAACAGTATTTTCCAAAGCATTGACACAGAGCTGGCATCATCGCATTGTTGTTGTTCTCTTCAATGGAATTCACCTGTCATTCAACAGGCCCATATCTGTCAAATCTGCAGCATTACCCGGCTTGTCACAGTACTACGGAGATGAAACCTACACGGAGGCCTGATTTTCATGGTACTCTCATGTGCTCAGCGGAGTGGCGTGCCCAGTCAGACCAGACCCCATCTGCCACAGAAGGGGGCAAAGTGGATTACGTCAAAATAATTCTCATGCATTGATAACCAATTATAGCTGGAGTCTCTACACTCTAGAGCACATCAAACAAGATCAAACAGTGACCTTATACAGCTAGCTGCCAAACGGAAACCATGTTTACAGTTTATAGCTCTTTACTGTTATTTCATTGTGGAACATTGTGGTATATGATGAATCAATGTTCATATTCACAGTTAAGAAAGGACATGGCATCATGATTTGGATGACATATGCGTCAGCCTTATGGGACAAACTGGGATGCTGGGTCACATTTTTCTCATGTTGAGCGGTTCAAATGCAAGAAAAACAAGAGAGGCCAAACTTCTGACCGCTCTGCCTCCCTCAAGCCACATGAAAACGTGCCTCTTAACCACACAAAAAATGATGCAGTTGGTTACATCGCAGATGAGCAGAGGGAGCAAAAAAAGATGTCCAAATATTTCCATGGCTTCTGTGGCCTTCTGCTAGCATACTTCGGGCATGAGCCCATGTGTGCTGTGGCTAGTTTGTGCCCTCTCAGCACTGTTCCCTTCCTTTAACTATCAGTGTCTTAGCTCAACTAGCCATCTACATTATCATCCAAGATGCTTTTCTTCCCTACTCACTCACTCATTCACTCAATCACTCACTCTCACTCACTCCCCCTGAAACACCCTTGGGAGTGTTGTTCCACTGAGAACTCAGGGTGGGGATTTTTTTGTGAGAGGACATCATTGCCTACGTAGTTATTCCATACGCTGAAACTGAACATGTGCAGCCAGAGTATCAGCTTTATCAAGATATGTATTCAAAATGAGGTTTTAAACATTGGTCCTCAGAGGACAGTGGTCCTCAAGGGCTTGGGAGTTCTTATGATTACTTATAAAACTCAGGAGTCAACTGTTTCAATAAACTGTCTCTACTTTTACTGCCTGTAATTGTGACTATAATTAGGGCTTATGAAACACTTATTCTTTGAATTCTTACTGCAGTTATTTTTGTGAGCCCTGCATGATCCAAATGGGGGAAAAAGTTTAGAAAATGTGGCAGAAACCTTTTTTATTTCAGGGGGTTGGGGGGTTGAGCTTTTGCTTTTCAACTGGATCGAGAGCAAATCTCAATAACAAAGAGTCTCTCTGTGGTATTAACCAACCATAAATTGACATGAAATGTATTCCTGATAATGCAACCATTGGGAACAGAGGAGCCAGAAATAACTCTCTCATGCAAGATGTGGAAGAGATTAGGACTGAACCAAGCAGCAAGTGGAGGCGGGGGTTGAAAAGAAGGGTGGAGGGAGTTAGGGGTGGAGGTGGAGAGTGGCGGAGTGTCACTTTACTACTCTGTGGAGGGTTAGAGAGAGAGAGAGTGAGGAGAAGAGAGGGGGGTGGCCCTGTGAAAAATAACTCATAAAAGTCCCATTTGTTGGTGATGCATGAGGAAGTGAAGCCAGCTTTTACACATGTGTCTGTGGTGCTAAATTAACTGTTAACACAAATAATCAAAGTGCAGGGCCCATTGAGAGCTGGCGCCAGTGAAATGAGGGGGAGAGGCTGGCTTTGGAGGCGCCTCCATCCCTCCCTCCTTCCCTCTCTCTCTCTCCCTCCCTCTCTCCTTCCCTCCCTCCCTGGGCTAACTAGCAGGTGGAGGTCTACCAGGGGCTTTCACAGGATGGAAGTGCTTACAAAACAGGCGGGCGGCCCACTGACAGAGGAAAGCACCGCCGCACTCCTGCTTTCCAGCTATTGTGTAGAAGTGTGCTTCTCTTTTTAGAACCTCACCTTTGTACAGTTAAGCACCGACACAGCTCTGAGAGCCGGAAGAGACATGGCTCTGATAACTACCTCACCTACTGTAGCTACATGCCTGCCTTAAGTTAATTACCATGTCACTATTAGACCTTGACTTTATTATTTTTAACGTGGTACAGTGCAATTACTGCCCTAGCTCACTGGAGCAGAGTGCTTTTCTGTAACATCACAGTGAGAATTAAGTAACACTTTATTTGAAGGGTACCTACATGAAGACCTAACCTATACATAACACATCCATAAGCTGTATATAAGCATTTCATAAACGCTTATGTTGACAACCTCAATGTAGGTGAAAGGGGAAGGACTGTTGTCTGATGGAGATAGTAGGGGGGCAAACTGTGGCCACAGAGCTGCTCCCTGTGTCGAAATGCTTCTCCAGACTCCTGTTGCCAATGGGCTGTAGAGAGAGGCTCCACAAACACAGATTTAAAAAAAAATCCTACTGAAGCCTTCAGGGTCTGTTAATATCTCAAAGTTTGTTGCCCATGATCCTTGAAAATAAATAGCTGCTAGTATAATTATATTACTTAATATTATTATGCACATTTTTTTAAAGAAAATATACAAAATTAGTATTGAAATAGGTGATGAAATGTTGGCAAAAATGGAGTTTAAACTGTAAAACAAAAGTAATCTTAGTTAATGGTTTTATTAGAATTTCGACCCTATGACACCATTGCCGTTTTTTCACATACTGTCTGGATTTGGGTTGGAAAATAAACAGATAAAGGGAAGATGTGTCATCAGATAAGCTGTGATACTTATGCTATGTATTACAGCTTTAGAAAGCTTTTCTATCAGATTGAATAAACAAAAGTATTATGCTGCTGCTACAAGACCATTTCAGTTGTGCTGAACTCTGTACTCTTCCAAAAACAATTCAAGTCGCGAGGGGAAAATAAATATAACAATTTGAAAAAAGTAATACCCTGCAGTCCTGTAGCCTCGATGCTATGTGACATCAGCAGAAAGGAAGCACGGCCCTGGCTGATGATCCCCACTTCCCATGCAGCCCAGGCAGCAGCCCACAACTTCTGGCTGCAAACTGGACTCAAGGGTAGACGTAACATAGTAAAAGTGAATCCGGAACACTCCAAATAGTATGATATGTTACGTTTCGTATGGGTATGGATTAATTTGTGGATGTCCATCATCCATTTCGTATGATATGTTAAACATTTCAATTCGTATGATATGTTATGAATTGCAATTCTTACAATATGTTACGAGTTTGCAAAACGTATGAATGTTCCCGAATTCCAATTTGTTGTTGCTAACATTAGCTAGATGGCTAACACTAAGGTTAGCTGGGTTAGGGGTTAAGGTAACGGTTAGAAGTTAGGCTAAAGGGTTTAGGGTTAGGGGAAGGGTTAGCTAACATGTTAAGTAGCTGCAAAGTTGCTAAAATTATAAAGTTTTCCGCGATTAGATTTGAACATGCAACCTTTGTGCTGCTAGATGTTCGCATTAACTGCCCACCCATCCACCCTTTTGCCTTAAGTAACCTTCTGTCTTATGTAACCATATCAAATGTAACATATCACACTCATTTGAGTATCTCAGATTTACTTTTATTATGTTACGTCTAGTCTATGAGACCAGGCTGCACAACTGGGCCCTAGACCTAGGTTCCCTGGCGCCACAGTCATCATGTGTGTCAGTCACTTGCAAAACGCTCTGTTTTCCTTAGAGGATGAGCTAAGCTCCTCCTTTAGCCCTAACGATTTATTTTAGATTCAGAGTCCAGAGACCTCCTTTCTTGAAAATCTTTCGTTTATCTTGGCTATGTTGTTTCTATATGAACCAATCAGCTTAGCCTTCACTGGAATGTCCCGTGAGACCCGCCTTTGGTTTCCCAATAGGCCCATTCATTTTGAGGACACAAGTTTAACATCTGGTTCGTATTAGCAGCTCTTACAATAGCTCTCATCTAGGGGCTCCCTCCTCCGGCGTCGCTCACTGGGACAAGAGGGCAATCAGTACCTCAAGAAACTTTATTTGATAGTAAATCTTAAAGCAGAAATGATTGACTATTCCCTTTTTATGCTGAGTCTGTGTTTTTGTTTTACTTGTTAACTATTGCAGTTTATCAAGGTATGAATATTGAGAACTTTGTAAAATGGACTAATTTGACATCTATATAGATATTTGCAATTTGCTACAGTATGTGTTGAAATACTTAGATAAGGTGGACAGAAGATAGATCATGCCAATTTTGTGATGAAGCTGTCACATAGGGGAAATATACCAATGAATAGATACACAAACAGTAAATTGTTCAACATGTTCAAATACCATTGAACCACAATGACAGCATTTGAGTCAATATCTTTGAAAGGTCCCATAACATGAGCATTTAAGTACCCGCATGATCGCCATTTAATATTAATGAAAAGGAGGAATCAAATCCCTGGTATGATGTGACCTAAATCCAACTTCTCTGTGTATTTATGATATATTTATATGGTGAGTGCTTTGTAATCACTCTTTTCACTCCTAGTGTTGTTGTCATTCAAGATGCCTGGTTGGGTTGCACTTGTGTTTCAGGTCATCTCTGCTTCCAGCCACTGATATGAGCTGTGTTCATCCTCCCCTTCTCTATCTTTTGCTCCCCCCCCGCCCCCCCCCCCCCCTTCTCTCCTCTCTTCTCTCTCTTTCTCGTTCCCTCTTTCTGTCTCTCTCTCCCTCTCTCTGTCTCTCTCTCCCTCTCCTCATCTCTCCCCACGTCACTCTGGCAGCCAAAGTCTGGGCTTGATGTTCATTTACTCTGTTGCTAGATCATTATATTCCGTCTCTTATCCTCCGGACAACACTGGAGAGAGAGGTACACTGAGGTGCTTGCCAGAGTACGCTGCTCGCCAAATGATTAAAAAGGAAGTTGAGAGGAAAAGCTTGTTAAGTTCCTTATCGATGCCTTTGTCTGGAAAGTCATTTTTTTATATTAATATAGGGAACATCAGATGAATGTCTTGATTTAATTTGGGCATTGATCAGAAAATGTGTTCGATAAACCATTGTGATAATGGTCTACTGACTTTTTCAAACACATTTTCAAAAGGGTTTTCTCTTATCAAGTCTGAATCTCAGACACACAGAGTGGCTATTGTGCGTTTCATTATTTGAAATTGGCCTTTCAAACTCTCTCTGTCTGCTGTAGTTCCTGTTGAAGTCTTAGTTTTTTTTTGGGGGGGGGGGGGGGGGGCTTGGACAGGCTCATTCACTATCTATAATTTACACTGCTTTCTCTGACTGAATTCTTGTGGTTTCTAATTCATACACTTGGACTGGCATGTTGTTTATGTTCATTTCTTTGCTATTTATTCTATGGTTTCTGGAAATTGTTATTGGCCTAATTTTAGAACAAATCGAGACTGGGATTGCTACAATACAGTAAGCCTACAGGCTCTAGAATACGGCATCTCGTTTTACCATTAGCTACGTTCAACACCTACCATGGATGGGCCTGCAGCCTCCCTTAACTGGCTCTACAGGGTTCTACCTGAGTTATCCTCCACCTATCTCACATCACCAGACTCAGTAATCTAGCATCTGCTTTGTGGAATAGTTATAGATCAAATCGGATGTGTTACCCTTTTCTCACAGCGATTTCACAAGTTCCCGGACTTAATATGTGTGGTCCCAACCAAGCAAGCACATGACCAAATGGACAACCATTAACTAAGTTGAGTTCACATACAGTATGTGAAACACAATGCGATGAGAGCAAAAGGGTATTGATTGGAATTAAATTGATACCCCAGGTTTTTATAAATAGAGAATGTCAACACAAACATCACAGATGACACATTCAAACATCACTGCTATGCTGTTACATAACATTTAATCACATAGCTAGCTAACTAACCTAGCTGTCTGCAACTAGAATTCTTTTCAGTCCTTTCAGTGGTCATGGTTTTAAATTTCATGACTAAATGAGCTTGTTATTATCATTACAAGTTTGATTTAGTCTGCCAACAACAATCCACATCAGTGTGTGTGTCTGTTTGTTGTGTGTGTGTGTGTGTGTGTGTGTGTGTGTGTGTGTGTGTGTGTGTGTGTGTGTGTGTGTGTGTGTGTGTGTGTGTGTGTGTGTGTGTGTGTGTGTGTGTGTGTGTGTGTGTGTGTGTGTGTGTGTGTGTGTGTGTGTGTTCCCTGAGAATGGAGCTCCCTGATGGCCAAAGTTGGGGCTGGGGAGAGGTCATTGATTCAAGGGCTGTAACTGTGTGACAGGCTTCATTGTAAATCCTTGCCATGCTTCACCCATTGGCGTCTCTCTGAAGCCCAAACATTTCAACCTTTGACCCCCAGGGAGGTTTGGTTTACAGCCGGCGTTAACAACCTTGATAGCCTGCTGAGAACCTGCCCATTTGATCCGAGGGACAGAGCCCCTATTTACAATGAATATCATTGGACACTGGGACCATTTTGTCGACCAAATTGTTGATCTGGTGCATTTCTTTTCTTAACATTACTGACTTGACTGATGTTTTTAGATGCATTTAGGCTGTATTGTTTTGGTAAATGCACCTTTTAGCAGTAAAACAGAACACACCTCTACACAATTACCAGCTTTACTATAGTGACAGGTCACAATAATGCACGATAATGGTGTCGAACAACCTTTGCATTGTGTAGTGTTTAATTAGTAACATTAAAAAAAAACGTCAAAAACGTTGTCTATGGCTATCCTGAAAAAACAAAATACATTTTTCTATCGAACAATGACTCTGTGAAAAACACAATGAACAGTAAGTGGCCATTTAAGGGCCCCACATTAAAACCACCTACTCCCCGACTATTTATCACACACATGTTTATTTCCCAATTAGCAGCACCTACTCCTCTGAATGGCTGGCAGAGAGAGAGAGAACGAGCTGTCCACTTGGAGTTATAGCTACGATTAGGTTAGCATTGTGAAGTCTTTAGGGCCAGCCAGCTCCTGTGGGGGATAGTGTTTTATTTGTCACCTGGGACCACTGCTCGGAGAGCCAGGTCACAGTTCCACACAGCAGGGACCTTGTAAAATGCCTGTTGCTGCCGCCTAGGCTGAGATGCAACAGGGCTGCCATTCAACTGCCCTGCTGTAGGAATATCTCCCGCACCAGTGGGGGTGTCGGGGGAGAGTAAGGGAGGGTCGGACGGAAGTCAGATCTGGTTTAAAGAGAAGAGAGAGAAGGATGGGATGAGCTTTGTGTGCAGACAGTGGTTGCTTTCAAAGCATCCATTGACAGGATCCCTCCCTGTGTTAGTCAGCTGATTGCTGAAGTCTTTTAAGTAACACTTTTATCTGATGGTTAACTGAAATACGTTAAACTGGAAAAGTCCAAAGCGCCCACCATGCAAGATCATCTGTGTTGTTAATTTGGTCAACCTCATTCTGTTGTGGATTATCTACAAAAGGAGACAAATGCTGAATACATACAGTACCAGTAAAAAGTTTGGACACAGCTACTCATTCAAGGGTTTTTCTTTATTTTTTACTATTTTCTACATTCTACATTAAAACTATGAAATAGCACATATGGAATCATGTAGTAACCTAAAAATTGTTAAACAAATCAAAATATCTTTTATATTTGAGATTCTTCAAAGGAGCCACCCTTTGCCTTGATGACAGCTTTACACACTCTTGGCATTTTCTCAACCAGCTTCATGAAGAATGCTATTATAACAGTCTTGAAGGAGTTCCCACATATGCTGAGCACTTGTTGGCTACTTTTCCTTCACTCTGCGGTCAAACTCATCCCAAACCATCTCAATTGGATGGGGTCCGGGTGATTGTGGAGACCAGGTCATCTGATGCAGCACCATCACTCTCCTTCTTGGTCAAATAGCCCTTACACAGCCTGGAGATGTGTTTTGGGTCATTGTCCTGTTGAAAAACAAACGATAGTCCCACTAAGCCCAAACCAGATGGGATGGTGTATCGCTGCAGAATGCTGTGGTAGCCATGCTGGTTAAGTGTGCCTTGAATTCTAAATAAATCAGACAGTGTCCCCAGCAAAGCACCATCACACCACCTCCATGCTTCACGGTGGGAACCACACATGCAGAGATCATCCGTTCACCTACTCTGCGTCTCACAAAAACACTGCGTTTGGAACCAAAAATCTCAAATTTGGACTCATCAGACCAAAGGACAGATTTACACCGGTCTAATGTTCATTGCTCGTGTTTCTTGGCTCAAGCAAGTCGCTTCTTCTTATTGGTGTCCTTTAGTAGTGGTTTCTTTGCAGAAATTCGACCATGAAGGCCTGATTCATGCAGTCTCCTCTGAACAGTTGATGTTGAGATGTGTCTGTTACTTGAACTCTGTGAAGCATTTATTTGGGCTGCAATCTGAGGTGCAGTTAACTCTAATGAACTTATCCTCTGCACCAGAGGTAACTCTGGGTCTTCCTTTCCTGTGGCAGTCCTCATGACAGCCAGTTTCATCATAGCGCTTTATGGTTTTTGTGACTGCACTTGAAGAAACTTTAAAAGTTCTTGAAATTTTCCAAAATGACTGACCTTCATGTCTTAATGTAATGATGAACTGTCGTTTCAGTGGGTACTTTGAAGAATCTCAAATATAAAATATATTTTGATTTGTTTAACACTTTTTTGGTTACTACATGATTCCATATGTGTTATTTCATAGTTTTGATGTCTTCATTATTATTCTACAGTGTAGAAAATAGTAAAAAATTAAGAAAAACCCTTGAATGAGTAGTTGTGTCCATACTTTTGACTGGGACTGTAAATAGGCAACTGTTACATTCTGCTTTGATTTCTTGCTATTGAAATCGTACACAATCAAAACCAGTGCAAAAACTAGCACCAACAATATACAGGTAACTGCCAAAATAAAGGAAACACTTGAGTAAATGAGAGATACAAAGTATATTGAAAGCAGGTGCTTCCACACAGGTGTGATTCCGGAGTTAATTAAGCAATTAACATCCCATCATGCTTAGAGTGGTGTATAACAAATGCCCAGTTGCATATTATTTTGTCTATCATGGCTAGAAGAAGAGATCTCAGTGACTTTGAAAGAGGGGTCTCAAATGACCATACTGGGTTTAAAGGGTGTGTGTCTCTCATTCACCAGATCCAAACCCAATTGTACATTTATGGGAGATTCTGAAGCACCTGAGACAGCATTTTCCTCCACCATCAGCAACACACCAAATAATGGAATTTTTCGTAGAAGAAGGGTGTCACATCCCTCCCATAGAGTTCCAGACACTTATAGAATATATGCCAAGGCACATTGAAGCTGTTCTGGTGGCTCATGGTGGCCCAACACCCTTTTAGGACACTTTATGTTGGTGTTTCCTTTATTTGGGCAGTTACTTGTACATGCATATACAGTATAGTTACCTAATACACAAAATCATGTTGACTAGATGTTTGTGGGATGAATTGCACCCAGGGAATAGTAAAGACTTTACTCTGCTCTATACTGCTACTAGAAATGTCCCATAAATCTCATGGTTCTCAATAGGGCACATGAAATTTGTGCTGAGGCAATGTCTCTGAGAGTTAGAAGCTGCGGGTCACTCCAGAGTAGACTCTTGGCTGATCATATCCATGGAAAAGGGGTGAGACACACACAGCCCAACTCCTGCCAACAGCACCAAGATTTGTGCGTCATCAAATTACCAAAAAAGTGTTGCCAATCGCAATTGCTGGGTAACATAATGACTGTGCTTTCACTGTAATAGGGAATGATTACATTTCTAATGGTGTGGCATGTTTTTCTGAACTGTACAGCATCTCGTTAATTTATCTTTGGTTTCACCACTGACACACAACACTTGAAAATACTGTCTAGCTTGTTTTTTTATTGGGGTGGAGCCTTCATAAGCCTTGTAGATTTATGAGGAATGTGTTGCCATGCAACATTGATGCTGAGTGAAATGGTTACCTTCAGGTGGCCTCTATAGAATCTTTATAACATGAATGCTATTTACAATGATCAATAATCCAGCAAAGAAAATACAATTAAAAGTATTACAACTACAAAGTCTATATACTGTATCAATGATCTAATAACAGTGTTGTTGCCTACCCTTACCATCAGCCCGTCAAGAAGTCTAGGATCCAGTTGCAGAGAGAGGTATTTGTCACAGGGTCCTTAGTTTAGTGATGAGCTTTGTGGGCAATATGGTATTCAATGCTGAGCTGTAGTCAATGTACAGCATTCTCACATAGGTGTTCCTTTTGTCCATGTGGGAAAGGGCAATGTGGAGTGCGATTGAGATTGCGTCATCTGTGGATCTGTTGGGGCGGTATGCTAATTGGAGTGGGTCTAGGGTTTCCGGGATGATGGCGTTGATGTGAGCCATGACCAGCCTTTCAAAGCACTTCATGGCTACCGACGTGAGTGCCACGTGGCGGTAGTCATTTAGGTAGGTTACATTCGCTTTCTTGGCCACATGGACTATGGTGGTCTGCTTGAAACATGTACAGTTGAAGTCTGAAGTATACATATACCTTAGCCAAATACATTTAAACTCAGTTTTTCACAATTCCTGACATTTAATCCCAGTAAAAATTCCCTGTCTTAGGTCAGTTAGGATCACCACTTTATTTTAAGAATATGAAATGTCAGAATAATAGTAGAGAGAATTATTTATTTCAGCTTTCATTTCTTTCATCACATTCCCAGTGGGTCATAAGTTTACATACACTCAATTAGTATTTGGTAGCAATGCCTTTAAATTGTTTAACTTGGGTCAAACGTTTCGGGTAGCCTTCCACAAGCTTTCCACATTAAGTTGGGTGAATTTTGGCCAATTCCTCCTGACAGAGCTGGTGTAACGGAGTCAGGGTTTTAGGCCTCCTTGCTCGCACACACTTTTTCAGTTCTGCCGACACATTTTCTATAGGATTGAGGTCAGGGCTTTGTGATGGCCACTCCAATATCTTGACTTTGTTGTCCTTAAGCCATTTTGCCATAACTTTGGAAGTATGCTTGGGGTCATTGTCCATTTGGAAGACCCATTTGCGACCAAGCTTTAACTTCCTGACTGATGTCTTGAGATATTGCTTCAATCTATCCACATAATTTTCCTACCTCATGATGCCATCTATTTTGTGAAGTGCACCAGTCCCTCCTGCAGCAAAGCACCCCCACAACATGATGCTGCCACCCCCGTGTTTCACAGTTGGGATGGTGTTCTTCGGCTTGCAAGCGTCCCCCTTTTCCTCCAAACATAACGATGGTCATTATGGCCAAATAATTCTATTTTTGTTTCATCAGACCAGAGGATATTTCTCCAAAAATTAGGATCTTTGTCCCCATGTGCAGTTGCAAACCGTAGTCTGGCTTTTTTATGGCGGTTTTGGAGCAGTGGCTTCTTCCTTGCTGAGCGGCCTTTCAGGTTATGTCGATATAGGACTCGTTTTACTGTGGATATAGATACTTTTGTACCTGTTTCCTCCAGCATCCTCACAAGGTCCTTTGCTGTTGTTCTGGGATTGATTTGCACTTTTTGCACCAAAGTACGTTCATCTCTAGGAGACAGAACGCGTCTCCTTCCTGAGCAGTATGACGGCTGCGTGGTCCCATGGTGTTTATACTTGCGTACTATTATTTGTACAGATGAAAGTGGTACCTTCAGGCGTTTGGAAATTGCCAAAAGGAGGATAAGGGAGAGCTTTGTAAGCGTCTCTGTGTGTGGAGTAAAGGTGGTCCAGAGTTTTTTTTCCTCAGGTTGCACATGTGACATGCTGGTTGAAATGAGGTTAAACGGATTTAAGTTTGGCTGCATTAAAGTCCCCGGCCACTTGGAGAGTCGCTTCTGGCTGAGCATTTTCTTGTTTGCTTAAGGCCTTATACAGCTCCTTGAGTACGGTCTTAGTGCCAGCGTCAGTTTGTGGTGGTAAATAGATGGGTACGAAAAATATGGATGAAAACTCTCTTGGTAGATAGTGTGGTCTACAGCTTATCATGAGGTACTCTACCTCAGGTGCGCAATATCTCGAGACTACTGCGCACCAGCTGTTATTGACAAATAGACACACACCCCCACCCCTCATCTTACCGGACGTAGCTGTTCTGTCCTGCCAATTGACGGAAAACTCAGCCAACTGTATATTATTCGTGTAGTCATTCAGCCACGACTCGGTAAAACATGGGACATTGTTGGTAGGATTGTCTCGAACGGAGCTCATCCAGTTTATTCTCCAGTGATTGCACGTTGGCCAATAGAACGGATGGTACAGGCGGGTTACCCACTCACCGACGACTTCTCACAAGGCACCCTGATCTGCGCCCCCTGTATTTTCATATTTTCTTGCTGCGAATGATGGGGATTTGGGCCTTGTCTGGGAGCAGCGTTATATCCTTCACGTCAGACTCATTAAATAAAATCTTTGTCCAGTTCGAGGTGAGTAATCGCTGTTCTGATATCCAGAAGCTCTTTTGGTCATAAGAGATGGTAGCATCAACAATATGTACAAAATAAGTTACAAACCATACGAAAAAACACATAAAATAGCACAATTGGTTAGGAGCCCGTAAAATGGCAGCCATCCCCTCCGGCACCATTGTACAGTCTCTTTTCTTAATTATGTTTACCTCTTTTTCTCAGTATCCAATTGGTAGTTACAGTCTTGTCCCATTGCTGCAACTCCCGTACGGACTCAGGAGAGGCGAAAGTCAAGAGCCGTGCATCCTCCGAAACACAACCCAGCCAAGCCGCACTGCTCCTTGACACAATGCCCGCTTATCCTGGAAGCCAGCCGCACCAATGTGTCAGATGAAACACCATACACCTGGCAACTGTGTCAGCGTGCACTGCACCTTGCCCGCCACAGGAGTCGTTAGTGCTCAATGGGACAAGAGCATCCATTCCGGGCCAAGCCCTCCCCTAACCAGGATGACACTGGACCAATTGTGCGCCACCCCATGGGTCTCCCGTTTGCAGCTGGCTGCAACAGAGCCTGGACTCTAACCAGGATCTCTAGTGGCGCAGCTAGCACTGTGATGCAGTGCCTTAGACTAGTGCACCACTCGGGAGGCCCGTACACTGTCTCTTTAAGAGCATCAAGTTTGTGATGATGACATGCAAGAAATCTGTCATTCATTCATTGCTATGATCACTGATCTCTCTTATGAATGTAAAATGTGCCTTCCCAATCCGCAATAGGATGAAAAAAATGTTGCGCCAGATATTTATTACGAACATATTCAATCTCTCCCTATCCCAGTCTGCTGTTCCCACTTACTTCAAGATGTCCACCGTTGTTCCTGTACCCAAGAAAGCAAAGTTAACTGAACTCAATGACTGTAGCATTCACTTCTGTCATCATGAAGTACTTTGAGAGGCTAGTTAATTAAGGATCATATCACCTCTACCTTACCAGATACCCTAGAAGCACTTCACTTCATATATCGCCCCAATAGATCCACAGATGACGTAATTGCATTTGCACTGCACACTGCCCTATCCCATCTGGACAAGAGGAATATCTATGTGAGAATTCCTTCAACACCATAGTACCCTCCAAGCTCATCATTAAGCTTGGGGTCCTGGGTCTGAACTCCACCCTGTGCAACTGGGTCCTGGACTTCCTTATAGGCTGCCTCCAGGTGGTGAAGGTTGGAAACAATACCTCCACATCGCTGATCCTCAAAACAGGGGGCCCACAAAAATGTGTGCTCAGCCCCCTCATGTAATCCATGACTGCGTGGCAACATAGGCCTCCAACTCAATCATCAAGTTTGCAGATGACACAACAGTAGTAAGCCTGATTACCAACAATGACGAGACAGCCTACAGGGAGGAGATGAGGGCCCTGGCAGTGTGGTGCCAGGAAAATAACCTCTCCCTCAACATCAACAAAATTAAGGAGCTGGTCGTGGACTTCAGGAAACAGCAGAAGCAGCACACCCCTATCCACATCGACAGGACCGCAGTGTAGAAGGTGAAAAGCTTCAAGTACACATCACCGACAATCTGAAATGGTACACCCACACAGACAGTGTGGTGAAGAAGGCGCAACAGCTAATGAAACTGCACTCTGTAAACAACTGTATAGCGAAATCTTATCATTACAACAATTATTATCTGGGTGATTTCTTTTCTAGGTGCCCTGGTGCCCCCATATTTGTATTTGAATTTGTATTTATTAAAGATCCCCATTAACTGGTGCCATTAAAAATCCAGGTGGCACATCAAAATACTTAGGAGCATATGTGACCAAAATGGTAGCACTTTAGAGTCCTTTTCACACAGTATGTCATCACTATTGTGTTGATTGATTAATTCCAGTCAATCATTTTGGATTGAAAAGTTCTAGGTAGCCTAGCTAAACCAAAATTGTCTTGTGGTTGTTAGCTGTGGTTGTTATCAGTGGACTATAGTTGATCAGACAGAAGTACAGATTAATTGTGAGTTGACAAATCATGAGTTAAATTAGTCTAAACAACAGTACTTTGTCCCTCTTTTCAAAGCTTTGTGTCATTTTTTAAAATTAAATATTAAACCAAATCAAAATGCCAGCTTGCCACACGTTTGCCGAGGGAACCCTGCTGTGCTGATCTCTGGATAGATGGAAATCGCCACACAATGCTACAAATGAAGAAACGTATGCTATGTGTATGATCTACAATCTCAAATATTTTAGATAGTATCTAAAAATGGTGAGATACTATCTAAAAATATATATAAAATGGTATCGGGAATGGGCTTGCATAGATCAACAGCAACATGGCGCCGACAGAGATGGTCGCCTCGCTTCGCGTTCTTAGGAAACTATGCAGTATTTTGTTTTTTATGTATTATTTCTTACATTGTTACCCCAGGAAATCTTAAGTCATATTACATACAGCTGGGAAGAATTATTGGATATAAGAGCAACGTCAACTTACTAACATTACAACCAGGAATACGACTTTCCCAAAGTGGATCCTCTGTTTGGACCACCACCCAGGACAATGGATCAGATCCCAGTTGGCGACCCAAAACAACGGACCCGCAGAAGGGGCAGATGGAGCGGTCTTCTGGTCAGGCTCCGTAGACGGGCACATCGCTCACCGCTCCCGAGTATACCAGGCGCCAATGTCCAGTCTCTTGACAACAAGGTAGACTAAATTCGAGCAAAGTTTGCCTTCCAGAAAGACATCAGAGATTGTAACATTCTCTGTTTCACGGAAACATGGCTCACTCGGGATACGTTATCAGAGTCGGTACAGCCACCCGGTTTCTTCACGCATCGCGCCGACAGAAACAAACATTTCTCTGGTAAGAAAAGGGCGGGGGTGTATGCCTTATGATTAACGAGTCGTGGTGTGATCATAACAACATACAGGAACTCAAGTCCTTTTGTTCACCTGACCTAGAATTCCTTACAATCAAATGCCGACCGCATTATCTACCAAGAGAATTCTCTTCGATTAGAATCACAGCCGTGTATATCCCCCCCAAGCAGACACCTCGACGGCCCTGAAAGAACTTCATTGGACTCTATGTAAACTGGAAACCACATATGCTGAGGCTGCATTTATTGTAGCTGGGGATTTTAACAAAGCTAATCTGAAAACAAGGCTCCCTAAATTTTATCAGCATATCGAATCCATGACCCGGGCTGGCAGCATTCTGGATCATTGCTACTCTAACTTCCGCGATGCATACAAAGCCCTTCCTCGCCCTTTTTTCGGCAAATCTGACCACGACTCCATTTTGTTGCTCCCAGCCTGTAGACAGAAACTAAAACAGTAAACGCCCAATGCTCAGGTCTGTTCAACGCTGGTCCGACCAATCTGATTCCACGCTGCAAGATTGCTTCGATCACTTGGACTGGGATATGTCCCGGATAGCCTCAAACAACAACATTGATGTATACGTTGATTTGGTGTGCGAGTTTATTAGCAAGTGCATAGGTGATGTCATACCCACGGTGACTATTAAAACATTCCCCAACTAGAAACCGTGGATTGATGGCAGCATTTGCACAAAACTGAAAGCGCGAACCACTGCTTTTAATGATGGCGAGGTGACCAGAAACATGACCAAATACAAACAGTGTAGCTATTCCCTCCACAAGGCAATCAAACAAGCTAAGCATCAGTATAGAGACAAAGTAGAGTTGTAATTCAATGGCTCGGACACGAGACGTATGTGGCAGGGTCTACAGTCAATCACGGATTCCAAAAAGAAAACCAGCCCCGTTGCAGACACCGACGTCTTGCTCCCAGACAAACTAAACAACTTCTTTGCTCGCTTTGAGGATAATACAGTGCCACTGAGACAGCCCGCTACCAAAACCTGCGGGCTCTCCCTCTCCTTCACAGCAGCCAATGTGAGTAAAACATTTAAACGTGTTAACCCTCACAAGGCATCACTAGCTGCGTCCTCAGAGCATGCGCAGACCAGCCGGCTGGTGTGTTTACGGACATATTCAATCAATCCCTATCCCAGTCTGGTGTTCCCACATGCTTCAAGAGGGCCACCATTGTTCCTGTTTCCAAGAAAGCTAAGGTAACTGAGCTAAACGACTATCGCCCCGTAGCACTCACTTCTGTCATCATGAAGTACTTTGAGAGACTAGTCAAGGATCACATCATCTCCACCCTACCTGATACCCTAGACCCACTCCAATTTGCTTACCGGCCCAATAGGTCCACAGACGACGCATTTAACACCATAGTACCCTCAAAACTCGTCATTAAGAACGAGACCCTGGGTCTCGAGCCCGCCCTGTGCAACTGGGTCCTGGACTTTCTGATGGGCCACCCCAGGTGGTGAGGGTAGGAAACAACATTTCCACCTCTGATCTTCAACACTGGGGCCCCACAAGGGTGCGTTCTCAGCCCTCTCCTGTACTCCCTGTTCACCCATGACTGTGTGGCCATGCACGCCTCCAACTCAATCATCAAGTTTGCAGACGACACTACAGTGGTAGGCTTGATTACCAACAACAACGAGACGGCCTACAGGGAGGAGGTGAGGGCCCTTGGAGTGTGGTGTCAGGAAAATAACCTCACACTCAACGTCAACAAAACAAAGGAGATGATCGCGAACTTCAGGAAACTGCAGAGGGAGCACCCCCCTATCCACATCGACGGGACAGTATTGGAGAAGATGGAAAGTTTTAAGTTCCTCGGCGTACACATCATGGACAAACTAAAATGGTCCACCCACACAGACAGCGTGGTGAAGAAGGTGCAACAGCCCCTCTTCAACCTCAGGAGGCTGAAGAAATTTGGCTTGTCACCTAAAACACTCAAACTTTTACAGATTCACAATCGAGAGCATCCTGTCGGGCTGTATCACCGCTTGGTACGGCAACTGCTCCGCCCACAACCATAAGGCTCTCCAGAGGGTAGTGAGGTCTGCACAACACATCACCCGGGGCAAACTACCTGCCCTCCAGGACACCTACACCACCCGATGTCACAGGAAAGCCAAAGGGATAATCAAGGACAACAACCACCCGAGCCACTGCCTGTTCACCCCGCTATCATCCAGAAGGCGCGTTCAGTACAGGTGCATCAAAGCTGAGACCAAGAGACTGAAAAACAGCTTCTATCTCAAGGCCATCAGACTGTTAAACAGCCATCACTAACATTGAGTGACTGCCGCCAACATACTGACTCAAATCTCTAGCCACATTAATAATTACAAATTGGATGTAATAAATGTATCACTAGTCACTTTAAACAATGCCACTTTATATAATGTTTACATACCCTACATTACTCATCTCATGTGTATATACTGTACTCTATACCATCTACTGCATCTTGCCTATGCCGCACGGCCATAGCTCATCCATATATTTTGTATGTACATATTTTTATTCATTCCTTTACACTTGTGTGTATAAGGTAGTTGTTGTGAAATTGTTAGATCACTTGTTAGATATTACTGCACGGTCGGGAACTAGAAGCACAATCATTTCGCTACACTTGCAATAACATCTGCTAACCATGTGTATGTGACCAATAACATTTGATTTGATTTGATACATGTATTCTGTACCAGCGCCTCATATGAAACATTTGATTTCAAATCCAAAATGGAGTATAGAGCCACATTTACAAGTTTTAGCTTTACTGTACAAATAAATATGGAGAGGGGTGTAGTTTGTTTTCTAACCATCATAATGAGATATAATAATAGTGTATTTGACAATAAATACCACTTCCATTTTACAACGGCAAGGTTTTGGTCCATTCCCAGTCATTTTGCTGCATGAAGAGTTCTAAACACTCACTGGAAGCGTTTTAAAGGGTAATCCACAGTTGAAACAATAACAAAGCATCTCAAATCAATGTTTATTTGTCACGTACCCATATTAGCAGATGTTAAAGCAGGTGCAGCGAAATGCTTGTTTTTCTAGCTCCAGCAGTACAGCAAAAGTCTAACAGTACAATACTGTACACAACCCTCCCCCCCAAAAGAAAAGAAGAAACAAGAGATGTCAGAATGAGCAATATCAGAGTCCAGAATATAAATACGTGGTGTGAAAAGACAATATGGACAGTACAGTGACATAGACTGACCAGATGAATCCAGGTGAAATCTATGATCCCTTATTGATGTCACTTGTTAAATCCACTTTAATCAGCTGATGGTGAAGAGACAGGTTAAAGAAGGATTTTTAAGCCTTGAGACAATTGGGACGTGTATTGTGTATGTGTGCATGTGTGCATGTGTGCAATTGGATTGTGTATGTGTGAATGATTAAGACAAAATATTTAAGTGCCTTTGAATGGGTTATGGTAGTAGGTGCCAGGCGCACCGTTTTGCTCTTTAATTATAATTATTTGTTATTCTTATCTCATACTTTTTTTTGTATTTTCTTAAAACTGCATTGTTGGTTAAGGGCTTGTAAGTAAGTATTTCAATTTGATTTGATTTGAGTGTGTCAAGAACTGCAATGCTGCTGGGTTTTTTATGCTCAACTGTTTCTCGTGTGTATCAAGAATGGTCCACCACTCAACCTTGGCACACCTGTATTTAGGGAGTCTCCCATTATCTGCAAATCCTCTCAAGCTCTGTCAAGCTGGATGGGGAGCGTTGCTGCACAGCTATTTTCAGGGCTCTCCAGAGATGTTCGATCATGTTCAAGTCCGGGCTCTGGCTGGGCCACTCACGGACATTCAGAGGCTTGTCCCAAAGCCACTCCTGTGTTGTCTTGGCTGTGTGCTTAGGATCATTGCCCTGTTGGAAGGGGAACCTTTGCCCCATTCTGAGGTCCTGAGCACTCTGGAGCAGGTTTTCATCAAGGATCTCTCTGTAATTTGCTCCGTTCATATTTCCCTCAATTCTGACTAGTCTTCCAGTCCCTGGCACTGAAAAACAACCCCCCACAGCATGATGCTGCCACCACCAATGCTTACCGTAGGGATGGTGCCAGTTTTCCCCCAGATGTGATGCTTGGCATTCAGGCCAAAGAGTTCAATCTTGGTTTCATCAGACTCTCATGGTCTGGGAGTCCTTTAGGTGCCTTTTGGCAAGCTACAAGTGGGATGTCATGTGCTTTTAACTGAGGAGTGGCTTCCGTCTGGTCACTCTACCATAAAGGCCTGATTTTAATGGAGTGCTGCAGAGATGGTTGTCCTTCTGGAAGGTTCTTCCATCTCCACAGAGGAACTCTGGAGCTCTGTCAGAGTGACCATCGGGTTCTTGGTCACCTCCCTGACCAAGGCCCTTCTCCCCCGATTGCTCGGCCAGTTGGGCAGCTCTGGTTCCAAACTTCTTCTATTTAAGAATGATGGAGGCCACTGTGTTCTTGGGGACCTTCAATGCTACAGACATTTTTGGGTACCCTTCTCCAGATCTGTGCCTTGACACGATCCTATCTCAGAGCTCTACAGACAATTCCTTCGACATTTTGGCCTGTTTTTTTTTTGTTGCTCTTATATGCACTGTCAACTGTGGGACCTTATATAGACAGCTGTGTGCTTTTCCAAATCATGTCCAATCAATTGAATTTACCACAGGTGGACTCCAATCAAGTTGTAGAAACATCTCAAGGATGATCAATGGAAACAGGATGCACCTGAGCTCAATTTCGAGTCTAATTGCAAAGGTTCTGAATACTTTTGTAAATAAGGTATTTCTGTATTTTATTTGTAATATTTGAGCAAAAAATTCTAAAAACCTGTTTTCGCTTTGTCATTATGGGGTATTGTCTGTAGATCGATGAGGAAAAACAACAACAATTTAATCCAGTTTAGAATGAGTCTGTACCGTAACAAAATGTGGAAAAAGGGAAGGGGTCTGAATACTTTCCGAATGCACTGTATGTAATGCTTGTCTATTTTGTCTAGTAGTAGTAGTAGTGGTTAAATAACAAAAGCCAAAACTAGTTTTACTAGAGGAAAAAAAACTGAAAGAAAAGACTGACAACCCATATTTCATGTAGTGATTGAACAACAAAAACTGCATTCCCACACCTCAGCTCTAAAGTTATAGTATCATGGCAGGTCACCTGTCAAGTCAGTCAGTCATCAGTCAGTCAGTCAGAAATTGCTGCATATGTGCTCAATAGTGCTTGACAAATATTGGAATAAAACAAGCTTAGATTTTGGGTTCTGATTGGGTACGCCCAGGGAAGAATGATTGTGCCCTTTCATTGAAGTAATGAAGTACAATGTCGATCGCACTATTGCAGGCTGTTGTTTTCAGAAAACAGGATCCCCTATTATACTGTAGGCAATGGGAAAATGGCCATCTTCATTGTCAATATTAGTGGAAATAAAATTATTTTTCAAAGACAGTCATTGTACTGTCATCAGGGTTGGGGAGAATGGATTATGAAAAAACGGTAACTGTAATCCGTTATGTTACCAGCAAAAATATTGTAATCAGGTTACAGATTCTTTAAAAAAACTAGATGATTACTTCAAGGATTACTTTTAAATTCAGAAAGGATGTTTACAAAAAAAATCTTTGACACTTCTCTGTTTTCTCAATAACATTCAAATCAGCATTGAAAAAAAGGCGCAAATTCAAGTTTGTTCCACCTGAGCGAGTCTGACCACAAGTCAGAGACCACTATGATGACACACCAAATGTGTTTGATGGATCGTGGGAAAAGTGGGCTACAGTCCAAGCTATGTCATCCAATGGTGCGACTGCTGTCGGCATCCAAAGATTATCCAACTTGAATAAACGCTTGGAGGTAAGGATAACAGCAGTGGTGTAGTCTACGGCGATACAGATCTATGGTACAAAGTACATTGATGTGAATCACACTGCTGCTCTCTCATTTAGCTATTTGCGCCTTACGGATTGTGGTTGTTGTGGATGGCTGTTCACAAATCGAAATGTGTTTTCTGAACCCAATAATGTTTGAGTTCAAGATGTTTAAGCTACCTATCATTCATTGTTTTTGAAACCAGTGGACAGCCAGTGAAAAATGCTCTCTTGCAACAGCTGCATAGTGCGGATCCCAGCCTATAGAATTAAAGTGGGGTTTTTAATTGCTCAATATAATTCATGCTGATAAAATAAATAAATCCATAGGCCTAATGGACACATGCTCAAACTTTTGATAGATGTAAATCATTTTGATAGACTTAAAGCGTCAATCTGTATTTGTTGCATCCATTTTTGGAGTTATAAATTATATATATTAATGTAAAGATATAATTTAATCGTATTATTGTGTAGAAAGCGATGGGTTAGAAGAAGTCTACACAACCAACCCATAAAGTAACATTTAACATCCATATGTGGCCAGCTATGTAAACGTTAACATTGATTTATCCTGTAATAGATGTCGTTCACTTGGTAACATACATTTTTGTCTTCTTCTAATGCCTCTTAAAGGGAAAATAATCTAAAAGTAACTGAATGAAATTAGATTACGTTACTGAGTTTGGGTAATCCAAAAGTTATGTAAATGTAACAGATTACATTTAGAAAGTAACCTACCCAACCCTGACTGTCATCTATATCTTAGCTTCCCCAATTTTTCCTGTGTGTGCGTTACTTCCTTAGCACTTTGTCATCAATTTCCCTTTTTTGTAGTCAGGTGCAAAGTAATCTCTGCCATATAGCCCACTGATACACTGTTTACTTTTGGAGGATGTTGTTACTATAAATATTCTGGAGATTTCTTTGCTCTTCGTAATTGATAGAACATTTCATTTCTATCTCAGAATCTGCCAATATGACATGTCAGGTGTAGGTAGGATGGATTTATCTTGCAAACATTTAGCTTCATAGCAACCTGCCAATAGAATCTAGGCTACAAACTGGGTATCCTGTCTTCCTGTCCAGTATGCCAGTTGATGGTGGGCCTAGCCATTAGCCTCTGTATGTCTGTCCAGTATGCCAGTTTGTGATGGGCAGAGCCCTTAGCTAAGCCAGTGTGTGTCGCTTTGCTTGAATCAGGCCAGTCGGACCGTGAAAGGGTTGAAAGGGTGGTGGAGGTAGAGGTGGTGGTGGGGTGCTTTACTGCTGCTCTGTGGACGGAGCAAAGGTATGGAGGATAGACCCTCAGTGTTTGTGGAGGGATGCCGGCCAGCCAGCTCTGCTTTGGGGAGGTGAGGCTGAGGGCTCTACGGGGCTCGGTAATGGAGGGAGTTAGGGGAGGGAGGGGAGAGGGCCGTAGCCCAGAGACTGTAACTCATTGTAGCTTGACTCCGCTGGCTTGTGTGGCAAAGATCGTGAAGTCCTGGACATTCATCAACCTGCCGAGGAGGGCCGCCTGACTGGAGCCAGGGCCTGTTTTCTTCCCCCCTTCCTCTCCTTTCCTCCCTCTCGCTCCCGCTCTCTCTTCCCCCTTCCTCCCCTCTCTCTCACTCCCTCCTTTCCCTCACTCTGTGTCAATGTGATCCAATGCAACTGTGCCGGCCGAGGCTAGCCGCCTGGCCCTGAGGAGACAGACCTGGGTCAGTGCAAATAATCAGGTCTCTGACGCCTTGGCTCGTTACTGACAGGGAGAGGGTGGAGGGGGAAACCCAGCGGGCTGCAGAGCATAGGGGATCCCATAGGAAACGCAGGACAGGGCTCTCCCAGTGGTAGCCTGTCAGCCAGGGGACGAGAAGGTTAAGATGTGGCTGGGCCGACTGGCCATCCACGCTAGGAAAAACAAGCACACATCAGAAGAACTTTAGAGCAGGAATCCTCCCTAACCCTAAACTATCATTACAGTAACGATGTAGCTAAAATGTACATTTACAGCTGACCCACATTTAGAGGTGACTTATGTGATAGTTTACTTTATAATACATCTAAGAAGATTTTTTTATCATCTCTATCATATATCGGGGCCACAATATCATCATGGCTGATCTTTGATATAAAAAAAGAAATCCTTGATTGAAAAATCCAATGAAAAGATCAAAGCTTGTAGACTAGTACTGAGTAAAGCTGGCGCTAACGTCAGTTTTGGCTTCACACTGTAAGTCATCAGTGGCTTGTTTCCTATGACATGGGCTCAGTTATAGCCTAACCATGCTGAGTCAGGCCCTTTGCAGTAAGCATGGGAAAATCCGTAGGCTTGGAATGTGTGGGGGAAAGTCTGTCTGAACTGAAGACACTCCAGAGTCTGCTCAGAATCATTCTATAAATCAGAGCTCATCTCTCTTTTTATGACTTTTAGTTTTTAAGGGCTTTCACAATAATGTTTCAAGGGATGTTGCATCATCATCACCGCTCTTTAGATTAGTTGATATTAGCACCAATTATCAGTCACTATTAATTGCAGTGGATAATAAGGTGAACTATGCATTTGATGAGTTGAGTTTTATTTCATATGAGTTGAGTTTTACTTCAGTATACATGGCAGCTAAAAGCTGAATTTGTCACACCATTGATCAGTTTCACCTGTTCTCATTATTGTCTCCACCCCCTTCAGGTGTTGCTTGTTTTTCCCAGTGTATTTATCCCCGTGTTTCCTGTTTCTCTGTGCCATTTCGTCTTGTATGTTAGTCAAGCCAACTAGCGTGTTTTTCCCCGTACTCCTTTTGCTATTCTCTTTTTGATAGTCCTCCTGGTTTTGACCCCTGCCTGACCCCTGCCTTGATTCTACCTGCCCTTCGGTACCTTTTGGACTGGTTTTGACCTTTTTGCCTGTCCACGACCATTTTCTTGCCTTCCCCTATTGGATTAATAAATATTGTAGGACTCCAACCATCTGCCTCCTGTGTCTGGGTCTCACCTTGTTTCATGATAGAATTACATTTACAGGAAATTCAAGATAGTAAATTGGGCTATTTCAACTGCAAAAAAATATTGTTTTTGTTTCTATTGTATTTACTGCTTGTCAGATCATTGTTACAGTGAGCCAACATACTCATATAATGTTATCTGGCTTTCTTGAGAGGGAGGCCAATGAGATTGAGTATCATGTTATGTGTTTTATTGTGTTTGGAAGCTGAATTGATTTAAAGCATGTTACAAATGGTCCAACAAAGCTCCACTTCCGCAGCTTCACTTTCCAGTTCAATAATGAATCAATTTGCCTGTGAAATTTGTCACTGTATTGGCTTCTCCTTCATTGGCCTAAATTTTCTACTATTTGAACACAGTGAGAGCGAGCCAATGGATATCATCCCACTCCCCTTGTAAAATAATTTCCTGACATTTTGTAGCAGCATCTATTGTAGAATGTTCACAATCCCATGTCCCTCGCTTATCATCAGGTTCTTCTCAGATTGGATTTCTTCTCACATCCCCCAAATCCACCCCCTCCCTTCCCTCCTCCCTTCCCTTCCCTCAACACACCTCCCCCAACACACCTCCCCCGAGTCTCATGGGACCTCGGCAGTACAAATTTCCATTTATGCTGGGGCTGACGACACCGCAGCGCTCTATCCCACAGATTGACGAGGCCTCAGATGCCGATTTACTGTACATGGCAGCCACTCTGGAGCCGCCGCACATCTGGAGTGGAGTACGCTTACCGAAAAACAGGGGCCAGCCTTGGCTCGAGCAAGTGTAGCAGAGCACAACCGATGAAAGGCCCCCCCCCCCCCTCCTACCGGCTCCTAACTCAAGCTCTCTCTCCTCACTCTAGTCTCAAGCCATTACAAAGACACTGGGAGGACTTAGTTCTGTAAGCAAAAATTTGAGAGCTAAGCATTTTAGAAAGCAGGCTGCAAGCTAATGATGTGATTGTGCTGCTGGGAATGTCTTCAGAGGGCTTGCTGCTGCTAAAGTCTTAACTGTAAACTTGTGTATGTGTGTGTCATGGTAAATGCTATCCAGAATTGCAACAGTAGACTCACATCTATGAAAAAAACTTCTCAGCAGCAAATATTTTAACTTGACAACTTGAAAAATTAATAGAGGTCAAATGTAGTCCACTGAATAGATTCTAATTATGTATTTCTAAAAATCTGACTACAAATCCTCTGGATTAAAATCGTATAATAAGTCTAAAACATGGATAAGGAAATATGTTTTGAGATTTGATTGAGCAAGCTGATGTCCAAGATGAAGTCCATAATAACTTTATCAGAAGAATAGTAAAGTAGTGTTGAAACGTAGATTAGGTACACAAAAACTGTAGGTGTTTCTGTATCTGGCTTTCTGATATGAAAGATACAATTAAATTTAGTTGATAACTTCAATTATAATAAAGTTAATTAAAATGTGATTAGTTTAACTCAGTTGGGCTTCTCATTTGGTCCTTATGCTTGATTCAATTATTGAAGTATTTTGAAATCACGAGTTAAAGGTATAATCCTTTGGTTGATAGTCAGTTGGTTGCAACTTCATCATGGAAATACACATTGATACACTAATATACACTGCATTTAGAGTGAAAACTCTTCAATCAGAATTAGCTGAATTGGTTTTTTGAAGGATATGCGTTAAATGTCTGATCTATGCTTTCATGTTTTAAAAGCCGGCTGTACAAAATCCCCTCTGAGCTGCTCTTCATTCCTCAATTTAAAGTTCACTGTAAATCCTACCAGTGTTAGTGTTAGTTCTGGTTGTCGATGAGAAGAAGGAAAAAAACAGAGGGAGAGAAGGCGTCAGTGTTCTTTAAGTGTGTCAAAAGTGTGTGTTGATTGGAGAGAGAGAGTGTGAATAAGTACGCTTGCTTATTGTGTGTATGTGTGTGCATGAGGAGGTAAACAGTGTCAAGGAATTCCTTGACTGTCCTCCACCTGTTATTATTCTGGTCCCAATCAACCTGCTAGCCAGTCTGGAGCCAGTGGCCATCTGGAAACACTGCTCTGTTTATAAACCTGGCAAGGATCAGCACTCCGGGACCCTGACCTCCCACACAAATCTGGAAACAATTAGAGCAAGACAGTCTGGCTGATTACTGCAAACGGGCCCAGTGTGGATCTCACTGACGGCTATGGGGACCACAGGATCTTGTTAGAGAAAACGCTAACTCAGTTTTTGTTACATACACAGATTACACACATACACATCTTATTCACACACACACACACACACACACACACACACACACACACACACACACACACACACACACACACACACACACACACACACACACACACACACACACACACACACACACACACACACACACACACACACACAAACACACAAACACACAAACAAACAAACACACACACACTAGCAGTTAGAGCATTAGGTCAGTAACCGAAAGGTCACTGTTTCGAATACATCTGCCGATGTGCCCTTTGCTCCAGGGGCACCGTACTACTATGGCTGACCCTGTAAAACAACAGTTCACCATCATCTACCACCCTCTGACCAGCTCCATCCGTTTAAGCCATGAACTGACCCTCTCTCTGCTGCAGTTTTCTATTTCCATTTAATATACATTTTATTAGTCTCTAACCAACCAATCATTATTCATGGGAGATTATTATTATTTTTTATATAATGTCAAAAATGCTCATGTTGACTATTTAAAGAAGCAGACCCCTATAACCTCTATCCACACGATGAATCACACTAGACTCATTGCCTAGTGCCTACATGCCACCCATCCTACAGTCTACATTTAGGAACTTAGAAAAATTCGTGAATTCTTTCCATAAATTAGTTGGAATAATCCTTTCCATGTATTGAATCGTTATACAATACATACACAGTAATATGACTTACTTTGAACAGAGCTTTTGAACATATTTCAGTTACGTCACACATCACACCTTCGTGGCCTTGTCACCATCTGTTGAATAGCAATATTTTGGATCCAGTACTTGGGAGAGTTTCAGAGAAGAGAACACATAGGTGAAGACTTCCATGGAGCAGAGTTCAATGGAACTTTGAGAAGGGGTTTCCCCTCATGACTGAGCAGCCAGAGAGGTGTATGAAGGGAATTTAGCTTCCCAATCAGTAATTACAGTAATCCCGTTATCTAACTGGCCTGCCTGGCTGCCTGCTCTCTGGATGTTGAGAAGTTCCTACTGAGATTATGTGATTAATACTTGGCCAAAAGTCGTCAGGAGTTCAATCAACCATTTGATTAATTTGTGATTTACACGGGTTTCATTTAATGTGTTTCATTTTCAGTGTAATTTGTGGGTCTTAATTATAAAATAATTCAAAGTTTATGGCTAATAAAAATAAACACAAACTATTGAAAACATTTTTCTCAAAGCCAAATGATTCCCAAACACTGCTATAATAAATGGGTCTGACTGTGTTTTGATCCATTTACTAAATCAATGCCCATATCCCTAGGAATGAATACACTAGGCATCTTTGGTGGCGCTTGTTTATCATGGAGCAATGAGACTGATCCTAACCCATCAGAAAACCTATTTTAACAACCTGGATTGAGTAACAATATGATTGTTATGATTAATAATATACCCATAAAATACTGCCGAATATGGACTTGAGTTCTTCTGTGTCACACCCCTTGACTTTTTCCACATTTTGTTGTTTTTCAGCCTGCATTTGAAATGGATTAAATTGACATTTTCTGTCACTAGCCTACACACAATACCCCATAATGTCAAAGGGGAATTATGTTTTTAGAAATGTTTACAAATAATCCAAAATGAAAAGCTGAAATGTCGTGAGTCTAAGTGTTCAAACCCTTTGTTATGGCAAGCCTAAAAAAGTTCAAGAATAAAGATTTGCTTAACAAGTCACATAAATTGCATAGACTCACTCTGTGTGCAATAGTGTTTAACATGAGTTATTGAACGACTACTTAATCTCTGTACCCTATACATACAAACACAGATTCTACCACAAAGACCAAGGAGGTTTTTTGCAAAGGTAGATGGGTAAAAATAAAAAAAGCTGACATTGAATATCCCTTTGAGCATGGTGAAATTATTAATTACACTTTGGATAAATACATCCAGTCACTACAAAGATACAGGTGTCCTTCCTAACTCAGTTGCCGGAGAGGAAGGAAACCGCTCAGGGATTTCACCATGAGGCTAATGGTGACTTTAAAACAGTTACAGAGTTTAATGGCCATGATAGAAGAAAACTGATGATGGATCAACAATATTGTAGTTACTCTACAGTACTAACCTAATTGACAGAGTGAAAAGTAGGAGATCTGAACAGAATAAAAATATTCCAAAACATGCATCCTGTTTGCAACAAGCCACTAAAGTAATACTGCAAAAAAATATGGCAAAGCAATTCACTTTTTGTCCTGAATACAAAGTGTTATGTTTGGGGCAAATCCAATACAACACATTACTGAGTACCACTCTCCATATTTTCAAGCATAGTGGTGGCTGCATCATGTTATGGGTATGCTTGTTAAGGAATGGGGAGGTTTTTTAGGATAAAAAATAAATGGAATAGAGCTAAGCACAGGCATAATTCTGGTGGGAAACCTGGTTCAGTCTACTTTCCACTAGACACTAGGAACTTAACTCACCTTTCAGCAGGACAATAACCTAAAACAAAGGCCAAATCTACACTGGAGTTTCTTACCAAGAAGACAGTGAACGTTCCTGAGTGGCCGAGTTACAGTTGACTTAAATCTGCTAGAAAATCTATGGCAAGACATGAAAATGATCAACAACCAATTTGACAGAGCTTAAAGAATTTTGAATAGAATAATGGGCAAACATTGCACATTCCAGGTGTGGGAAGCTCTTAAGCCTTGTTCATACTGCAGACCTTAATGTTCAAATCATTTTTGTTTTTCAAATCTGTTTTGAAATACTGACTGTCTAAACAGCAAGTTACAAATGACGAAATCAAAATTGTGTGTATTCAGACAACAGTCATTCGCTAACATGGCTACGCTTCGCTAACATGGCTACGCTTCGCTAACATGGCCTGCTTTAAATGTTCAAAATCATAGTGGAAGAACACTTTTAAAGAATAAGATGATCCCACTTTCAAAATGAGTCCTTTTTTGGCTAGCCACAGCAGTCAACTAGCTAGCTAGCTAGCTGTTTATCTTTCTAGTACATTCACTAATGTGTTTGTAAACAATTGACAAGCTAGTTAGCTACCACATGTTCTTGTCAAACTGTCAACAGAGTACCTAGCAAGCATCAATATATGCCAAATAACAGTCAAAACCACATCAGGGCAGGTAAATCAGATTTGACTGATCAGACACACGTCACATGGCCAGGAATCAGATTTGTATCTGACTTCAAACCACCTATAAAGGTTGTGAAATGTGGCTTGAAATATCCGATTCCATGTGCTTTTTGGCTGTTCAGACTGCAGGAAAAATACCAGATTATAATTAGATAAGCAAAAAAATAGGATTTGAGTCATTTCAAACTGTCAATGTGAACAAGGCTTTAGAGACTTACCAAGAAAGACTCACAGCTGTAATTGCTGCCAAAGGTGATTCTAACATGTATTGGCTCAGGGGGTTGAATACTTACAGTATCTAATGAAGATACAACAATAACATGTGTAAAAAGTCAATGGGTGTGAATACTTTTTGAAGGCACTATAAATGAAATATTTCTGTATTTCATTTTCAATAAATTTGCAAACATTTCTAAAAACATGTTCTCACTGTCATTATGGAGTATTGTGTGTAGATGGGTGAGAGAAAACATATATTTAATACTGCAGGCTGTAACACAACAATATGTGGAATAAGTCAACGGGTGTGTATAATTTCTGAAGGCACTGTATCTTGTCGATTGCAATATTATACACCCAACCTGTAAATGGAAAGTACAGTACAGTAACATGGTAAACAACATGATGGTTTGTGAATATCCAATTCCTTGGCTGTGTATCCTGTAAGCCTACAACTACTACATTAAATATGTATGTTATGATTATTACTTACATCATTACAACTTGGCTACTACTGAACAACCACTGCTACCTTACTGCTACTTTCTACATACAGTGCCTTCAGAAAGTATTCAGACCCCTTGACTTTTTACACCTTTCGTTAGATTACAGCCTTATTCTAAAAATTATTAAATAGTTTTTCCCCCTCATCAATCTACACACAATACCCAATAATGACAAAGCAAAAACAGGTTTTCAGAAATAAATGAAATATCACATTTACATAAGTTTTCAGACCCTTTACTCAGTACTTTGTTGAAGAATCTTTGGCAGTGATTACAGCCCCGAGTTTACTTGGGTATGACGCTACAAGCGTGGCACACCTGTATTTGGTGAGTTTCTCCCATTCTTCTCTGCAAATCCTCTCAAGCTCTGTCAGGTTGGATGGGGAGTATTGCTGCACAGCTATTTTCAGGTCTCTCCAGAGATGTTCGATCGGGTTCAAGTCCGGGCTCTGGCTGGGCCACTCAAGGCCATTCAGACACTTTTCCTGAAGCCACTCCTGCGTTGTCTTGGCTGTGTTCTTAGGGTCGTTGTCCTGTTGGAAGGTGAACCTTCACCCCAGTCGGAGGTCCTGAGTGCTCTGGAGCAGGGTTTCATCAAGGATCTCTCTAAACTTTGTTCCGTTCATATTTGCCTCGATCCTGACTAGTCTCCCAGTCCCTGTCACTGAAAAACATCCTCACAGCATGATCCTGCCACCACCATGCTTCACCGTAGGGATGGTGCCAGGTTTCCTCCAGACGTGACACTTGGCATTCAGGCCAAGGTGTTCAATCTTGGTTTCATCACCCAAGAGAGTCTTTAAGTGCCTTTTGACAAACTCCAAGTGGGCTGTCATGTGCCTTTTACTGAGGAATGGCTTCCGTCTGGTCACTCTACCGTAAAGTATCACGTTTCAGGAGAAAACCCAGATGCAGACAGTGTTGAAGTAACAAAAGTTTATTACTAGAATAGGGGGCAGGCAAAACAACAGGTCAAGGGCAGACAGGGGTCACTAATCCAGATCAGGGACCATAAGGTACAGAACGGCAGGCAGTCTGGGGGTCAGGGCAGGCAGAGGTGAATAATCCATGGTGGGATAACAAGGTACAGAACGGCAGGCAGGCTCAGGGTCAGGTCAGGCAGAAATGGTCAAAACTTGAAAACTAGAAAACAGGAACTAGAAAAAGACAGGAGCAAGGGGAAAACCGCTGGTAGGCTTGACGAATAAAACAAACTGGCAACAGACAGAGAACGCAGGTATAAATACACTGGGAATAATGGGGAAGATGGGCGACACCTGGAGGGGGGTGGAGACAAGCACAAAGACAGGGGAAACAGATCAGGGTGTGACAATAAAGGCCTGATTGGTGGAGTGCTGCAGAGATGATTTTCCACAGGTTCCACAGAGGCACTCTAGAGTTCTGTCAGAGTGACCATCAGGTTCTTGGTCTCCTCCCTGACCAAGATCCTTCTCCCCCGATTGCTCAGTTTGGCCCGGGCAGTCAGCTGTAGGAAAAGTCTTGGTGGTTCCAAACTTCTTCCATTTAAGAATGATGGAGTACATTGTGTTCTTGGGGACCTTCAATGCTGCAGAAATGTTTTGGTACCCTTCCCCAGATCTGTGCCTCTCACAGCAAAGGGTCTGAATACTTATGTAAATAAGGTATTTCTGTTTTTTATTATTTTTTATTTGCAAAAATGTAAAAAAACGTTTTACTTTGTCATTATGGGCTATTGTGTGTAGATTGCAAAGGATTTTTTTTATTTAATCCATTTTAGAATAAGGCCGTAACGTTAGAAAATGTGGGAAAAGTAAAGGGGTCTGAATACTTTCTGAAGGCAATGTACTAATCCCAATGCTTCTAATGCTAAACTACTATCATTAGAAAATGTTAAGATTGCATCAGGACCATAATAAGGATGATTTCTTTTGTTTGTACCAGCTATTATAGTCTCCCTTATATAAGGCCTTGTGGTGCGTTGTGCAATGCATGTGAATGACTGAGGATGGGCTGTTTTTAATAAGCAAAGATTGTAGAAAATGGGACCAAAGCCCAATAGAACATTTCCAGCTGGAAGTCCGTCCGCCCAGCTCAAAGTAGAGCAGAAAACCAGCTCATAGGGCTCAGCCCAAGAGAGAGGGTTACTGCATTCACTCAAGATATACTGTATCATACAGGGGGACTTTCCCCCAATGCTACATTGCAGCCTGGCCATATAGACCAGACGTAACATATTAAACGTACATTTGTGCCCCTCAAATTAGTGTGATATGTTACATTCTGTATGGTTACATAGGACAGCAGGTTTCTTAAGCCAAAAACAAAAGTAGGGACGTTGGTCGGGGAGGATCGGTGGGCGTATAACACGGGGAGGATACGTGGGCGTATAACACTACCATATAGCAACCCAAAGGTTGCGTGTTTGAATCACATCACTTACAATTTTTCCAACTTTGCAACTACTTACTACCTTTGAACTACTTTTAACTACTTATTGCTATCTGAGAGTGCACAGATTATTCTGCTTTTTCATAAAATGGTGTATCAAATCAAACCAAATGTTATTAGTCACGTGTGTCGAATACAATAGGTGTAGACCTTACAGTGAAATATGCTTACTTATGAGCCCCTAACCAACAATGCAGTTTCAAAAATAAGAATAAGAGATAAAAGTAACAAGTAATTAAAGAGCAACAGTAAAAAATAACAATATATACAGGGGGGTGCCGGTACAGAGTCAATGTGTGGGGGAACCGGTTAGTTGAGGTAGTATGTACATGTAGGTAGAGTTATTAAAGAGACTTTGCATAGATGACAACAGAGTGTCAGTGGTGTGGAGGCAATGCAAATAGTCTGGGTAGCCATTTGACTAGATGTTCAGGAGTCTTATGGCTTGGGGGTAGAAGCTGTTTAGAAGCCTCATGGACCTAGACTTGGCGCTCCGGTACCACTTGCCGTGCGGTAGCAGAGAGAACAGTCTATGACTAGGGTAGCTGGAGTCTTTGACCATTTTTAGGGCCTTCCTCTGACACCACCTGGTATAGTACAGAGACAGGTCAAGGTCTCTGTATAGTACAGAGACAGGTCCTGGATGGCAGGAAGCTTGGCCCCAGTGATGTACTGGGCCGTTCGCACTACCCTCTGTAGTGCCTTGCGGTTGGAGGCCGAGTAGTTGCCATACCAGGCAGTGATGCAACCAGTCAAGATACTCTCGATGGTGCAGATGTAGAACCTTTTGAGGATCTGAGGACCTATGCCAAATCTTTTCAGTCTCCTGAGGGGGAATAGGTTTTGTCGTGCTTGCTTCACGACTGTCTTGGTGTGCTTGGACCATGTTCGTTTGTTGGTGATGTGGACACCAAGGAACTTTGAAGCTCTCTCCACTGCAGCCCCATCGATGAGAACGGGGGCATGCTCGGTCCTCTATTTCCTGTAGTCCAAAATCATCTCCTTTGTCTTGATCACGTTGAGGGAGAGGTTGTTATCCTGGCACCTCCCTATACGCTGTCTCGTTGTTGTCGGTGATCAGGCCTACCACTGTTGTGTCATCGGCAAATTAAATGATGGTGTTGGGGTCGTGCCTGGCTGTGCAGTTATGAGTGAACAAGGAGTACAGGAGGGGGCTGAGCATGCATCCCTGAGGGGCCCCTGTGTTCAGGATCAGCGTGGCGGATGTGTTGTTATCTCCCCTTACCACCTGGGGGCGGCCGTCAGGAAGTACAGGATCCAGTTGCAGAGGGAGGTGTTTAGTCCCAGGGTCCTTAGCTTATTGATGAGCTTTGAGGGCACTATGGTGTTGAACGCTGAGCTGTAGTCAATGAATAGCATTCTCACATAGGTGTTCCTTTTGTCCAGGTGTGAAAGGGCAGTGTGGAGTGCAATAGAGATTGCATCATCCGTGGATCTGTTTGGGCGGTGTGCCAATTGGAGTGGGTCTAGGGTTTCTGGGATGATGGCGTTGATGTGAGACATGACCAGCCTTTGAAAGCACTTGGCTACAGACGTGAGTGCTACGGGTTGGTAGTCATTTAAGCAGGTTACCTTAGTGTTCTTGGGCACAGGCACTATGGTGGTCTGCTTGAAACATGTTGGTATTACAGACTCGGACAGGGAAAGGTTGAAAGTGTCAGTAAAGACACTTGCTAGTCGGTCAGCGCATGCTCACAGTACACGTCTTGGTAATCCATCTAGCCCTGCGGCCTTGTGAATGTTGACCTGTCTAAAGGTATTTCTCACTTTTTTTTCTATTGTGTTATTGACTGTACGCTTGTTTATTACGTGTAACTCTGTGTTGTTGTTTCTGTCGCACTGCTTTGCTTCATCTTGGCCGGGTCGCAGTTGTAAATGAGAACTTGTTCTCAAATAGCTTACCAGGTTAAATAAAGGTGTTTTTTAAACATTTTTATTCAAACATTGGCTGTTGAGAGCGTGATCACACATTCAACCGGTGCAGCTGGCTCTCTCATGCATGTTTCAGTGTTATTTGCCTCGAGGCGAGCATACAAGTAGTTTAACTCTCTGGTAGGCTCGTGTCACTGGGCAGATCTCGGCTGTGCTTCATTTTGTAGTCTGTAATGGTTTGCAAGCTCTGCCACATCCGACGAGCGTCAGAGCCGGTGTAGTACGACTCCATCTTTGTCCAGTACTGATGCTTTGCCTGTTTGATGGTTCGTCGGAGGGCATAGCGGGATTTATTATAAACTTCCGGGTTAGAGTCCCGCTCCTTGAAAGCGGGAGCTCTAGTCGTTAGCTCAGTGCGGATTCTGCCTGTAATCCATGGCTACTGATTGGGGTATGTACATACAGTGAGGGATAAAAGTATTTGATCCCCTGCTGATTTTGTACGTTTGCCCACTGACAAAGAAATGATAAGTATATCATTTTAATGGTAGGTTTATTTGAACAGTGAGAGACAGAATAACAACCAAAAAATCCAGAAAAACACATGTCAAAAATGTTATAAAATTATTTGCATTTCAAAGAGGGAAATAACTATTTGACCCCTCTGCAAAACATGACTTAGTACTTGATGGCAAAACCCTTGTTGGCAATCACAGAGGTCAGACGTGTCTTGTAGTTGGCCACCAGGTTTGCACACATCCCAGGAGGGATTTTGTCCCACTCCTCTTTGCAGATCTTCTCCAAGTCATTAAGGTTTCGAGGCTGACGTTTGGCAACTCGAACCTTCAGATCCCTTCACAGATTTTCTATGGGATTAAGGTCTGGAGACTGGCTAGGCCACTCTAGGACCTTAATGTGCTTCTTCTTGAGCCACTCCTTTGTTGCCTTGGCCGTGTGTTTTGGGTCATTGTCATGCTGGAATACCCATCCATGACCCATTTTCAATGCCCTGGCTGAGGGAAGGAGGTTCTCACCCAAGATTTGATGGTACATGGCCCCGTCCATCATCCCTTTGATGCGGTGAAGTTGTCCTGTCCCCTTAACAGAAAAACACCCCCAAAGCATAATGTTTCCACCTCCATGTTTGACGGTGGGGATGGTGTTCTTGGGGTCATTGGCAGCATTCCTCCTCCTCCAAACACGGCGAGTTGAGTTGATGCCAAAGAGCTCCATTTTGGTCTCATCTGACCACAACACTTTCACCCAGTTGTCCTCTGAACCATTCAGATGTTCATTGGAAAACTTCAGCCGGGCATGTATATGTGCTTTCTTGAGCAGGGGGACCTTACGGGCGCTGCAGGATTTCAGTCCTTCACTGCGTAGTGTGTTACCAATTGTTTTCTTGGTGACTATGGTCCCAGCTGCCTTGAGATCATTGACAAGATCCTCCCGTGTAGTTCTGGGCTGATTCCTCACCGTTCTCATGATCATTGCAACTCCACGAGGTGAGATCTTGCATGGAGCCCCAGGTCGAGGGAGATTGACAGTTCTTTTGTGTTTCTTCCATTTGCGAATAATCGCACCAACTGTTGTCACCTTCTCACCAAGCTGCTTGGCGATGGTCTTGTAGCCCATTCCAGCCTTGTGTAGGTCTACAATCTTTTCCCTGACATCCTTGGAGAGCTCTTTGATCTAGGCCATGGTGGAGAGTTTGGAATCTGATTGATTGCTTCTGTGGACAGGTGTCTTTTATACAGGTAACAAACTGAGATTAGGAAAACTCCCTTTAAGAGTGTGCTCCTAATCTCAGCTCGTTACCTGTATAAAAGACACCTGGGAGCCAGAAATCTATCTGATTGAGAGGGGGTCAAATACTTATTTCCCTCATTAAAATGCAAATTAATTTATAACATTTTTGACATGCGTTTCTCTGGATTGTTTTGTTGTTATTCTGTCTCTCACTGTTCAAATAAACCTACCATTAAAATTATAGACTGATCATTTCTTTGTCAGTGGGCAAATGTACAAAATCAGCAGGGGATCAAATACTTTTTTCCCTCACTGTACGGTCACTGTGGAGACTTTGTCATCGATGCACTCATTGATGAAGCCAATGACAAATGTGGTGTAGTCCTCAATGCCATTGGTGGAATCCCGGAACATATTCCAGTCTGTGCTAGCAAAACATTCCTGCAGCTTAGCATCTGCTTCATCTGACCACTTTTTTATTGATCTACTCACTGGTGCTTCCTGCTTTAATTTTTGCTTTGTAGCAGGAATCAGGAGGTTTGAATTATGGTCAGATTTGCCAAATGGAGGGCGAGGGAGTGTCACGTCCTGACCAGTAAAGGGGTTATTTGTTATTATAGTTTGGTCAGGACGTGGCAGGGGGTATTTGTTTTATATGGTTTTGAGTGTGTGTTTATGTAGAGGGGCGTTTTATTTATGTTTCGGGGTTTTTGGTTTAGTTCTATGTTGTACAGTTCTATATCTGTTTCTAGGGTGTTTATTTCTATGTTTAGTATTTGGGATTGGGGCCTTCAATTGGAGGCAGCTGGTTATCGTTGCCTCTGATTGAAGGTCCTATAATTAGGAGTTTGTTTGTTTTGGGGATTGTGGGGGATTGTTCTTTGTATTGCTTTGTGAGCCTACAAGGCTGTTTGTCGTCCGGTCATCGTTTTCTTGTTTTGTTTCGTGTTAAATAAAATGAGCATTCACATACCCGCTGCGCCTTGGTCCATCCATTACGACGACCGTGACAGAATCTCCCACCAACCACGGACCAAGCAGCGGAGGAAGGAGCAGCAGGTGGACTATCGGAAGTCGTGGACCTGGGAGGAGATTATAGCTGGAGAGGGCCCATGGACGAAGGTTAAAGAGGACTGGGAATGTTACAGGGGTACACGGTTGGCGTTTAAACCTGAGAGACAGCCCCAATAAAAACAATTCGGGGGGCACACGGGTAGTTTGGCGGGGCCAGGATTAAGCCCCAAGCCAAATCCCCGTGCTTTTTGGAGGCAACCTATTACTGGACAGGTCCCGTGCTTTGGAGTAATGCGCAATGCGTCAAGGCCAAGTATTTACAGGCCGGTGTGCGCGGTGCCAGCACCCCGCATTTGCCAGGGGGAAGCGGGCATCCAGCCAGTAAGGGTGGAGCCAGTGCTGCGCTCGAGACCACCAGTGCGTCTTCACTGTCCAGTGTATCCTGTTCCCGCTCCTCGCACTTGCAGTGAGGTGCGTGTCTCCAGTCTGGCACATCCAAGCCAGCACCACGCACCAGGCTTCCAGTGCAGCAGCCCAGTCCAGTATGTCCTGTTCCCGCTCCTCGCACTAGCCTTGAGGTGCGTGCCCTTAGTCTGATACCTCCAGTACCAGCCCCACGCACTAGGCTTCCAGTGCATCTGCCCAGTCCAGTATGTCCTGTTCCCGCTCTTCGCACTAGCCTTGAAGTGCGTGTCTCCAGTCTGATACCTCCAGTACCAGCACTACGCACTAGACTTCCAGTGCATCAGCCCAGTCCAGTATGTCCTGTTCCTGCTCCTCGCACTAGCCCTGTGGTGCGTGTGCTTAGTCTGGCGTGCCCTAAGCCAGCCCCACGCACCAGGCCTCCAGTGCGTCAGCCCAGTCCCGAGATTCCTGCAACAGTGCCTCGTCCAGAACTTCCGGCAACAGTGCCTCGTCCAGATCTTCCGGCAACAGTGCCTCGTCCAGAACTTCCGGCAACAGTGCCTCGTCCAGAACTTCCGGCAACAGTGCCTCGTCCAGAACTTCCGGCAACAGTGCCTCGTCCAGAGTGTCCGGCAACAGTGCCTCGTCCAGAGTGTCCGGCAACAGTGCCTCGTCCAGAGTGTCTGGCAACAGTGCCTCGTCCAGAGCTTCCGGCGACAGTGCCCCGTAGAGAGATGGCCCACTGTCTGGAACCTAGAGAGACGGCCCACTGTCCGGAACCAAGAGAGACGGCCCACTGTCCGGAACCAAGAGAGACGGCCCACTGTCCGGAACCAAGAGAGACGGCCCACTGTCTGGAACCAAGAGAGACGGCCCACTGTCCAGAACCAAGAGAGACGGCCCACTGTCCGGAACCAAGAGAGACGGCCCACAGTCCGGAGCTCCCAGAGTCGTCCCACAGTCCGGAACTCCCAGAGTCATCCCACAGTCCGGAGCTCCCAGAGTCGCCCTACAGTCCGGAGCTCCCAGAGTACAGTCCAGGGTCCACAGTGCCAGACTTCAGGCAGAGGTATTCAGTGGGGGTGGACTGGTCAGGTAGGGGACTAAGGCCTGAGCCTGAGCCACCTCCACTGTAGGAGGTTTGGGGAGGGTGTAGCACGAGAGCCGTCGGTGACGGCAGCCACCCTCCCTTCCCTCCCTTTAGTTTAGGGGTTTATTTTGTGGGTATTTTTGTTGTCAGGTGCATCCGGGGTCTGCACCTTTGGGGGGTGGTACTGTCACGTCCTGACCAGTAAAGGGGTTATTTGTTATTATAGTTTGGTCAGGACGTGGCAGGGGGTATTTCTTTATATGGTTTTGAGTGTGTGTTTATGTAGAGGGGCGTTTTATTTATGTTTCTGGGGTTTTTGGTTTAGTTCTATGTTGTACAGTTCTATATCTGTTTCTAGGGTGTTTATTTCTATGTTTAGTATTTGGGATTGGGGCCTTCAATTGGAGGCAGCTGGTTATCATTGCCTCTGATTGAAGGTCCTATAATTAGGAGTTTGGTTGTTTTGGGGATTGTGGGAGATTGTTCTTTGTATTGCTGTGTGAGCCTACAAGACTGTTTGTCGTCCGTTCATCGTTTTCTTGTTTTGTTTCGTGTTTAATAAAAATGAGCATTCACATACCCGCTGCGCCTTGGTCCATCCATTACGACGACCATGACAGGGAAAGCTTTGTATGTGTCTCTGTGTGTGGAGTACAGGTGGTCCAGAGTTCTTTTCCCTCTGGTTGTACATTTAACATTCTGGGAGAAATTTTGTCAAACTGATTTAAGATTCCCTTCACTAAAGTCCCCGGCTACTAGGAGCGCCGCCTCTGGGTGAGCGTTTCTTGTTTGCTTATGGAGGAATACAACTCACTCAATGCTATCTAAGTGCCAAACTCTGACTGAGGTGGTACAGTTGAAGTCGGAAATTTACATACACTTAAGTTGTAGTCATTAAAACTTGTTTTTCAACCACTCCACAAATTTCTTGTTAACAAACTATTAACAAACTATAGTTTCTGCAAGTCGGTTAGGACATCTACTTTGTGCATGACACAAGTAATTTTTCCAACAATTGTTTACAGACAGATTATTTCACTTATAATTCACTGTATCACAATTCCAGTGGGTCAGAAGTTTACATACACTAAGTTGACTGTGCCTTTAAACAGCTTTGATAATTCCATAAAATTATGTCATGGCTTTAGAAGCTTCTGATAGGCTAAATGACATTATTTGAGTCAACTGGAGGTGTACCCATGGATGTATTTCAAGGCCTACCTTCAAACTCAGTGCCTCTTTGCTTGACATCATGGGAAAATCAAAAGAAATCAGCCAAGACCTCCACAAGTCAGATTCATCCTTAGGAGCAATTTCCAAATGCCTGAAGGTACCACGTTCATCTGTACAAACAATAGTACGCAAGTATAAACACCATGGGACCACGCAGCCGTCATGCCGCTCAGGAAGGAGACGTGTTCTGTCTCCTAGAGATGAATGTGCTTTGGTGCAAAAAGTGCAAATCAATCCCAGAACACCAGCAAAGGACCTTGTGAAAATGCTGAAGGAAACATGTACAAAAGTATTTATATCCACAGTAAAACGAGTCCTATTTCCTAGATTGTACTTTTTGGAGAAATGTCCTCTGGTCTGATGAAACAAAAATAAAACTGTTTGGCCATAATGACCATCGTTATGTTTGGAGGAAAAAGGGGGAGGCTTGCAAGCCGAAGAACACCATCCCAGCCGTGAAACACAGGGGTGGCAGCATCATGCTGTGGAGGTGCTTTGCTGCAGGAGGGACTGGTGCACTTCACAAAATAGATGGCATCATCAGGAGGTAGGAAAATTATGTGGATATATTGAAGCAACATCTCAAGACATCAGTCAGGAAGTTAAAGCTTGGTTGCAAATGGGTCTTCCAAATGGACAATGACCCCAAGCATACTTCCAAAGTTGTGGCAAAATGGCTTTAAGGACAACAAAGTCAAGGTATTGGAGTGGCCATCACAAAGCCCAGACCTCAATCCCATAGGAAATTTGTGGGCAGAACTGAGAAAGCGTGTGCGAGCAAGTAGGCCTACAAACCTGACTCAGTTACACCAGCTCTGTCAGGAGGAATGGGCCAAAATTCACCCAACTTATTGTGGAAAGCTTGTGGAAAGGCTACCCGAAACGTTTGAGCCAAGTTAAACAATTTAAAGGCAGTGCTACCAAATACTAATTGAGTGTATGTAAACTTCTGACCCACTGGGAATGTGATGAAAGAAATAAAAGCTGAAATAATAATTCTCTTTACTATTATTCTGACATTTCACATTCTTAAAATAAAATGGTGATCCTAACTGACCTAAGACAGGGAATTTTTACTAGGATTACATGTCAGGAATTGTGAAAAACTGAGTTTAATGTATTTGGCTAAGGTGTATGTAAACTTCTGACTTCAACTGTATGTAAACATCTTTGAAGAATACAGAGGAGAACTCTCTCAGTAGGTAGTGTGGTCTACAGTTTATCATAATATACTCAACCTCAGGTGAGCAATAGCTCGAGACTTCCTTAGATATAATGCACCAGCTGTTATTTACAAAAATACGTAGACTGCCGCCCCTTGTCTTACCAGACGCTGCTGTTCTATCCTGCCGGTACATCGTATATCCAGCCAGCTGTATGTTGATATTGTCGTCGTTCAGCCACGACTCCGTGAAGCATAGGATGTTACAGTTTTTAATGTCCCGTTGGTAGTTTAATCTTCCCCGTAACTCGTCAATTTTATTGTCCAATGATTGCACTTTTGCTAGCAGAATTGATCGAAGTGGGGATTTATTCTTTCACCTTCGAATTCTCAGAAGGCAGCCCACTCTCCGGCCTCTTTCTCCACCTCCTCTTCACTCAGATCACGGGGGTCGGGGACTGTTCCCGTGGGAGCCGTATATCCTCCGCCTCGGGATCGTCAGAGTCGTGAAAGAAGAAAAAGGATTCTGCTATTGAGTAATTGCAGTCCTGATGTCTAGAAGTAATTTTTTGTCATAAGAGACGGTAGCTTACAAACAAAAAAAACACTATCGGTTGGGGGCACGTAAAACTTCTGCCTTCTTCTCCGGCGCCATCTTGGTAGACCTGTGTTCAAATAGTATTTGTTGTCTCTCATTACTTTGAGTGTTTGATTGAGCCTGCCTGAAGTCCAAGATGAACGGGGCTGGCACTTATCGGACTATTCTATTTGTCCAATCAATGGGAACTCTCTCCAAAGCTATATTTCTATACCACACAGTTATTGCAGGTACTATATTACCTTGGGTTATCCCTACAGGCCTTACAGTGGTCTCACAAGATGCCCTTGCCTGAGTTATGACCAGATAGCTCTCACTGATTCCAATTACAGTGGAAAGACATTGCGAAAGATACTGATCGTTGAGTCAAGTGACTAGATGACACGTGTAACGGCTGTCTGTGGAAGTAGACCAAGGTGCAGCGGAGTTAGTGTTCATCTTGAGTTTTAATTAACGAACGAACACGATACAACAAAACAAGAAAACCGACAGCCAAACAGTACTGTCAGGTGCAAGACACTAAACAGAAACAATCACCCACAAAAACCCAAAGGAAAACCAGGCTACTTATGTGTGACTCCCAATCAGCAACAACGAGCTACAGCTGTGCCTGATTTGGAGCCACACACGGCCCAAAACAAAGCAATACAAAAACATAGAAAAATTAACATAGAACGCCCACCCAATGTAACACCCTGGCCTAACCCAAATAAAGAACAAAAACCCCTCTCTATGGCCAGGGCGTTACAACACGTGACTTTGATGCATGCGTACTTTGATGCATGCGTACATACTGCAGCTATTTAAGTTTAATGTTACTGGTAGGAGATGAAACCTGGGTTGATAAACTGTGAACAACATGATTATTACTTTACACTCAGAAAATAACTATAAAATCTCATGTTGTTGCTAACTATGAAAACATAACAAGAAACATGAACACAAACAACTAAAACCATGTCATTAGTTATAGACATTATCGTGTAGTAGTCATATTTGTAATGAAATACTTCAATCCATTCCATAAGGTTCCACACCAGTCTTTCAGAGTTGCGCAAACCAACCTACATGGAACAGCCAGTGACAGAGAGTGAAAACAGGATCTTGTTCAGAACAGAGTACTTTTTAAAAAGCTGCTGCCTGGTGGGCAAAGCAAGGCTGATGTATTTTTAAAGTGGCAGCAGAGGAAGAGCATAGGGCAGTGTCTTTCCTGGTTCCTGGCTTGCTACAGCTTCCTGTCGGGTCGTGTGAGTCCCTTATGTGGAATTTTATTCAAACAAAGGCACTTGTTACGATTCATGCTCGTGCCTCATGTATTCAATGCCTCCTATGCCATTGTTTCAACCGCCCATTGATCTTTATCTTCGTCTGACTCGACAACCCAACCCCGTTGACTAACTTAGGGGCTTAGTCCTCCCTAGAGATGTGTTACTAACAACCAAGTGAATCACTGCCATCTACTGTAGCATGCCCCCCATTTAGGATTCTCCCAGCCTCCCCACTCCGCACCCCCTCTGTGTAACATCCCCCTCAGAGTTACACCTGCTTGACTCCCAGTAACATAGGAAACACTCCTCAGTCAATCCATTACACATAGCATGAGTAGGCTAGGCTGCCATGACCAATATCCTGTAGGCCTGAGTAAAAGGAAAACCCAGACAATAAGTCAATGTTCTCGGAGGGATTTTGACACAGGCACATATGTTAGAGTCCACTATTTAGAACTTTTAGTGTGTACTTTGTGAGACAGCGTTTTCCAGTATACTGTTAGTAATAAGTAATACATATAGGGTGACCTCTGATAGATATCCCACATTTTCCCATACAACCATCTAATACAGTGTAAACAACAAAGGTCCCTAAAATAAGAACCATGATGGAGTTCTCTTTTCTCATTCAGAAAGTCCTTCAACACATATTCTCCTCAGGTGAAAAGTGTACTACAGCACAGCTCCAGGTGGTGGCAATAAGACCTTATCTATCCAGGTACATCCCCCACCCCCCACCTAATCCCTGGGGAGCTCTCCTGTTGGTCGTCTTAGCTTACTGACTAGTTGTTGTTTTTTTGACCGTGTTTGAACACTGTTTGGTGGAGTTAATAACATGCTAAATATATTTTCTTAACTTCCCCATACGGAAAACTCAAGAATTATAATATTAGGAACAACTGGTCCTTCCATGACATTCTGTAGACTGACCAGGTGAATCCAGGTGAAAGCTATGATCGCTTATTGATATCACCTGTTAAATCGACTTTAATCAACGTAGATGAAGGGGAGGGGACAGGTTAAGGAAGGATTATTAAGCCTTGAGACAATTGAGACATGGATTGTGTATGTGTACCATTCAGACGGTGAATGGGCAAGACAAAGCTTTGTGTCAAGAACTTTAACGCAAAAGTTTTGACACACCAACTCATTCCAGGGTTTTTTCTTTATTTTTACTATTTTCTATATTGTAGAATAATAGTGAAGACATAAAAACTATGAAATAACACATATGGAATCATGTAGTAACCAAAAAATGGTTAAACAAATCAAAATAGATTTTAGATTCTTCAAAGTAGCCACCCTTTGCCTTGATGACAGCTTTGCACACTCTTGGCATTCTCTCAACCAGCTACACCTGGAATGCTTTTCCAACATACAGTGAGGGAAAAAGTATTTGATCCCCTGCTGATTTTGTACGTTTGCCCACTGACAAAGAAATGATCAGTCTATAATTTTAATGGTAGGTTTATTTGAACAGTGAGAGACAGAATAACAACAAAAAAATCCAGAAAAATGCATGTAAAAAATGTTATAAATTGATTTGCATTTTAATTTATCACACTATATTGTGATAAATTGCAGGCCATACTACTTGCCTAGAGAGTTTTCAGCAATACTTTTTGTGGCTGTTTATTTACCACCAAAGACAGATGCTGGCACTAAGACCACACTCAGTCAGCTGTATAAGGAAATAAGCAAACAGGAAACCACTCACCCAGAGACAGCGCTCCTAGTGGCCGGACACTTTAATGCAGGGAAACTTAAATCAGTACTACCAAATTTCCATCAACATGTTAAACGTGCAACCAGAGGGAAAAAAAATCTAGATCACCAGGCGGTGTCAGAGGAAGGCCCTAAAAATTGTCAAAGACCCCAGCCACCCCAGTCATAGACTGTTCTCTCTACTACCACATGGCAAGCGGTACTGGAGTGCCAAGTCTAGGACAAAAAAGGCTTCTCAACAGTTTTACCCCCAAGCCATAAGACTCCTGAACAGGTAATCAAATGGTTACCCGGACTATTTGCATTGTGTGCCCCCCCAACCCCTCTTTTTACGCTGCTGCTACTCTCTGTTTATCATATATGTGTAGTCACTTTAACTATACATTCATGTACATACTACCTCAATTGGGCCGACCAACCAGTGCTCCCGCCCATTGGCTAACCAGGCTATCTGCATTGTGTCCCACCCACCACCCCCAACCCCTCTTTTACGCTACTGCTACTCTCTGTTCATCATATATCCATCGTCACTTTAACCATATCGACATGTACATACTACCTCAATCAGCCTGATTAACTGGTGTCTGTATGTAGCCTCGCTACTTTTATAGCCTCGTTTCTGTATATAGCCTGTCTTTTTACTGTTGGTTTATTTCTTTACCTACCTATTGTTCACCTAATATCTTTTTTGCACTATTGGTTAGAGTCTGAAGTAAGCATTTCACTGTAAGGTTTACACCTGTTGTATTCGGGCGCACGTGACAAATAAACTTTGATTTGAATACCTGGTGATGCCCTTCGGTTTGACCAATGCTTCTGCTGTGAGCCTCGGCGTGACCCTGGACAACACCCTGTCGTTCTCCACTAACATCAAGGCGGTGACCCGATCCTGTAGGTTCATGCTCTACAACATTCGCAGAGTACGACCCTGCCTCACACAGGAAGCGGCGCAGGTCCTAATCCAGGCACTTGTCATCTCCCGTCTGAATTACTGCAACTCGCTGTTGGCTGGGCTCCCTGCCTGTGCCATTAAACCCCTACAACTCATCCAGAACGCCGCAGCCCGTCTGGTGTTCAACCTTCCCAAGTTCTTTCACGTCACCCCGCTCCTCCGCTCTCTCCACTGGCTTCCAGTTGAAGCTCGCATCCGCTACAAGACCATGGTGCTTGCCTACGGAGCTGTGAAGGGAACGGCACCTCCGTACCTTCAGGCTCTGATCAGGCCCTACACCCAAACAAGGGCACTGCGTTCATCCACCTCTGGCCTGCTGGTCCCCCTACCTCTGAGGAAGCACAGTTCCCGCTCAGCCCAGTCAAAACTGCTCGTTGCTCTGGCACCCCAATGGTGGAACAAGCTCCCTCACGACGCCAGGACAGCGGAGTCAATCACCACCTTCCGGAGACACCTGAAACCCCACCTCTTTAAGGAATACCTGGGATAGGATAAAGTAATCCTTCTATTTTAGAAATGTTTGCAAATGCATAAAAAAACTGAAATATTACATTTACATAAGTATTCAGACTCTTTGCTATGAGACTTGAAATTGAGCTCAGGTGCATCTTGTTTCCATTGATCATCCTTGAGATGATCTACCTGTGGTAAGTTCAATTGATTGGACATAATTTGGAAAGGCACACACCTGTCTATATCAGGTCCCACAGTTGACAGTGCATGTCTGAGCAAAAACCAATCCATGAGGTCGAAGGACTTGTCCGTAGAGTTCCGAGACAGGATTGTGTCAAGGCACAGATCTGGGAAAGAGTATGAAAAAAATGTCTGCAGCATTGTAGGTCCCGAAGAACAAAGTGGCCTCCATCATTCTTAAATGGAAGAAGTTTGGAACCATCAAGACTCTTCCTAGAGCTGGCCGCTCGGCCAAACTAAGCAATTGGGGGAGAAGGGCCTTGGTCAGGGAGGTGACCAAGAACCCGATGGTCACTCAGACAGAGCTCCAGAGTTCCTCTGTGGAGATGGGAGAATCTTCCAATACGACAATCAATCAAATGTATTTCTTAAGCTCTTTTTACATCTGCCGATGTCACAAAGTGCTGTACAGATTCCTAGCCTAAAACCCCAAACAGCAGATGTAGAAGCCCGGTGGCTAGGAAAAACTCCATAGAAAGGCCAGAACCTAGGAAGAAACCTATAGAGGAACCAGGCTCTGAGGGTTGGCCAGTCCTCTTCTGGCTGTGCCGGGTGGAGATTATAACAGAACATGGCCAAGATGTTCAAATGTTCATAGATGACCAGCAGGGTCAGATAATAATAATCACAATGGTTGTAGAGGGTGCAATAGGTCAGCACCTCAGGAGTAAATGTCTGTTTGCTTTTCATAGCTGATCATTCAGAGTTAGAGACAGGTGAATTGGTTTCTGGGATGATGGTGTTGATGTGAACCATCACCAGCCTTTCAAAGCACTTCATGGCTACAGACGTGAGTGCTATGGGTCGGTATTCATTTAGGCAGGTTATCTTGGCGTTCTTGGGCACAGGGACTATGGTGGTCTGCTTGAAACATGTCGGTATTAAAGACTCTTATATTAAAGGTATTAAAGATTAAAAATGTCAGTGATGACACTTGCCAGTTTGTCAGTGCATGCTCTGAGTACATCTCTTGGTAATCTGTCTGGCCCTGCGGCATTTTGAATGTTGACCTGTTTAAAGGTATTTCTCACATTGGCTATGGAGAGTTTGATCACACATTCATCCGCAACAGCTGGTGCTCTCATGCATGCTTCAGTTTTGCTTGCCTTGAAGCTCGCATTTAAATAATTTAGCTCATCTGGTTGACTCGTGTCACTGGGCAGCTCGCGGCTGTGCTTCCCTTTGTAGTCCGTAATAGGTTGCAAGCCCTGCCACATCTGACGAGCGTCAGAACAGGTTTAGTAGGATTCAATCTTAGTCCTGTTGTGACGCTTTGCCTGTTTGGTGGTTTGTCGAATGGCATAGCGGGACTTCTTATAAGCTCTCCTTGATAGTGGCAGCTCTACCCTTTAGCACAGTGCGGATGTTGCCTGTAATCTATCATCTCTTTATGGGATATGCACGTACTGTCCCTGTGGGGACAACATTATTGATGCACTTATTGTTGAAGCCGGTGACTGATGTGGTATATTTCTCAACGTCATCGGATGAATCCCTAAACATATTCCAGTCTGTGCTAGCAAAACAGTCATGTAGCTTAGAATCCGCTTCATCTGAACACTTACATATTGAGCGAGTCACTGGTACTTCCTGCTTTAGTTTTTGCTTGTAAGCAGGAACCTGGAGGATAGAATTATGGTCATATTTGCAAAATGGAGGGTGATGGCGAGCTTTGTATGCATCTCTGTGTCTGGAGTAAAGGTGGTCTAGAGTTTTTTTCCCCCTCTGGTTGCACATGTTACATGCTGGTAGAAATGAGGTAAAACCGATTTAAGTTTGCTTGCATTAAGGTCCCCGGACCGCCGCCTCTGGATGAGCATTTTCTCATTTGCGTATGGCCTTATGCAGTTTGTTGAGTGCAGTCTTAGTGCCAGCATCGGTTTGTGGTGGTATACAGACAGCCAAGAAACATTTAGATAAAATCTCATGGTAAAAAGTGTGGTCTACAGCTTATCATGAGGTACTCTACCTCAGGCAAGCAAAATCTTGAGTCTTCTTTAATATTAGATTTTCCGCACCAGCTGTTATTAACAAATAGACACAGACCACCACATCCTCGTCTTACCAGAGGTAGCTGTTCTGTTTTTATGAGATTTTTTTTATTTCACCTTTATTTAACCAGGTAGGCTAGTTGAGAACAAGTTCTCATTTACAGCTGCGACCTGGCCAAGATAAAGAAAAGCAGTTCGACACACAACAACAGAGTTACACATGGAATAAACAAACATACAATCAATAATACAGTAGAAAAAGTCTATATACAGTGTGTGCAAATGAGGTAAGATAAGGGAGGTAGGGCAATAAATAGGTCGTGGTAGCGATGTAATTACAATATAGCAACTAAACACTGGAGTGATAGATGTGCAGAAGATGAATGTGCAAATAGAGATACTAGGGGTGCAAAGGAGCAAGATAAAGAAATAAATACAGTATGGGGAGGAGGTAGTTGGATGGGCAATTTACAGATGGGCTATGTACAGGTGCAGTGATCTGTGAGCTGCTCTGACAGCTGGTGCTTAAAGTTAGTGAGGGAGATATGAGTCTCCAGCTGCAATAATTTCTGCAGTTCGTTTGAGTCATTGGCAGCAGAGAACTGGAAGGGAAGGCGGCCAAAGGACGAATTGGCTTTGGGGATGACCAGTGAAATATACCTGCTGGAACGTGTGCTACGGGTGGGTGCTACTGTGGTGACCAGTGAGCTGAGATAAGGTGGGGCTTTACCTAGCAAAAACTTGTAAATGACCTGGAGCCAGTGGGTTTGGCGACGAGTATGAAGCGAAGGCCAGCCAACGAGGGCGTACAAGTCACAGTGGTGGGTAGTATATGGGGTTTTGGTGACAAAACCTCTGTCTTGCCGTTGCATGTATATTATCCATGTTGTCATTCAGCCACGACTTGGTGAAAGATATCACCGTTTTTAATGTCCCGTTGGTAGGATAGTCTCGAACAGAGTTCATCCAGTTTATTCTCCAATGATTGCACATTGGCCAATAGGACGGATGGTAGAGGCGAGTTACCCACTTGCCTTCAAATTCTCAGAAGGCACCTGGATCTGTGTCCCTTGTATCGGCGTGGTCTCTTCATGCGAATGACGGGGATTTGGACTTGGTCCAGTAGCAGCAGTAAATCCTTTGCGTCTGACTCATTAAAGAAAAAATCTTTGTCCAGTTCGAGGTGAGTAATCGCTGTTCTAATATCTGGAAGCTCTATTTGGTCATATGAGACGGTGGCAGAAACATTATGTACAAAATAAGTAACAAATTAAGCGGAAAAACACCCACAAAATAGCACAATTGGTTCAGAGCCCGTAAAATGGCAGCCATGGTATCTCAGTCCTCAGTTTCATCAGCTGTCCGGGTGGCTGGTTTCAGATGATCCCACATATGAAGAAGCCAGATGTATTTTTCCTGGGCTGGTGTTACACGAGGTCTGCTGTTGTGAGGCCGGTTGGACGTGCTGCCAAATTCTCTAAAATGACATTGGAGGTGGCTTATGGTAGAGAAATTAACATTCAATTCTCTGGCAACAGCTCTGGTGGACATTCCAATTGCATGCTACCTCAAAACTTAAGACATCTGTGGCGTTGTGTATTTGTATTTATTATGGCTCCCAAGGCAGCAGCTACTCTTCCTAGGGTCCAGCAAAATTAAAGCAGTTTATGTAATAAAAACAAAAATTACAATACATTCACAGATTTCACAACACACTGTGTGCCCTCAGGCCCCTACTCCACCACTACCATATATCTACAATACTAAATGCATGTGTATGTGGCTGTATAGTGTGTATGTTATCGTGTGTGTGTATATGCATGTGTCTGTGCCTATGTTTGTGTTGCTTCACAGTCCCTACTGTTCCATATGGTGTTTTTTAAATCTGTTTTTAAGTCTAATTTTACTGCTTGCATTAGTTACTTGATGTGGAATAGAGTTCCATGTAGTCATGGCTCTATGTAGTACTGTGCGCCTCCCGTAGTCTGTTCTGGACTTGGGGACCGTGAAGAGACCTCTTGTGGCGTGGCATGTCTTATGGGGTATGCATGGATGTCCGAGCTGTGTGCCAGTAGTTTAGACAGACAGCTCGGTGCATTCAACATGTCAATACCTCTCATAAATACAAGTAGTGATGAAGTCAATCTCTCCTCCACTTTGAGCCAGGAGAGATTGACATGCATATTATTAAAATTATCTCTCTGTGTACATCCAAGGGCCAGCCGTGCTGTCCTCTTCTTAGCCAACTGGAATTTTCCTAAGTCCTTTTTTGTTGCACCTGACCACAAAACTGAACAGTAGTCAAGGTGCGACAAAACTAGAGCCTGTAGGACCTGCCTTGTTGATAGTGTTGTTAAGAAGGCAGAGTAGCGCCTAATTATGGACATACTTCTCCTCATCTTAGCTACTGTAGTATCAATATGTTTTGACCATGACAGTTTACAATCCAGGGTTACCCCAAGCAGTTTAGTCATCTCAAATTGCTCAATTTCTACATTATTTATTACAATATTTAGTTGGGGTTTAAGGTTTAGTGAATGTTTTTTCCCAAATACAATGCTTTTAGTTTTAGAAATATTTAGGGCTAACTTATTCCTTGCCACCCACTCTGAAACTAACTGCAACTCTTTGTTAAGTGTTGCATTCATTTCAGTCGCTGCAGTAGCTGAAGTGTATAGTGTTGAGTCATCTGCATACATAGACACTCTGGCTTTACTCAAAGTGAGTGGCATGTCATTAGTAAAAATTGAAAAAGCAAGGGGTCTAAACAGCTACCCTGGGGAATTCCTGATTCTACATGGATTATGTTTGAGAGGCTTCCATTAAAGAACATCCTCTGTGTATTGTTAGACAAGTAACTCTTTATCCACGTTATAGCAGGGGGTGTAAAGCCATAACACATATGTTTTTCAGCAGCAGACTATGATTGATAATGTTAAAAGCTGCACTGAAGTCTAACAAGACAGCCCCCACAATAACGTTATCATCAATTTCTCTCAGCCAATCATCAGTCATTTGTGGAAGTGCTGTGCTTGTTGAGTGTCCTTCCTTATAAGCGTGCTGAAAGTCTGATGTCAATTTGTTTACTGTGAAATAGCATTGTATCTGATCAAACATAATTTTTTCCAGAATACTAAGGGTTGGTAACAGGCTGACTGGTTGGTTATTTGAGCCAGTAATCAAATTAAAATCTAATGTTATTGGTCACATACACATGGTTAGCAGATGTCAATGCGAGTGTAGCGAAATGCTTGTGCTTCGAGTTCTGACAGTGCAGTAATATCTAACAAATTCACATCGACTACCTTATACACACAAATGTAAAGGTATGAAAAATAATATGTACATATAAATATATAGATGTGCGATGGCCGTGCAGCATAGGCATAGATGCAGTAGAAGGTATAGAATACAGTATATACATATAAGATGAGTAATGTAGGATATGTAGACATTATTAAAGTGGCGTTATTTAAAGTGACTAGTGATACCTTTATTGATCTGGATCGGTGTCCCTTCCACAGGATGGTTGAGCTAACATAGGCTAATGCGATTAGCATGAGGTCGTAAGTAACAAGAGAATTTCCCAGGACATGGACACATCTCAAAATCAAATCAAATTTATTTATATAGCCCTTCTTACATCAGCTGATATCTCAAAGTGCTGTACAGAAACCCAGCCTAAAACCCCAAACAGCAAGCAATGCAGGTGTAGAAGCACAGTGGCTAGGAAAAACTCCCTAGAAAGGCCAAAACCTAGGAAGAAACCTAGAGAGGAACCAGGCTATGAGGGGTGGCCAGTCCTCTTCTGGCTGTGCCGGGTGGAGATTATAACATGGCCAAGATGTTCAAATGTTCATAAATGACCAGCATGGTCAAATAATAATAATCATAGTAGTTGTCGAGGGTGCAACAAGTCAGCAACTCAAGAGTAAGTGTCAGTTGGCTTTTTCATAGCCGATATTTGAGAGTATCTCTACCGCTCCTGCTGTCTCTAGAGAGTTGAAAACAGCAGGTCTGGGACAGGAAGCACGTCCGGTGAACAGGTCAGGGTTCCAGCAAGTCTGGGACAGCAGGTCTGGGACAGGTAGCACGTCCGGTGAACAGGTCAGGGTTCCAGCAGGTCTGGGACAGCAGGTCTGGGACAGGTAGCACGTCCGGTGAACAGGTCAGGGTTCCATAGCCACAAGCAGAACAGTTGAAACTGGAGCAGCAGCCCGGCCAGGTGGACTGGGGACAGCAAGGAGTCATCATGCCAGGTAGTCCTGAGGCATGGTCCTAGGGCTCAGGTCCTCCGAGAGAGAGAAAGAAAGAAAGAGAGAAAGAAAGAGAATTAGAGAGAGCATATTTAAATTCACACAGGACACCGGATAAGACAAGATAAAAACTCCAGATGTAACAGACTGACCCTAGCCCCCTGACACATAAACTACTGCAGCATAAATACTGGAGGCTGAGATAGGAGGGGTCAGGAGACACTGTGGCCCCATCCAATGAAACCCCCGGACAGGGCCAAACAGGCAGGATATAACCCCACCCACTTTGCCAAAGCACAGCCCCCACACCACTGGAGGGATATCTCCAACCACCAACTTACCATCCTGAGATAAGGCCGAGTATAGCCCACAAAGATCTCCGCCACAGCACAACCCAAGGGGGGGGGGGCGCCAACCCAGACAGGAAGACCATGTCAGTGACTCAACCCATTCAAGTGACGCACCACTCCCAGGGACGGCATGGAAGAAAACCAGTAAGCCAGTGACTCACCTGTAATAGGGTTAGAGGCAGAGAATCCCAGTGGAGAGAGGGGAACCGGCCAGGCAGAGACAGCAAGGGCGGTTTGTTGCTCCAGCCTTTCCGTTCACCTTCACACCCCTGGGACAGACTACACTTAATCATAGGACCTACTGAAGAGATGAGTCTTCAGTAAAGACTTAAAGGTTGAGACTGAGTCTGCGTCTCTCACATGGGTAGGCAGACCATTCCATAAAAATGGAGCTCTATTGGAGAAAGCCCTGCCTCCAGCTGTTTGCTTAGAAATTCTAGGGACAATTAGGAGGCCCGCGTCTTGTGACCGTAGCGTACATGTAGGTATGTACGGCAGGACCAAATCGGAAAGATAGGTAGGAGCAAGCCCATGTAATGCTTTGTAGGTTAGCAGTAAAACCTTGAAATCAGCCCTTGCCTTAACAGGAAGCCAGTGTAGGGAGGCTAGCACTGGAGTAATATGATCACATTTTGGGGTTCTAGTCAGGATTCTAGCAGCCATATTTAGCACTAACTGAAGTTTATTTGGTGCTTTATCCGGGTAGCCGGAAAGTAGAGCATTGCAGTAGTCCAACCTAGAAGTAACAAAAGCATGGATTAATTTTTCTGCATCATTTTTGGACAGAAGTTTCTGATTTTTGCAATGTTACGTAGATGGAAAAAAGCAGTCCTTGAAACAGTCTTGATATGTTCTTCAAAAGAGAGATCAGGGTCCAGAGTAACGCCGAGGTCCTTCACAGTTTTATTTGAGATGACTGTACAACCATCCAGATTAATTGTCAGATTCAACAGAAGATCTCTTTGTTTCTTGGGACCTAGAACAAGCATCTCTGTTTTGTCTGAGTTTAAAAGTAGAACGTTTGCAGCCATCCACTTCCTTATGTCTGAAACACAGGCTTCTAGCGAGGGCAATTTTGGGGCTTCACCATGTTTCATTGAAATGTACACCTGTGTGTCATCCGCATAGCAGTGAAATTTAACAATATGTTTTCGAATGACATCCCCAAGAGGTAAAATATATAGTGAAAACAATAGTGGTCCTAAAACGGAACCTTGAGGAACACCGAAATTTACAGTTGATTTGTCAGAGGACAAACCATTGACAGAGACAAACTGATATCTTTCCGACAGATAAGATCTAAACCAGGCCAGAACTTGTCCATGTAGACCAATTTGGTTTTCCAATCTCTCCAAAAGAATGTGGTGATCGATAGTATCAAAAGAAGCACTAAGATCTAGGAGCACGAGGACAGATGCAGAGCCTCGGTCTGATGTCATTAAAATGTCATTTACCACCTTCACAAGTGCAGTCTCAGTGCTATGATGGGGTCTAAAACCAGACTAAAGCGTTTCGTATACATTGTTTGTCTTCAGGAAGGCAGTGAGTTGCTGCACAACAGCTTTTTCAAAAAATGTGGGGAGGAATGGAAGATTCGATATAGGCCGATAGTTTTTTATAATTTCTGGGTCAAGATTTGGCTTTTTCAAGAGAGGCTTTATTACTGCCACTTTTTGTGAGTTTGGTACACATCCGGTGGATAGAGAGCCGTTTATTATGTTCAACATAGGAGGGCCAAGTACAGGAAGCAGCTCTTTCTGTACCAAGTACAGGAAGCAGCTCTTTCAGTAGTTTAGTTGGGATAGGGTCCAGTATGCAGCTTGAAGGTTTAGAGGCCATGATTATTTTCATCATTGTGTCAAGAGATATAGTACTAAAACACTTTAGTGTCTCCCTTGATCCTAGGTCCTGGCAGAGTTGTACAGACTCAGGACAACGGAGCTTTGGAGGAATACGCAGATTTAAAGAGGAGTCCGTAATTTGCTTTCTAGTGATCATGATCTTTTCTTCAAAGAAGTTCATGAATTCATTACTGCTGAAGTGAAAGCCATCCTCTCTTGGGGAATGCTGCTTTTTAGTTAGCTTTGCGACAGTATCAAAAATAAATTTCGGATTGTTCTTATTTTCCTCAATTAAGTTGGAAAAATAGGATGATCGAGCAGCAGTGAGGGCTCTTCGATACTACACGGTACTGTCTTTCCAAGCTAACTTCCAGTTTGGTGTGGCGCCATTTCCGTTCCAATTTTCTGGAAGCTTGCTTCAGAGCTCGTGTATTTTCTGTATACCAGGGAGCTAGTTTCTTGTGACAAATGTTTTTCGTTTTTAGGGGTGCAACTGCATCTAGGGTATTGCGCAAGGTTAAATTGAGTTCCACAGTTAGGTGGTTAACTGATTTTTGTCCTCTGACATCCTTGGGCAGGCAGAGGGAGTCTGGAAGGGCATCAAGGAATCTTTGGGTTGTTTGAGAATTTATAGCACGACTTTTAATGCTCCTTGGTTGGGGTCTGAGCAGATTATTTGTTGCGATTGCAAACTTAATAAAATGGTGGTCCGATAGTCCAGGATTATGAGGAAAAACATTAAGATCCACAACATTTATTCCATGGGACAGAACTAGATCCAGAGTATGACTGTGGCAGTGAATAGGTCCAGAGACATGTTGGACAAAACCAACCGAGTCGATGATGGCTCTGAAAGCCTTTTGGAGTGGGTCTGTGGACTTTTCCATGTGAATATTAAAGTCACCAAAAATTATAATATCATCTGCGATGACTACAAGGTCCGATAGGAATTCAGGGAACTCAGTGAGGAACGCTGCATATGGCCCAGGAGGCCTGTAAACAGTAGCTATAAAAAGTGATTGAGTATGCTGCATAGATTTCATGACTAGAAGCTCAAAAGACGAAAACATCGTTGTTTTTTTTTTTGTAAATTGAAATTTGCTATCGTAAATGTTAGCAACACCTCCGCCTTTGCGGGATGCGTGGGGGATATGGTCACTAGTGTAACCAGGGGGTGAGGCCTCATTTAACACAGTCAATTCATCAGGCTTAAGCCATCTTTCAGTCAGGCCAATCACATCAAGATTATGATCAGTGATTAGTTCATTGACTATAACTGCCTTGGAAGTGAGGGATCTAACATTAAGTAGCCCTATTTTGAGATGTGAGGTATCACAATCTCTTTCAATAATGACAGGAATGGAGGAGGTCTTAATTCTAGTGAGATTGCTAAGGCAAACACCGCCATCTTTAATTTTGCCCAACCTAGGTCGAGGCACAGACACGGTCTCAATGGGGATAGCTGAGCTGACTACACTGACTGTGCTAGTGGCAGACTCCACTAAGCTGGCAGGCTGGCTAACAGCCTGCTGCCTGGCCTGCACCCTATTTCATTGTGGAGCTAGAGGAGTTAGAGCCCTGTCTATGTTCGTAGATAAGATGAGAGCACCCCTCCAGCTAGGATGGAGTCCGTCACTCCTCAACAGGCCAGGCTTGGTCCTGTTTGTGGGTGGGTCCCAGAAAGAGGGCCAATGATCTACAAATTCTATCTTTTGGAAGGGGCAGAAAACCATTTTCAACATCTGATATTGGCAGAAAGCTTAAATTCTAGTTAATCTAACTGCACTGTCCAATTTACAGTAGCTATTACAGGGAAATAATACCATGTTATTGTTTGAGGAGAGTGCACAATGTTGAACATAAAGGTATTAATAAACAAATTAGGCATATTTGGGCAATCTTGATACAACATTTTGAACAGAAATGAAATGGTTCATTGGATCAGTCTAAAACTTTGCACATACACTGCTGCCATCTAGTGGCCAACAAGTATATTGCACCTGGGCTGGAATAATACATTATGGCCTTTCTCTTGCATTTCAAAGATGATGATACAAAAAATTACAAAAGAACGGTTGGTTTTTACTTTGTATTATCTTCTAACAGAAGTGTTATATTCTCCTACATTCCCTCCACAGTTCCACAAACGTCAAAGTGTTTCCTTTCAAATGATACCAAGAATATGCATGTCCTTGTTTCAGGGCCTGAGCTACAGGCAGTTAGATTTGAGTATATCATTTCAGGCAAAAAAAGGGGCGGATCCTTAAGAGGTTATTAACCTCCATTTATTATAGTGGCAAGAGATTTGAGTCTGTATGTTGGCAGCAGCCATTCTATGTTAGTGATGGCTGTTTAACAGTCGGATGGCCTTGAGATAGAAGCTGTTTTTCAGACTCTCAGTCCCAGCTTTGATGCACCTGTACTGACCTCACCTTCTAGATGATAGCGGGGTGAACAGGGAGTGGCTCAGGTGCTTGTTGTCCTTGTGCAGACTGCACCACCCTCTGGAGAGCCTTGTGGTTGTGGGCGGAGCAGTTGCCGTACAAGGTGGTGATACAGCCCGACAGGATGCTCTCGATTGTGCATCTGTAAAAGTTTGTTTGTTTTAGGTGACAAGCCAAACTTCTTCAGCCTCCTGAGGTTGAAGAGGCTCTGTTGCGCCTTCTTCACCACGCTGTCTGTGTGGGTGGACCATTTCAGTTTGTCCGTGATGTGTACGCCGAGGAACTCAAATCTTTCCACCTTCTCCACTACTGTCCTGTCGATGTGGATAGGCGGATGTTCCCTCTGCTGTTTCCTGAAGTCCATGATCATCTCCTTTGTTTTGTTGACGTTGAGTGAGATTATTTTCACCTCCTTCCTGTAGGCCATCTCGTCATTGTTGGTAATCAAGCCTACCACTGTAGTGTCATCTGCAAAGTTGATGATTGAGTTGGAGGCGTGCATGGCCACACAGTCATGGGTGAACAGGGAGTACAGGAGAGGGCTGAGAACGCACCCTTGTGGGGCCCCAGTGTTGAAGATCAGGGGGGTGGAGATGTTGTTTCCTACCCTCACCACCGCCCGTCAGAAAGTCCAGGACCCATTTGCACAGGCCGGGGTCGAGACCCAGGGTCTCGAGCTTAATGACGAGTTTAGAGGGTACTATGGTGTTAAATGCTGAGCTGTAGTGAATGAACAACATTCTTACATAGGCATTCCTCTTGTCCAGGCGGGATAGGGCAGTGTGCAGTGTGATGGAGATTGCATCGTCTGTGGACCTATTTGGACGGTAAGCAAATTGGAGTGGGTCTAGGGTATCAGGTAGGGTGGAGGTGATATGATCCTTGACTAGTCTCTCAAAGCACTTCATGATGACAGAAGTGCTACGGGGCGATAGTCATTTAGTTCAGTTACCTTAGCTTTCTTGGGAACAGGAACAATGGTGGCCATCTTGAAGCATGTGGGCACAGCAGACTGGGATAGGGATTGATTGAATATGTCCGTTAATTAACACACCAGCCAGCTGGTCTGCGCATGCTCTAAGGACGTTTTAACCTCTATGGGCTAGGTCTACTCAACAGCCAGTGTAATCCCGTGGCGCGATATTCAAATACCTCAAAAATGCAAAAACTTACATTTTTCAAACATATGACTATTTTACACCATTTTAAAGACAAGACTCTCGTTAATCTAACCACACTGTCCGATTTCAAAAAGGCTTTACAACGAAAGCAAAACATTAGATTATGTCAGCAGAGTACCCAGCCAGAAATAATCAGACACCCATTTTTCAAGCTAGCATATAATGTCACATAAACCCAAACCACAGCTAAATGCAGCACTAACCTTTGATGATCTTCATCAGATGACAACCCTAGGACATTATGTTATACAATACATGCATGTTTTGTTCAATCAAGTTCATATTTATATCAAAAACGAACTTTTTACATTAGCATGTGACTAGCATGTGACTAGCACTGCCGGTGAATTTACTAAATTACTCTCGATAAACGTTCACAAAAAACATAACAATTATTTTAAGACTTATAGATACAGAACTCCTCTATGCACTCGATATGTCCGATTTTAAAATAGCTTTTCGGTGAAAGCACATTTTGCAATATTCTCAGTAGATAGCCCGGCATCACAGGGCTAGCTATTTAGACACCCAGCAAGTTTAGCACTCACCAAAGTCAGATTTACTATAAGAAAAATGTTATTACCTTTGCTGTTCTTCGTCAGAATGCACTCCCAGGACTTCTACTTCAATAACAAATGTTGGTTTGGTCCCAAATAATCCATTGTTATATCCAAATAGCGGCGTTTTGTTCGTGCGTTCAAGACACTATCCGAAAGGGTAAATAAGGGTGACGAGCATGGCGCATTTTGTGACAAAAAAATTGTAAATATTCCATTACCGTACTTCGAAGCATGTCAACTGCTGTTTAAAAATCCATTTTTATGCCATTTTTCTCGTAAAAAAGCGATAATATTCCGACCGGGAATCTGCGTTTAGGTAAAAAGAGGAAAGAAAATAAAGCACGGGGTCGACTCGTGCACGCGCCTAAGCCCATTGTCCTCTGATCGGCCACTTGCCAAAAGCGATAATGTGTTTCAGCCAGAGGCTGCCTCGATATCATTCAGCTTTTTCCCGGGCTCTGAGAGCTTATGGGAGCCGTAGGAAGTGTCACGTTACAGCAAAGATCCTCAGTCTTCAATAAAAAGAGCCAAGATGAACAACAACTTGTCAGACAGGCCACTTCCTGTACAGAATCTTCTCAGGTTTTTGCCTGCCATATGAGTTCTGTTATACTCACAGACACCATTCAAACAGTTTTAGAAACTTTAGGGTGTTTTCTATCCAAAGCCAATAATTATATGCATATTCTAGTTACTGGGCAGGAGTAGTAACCAGATTAAATCGGGTACGTTTTTTATCCGGCCGTGTCAATACTGCCCCCTAGCCCTAACAAGTTAAGGGGGCTTTACTATTCTTGGGTAGCGGAATGACTTTAGCTTCCCTCCAGGCTTGAGGGCACAGACTTTCTAGTAGGCTTACATGTTTATTTTATTTATTTTATTTCACCTTTATTTAACCAGGTAGGCAGTTGAGAACAATTTCTCATTTACAACTACGACCTGGACAAGATAAAGCAAAGCAGTGCGACAAAAACAACAACAGAGTTACACATGGGATAAACAAACTTACAGTCAATAACACAATAGAAAATCTATGTACAGTGTGTGCAAATGTAGTAATATTACGGAGGTAAAGCAATAAATAGGCCATGGTGGCGAAATAATTACAATTTAGCATTAATACTGGAGTGATAGATGTGCAGATGATGATGTGCAAGTAGAGATACTAGGGGTGCAAAAAATAACAATATGTGTCACAGAAATCGTCGTGTTGAAGTGACCAAATCGCAGGCGGGATGTGAATACTCATCTTTTTATGGTAAAGAATCAAGCAAACACGGAAAACAATAAACAAGAACGACTAAAGACAGGTTAACAGGCTATACTTACAATAATAGCAGTGCTAACGAAAACAACCCACAACCCCAAGAGAAAAACACACACCTAATATATGACTCCCAATCAGGAACAACGATATCCAGCTGTTCCTGATCGGGAGTCACACAGACTAACACAGAAACAGAACAACTAGAAACTACATACAACACACAACCTCTGCCACGTCCTGACCAATACTAAACAACACTCCCTCAGCTGGTCAGGACGTGACAGTATCCCCCCCTAAAGGTGCAGACCCCGGAATGCACCTTAAAAGAAAACACAAAAATCCCCCCAATACCACAACAACAAAAAACATTTACCCCCTAAACAAAAAAGGGAGGGAAGGGAGGGTGGCTGCCGTCAACGACGGCACCTGTGCTACACCCCCCCTCCCTAACCCACCTATCCTGGAGGTGGCTCTGGTTCAGGCCTACTGCCCTCTAGACTGTAGACAGACTTGCTCGGCTCCGGACCGTAGGCAGACTCCTTCAGTTCCAGGTCGTAGGCAGACTCATTCCGTTCCGGATCGTAGGCAGACTCACTCCGTTTCACGCTGTAGGCAGACTCATTTATTTCACTGTTAATTAAACACTTATTCAGTTCCGGATCCAATTCAGACTCACTTGGTTCCGGATCGCTGACAGACTCACCCGGTTCCGGGTCATAGGCAGACTCCCGCGGTTCCGGGTCGCAGGCAGACTCCCTCGGTTCCGGGTCGCAGACAGACTCACTTGGTTCCGGATCGCTGACAGACTCACTCGGTTCCGGGTCATAGGCAGACTCCCGCGGTTCCGGGTCGCAGGCAGACTCCCTCGGTTCCGGGTCGCAGACAGACTCACCCGGTTCCGGGTCATAGGCAGACTCCCTCGGTTCCGGGTCGCAGGCAGACTCCCTCGGTTCCGGGTCGCAGGCAGACTCACCCGGTTCCGGCTCGCAGGCAGACTCCCTCGGTTCCGGCTCGCAGGCAGACTCCCTCGGTTCCGGGTCGCAGGCAGACTCCCTCGGTTCCGGGTCGCAGGCAGACTCCCTCGGTTCCGGACTAGACACTGTTGCCAGATACTCTGGACTGCACACTGGTGCCGGATACTCTGGACTGCCCACTGTTGCCGGATACTCTGGACTGCACACTGTTGCCGGATACTCTGGACTGCACACTGTTGCCGGATACTCTGGACTGCACACTGTTGCCGGATAGTCTGGACTGCACACTGTTGCCGGATACTCTGGACTGCACACTGTTGCCGAGCTCTCGAGGCTGGGCTGACGCACTGGACGCCTGATGCGTGGGGCTGGTAGAGGAGGTCCCAGGCTGGATACACTTACCCCAGGACTAGTGCGAGGAGCGGGAACAGGCTGAATAGGACTAGGCTGACTCATGGGAAGCTTGATCCGGGTTGCTGGTACTGGTCATGCCAGACTGGAGGTACTCACTTCTGGGTTAGCATGAGAGGCGGGAACCGGAAAGACTGGGCCATGGAGGCGCACAGGTGGCCTTGACCGCACCTCCTGCACAACCTGTCCTGGCTGGGTGGAACTAGCAGCCCTGTACGAGCGGGGTGCTAGTACAGGGCGAACTGGGCTGTGCAGGGGCTTGCTGGTTACCATGCGTAGAGCGGGCGTAGGGTAGCCTGGTCCTAGGAGGCGTACCGACGACCAGACGCGCTGCGCAGGCATCCTCCTCCCAGGCTGGATGCCCACTCTAGCACGGCATCTGCGAGGGGCTGGAATAGCGCGCACCAGACTGTGCGTGCGTATGGGCGAGATAGTGCGCACCTCAGCGAAACGCCGCGCCCTCCACTCCATACACTCCTCCATATACTCACGGGTAGCTGGCTTATGGCTCTTCCTTGGCCTAGCCAAACTACCCGTGTGCCCCGCCCAAAAAAATTATTGGGGGTGCCTCTACGGCTTCCTCGCCAGTCGTGTACCCCGGTAGCGTTCCCGGTCCTCACCAGCCTTCCTCCACGGGCCCCCTCCGGCCAGAATCTGTTCCCAAGTCCATTTTCACGAGTGTCCAACTCAAAGTCCCTTTTCTCAACCTGCCGCTCCTTTCTCCGCTGCTTCGTCTTGGTTTGGTGGGTTGTTCTGTCACAGAAATCGCCGTGTTGAAGTGACCAAATCACAGGCGGGATGTGAATACTCATCTTTTTATGGTAAAGAATCAAGCAAACACAGAAAACAATAAACAAGAACGACTAAAGACAGGTTAACAGGCTATACTTACAATAATAGCAGTGCTAACGAAAACAACCCACAACCCCAAGAGAAAAACACACACCTAATATATGACTCCCAATCAGGAACAACGATATCCAGCTGTTCCTGATCGGGAGTCACACAGACTAACACAGAAACAGAACAACTAGAAACTACATACAACACACAACCTCTGCCACGTCCTGACCAATACTAAACAACACTCCCTCAGCTGGTCAGGACGTGACAATATGGGGATGAGATTTGGCCCTACACCCAAACAAGGGCACTGCGTTCATCCACCTCTGGCCTGCTGGTCCCCCTACCTCTGAGGAAGCACAGTTCCCGCTCAGCCCAGTCAAAACTGCTCGCTGCTCTGGCACCCCAATGGTGGAACAAGCTCCCTCACGACGCCAGGACAGCGGAGTCAATCACCACCTTCCGGAGACACCTGAAACCCCACCTCTTTAAGGAATACCTAGGATAGGATAAAGTAATCCTTCTAACCCCCCCCCCCCCCCTTAAAAGATTTAGATGCACTATTGTAAAGTGGTTGTTCCACTGGATATCATAAGGTGAATGCACCAATTTGTAAGTCGCTCTGGATAAGAGAACTGGAAGGAAAGGCAGCCAAAGGAGGTGTTGGCTTTGGGGATGACCAGTGAAATATACCTGCTGGAGCGTGTGCTATGGGTGGGTGTTGCTATGGTGACCAGTGAGCTGAGATAAGGCGGGGCTTTACCTAGCATAGACTTATAGATGACCTGGAGCCAGTGGGTTTGGTGACGAGTATGAAGCGAGTGCCAGCCAACAGGAGCATACAGGTCGCAGTGGTGGGTAGTATATGCGGCTTTGGTGACAAAACGGATGGCACTGTGATAGACTACATTCAATTTGCTGAGTAGAGTGTTGGAGGCTATTTTGTAAATGACATTGCCGAGTCAAGGATCGGTAGGATAGTCAGTTTTACGAGGGTATATTTGGCAGCATAAGCAAAGGAGGCTTTGTTGCGAAATAGGAAGCCGATTCTAGATTTCATTTTGGATTGGAGATACTTAATATAAGTCTGGAAGTAGAGTTTACAGTCTAACCAGACACCTAGGTATTTGTAGTTGTCCACACATTCTAAGTCAGAACCGGCCAGAGCATTGATGCTAGTCGGGCGCGTGAGTTCGGGCAGCAATCGGTTGAAGAGCATGCATTTAGTTTTACTAGCATTTAAGAGCAGTTCGAGGCCACGGAAGGAGTGTTGTATGGCATTGAAACTCGTTTGGAGGTTTGTCAACAAAGTGCCCAAAGAAGGGACAGATGTATACAGAATGGTGTCGTCTGCATAGAGGTGGATCAGAGAATCACCAGCAGCAAGCGCAATATCATTGATATATACAGAGAAAAGAGTCGGCCTGAGAATTGAACCCTGTGGCACCCCCATATTGACTGCCAGAGGTCCGGACAACAGGCCCTCCGATTTGACACACTGAACTCTATCTGAGAAGTAGTTGGTGAACCAGGCGAGGCAGTCATTTGAGAAACCAATACTATTGAGTCTGCCGATAAGAATGCGGTGATTAACAGAGTGGAAACCTTGGCCAGGTCGATGAAGACGGTTGCACAGTACTGTCTTTTATCGATGGCAGTTATGATATCGTTTAGGACCTTGAGCGTGGCTGAGGTGCCCCCATGTCCAGCTCGGAAACCAGATTGCATAGTGGAGAAGGTACGTAGGATTCGAAATGGTCTGTGATCTGTTTGTTAACTTGGCTTTCGAAGACTTTAGAAAGGCAGGGCAGGATTGATATAGGTCTGTAACAGTTTGGGTCTAGAGTGTCTCCCCCTTTGAAGAGGGGGATGACCGCGGCAGCTTTCCAATCTTCAAACTGTACGAAAGAGAGGTTGAACAGGCTAGTAATGCAACATTTTCAGCGGATCATTTTAGAAAGAAATGTTACAGATTTTCTAGCCCAGCTGATTTGTAGGGGTCCAAATTTTGCAGCTCTTTCAGAACATCAGCTATCTGGATTTGGGTGAAGGAGAAGCGAGGAGGGGCTTGGGCAAGTTTCTGCGGGGGGTGCAGAGCTGTTGGCCGGGGTAGGGGTAGCCAGGTGGAAAGCATGGCCAGCCGTAGAAAAATGCTTATTGAAATTCTCGATTATCGTAGATTTATCGGTGGTGACAGTGCTTCCTATCCTCAGTGCAGTGGGCAGCTGGGAGGGAGGACGTGCTCTTATTCTCCATATACTTTACAGTGTCCCAAAACTTTTTGGTATTAGTGAAAAAGCTAGCCTTTTCTTTCCTAACTGACTGTGTATATTGGTTCTTGACTTCCATGAAAAGTTGCTTATCGCAGGGGCGATATTGAAGATGTGGCAAATAGGAGTGGCAATATTGTCTGCTATTATCCTCAGTAATTTTCCATCCAGATTGTCAGATCCCGGTGGCTTGTCATTGTTAATAGACAACAATACTTTTTTTCATCTCTTCCACGCTGACTTTACAGAACTCAAAAGTACAATTCTTGTCTTTCATAATTTGGTCCGATATACTTGGATGTGTAGTGTCAGCATTTGTTGCTGGCATGTCATCCCTAAGTTTGCTTATCTTGCCAATGAAAAAGTATTTAAAGTAGCTGGCAATATCAGTGGGCTTTGATGAATGAGCCATCTGATTCAATGAATGATTGGCTTTTTTCCCAAAAAATGTAATTTAAGGTGCCCCAAAGCTTTTTACTATCATTCTTTACATAATGTATCTTTGTTTCATAGTATAGTTTATTTTCATTTAGTTTAGTCACATGATTTCTTAATTTGCAGTACGTTTTCCAATCAGTTGGGCTGCCAGACTTATTTTTCATACCCTTTGCCTCATCCCTCTCAACCATACAATGTTTCAATTCCTCATCAATCCAAGGGAACTTAACAGTTTTTACAGTCATTGTTTTAATGGATGTGTGCTTATTAGTAACTAGAATAAGCAATTCATAAATGTGTCAAGTGCAGCGTCTGGTTGCTCCTCATTACACACCACAGACCAGCAAATATTCTTTACATCATCAACATAATATGAATCACTACCAAACTTATTGTATGACCTCTTATACACTATATTAGGCCCAGCCTTTGGAACTTTGGTTTTCCTAGATATGGCTATTATATTGTGATCACTACATCCTATGGATTTGGATACTGCTTTAAAGCAAGTTTCTGCAGCATTAGTAAAGATGTGATCAATACATGTAGATGATTTAATTCCTGTGCTTTTTGTATAACTACCCTGGTAGGTTGACTGACAACCGGAACCAGGTTGCAGGCATTGGTTACAGTTTGAAGTTTTTTCTTGATGGCAGCTTGATGATAGCCAGTCAATATTTAAATCCCCCAGAAAATGTACTTCTCTGTTGATATCACATACATTATCAAGCATTTCACACATATTATCCAGATACTGACTGTTATCACTTGGTGGTCTCTAGCAGCTTCCCAGTAGAATGGGCTTTAGGTGAGGCAGATGAACCTGTAGCCATATGACTTCAACAGTATTTAACATTAGATCGTCTCTAAGCTTTACAGGAATGTGGCTCTGAATATAAACCCCAACACTGCCCCCGTTGGCATTTCTGTCTTTTTGGTAGATGTTATAACCATGTATTGCTATCACTGTATCATCAAAGGTATTATCTAAGTGGGTTTCAGAGATAGTCAGAATATGAATGTCATCTGTTACAAGCAAGTTATTGACTTCATGGACCTTATTTCTCAGGTGGCATATGTAAATATTGGCTATTTTTAGCACTTTTCTGGGTTGCTTGATTGTTTTTAATGCTTTACTGGGAAGCTTATCAGAAGTAGACTTACTCATGTTATTGATATTGGAGCTGATAGTGCAGGGTCAGGTGCACAAAGTGGTCTTCCAACTAGGGCACACTGCGTCATTGCTAACAGTGCAATTCTGGTTCATAGGCTCATAATTACTGCACACAATAGCGGTAGCTGTAGGATAAACATAAGTATTTTGTGCAATTAGGGGCACATAAATTAAGTTACTTACATTGGGTTTACCAATGCTCCTAGGATCATGTACATTTGATGCAGCATTATGACGACTCAATGTCACAATGGTAGGGATTAACTGAGCTGGTCTTGGATCATTGACCAGTCAATGATAAATGTATGACAAAACTGCACATTTCAGAGTGGCCTTTTATTGTCCCCAGCACAAGGTGCACCTGTGTAATGATCACGCTGTTTAATCGGCATCTCTATATGCTACACCTGTCAGGTAGATGGATTATTTTAGCAAGGAGAAATGCTCACTAACAGCAATGCAAACAAAGTTGTGCACACAATTTGAGAAAAATAAGCTTTTTCTGCGTATGGAACATTTCTGTGATCTTTTGTTTCAGCTCATGAAACATGGGACAAACACTTTACATGTTGCGTTTATATTTTTGTTCAGTATATTACATCTATGTATTTGAAACATGTCATTATATTAGGCTTCGGTACAGGTCTATATCTCAATCATCTGAAATGAGTTATAGTCGAATCCAATCTCTTTTATAGACAGCCTGTCATGTCGTGCCAAGAAGTGTCTATTATTTGACAAATTTTTTCATTATAAAGTGACACATAAAGACAGCACGTGGCCAGATTATGATATAAATTATCATTATTATCCTTTAAGTCAAGCCAATAGTATTCAGATGAAGATGCTGGGATTTCAGTAAGACTAAAATGTGGTGTTGTACAAGCACACTGCACTTTATTACGGGCTACAGTTTTAGTACTCGTCATTACATTCTCTACCAGAAAGTTGCTTGGACGTCTTTGATGTCAAAATAATCGTCAAGCTTTGGTAATTTGAATCAGCTGTGTAGTGTTAGGGCAAAAACCTCCATGGATGTTTGGAATGTCCAGGCCGGAAAACATTTCCACACACAGAGAATTGGTTAGAATCAGTTAGTATTGTGAACCATTATTCCCTGGAACTGGAAGACACGGACTGACCGATCATATGTCAGTCATCTGGTTCTCTCTCTCTCTCTCTCTCTCTCTCTCTCTCTCTCGCTCTCAATATCACATGTAAAAAATCTAATCTGTCACAGAGAAACGGCTAGAGGAGGAGCTAAGTAAATCTAAATTGACCCTGGAAGAAGGTGGAATTGGATACATTCTTACTATGATTACTGGATATGAGTTGAGGAAATCCTTATGTGGGATAAATATTCAGTTGGCCCACAGCTCAACACAGCCTTGAACAGAACAGCTGCATTGAACATGAAAAATGGAGCACAGCTTGGCAAGGGAAAGCAACTCTCAAATTGGGGAAATATTAGGAGGTATGTAAGATACTATAAACATTTATACTAGTAGGTGTTTCGCATCAGTTCAGTGGGAATGTGTAATGTTAGTTTTGGTTTGAGTCAGCTAAATATATTTTTTCTTCTTCAGCTCAGCCAGCTGGCGACGGGCACCCTTGAGGAAGCAGGTGTTTTTGAATTTGAATGACAGGTGGTAACTAGTGTGCTTGCTGTGGCATGGTTGGTGTAGCTGGGCTGTCTGTAATGTCTCTGTATCCTGCTAGTACATTTTGAAGCCAAACTTTTGAGCTAATACAGCAAGATTTAGATGATGACCTAACAGAAGGAAAACCATTTTCTTTACACTATTCAAAGAACTGTTCATATTTTCTTTGTCATTGAATCGAACTTACAATAACATAATCACCTATCCGAAAGCATAGTGCACAAATTGAAATAGCACTAAACTGCAGCCACATTTTTGTATAACTAATAAACATAGACTTCACTTTATTAACGATACTATGAAAGATCTTTAGCAGGTGTACCACTTTTAAATTCCCATCCCCCAATAGAAGTTGAACTGAATTAACCCTTTACACTCGTGGTAATTGGCCTTTAGGGATAGGGCTAAATTGAAATGTTTCTTACAGACAAAATATGAAAAGCATATGCATAACCATGGTAGCAAATGAAAGGAAACAGTTTGGAGATTATGGGGAAATTATTAGACCAAAGGTGAGGACACAAGAGTTCACCGTGACACAAGACTGAATCCATAAAAAATAAAGGCGAGCCACACACTCTAGGAGCTCAGATGCAAAAATATTTATGTCCAACGTTTCGACAGACAAACTGTCTTCATCAGGGTATAATGACAAACACTGCGGGGTGACTCGTTTATATAGTGTCAAAAGACACACACAGGTGTCTGTAATCATGGCCGGGAGTGGCCTGATAGCATTGGTTAATTCTCATATATTAAAATAGCATACAAAAAACTGAAATGGATAGCGTACGATCATAGATACAATTTGGCTACATAAGCCTACAAACATTTACAATAGCAAAATCACAATAATCACAAGAATGGCTTCAGATCAAAGTCTACGTTGAGACCGAAGGGAGAAAGGGTCTTTAAATTAAAGACCAGGCAGCCTCTCGTGTCAACAATAAATTGTCGAGGTCACCCCCTCTCCTAGGGAGGGTGACATGTTCGATGCCAATACAACGTAGAGACAAAATCGAGTGGTTTGCTTCCAAAAAGTGGGCCGCAACTGGGTAAGTCGAATTTTTGCACCGAATGGTGCTACGAGGCTCCGAGATTCGTACCTTTAATTTGCGTTTTGTTTTACCCACATAAGTACTGTTGTTGTTCACGCAATCCAAAAATTGTCCATTATAAATCACAATCTGGGTCAAGTGGGCATCATTTGAAGGCTTGTTCTATTGCCAACATTACTAGCTCATTTATAAAATACGATATTACAGTGTTAGGCTTTCACAATGTAATTCAGGTAAATCAAATCAAATTTCAAATCATATAACATTTATTTATATAGCCCTTCTTACATCAGCTGATATCTCAAAGTGCTGTACAGAAACCCAGCCTAAAACCCCAAACAGAAAGCAATGCAGGTGTAGAAGCACGGTGGCTAGGAAAAACTCCCTAGAAAGGACAAAACCTAGGAAGAAACCTAGAGAGGAACCAGGCTATGAGGGGTGGCCAGTCCTCTTCTGGCTGTGCCGGGTGGAGATTATAACAGAACATGGCCAAGATGTTCAAATGTTCATAAATGACCAGCATGGTCAAATAATAATAAACAGATCGTAATTTTAATGGGCATAGAAAGAAGTCATGACTGCATTCAGGTACATGCCGCGGCTCATTTTCTTCACAGTAGACAAACAGGCTCATTCTGTTCAGAACAACCCAGGGTACGACGCCATGTCATCTTGTAACTGTACATCAAACATAGTGATTATAAACGTTGACACTGTACAGTGCCTTCGGAAAGTATTCAGACCCCATGACTTTTAACACATTTTGTTACGTTACAGCCTCATTCTAAAATTGATTAAATCGTTTTTTCCCCTCATCAATCTAGACACAATACACCATAATAACAAGCAAAAATATTTTTTTTCAACATTTTTGCTAATATTATTTTTTTTTTTAACTCAAATATCACATTTACATAAGTATTCAGACCCTTTACTCAGGACTTTGTTGAAGCACCTTTGGCAGTGATTACAGCCTTGATTCTTCTTGGGTATGATGCAACAAGCTTGGCACACATGTATTTGGGGAGTTTCTCCCACGGACATTCAGAGACTTGCCCCGAAGCCACTCCTGCATTGTCTTGGCTGTGTGCTTAGGGTTGTTGTCCTGTTGGAAGGTGAACCTTCACTCCAGTCTGAGGTCCTGAGCACTCTGGAGCAGGTTTTCATTGAGGATCTCTCTGTACTTTGCACCATTCATCTTTCCCTTGATCCTGACTAGTCTCCCAGTCCCTGCTGCTGAAAAACTTCCCCACAGCATGGTGCTGCCACCACCATGCTTCCCCGTAGGGATGGTGCCAGGTTTCCTCCAGACGTGACACTTGTCATTCAGGCCAAAGAGTTCAATCTTGGTTTCATCAGACCAGAGAATCTTGTTTCTAATGGTATGACGTGACACTTGTCAGTCCTTTGGTTGCCTTTTGCCAAACTCCAAGCAGGCTGTCATGTGCTTTTTACTGAAGAGTGGCTTCCGTCTGGCCACTCTACCATAAAGACCTGATTGGTGAAGTGCTGCAGAGATGGTTGTCCTTCTGCAAGGTTCTCCCATCTCCACTGAGGAACTCTGTCAGAGTGACCATTGGGTTCTTGGTCACCTCCCTGACCAAGGTACTTCTCCCCCGATTGCTCAGTTTGGCCGGGGGTGGCCAGCTCTAGGAACAGTCTTGGTGGTTCCAAACTTCTTCAATTTAAGAATGATGGAGGCCACTGTGTGCTTGGGGACCTTCAATGCTGCAGACATTTTTTCTTATCCTTCCCCAGATCTGTGCCTCTACACAATCCTGTCTCTGAGCTCTACGGACAATTCCTTTGACCTCATGGCTTGTTTTTTTTGCGCTGATATGCACTGTCAACTGTGGAACCTTATATAGACAGGTGTGTTCCTTTCCAAATCATGTCCAATCAATTGAATTTACCACAGGTGGACTCCAACCAAGTTGTAGAAACATCTCAAGGATGATAAATGGAAACAGGATGCACCTGAGCTCAATTTTGAGTCTCATAGCAAAGGATCTGAATACTTACATTTGAAGTCGGAAGTTTACATACACCTTAGACAAATACATTTAAACTCAGTTTTTCACAATTCCTGACATTTAATCCTAGTAAAAATTCCCTGTCTTAGGTCAGTTAGGATCACCATTTTATTTTAAGATTAATAGTAGAGAGAATGATTTATTTCAGCTTTCATTTCTTTCATCACATTCCCAGTGGGTCAGAAGTTTACATACACTCAATTAGTATTTGGTAGCATTGCCTTTAAATTGTTTAACTTGGGTCAAATGTTTCAGGTAGCCTTCCACAAGCTTCCCACAATAAGTTGGGTGAATTTTGGCCCATTCCTCCTGACAGAGCTGGTGTAACTGAGTCAGGTTTGTAGGCCTCCTTGCTTTTTCAGTTCTGCCCACACATTTTCTATGGGATTGAGGTCAGGGCTTTGTGATGGCCACTCCAATACCTTGACTTTGTTGTCCTTAAGCCATTTTGCCACAACTTTGGAAGTATGCCCGTGCTTCACTGTTGGGATGGTGTTCTTCGTCTTGCAAGCATCCCCCTTTTTCCTCCAAACATAACAATGGTCATTATGGCCAAACAGTTCTATTTTTGTTTTCGTCAGACCAGAGGACATTTATCCAAGAAGTACGATCTTTGTCCCCATGTGCAGTTGCAAACCATAGTCTGGCTTTTTTATGGCGGTTTTGGAGCAGTGGCTTCTTCTTTGCTGAGCGGCCTTTCAGGTTATGTCAATATAAGACTAGTTTTATTGTGGATATAGATACTTTTGTACCTGTTTCCTCCATCATCTTCACAAGGTCTTTTGCTGTTGTTCTGGGATTGATTTGCACTTTTCGCACCAAAGTACATTCATCTCTAGGAGACAGAACGCTTCTCCTTCCTGAGCGTTATGACAGCTGCGTGGTCCCACGGTGTTTATACTTGTGTACTATTGTTTGTACAGATGAACGTGGTACCTTCAGGCGTTTGGAAATTGCCAATGATGAACCCTACTTGTGGAGGTCTACAATTTTTTTCTGAGGTCTTGGCTGATTTCTTTTGATTTTCCCATGATGTCAATCAAAGAGGCACTGAGTTTGAAGGTAGGCCTTGAAATACATCCACAGGTACACCTCCAATGGACTCAAATTATGTCAATCAGCCTATCAGAAGCTTCTAAAGCCATGACATCATTTTATGGATTTTTCCAAGCTGTTTAAAGGCACAGTCAACTTAGTGTATGTAAACTTCTGACCCACTGGAATTGTGATACAGTGAATTATAAGTGAAATAATCTGTCTTTAAACAATTGTTGGAAAAATTACTTGTGTCATGCACAAAGTAGACGTCCTAACCGACTTACTAAAACTATAGTTTGTTAACAAGAAACTTGTGGAGTGGTTGAAAAACGAGTTTTAATCAAATTCAAATCAAATCAAATGTATTTATAAAGCCCTTCTTACATCAGCTTATATCTCAAAGTGCTGTACAAAAACCCAACCTTAATTACTCCAACCTAAGTGTATGTTAACTTCTGACTTCAACTGTATGTAAATAAGGTTTTTTTATTTTTTATTTTTTTTATACATTTGCAAACATCTCTAACAACCTGCTTTCGCTTTGTCATTATGGGGTATTGTGTGTAGATTGCTGAGGAATTGTATTTTTTTTAATTCATTTTAAAATGAGGCTGTAACGTAAGAAAATAAATTCACAGGTGTTTGGCTCGCTTGTATGACTTCAAATCAGTATATATTATAATCCTCAATGTCTAATCTTTCATATTATATTGAATCCTATTAATTTACTGCTTCTCCCTCACTCAGACCTCCAAAAACATGTTGTCCCGCGAGGTGCTCAGGTTCAGAACGTCTGTCAGTCAAAACCCATACAGCGCTGTGAAGCGCAGAGCCTGATGTCTGATGTCATGTATAGCATGTTACTGTACACCCACTGCATTCCAATTTAGACGTTTATCAGTGTTTGCAGGGCAACAAAACTTCTGGGAAACCAAACCCACTATTGTGTCCTAAAGCAATGACTCCAGTCCCAAACACCACTAACTGTAAAATGATTTACTAAAACAGTGATGGTGCTGTGAGCAGCGTGTTTTAACTTGCTGTGGGTGTTACTCAGATTTACAGCACACTGCCCTGGAATGTAGGGCTTTCCATCTGGTTAGAGGTGGTGCTACCTGCCTCTCCTCCTCTCCTGACTGTCAGTCTATTATTATGACTACAGTAGTCACACAGTTAAGTGAATGAAGCACTTGGACAGATTTCCTACTCATGATGACAAAGTTACAGTAGTCTACCTCAAACCACACACCTGTGCTTAACAATAAGCTCTGAGATCACCCTGTGATACAATATATGAAAATAATTTAATCACGATAACTCAGGACTTATGATGTTTTATACTGTCAAAAGAGGTAATCAAAGCATTACAGTAATCAAAATGTGGGGGAATGTATTCTGAAGAACTGAACAAGAGCACTTTACTCTAGCAAGTCGAAAGCTGACCTTGAAAGCTGACCACATGCATGCATTTGTGTGTGATCAAGTGTGTAAAGCCTTGACATGATCATTTTGACTGAAGAGGATCTGCGTTGCGGGCCGTCAGGTGAGGTGACAGGGGCTAGCACCATTCTTCCTCCAGGACAGGCAATCCCAGGTTCAGGTCACCACCCCTGGCTTCAAACCACCTCTCAAGAGGAGCTACCTGGCAGTTTAGACATCCTCCCATCTCTCCTTCCATTCCCCATCTAGGAAGCACTTAACATTACAGCAGGGAATAAAGTGGTAATAATATGGTAATAGTAGAGCAGTAATATAAAGTGCTAACCTCTGTATGAAGTAGGAAGACTGGGGACAGGGTATGAGGGGATAATATACTTAATAATTCTCATAAATGGCACTATAAGTGAATCAGAACATAGCCAGGGGGGTAGTTAGGGTACTGCAGCTAGATATGGGTTATATGGGCCTATCCATGTTATGGAGCACATTACAATATGCCCACAAGGACAAGGTACTATTCATGTCATACATACACTACCTGCCCGAATGCTTAGTGCCAACTGTAAAGTTTGGTGAAGGAGGAATAATGGTCTGGGGCTGTTTTTCATGGTTCGGGCTAGGCCCCTTAGTTCCAGTGAAGGGAAATCTTAACGCTACAGCATACAATGACATTCTAGACGATGCTGTGCTTCCAACTTTGTGGCAAAAGCTTGGAGAAGGCCCTTTTCTGTTTCACCATGACAATGTCCCCATGCACAAAGCAAGGTCCATACAGATATGGTTTGTCGAGATCGGTGTGGAAGAACTTGACTGGCCTGCTCTTTTGGCTAAATGAAGCAAGTACCTGCAGCAATGTTCCAACATCTAGTGGAAAGCCTTCCCAGAAGAGTGGAGGGTGTTATAGCAGCAAAGGGGGGACCAAATCCATATTAATGGCCATGATTTTGGAATGAGATGTTTCGACGAGCAGGTTTCCACATACTTTTGGTCATGTAGTGTATATGAACTCTTCACCTGCCTTGGGGCAGTTTACAAAATAACTTCCTGTTGTTGTCTTTGTCACACTGGTTGAAAATTCTTTAAGGATTTTGAAAATAAGCCACCCTTTCTCTCTCCGCCACAGGCTTTGATTCTAAAATGCTAACGCTAGATAGCCGGAGGCTACAATGAGATGACTTGAAGATAAGGGCTGGTTCAACCTGTCTATACTCAACACTGCACAGCTTTCTACAACAGAGGACAAGACAAGGCACTTGTATGGGAGTATGGCTTTGGAAAGCACCACTGTATAGCTGAGAGGAAACCATGTGCATTGAATTATTAATGGTACGCTATGCAATTGTGTTAGCTAGGCTAAGGGTTAAGGTTAGGGTTATGATTTAGGTTAAAGGGTTAAGGTTAGGGTTAGGGTTAGGGGAAGGGTCAGCTGACATGTAAAGTAGTTGCAAAGTAGCTAAAAAGCGGTAAGTAGTCGGTAATTAGCTACAATGCTAATTTTGTCCGTGATGAGGTTTGAACACGGAAACATTGGGTTGCTAGACGTTCACATTATACAGCTTGCGAATGTCTAGCAACCCAAAGGCTGCGTTTTTGACTCTCATCACAGACAATGTTAGCTTTTTAGCTAATTAGCATCTACTAACTACTTTTTAGCTACTGCAACTACTTAGCACCTTCTGTCTTATCTAACCATAGCAAATGTAACATATCATACTAATTTGAGTTAATGTTTGCTATGTCACGTCTAGTCTATGAGACCAGGCTGTTCAAGGAAACATGCATTTTCAATGGGGTTACAAGTTATTAGTCAGGCTAAACATGTCTGACAAATGCCTTTAAAATTGAAAGTTAATTACACTGAATAATATGTGTATTAGTAGAGAGCAGAGCTTTTACTGCAAATGCTAATATCCTGTTTCACAAGAAAAGTGTCTTAGATTTTTATGATAAACTAAAGGGGGGTTAAATATTTATGTTCTACGAGGGGATATGTTGCAATTACAACACACTTATAAACATCACTTCAAAATCAAAATGGAATTTTCCAAGAAACTTTCAAGAGATTATTTTCATTTCCAGTTAGTGGTCACAATCTCAACTGTCATAAATAATGTCATTGCTGCATTCCTGGGCCTACCACAACCTTTGAGGATTTGAGATGGACTGGTCTGGTCTGCTGTCTCTGCACCACTGCCCTGATCTGAAGGGTAATTGATCAAATTGTGTCATGAGCTGCAGAAAAAACAGCTGCTGATAACGGATATGGGGAAGACACTGATTGATGTAGGATAAGCTGTGGCTTTAAAGCCAACAACAAGTGCCATTTGGAATGTATTAGGAGATAAGGTTAATGACTTTCTGATTAATACTCATTTAGACCTCTTAACTGAGCCTGTTCATTTCCCTGTCTGTAACCAGGGATCATTGGAGATCTTTATCAATAAGATGTGATTTTTCTTCCACTGTGTCACTCTACACTGAGTACAGAAGTGGAGATGATAGCTACACTAGGGCTTGTAGAACGCAGAGACACATCATCATCCCACAACAGTCGCGGTACTTGCCACAGATAACAGGAATGTTCCACTAGGATGACAGAGGGAGTGGCCGGGCAGGCCGAACACAGGAGAGGATGCACGCACGCACACACACATACACACACACATTCACCTCCTTCTCCTGACTCGTCCATGCTTCTCTACTGAGTCCTTTCACTAATCCCAGGTCTGGGCTATCTTCGCTGGTCAGCCAAAACAAATGGCTGGGTTTTCTGCTGCTGCTGGTGGGGAAGCAGCAGGTGTTGTGGCTGTCAAAAGTCACTTTACACCTCCCCCTCCCCTTCTCTCTCTCTGCTCACACCCCCTGTGTGTCTATCCTAGCCACCAGCCACACTCACTGCAGGAGGGAGAGTAGAGAGAGAGAAGGGGGTGGAGAGGGACTCTCCAGGCCTCTGCTTTGTTATCAGCATGCTCCAGCTTTGAAGTGAGCTAGCGGCCAGAATCTGGACTGTGTTTACTTGAAGGCAAGCATAGCAGGCAGTGAAGGCATCCCCTTGTTGTTGTGTGTGAGGTAATCATGGCAGAGTGGTAAAGTTGCCCTGGCTGTGGCTGTCTGTAGTGATGATAACGACATGCTGAGGTAGGACAGGAGAGAGAGGGGAGAGACCAGGGCCCGTATTCATAAAGCGTCACAAAATAGGAGTATTGATCTAGGACCAGTTCTGTCTTTTAGGTCATAATGAATAAGATTAGCTGGGCAGCAGAGACGTGATCATAGATCAGCACTCCTACTTTGAGACACTTTGTGAATACGGGCCCTGGACCAGGCAGGGCCATGATAAGTACTGTCTGGAGCACCTCTTACTCACTAGGATGTGGTGTAGACAGAAAGACAGGCAGGGGAGCTCACAGGGGGGAATGTTGCCTACGTGGACAGGATTTATAAAAATCATGCAAACTACAAGGTGGTGTTGTATACAGGGATCTGGCAACTGTCCTGGGTTAAGCTGCTGATTGTCTTAAGATTCAAGAGTTAGCGATGTACTCTAATAAGTGTTATGTGTCTAAGTCAGGCTGGACCGAATGTGGCCCGTGAGCTTATTTAATGCAGCCAAGAAATCAAACAATACTTTCACAGTACAGTAATAGGTATTTGTCAGTCAAACATGTCATATTTACTTATCCAATACAATATTGATAATACTCATGGTAAATAGATTTAGAATTTGTAACATTCTGTTTAATGAGGTGGATATGAAAAAATATGATTATATCCACTGCATTCCAAAAGCAGAAGGCACAAAGGCCTTACTGATGGTTTATAATGCACTTTTTTTTTTCTCTGCTCAGCAGCCAAAATGTAGTATTTTTCTTGTCGCTTGGGGAGTGCATGAGCCATGCACACTTGAGTCTGCAACACAAATATATATTTTTTAATCGAAGAATGTCAGTGCTTCATCTTTACACCATTGCTATAATTCCGTCGTTATCAATAATTACAAGCTACTCACTGTTGTAACATGGAACGAGACACTTACCTTTTTTGAATAGCTGCAGTTCAGACATAGTCACAGCTTGATGATGTCAGACAGCTAGTCTGAGGTTAAGGGTCAAATTTCACATCATTCCATCCTGGTCATTAGGACTTGTGAATGCACAACCTCCCCCAGATACCAGTGCAATGCATGGACCCTGTAACCTAAAGTGATGTCATCTAGGGGTCTGGAGGTTGTTGCACTGCAAAGGCCAGATAGAACCATAGAAGCCATCCAGGCCTTGTTCACTTCAGCTGCTTTTGCAGATGTGCTGCAAGCCTTCAGTGAGTTGGGTGCCAAGAGTAAGGAGGCCAAGTTTGCCTATAGGAAGGCCTGTGTTAAGTGTCTGAACTGGTGAAGCAATTCTAGATCCTGAGTGGTATCTCATCTGATTGTATATTTCAGTCACATAGGCTAACATCAAGCTTTCATTTTCCATTTGTTGATGTTGTATGTATTCATGTCAGTAAGTTCCGTGTTTAGTTTTTTTTGCAGTGCTGCGGTAAATAAAAGCAATCTAGTTTCACTTTGCTTTACTAACTACATTTTAATTGGCATCTAAATGCTTGAGTATTCTTATTTAGTTCTTTAGGTAGTAATGTGCTGCAAAATCAAAAATGATGTTCATTTTATAACACACAGTAGATCATACATTTTAAATTGAAAATGAAGTACTGTCAAGACAACCTGACATTATACTTCTTTGCCATTAGGAAAAGAACAAAGGATTGTGAATTTCCTTCAAATTATGTCTGATGAAAAACAATATAACCCAGAGCTTGTAAAAGTGACAGTGAAGAGGATTTCAAAGGCAGAGCTCATCAAAGCCCTAATGTCAGTCTGATAAGACTGGTGCTGTTTTCATTTGCGAGTGTTTCTGCTTTTCTCTCCCAGAAATGTTAGCCTCCCTTATCACCTGCAACGCATCTGGAATTCCAACAGCTGATGAATGTCTTCATTAGTAGTGATATGAGGAAAGAGCTAAACAAACAGACAGAAATGTGTGGTGTAGAAAATATTTACTGCAAGAAAAGCAATGTGGGCATATAACTGTAGTTTGCTGAAGTTCATTGAAAACGGTTAACTTAGCAGAATTTGATAATGCAGCACTTAAAAAAAAAAAACATTTTGATGAGTTTGTTTTTCATTACGATTTAAACATTTCATAATGAAAGCAAAAGTATTAACCTATAAATAAACACAACTTTAGCGATTTGACTTTTATAGTCAGGTAAATCTCCTGTGTGTTCATGTCAAGAGAAAGTAGCTGCAGCAGAAAGGCAATAGTTGACCTTGTCCTTCTCTGCTGTGGGTCTGTGGGTTTTGGTCCAGAGACAGGAACTCCCATTACAGACACTGTGTCTGCGATCAACTCCACTACACACTAGAATGCTTTGTTCCCTGCCACCAACGAAAACCTTAGACAACAAAAACACACATATTCTGGAAAACATTTGAGAAGGGCCCGTTTCTCCTCAAAAAGCGTGCTTTAGTTTGGTCTTCAGTGGTAAATATTATTCCCCCATTAGAAAGAGAAAAATGTGGGAGTTTCAGAGAAATACACTGAATATACAAAACATTAAGAACTTCTCTTTCCAGGACATAGACTGACCAGGTGAATCCAGGTAAAACATATGATCCATTATTGATGTCACTTGTTAAATCCACTTCATTCAGTGTAGATGAACGGGAGGGAACAGTTTCAAAAAGTTTTTTTTTAAGCCTAAAGACAATTAACACGTGGATTGTGTATGTGTGCCATTCAGAGGGTGAATGGGCAAGACAAAAGATTTAAGTGCCTTTGAATGGGGCGCACCGGTTTGTGTCAAGAACTGCAACGCTGCTGGGTTTTTCACGCTCAACAGTTTCCTGTGTATTTCAAGAATGGTCCACCACCCAAAGGACATCCAGCCAACTTGACACAACTGTGAGAAACATTGGAGTCAACATGGGCCAGCATCCCTGTGGAACGCTTTCGACACCTTGTAGAGTCCATGCCCCGACGAATTTAGGCGAGGGTTGTAACTCAATATTAGGAAGCTGTTAGGAAGGTGTTACTCAGTGTACAGTATGTCTGGAGAGGCTGCTGAGGGGAGGACATCTCATAATAATGGCTGGAATGGAGCGAATGGAATGGCATCAAACACATGGAAACCATGTGTTTATTGTATTTGATATCATTCCACTTATTCCGCTCCACCCATTACCATGAGCCCTTTCTCCCCAATTAAGGTGCCACCAACCTCCTGTGCTGGAGATAACATAGGGGCTGTTGTTAAAGGTCCAATGCAGCTGTTTTTATCTCAATATCAAATCAATTACGTACCTTACTGTGATTGTTTTCAATTAAAATGGTCAAAAGGAAACAAAAATAGCTTCTTAGCAGTCATTTCTCAAACAAGAATTCTGCTATGACTGTCTGGAAGTGGTTTGAGTGTGGAGGGGAAAACTGAAAATGTGCTGTTATTGGCAGAGATGTTTGGAACTCTCTTTCTTAAACAGGCTGAAATTTCAGGTGGTCTTTGCAACTACTCTTACACTAAAAGAGCTTTATCGTCCTTTTCACAATTCACAGTATGATTCCAACCTCATAGTGTGGAAATATATATTAAACACAGGACAATCACGTTTTTTGAATGCACTGGGCCTTTAAAAACCCATTAATCAAGGTTCACAGCCAGGGGTAATCGGTTATGATGTCATTGCATGCCTTGAGAAAATGAAATGTTTTGGTATTGCGAAAGGAACCACCGAACCACATAGTGACCCCAGACATACAGTACCAGTCCAAAAGATTGGACACACCTACTCATTCAAGGGTTTTTCTTTATTTTTACCACAAGTGTACAAAGCTGTCATCAAGGCAAAGGGTGGCTACTTTGAAGAATCTCAAATATAAAATATATTTTAATTTGTTTAATACTTTTTTGCTTACGTCATGATTCCATATGTGTTATTTCATAGTTTTGATGTATTCACTTTTATTCTACAATGTAGAAAATAGTAAAAATATAGAAAAAGCCTGGAATGAGTAGGTGTGTCGAAATTTTGACTGGGACTGTAAGTGCTTTAACTATGGGGGTTAGCTAGCTACTGCTTGCTTGAAGAAATACCAATTGGAGACCACAACACACAGTCAAATAATTACATTTACATTTACATTTAAGTCATTTAGCAGACGCTCTTATCCAGAGCGACTTACAAATTGGTGCATTCACCTTATGATATCCAGTGGAACAACCACTTTACAATAGTGCATCTAAATCTTTTAAGGGGGGGGGGGGGGGGGTTAGAAGGATTACTTTATCCTATCCTAGGTATTCCTTAAAGAGGTGGGGTTTCAGGTGTCTCCGGAAGGTGTTGATTGACTCCGCTGTCCTGGCGTCGTGAGGGAGCTTGTTCCACCATTGGGGTGCCAGAGCAGCGAACAGTTTTGACTGGGCTGAGCGGGAACTGTGCTTCCTCAGAGGTAGGGGGGCCAGCAGTCCAGAGGTGGATGAACGCAGTGCCCTTGTTTGGGTGTAGGGCCTGATCAGAGCCTGAAGGTATGGAGGTGCCGTTCCCTTCACAGCTCTGTAGGCAATCACCATGGTCTTGTAGCGGATGCGAGCTTCAACTGGAAGCCAGTGGAGAGAGCGGAGGAGCGGGGTGACGTGAGAGAATTTGGGAAGGTTGAACACCAGACGGGCTGCGGCGTTCTGGATGAGTTGTAGGGGTTTAATGGCACAGGCAGGGAGCCCAGCCAACAGCGAGTTGCAGTAATCCAGACGGGAGATGACAAGTGCCTGGATTAGGACCTGCGCCGCTTCCTGTGTGAGGCAGGGTCGTACTCTGCGAATGTTGTAGAGCATGAACCTACAGGATCGGGTCACCGCCTTGATGTTAGTGGAGAACGACAGGGTGTTGTCCAGGATCACGCCAAGGTTCTTAGCACTCTGGGAGGAGGACACAAGGGAGTTGTCAACCGTGATGGCGAGATCATGGAACGGGCAGTCCTTCCCCGGGAGGAAGAGCAGCTCCGTCTTGCCGAGGTTCAGCTTGAGGTGGTGATCCGTCATCCACACTGATATGTCTGACAGACATGCAGAGATGCGATTCGCCGCCTGGTTATCAGAAGGGGGAAAGGAGAAGATTAATTGTGTGTCGTCTGCATAGCAATGATAGGAGAGACCATGTGAGGATATGACAGAGCCAAGTGACTTGGTGTATAGCGAGAATAGGAGAGGGCCTAGAACAGAGCCCTGGGGGACACCAGTGGTGAGAGCGCATGGTGCGGAGACAGATTCTCGCCACGCCACCTGGTAGGAGCGACCTGTCAGGTAGGACGCAATCCAAGCGTGGGCCGCGCCGGAGATGCCCAACTCGGAGAGGGTGGAGAGGAGGATCTGATGGTTCACAGTATCAAAGGCAGCAGATAGGTCTAGAAGGATGAGAGCAGAGGAGAGAGAGTTAGCTTTAGCAGTGAAGAGAGCCTCCGTGACACAGAGAAGAGCAGTCTCAGTTGAATGCCCAGTCTTGAAACCTGACTGATTAGGATCAAGAAGGTCATTCTGAGAGAGATAGCAGGAGAGCTGGCCAAGGACGGCACGTTCAAGAGTTTTGGAGAGAAAAGAAAGAAGGGATACTGGTCTGTAGTTGTTGACATCGGAGGGATCGAGTGTAGGTTTTTTCAGAAGGGGTGCAACTCTCGCTCTCTTGAAGACGGAAGGGACGTAGCCAGCGGTCAAGGATGAGTTGATGAGCGAGGTGAGGAAGGGGAGAAGATCTCCGGAAATGGTCTGGAGAAGAGAGGAGGGGATAGGGTCAAGGGGGCAGGTTGTTGGGCGGCCGGCCGTCACAAGACGCGAGATTTCATCTGGAGAGAGAGGGGAGAAAGAGGTCAAAGCACAGGGTAGGGCAGTGTGAGCAGGACCAGCGGTGTCGTTTGACTTAGCAAACGAGGATCGGATATCGTCAACCTTCTTTTCAAAATGGTTGACGAAGTCATCCGCAGAGAGGGAGGAGGGGGGGGAGGGGGAGGAGGATTCAGGAGGGAGGAGAAGGTAGCAAAGAGCTTCCTAGGGTTAGAGGCAGATGCTTGGAATTTAGAGTGGTAGAAAGTGGCTTTAGCAGCAGAGACAGAAGAGGAGTATGTAGAGAGGAGGGAGTGAAAGGATGCCAGGTCCGCAGGGAGGCGAGTTTTCCTCCATTTCCGCTCGGCTGCCCGGAGCTCTGTTCTGTGAGCTCGTAGTGAGTCGTCGAGCCACGGAGCAGGAGGTGGAGGACCGAGCCGGCCTGGAGGATAGGGGACAGAGAAAATCAAAGGATGCAGAAAGGGAGGAGAGGAGGGTTGAGGAGGCAGAATCAGGAGATAGGTTGGAGAAGGTTTGAGCAGAGGGAAGAGATGATAGGATGGAAGAGGAGAGAGTAGCGGGAGAGAGAGAGCGAAGGTTGGGACGGCACAATACCATCCGAGTAGGGGCAGAGTGAGAAGTGTTGGATGAGAGTAAGAGGGAAAAGGATACAAGGTAGTGGTCGGAGATTTGGAGGGGAGTTGCAATGAGATTAGTGGAAGAACAGCATCTAGTAAAGATGAGGTCAAGCGTATTGCCTGCCTTGTGAGTAGGGGGGGAAGGTGAGAGGGTGAGGTCAAAAGAGGAGAGGAGTGGAAAGAAGGAGGCAGAGAGGAATGAGTCAAAGGTAGACGTGGGGAGGTTAAAGTCACCCAGAACTGTGAGAGGTGAGCCATCCTCAGGAAAGGAACTTATCAAGGCGTCAAGCTCATTGATGAACTCTCCAAGGGAACCTGGAGGGCGATAAATGATAAGGATGTTAAGCTTGAAAGGGCTGGTAACTGTGACAGCATGGAATTCAAATGAGGAGATAGACAGATGGGTCAGGGGAGAAAGAGAGAATGTCCACTTGGGAGAGATGAGGATTCCAGTGCCACCACCCCGCTGGCTCGATGCTCTAGGGGTATGCGAGAACACGTGGGCAGACGAAGAGAGAGCAGTAGGAGTAGCAGTGTTATCTGTGGTAATCCATGTTTCCGTCAGCGCCAGGAAGTCTAGGGACTGGAGGGTAGCATAGGCTGAGATGAACTCAGCCTTGTTGGCTGCAGACCGGCAGTTCCAGAGGCTGCCGGAGACCTGGAACTCCACCTGGGTCGTGCGCGCTGGGACCACCAGGTTAGAGTGGCAGCGGCCACGCGGTGTGAAGCGTTTGTATGGCCTGTGCAGAGGGGAGAGAACAGGGATAGACAGACACATAGTTGACAAGCTACAGAAGTGTTGTTTCTTGTATTATTGTCTCTTGTGTCTTTAGAGAACTGTTTCACTTTGATATCCTTTTTCTTCTGTCCTGATTTTCTCTTTCTTTTCTTCTGTTAACTAGATATTCTTTGTTGTTCTTCGTTAGCTAGCTAGCTGTCTTCCAAAAGAGTCCCTAGCAACTGCTTAGCAACTGGTAAACAATTCAGCTAGCTAAGATTACTACAATTTTATGAAAAATTGTTATTTTTCAAAAGCCTATCTTCTTTGTTTGTTGCTTGTTTTTTCTCCTCTTCAGTCTTGCAGTTTTCTTTTGCTTTTTTCCGATGTACTTCACTCTAAAAACCATGTACATTTCAATATTTGTAGGAGCTCATTTTCCAGCTGCTGCTGCTCAAATTGGAGTTCCAGAACCACAATAGAATGTGAGCATGTCACTAGAACAACAATTCTAAGAGAATTGTAAGAAAATTGAGAAGTAGAATTGTACAGAGGAAAATATAAAATAAAATGTATTCAACATATTGGAAAGGTCAATTTTGGTGTGTTGTGGAAACCGAAAAGGTGGCTGTGCAATAACCAACCAACAAAAAAATGTGTTATCCAATCATGTGTGTTGATGCTGTGCCTGTTTCCTGTTAAGCAGAAACATTGCTCATGACCTTTTTTGCCAATAGCAATGAATTTTTCATCCGCTCAAGCTAAACAAAATCTCCTCAAACTCCACCCTATTCTCAATGACAGGGTGAGTCACTCTAGACTAGACACACTAGTTTACAAAAAAAATATGTTATGAAGTCACCCCCTTCGCATGTGTCACCTGCACTGATTTCAGCATTAACATGTCTTCTCTGAGTTTGCATAACGAGTTGATTGGGGCGATTAAATAGAGTTGGTTTATGAATCGTCCGGCACTCCCTCCCTCCCTACCTCCCCACCCGTGTCTAAGAGCAGTTCTCTCCTCCAGCAGCAAGCTGCCACGCGCCTCCTGCACCTGATTATCTCATCGGCGCATTCCAGACGAGAGGGCCAAACAAGCCGAAACCAAGCACCCACAGACACTGATACACTTGTTCAGTCAGCCATCCGCAGGTGTAGCTGCCCTCCTTTCTCTGACTCTATCCTAGAGGTAGGCGACTGGGCGCGGCATCGTAGAGTCGAGGAGCACTATGGCTAATCACAGAGAAGAAAGGAGAGAAATAAAGAAGTCAGTGACAAATGGCCTTTCTGCCTCAAGGAGCAATGTGGAAAAGAACAGCCAGAGGAGATTATAATTTTTTTTGCTTCTATGTTAATGACTCCCCCCCCCCCCATTTGTTTTTCATCACAAGAGTGCTCATTCAAGATTGATATTGTATGCGTGGTACACAGTGAGCATTGTGGTTAAGCTACATTGGAGTCTGCCATCCTATCACATTTTAAGTGAATCCACAATTGCCCTATACACTAGTATGCAGTCTCACTTCCCTGGTTAGGGCTTTCAAGTGAAAATGTTAAATGCATACCACAGTACAGTGCCTGCACATATATCAGGGAAGACTGACATGTATTTGAAGTCTCCAATGGGATTTTGAGGACAGGCATGAAAGTATACAATATGTGTCATTTTAAAAGGGAACATTTTACCCAATCCCTTGTATAGATCTGGCTTTAATTTAATCAACTTCCTCCCAAGCGAAATAATGTTCTCTCGCTGGCTCAGATGACTAGTAGATGAGAAAAAAGAGGGGCTCATAACTTTCGGGCAGAATTCTGCCTCTCTTAAATTTTTTTGCTTAGTTCATTCATACATCATACACCTCCTCCTCCATTTTTGCCTCAATAGATTCAAGAATTTCCTCGCCATGCTGTGTACTCAGCCATTGAAGGAGGAAATCGCAGGAACTGGAGCATTTTGATGACGTAATTGGCAGCAGATGGAGAGAAAGATGGAGATGGAGAGATAAAGGAAGAGGAATGCAAAATAATATCTGCTTGCGCATGTACCGTGGGGCTGTCAGGGCAGGAGCGGCAAGGGGACTCTTCTCTGACTTCCGTCTCTAAAATTCACTACCCCAAAAATGAATACAATATATTACACAGTGGCCTAGGGTGCGTTGTGGAAATTAAAGTAACTCGGTTCTAGTATGGAGGCTTGCTATAAAAAAAAAAATAGATGACTTTTTGAGAAAGATTTTTATTACGATCTCCACCTGATCGTGGCTCACACAAGGCAATTTAGAAAATAAGAGTTTCATTCTGAAACGCTATATATCCATTTTAAGAAATGTTGGTAAATTAACTTTCATTGTTTAAAGAAATTATGAAAAGAATTGGTGTGCTTTTTCACTATCTAATCATGGCATGGGGTTGTTCAATGACAGATATGTGTTTGTTTAAAATCTATCACTGGTTTCATTCCAGAGAGACAAATCATATTTTTGTTGGTTGCAAAATGCTATATATCCGCCTCACTCTCAGAGAAGTAAGTAATACTGCTAGGTTTTAAAACATTGAATGTAACAAATAACTACATTTTTATAAAGAACTGTACAAATGATACATTTGAAATGTCAATATTTTTTTGTTAAATGAACAAATAATGAAATACAGTAAAATGAGATCTGATCTTACATTTGAGTCATTTACCAGATGCTCTTATCCAGAGTGACTTAAGTGCGTTCATCTTAAGATAGCTAGGTGAGACAACCTATCAGCTTTGTAGGTAAGACCCAGATGCAGACAACGTTGAATTAACAATGGTTTAATAATCCAACAGGGGCAGGCAATAGACAGGTCAAGGCAGGCAGGGGTCAGAAAACCAGAGGTGGGGCAACGGTACCGGATGGCAGGCGGGGTCAGGGTAGGCAGAGGTCAATAATCCAGAGGTGGGGCAAAGGTATAGGTACAAAGGTACAAGACAAACAGCAGTGGGGCTAATGACTCTAGAGATGGGGAACGGGCCGATTAAACGTTTATGGGACTCCACCCGGAGGATCTAAAAAATTGGTAGGTATAGTGTTTTGGAAATAAACTCTTTAAACGCTACTACAGCAGAAACACTATGTACTGGTAATAGACTGCATTATGTGCCATATTTAATTCACTCTGTAGCACCAGCTGAGCTACGAGAATAACTTCTCAACCAACCGAGTCCTCCTGGAAAAGCTCTATGTCTTCCAGTCCAAGGGCAATCGACATATTCCCCTGAAAGCTATTGCAATAGCATATAAACGCTCCCAAAAGAGGGTCAAGTAGGCTCTTTTCTATACCCTAGCCTGTTGACAATGGGACATTCAAGGAACAACAAGTAAGAGGATGGAGTGACTGAGGATGCAGGCTGAGACCTGTACCGGCATGAAGTTATGCCTTTGTAAAGGCTAAGGCACTTGCCTGTGGCAGGTGCAGGGAGCAGACGTGATGAAGCTGAGGCGCTGAGCTGTTCCTATTAAGAGGTACCCAACCTGTCGAATTGTCAGGACAAGTTAGAGACTGCAACCACCCTGTTAAAAAAAAGGCCATAGATTCAGCACATTGTGACGTGTACTTTCAAGCTTCAGCAATAAGAATGGGAAAATCCTAGGACGTTTAACTTCACCTTGAAGATTTTTCTTATTTGATATTCGTCATGTAATGTGAATAAATAACACATCATAATAGTAATTACACTGTCTGAAAGTGCTTTTATAATGAGCTCCTCAACAGTGAGGAAAAGCCAACATCCACGCCCACTAGAAAGTAACATCTTACTTATTTTGTGTCATGTACTCATTTGGCTCAATTAACAATCCAATGATGCAACTTTTGGATACAAAACAAATTAACAGGAGACAAAAGCCCAACAGGAAAGCCGAAAGAGCGTCTTAGACGTCTTGCGGGGATTCTTGAACTTTTCCTGTTGAAAAGTGATATGCCAAGTATAAATACAGTAGAGTACACACACTAAAGGGTAAAAATATATATGTTTTCAGCCAAATAGGGTTCTTTAGACACCACTGCAAACTTCAAGGAGTAGGGTATTCAAGGAGTCGGTTTTTTCAAGGAGTAGGGTATTCAAGGAGTAGGGTATTCAAGGAGTAGGGTATTCAAGGAGAACAAAAGAGGAAAGGCCAACCTCCAAACATGTGCCATGTCACAAGGTTACCTGGACCACCTATTGAGATGTGCCATTTGTTAAGTAAATCAGATGTTAAATGAGGTGAAAAGGAGACCAGTAGGACTTTAATGACCTTCACCGATCCAGTTCACAAAAGGGCCATTGCAGCTAAGTTGGTCCACTGTATCTCAAACCACATGTTGTTACCAGTGGTCACATACAGTATAGTATATCCATTATATTTCCTTTAATCTATTCAGCTTTGAATACCCAACATACAATAAAGACATTATTAAAATAATGCTGCCATCTCTGACTGTGGTTACTGTGCTTTCAAAGGCAGGCACCTGTACCTGTTGGGACGCGGGCAGTGCACTAAACCTCACAGCTATGTAAGCAAGCATGTCCCGTCATGTTGGGAGGGATTCCTGTAGTCACAGTCTGACAGTAATGATCTGTATGGAGCTGACTCTCTGAGGGGGGAAACAAAGTGAAAAGGTTAAACGAGGAATGTTTGTAATCTTTTTTGAAGAAGCAAGGATGTGATTCATAAGGTGTTACTGTACACTCACAGCTCGTAATACTGTCTTATTTTATATGAGCTGTGGGATGGTCTTTGGGTTATGAAGCTATGGTCGACCAGTTTTGCCAGGACACGTAGATTAGTTGTTTTTGGGTTAGGGTTAGGTTTAGGGTTATGTCTAGGGTTGAGCCGAAGTCAGGGCATGAAGCTACGGTTTTGGTGGAACTTCTTTTTTTATTTGAATGAAAATGACTAATATTTATTTTTCGAAATGTGTTTTAACTTTGTTACAAATACTTTGTTGGCAGTTTTGATTCAGTTCAAACTTCCTCTAGTCTGTTTGCGCAGGTAGTTTCCAGCTGTCAGAGTGCTTCAGTCATTCGTACATGTGCTTCAGTTCTTCAGTCATCCGTACATGTCCTGAGAGACTGAGTGACATCCCCTGCTTTTAACAGTGATTTATTTGTGAAGCCCAGGAGATGGACCGTGCTGCTAATCTGTTCTGACTACATAATGGTGGTGGATCTAATTTTCATTGAGACTAAGTCAACAGAACAGGGGAAGGGAAGGGAAGGGAGCACTGGCTTCAGTCTTTAAGATTCCTTTTCTTTTGGAGACTTTATTTAACAACAAGTTTACATTTACAGTATGTGTGAACTTTTTTTAGCTATTTCAGTTTTTTAAGAATAGGGCTGTAAGTCAACAATGATAGGTCTACTAATTAAATCCAACAAGTTCTCCACAGGTGCCCCGAGGGAAGAGAAAATAATGTGGCTTAAAAGTTCATTTATATTCATGTGATTTCATGTCGGTTGGTTTTCACTTTATCTTTGAATTTCAAAACCAGCATGCGGGTTAGAAATCTCCCAGTTAATCTCTCAGGTCTTATCATCACATGCTCAAACAAAAATGTACCATCATACTCTTTATCCACACTAGAGCCCTGCATGGGCATGCATTTAAAGCACTACCCATGCCCGCAACGTTCAGGCCCTACCCTACTCTACCCAGGCATGATTGCTTCTGCCAAATTTAAGGCCCCGCCCTGCCGAACCCGAAATCAGAAATAAATTCCTCCTTTAGTATAAATTAGCTGCTCATCTGTCTGTCCGTCGCTCCCTGCGCTGCTTGCGCTACTTGCACTCTGTGCATGGCTCTGCTTTTGTGAATATCCATAGCAACGCCTCTGCTTGCTGTTCAGCTCAATGACGAGACAGAGAGCAGTTAGCTATAAACTAGTTACTTTTTGTCACTCTAAACTCTGACAAAACTCAAAGAACATTATTATTTTCCGTAAAATAATCTCTCCTGTGGACTCGGACAATGTTCTGGTCTTATTTTTGGAGGGTCAGCGTGGATGATGTGTTGTTGCCTACCCTCACTACCTGGGGACGGCCTGTCAGGAAGTCCAGAATCCAGTTGCAGAGGGAGGTGTTCAGTCCCTTAGTTAAGAGCTTCAAGAGCTCTATGGTGTTGAACGCTGAGCTGTAGTCAATGAACAGCATTCGCACGTAGGTGTTCCTTTTGTCCACGTGTGAAAGGGCAGTGTGGAGTGCAATAAAGATTGCGTCATCTGTGGATCTGTTGGGGCGGTATGCAAATTGCAGTGGGTCCAGGGTGTCTGGGATGATGCTGTTGATGTGAGCCGTGAACAGTTTTTCAAGGCATTTCAAATCAATTCAAATCAAATTTTATTTGTCACATGTGCCGAATACAACAAGTGTAGACCTTACAGTGAAATACTTACTTACAAGCCCTTAACCAACAATGCAGTTTTAAGAAAATAACCCCCAAAAGTAAGAGATAAGAATAACAAATTATTAATGAGCAGCAGTAAATAACAGTAGCGGGGCTATATACAGGGGGTACCAGTACAGAGTCAATGTGCGTAGGCACCGGTGTCGAGGTAATTGAGGTAATATGTACAAGTGACTATGCATAGATAATAACAGAGAGTAGCAGCGGCGTTCCGGGGGGGGGGGGGGGGGGGGGTGACGCTTGTAGTGCAGTAGCAGAGAGAACAGTCTATGACTAGCTGGAGTCTTTGACAATTTTTAGGGCCTTCCTCTGACATCGCCTGGAATAGAGGAAGCTTGGCCCCGGTGATGTACTGGGCCGTACGTGCTACCCGCTGTAGTGTCTTGCGGTCGGCGGCCGAGCAGTTGCCATACCAGGCTGTGATGCAACCCGTCAGGATGTTCTCTATGATGCAGCTGTAAAACTTTTTGAGGATCTGAAGACCCATGTCAAAACGTTTCAGTCTCTTGAGGGAGAATAGGTGTTGTCGTGCCCTCTTCACGACTGTCTTGGTGTGCTTAGACCATGCTAGTTTGTTGGTGATGTAGACGCCAAGGAACTTGAAGCTCTCAACCTGCTCCACTACTGCCCCATCGATGTGAATGGAGGCGTGCTTGGTCCTCCTTTTCCTGTAGTCCACAATCATCTCCTTTGTCTTGATCACATTGAAGGAGAGGTTGTTGTCCTTGCATCACACAGTCAGGTCTCTGACCTCCTCCCTATAGGCTGTCTCATCGTTGTCGGTGATCAGGCCTACAACTGTTGTGTCATCAGCAAACTTAATGATGGTGTTGGAGTTGTGCCTGGCCGTGTAGTCATGGGTGAACAGGGAGAACAGGAGGAGACTGAGCACGCACCCCTGAGGGGCCCCTATTTAGGATCAACGTGGCGGATGTGTTGTTACCTACACTTACAACCTGGGGGTGACCCGTCAGGAAGTCCAGGATCCAGTTGCAGAGGGAGGTGTTTAGTCACAGGGTCCTTAGTTTAGTGATGAGCTTCGAGGGCACTATGGTGTTGAATGCTTAGCTGTAGTCAATGAATAGCATTCTCACATAGGTGTTCCTTTTGTCCAGGTGTGAAAGGGCAGTGTGGAGCGCAATAGAGATTGCATCATCTGTGGATCTGTTGGGGCGGTATGCAAATTGGAGTGGGTCTAGGGTTTCTGGGATAATGGTGTTGATGTGAGCCATGACCAGCCTTTAAAAGCATTTCATGGCTACAGATGTGAGTGCTACGGGTCAGTAGTCATTTAGGAAGGTTATCTTAGTGTTCTTGGGCACAGCGACTATGGTGGTCTGCTTGAAACATGTTGGTATTACAGACTCAGACAGGGAGAGGTTGAAAATGTCAGGGAAGATACTTGCCAGCTGCACAGCGCATGCTCGGAGTACACGTCCTGGTAATCCGTCTGGCCCTGCGGCCTTGTGAATGTTGACCTGTCTTTCTCACATCGGCTGCGGAGAGTGTGATCACACAGTCGTCCGGAACAGCTGATGCTCTCATGCACGTTTCAGTGTTACTTGCCTCGAAGCGAGCATAGAAGTTATTTAGCTCGTCTGGTAGGCTCGTGTCACTGGGCAGCTCTCGGCTGTGCTTCCCTTTGTAGTCTTCAATAGTTTGCAGGCCCTGCCACATCCGACGAGCGTCGGAGCCGGTGTAGTACGTTTCAATCTTAGTCCTGTACTGAAGCTTTGCCTTTTGATGGTTCGTTGGAGGGCGTTGCAGGATTAACTCGCTTTCAAGTAGCGAGTTAGTGTCCCGCTCCTTGAAAGCGGCAGCTCTATCCTTATGCTCAGTGCGGATTTTGCCTGTAATCAATGGCTTCTGGTTGGGATTTGTACAGTACGTATGGTCACTGTGGGGACGACGTCAGTCAGTGCACTTATTAATTAAGCTGGTGACTGATTTGGTAAACTCCTCAATGCCATTGGATGAATAGTGATACCCAAACCCTACCCGTGCCCTACTTATTGATGAAAAAACAGACCCTACCCGGCCCTGACTCGATGTATAATGTTGGGGCCCATCGGACTCGAGTCGGGTAGCAGAGCTCTAATCTGCACATGTGCCCTAAAAGTTACCAAACAGTACCATGTGAAATCATATATGTACCTCTGAAGGTACATTGTGTATTTTCATATTTTTGTATCCAAGGGAACAATACCGTACCTTTATTTCTAAGAGTGTAGCTTTAACCATAATCTTAATAAACTCTAGCCCTAACCCTAACACTAACCCTAGCCCACATTAGTCACCTAGCTAACATTATCCACAACAAATTGGAATTTGTAACATATCATACATATCGCAAATATGTAACATATTGTACGAATTCCAATTCTTAACATATCATATGAGTTGTAATTCATAACATATCATACGAAATGGGTGATGGACATACTATACAAAATGTAACATATCATACTAAATGGGGGGAGACAGATTTACAGAGGGAGACAGATTTACATTTACTGTTTCATCTACCCCTGGTTGCCTTGAATGTGGAAACACACAGGTGCTACAATCAATGCAATACTATGTGCACTATCCTATAGCATCGAAGCATACAGTATAGATATTGCTGTCCTAATTACAATGGCCCTGAATGCTTGATGATATACATTACTTGTGACTTAGTTGTTCCTGAAGAAGCATGGGCATCTAGTTCATGGTGCATGAGTCCTGCCATGCCAAGCCCTACTAGAGGCATCTCCTCTGGAGGTCTCTGTCCTGTTGGGGCTTGTCTGCTCAACACAATGCCCAGAGTCTGTATAATCTGGCCGGGAGCTAGTTTATTCAAGCACCTTTTGTTTGCTCACCCAAATCACGTTTTCCCTCCGACATGGCGACACCACTGATGATCAGATAACCACTGAACAGACAGACTGACAAACTGGGGAAAAATCCAATTAAGACAAAAGCCATGCTATAGGAAAGGTTCTATCTCAGACAGGTCCTAGGCCAGGTCGTAACTGTTAGTGGACAGACAGACAGACAGACAGACAGACAGACAGACAGACAGACAGACAGACAGACAGACAGACAGACAGACAGACAGACAGACAGACAGACAGACAGACAGACAGACAGACAGACAGACAGACAGACAGACAGACAGACAGACAGACAGACAGACAGACAGACAGACAGACAGACAGACAGACAGACAGACAGACAGACAGACAGACAGACAGACAGACGATAGGGCTCTACCTGTGCAGAGCGCAAGGCCCTTCCGGTCTCCAAAGTGCCCTTTGCTGTGGTAGTATAATTTCCCTTAGTATGCAATTTTTTTGTACAATTTTTCTTGTTGTCCTGAACCCACTGCCCACAAGTCATCGTTAAAGTCATCATCATTGCACATATCCAGATTAGTGACCAGAAAGAATTTGTTCATTTGGTCCAGTTTTGCCTGTCAAAAACAGAGTAGGTCTATTAGTAGGTTTATCAACCATATAAAACACCGTTTAGCAATCTACTACTGACTCATCTTCGACAGAACAATAGGCTATCTGACGATTTGATTGATCATTTTCATATTTCAGATAGCCCTAGTTTGGGTGGCTACTGGCAACATGTCAAAATCTATGCAGCTGTAACATCGCACTTTAATATTATGGGATGAAGATGTAACATATTCTGGCAAATTTATTACGATATTTGTCAGGAAGAACAGGGCTACCCAGCTGGCAAAGAGCACTCTGCAGGCAGGCTGCCCTCCAAAGTGATGGCTCCGTGCAGAGAGAACATGCTTTCCTTCCGACTGTATGATTTTGCTTGCTCTGGACTCCAGAAAAGTGACATGATATACAGTACATTCGGAACATTTTCAGACCCCTTCATTTTTTCCACATTTTGTTACGTTACAGCCTTATTCTAAAATGGATAAAATTTCTTAGGGCTAGGTGTCCCGCTAGCGGGACAACTTCCAGTGAAACTGGAGGGCACGCAATTCAAATAAATAATCATAATAATTATGGATATTTAACATTTAGGTACATACAAGTGTCTTATATCGGTTGAAAGCTTAAATTCTTGTTAATCAAACTGCACTGTCTGATTTACAGTAGCTATTACAGTGAAAGCATGCCATGCGATTGTTTGAGGACGATGCCCCACAACAAAATATTTTTCCACCGGTACAGGTTTCATAAATTCACAAATAGCGATTAAATATTCACTTACTTTTTGAAAATCTTCCTCTGATTTGTCATCCAAAGGGTCCCAGCTATAACATGTAGTATCGTTTTGTTAGATAAAATCCTTCTTTATATCCCAAAAGGTCAGTTTAGTTGGCACCATCGATTTGAGTAATCCACTCATTCAACATGCAGAGAAAGGAATCCAAAAATCTACCCCTAAACTTTGTTTCAACAAGTCAAAATATGTATCTATTTACTCCTCAGATACCCTAAAATGTAATCAAACTATAATATTTCTTACGGAAAGAAGTATGTTCAATAGGAAACCAATTTTAACAGGTGCGTCTTGTCTTCATGGCGGGCGCAAACACAAATTTCCAAGACTGTGTCCTTGTACTAAAACTGTTATTTCTTATTAGTTTTGTAAGTTACAAGCCTGAAACCTTGAACATAGACTGCTGACACCATGTGGAAGCCATAGGAATTGCATCCTGGGAGCTAGACTTGAGTATGCCCTTATACTTGCCATTGTAAGAGCATGGTCTCTCAAAAAACAAAATTCTGTTGGTTTTTCTTAGGATTTTCTCCTACCGTATCTATTGTGTTGTATTCTCCTACATTATTTTAACATTTCTACAAACATTTCTACAAACTTCAAAGTGTTATGCATATTATATGTTATATGCATATCCTGGCTTCAGGGCCTGAGCAACAGGCAGTTTACTTTGGGCATGTCATTCAGACAGAAATTGAGAAAAAAGGGGCCAAGACCTAAGAAGTTTGTCACAAGCGTCGATGAAAGGTGACCAAAACGCAGCGGATATAGTGCTCATCTTTGTGTATTTATTAAAGAGAGAGTAAACCCTTAAACAAAAATAACAAACGACAATCAACAGTTCTGTAAGGCACACGGCTATACAGAAAACAACCACCCACAAAACACAGGAAAAAACAGGCTGCCTAGGTATGGCTTCCAATCAGAGACAACAAAAAACACCTGCCTCTGATTGGAAACCATACTCGGCCAAACATGGAAAAAGAAACATAGAAATAGAAAACTAGAACCAAAATCCCCTAGAACCAAAAAACCCCAAAACATACAAAACAAACACCCCCTGCCACGCCCTGACCATACTACAATTACAAATGACCCCTTTTACTGGTCAGGACGTGACAAAGTTGTTTAAATCATTTTTTCCACTCATCAATCTACACACAATACCCCATAATGACAAAGAAATGTTTACAAATGTATAAAAAAATAAAGAACTGAAATATGACATTTATATACTGTAAGTATTCAGACCCTTTACTCCGTATTTTGTTGTAGCACCTTTGGCAGCGATTACAGCCTCGAGTCTTCTTGGGTATGACGCTACAAGCTTGGCAGACCTATATTGGGAAGTTTCTCCCATTCTTCTCTGCAGATCCACTCAAGCTCTGTCAGGTTGGATGAGGAGCATCACTGTCCTCGTGCTCCTAGACCTTAGTGCTGCTTTTGACACCATCGATCACCACATTATTTTGGAGAAATTGGAAACCCTAATTGGTCTACATGGAAATGTTCTGGCCTGGTTTAGATCTTATCTGTTGGAAAGATATCAGTTTGTCTCTGTGGATGGTTTGTCTTCTGACAAATCAATTGTAAGTTTTGGTTCCGTTTTAGGACCACTATTGTTTTCACTATATATTTTACCTCTTGGTGATGTCATTGGAAACATAATGTTAACTTTCACTCCTATGCGGACGATACACAGCTGTACATTTCAATGAAACATGGTGAAGCCCTAAAATTGCCCTCCCTGGAAGCCTGTGTTTCAGACATAAGGAAGTGAATGGCAGCAAATGTTTTACTTTTAAACTCGGACAAAACAGAGACGCTTGTTCTAAGTCCCAACAAATAAAGAGATCTTCTGTTGGATCTGACAATTAATCTTGATGGTTTTACAGTCGTCTCAAATAAAATTGTCAAGGACCTCGGCGTTACTCTGGACCATGATCTCTCTTTAGACGAGCATATCAATAATATTTCAAGCACAGCTTTCTTCGCAACATTGCAAAAATCAGAAACTTTTTGACCAAAAATTATGCAAATAAACTAATCCATGCTTTTGTCACTTCTAGATTAGACTACTGCAATGTTCTACTTTCCGCCTACCCGGATAAAGCACTAAATAAACTTCAGTTAGTGCTAAACACGGCTGCTAGAATCTTGACTAGAACCCAAAAATGTGATCCTATTATTCCAGTGCTAGCCTCTCTACACTGGCTTTATGTTAACTTGTTATGGATAGGGGGCAGTATTTTCACGGCCGGATAAAAACCGTACCCGATTTAATTCTGGTTATTACTCCTGCCCAGAAACTAGAATATGCATATAATTATTAGCTTTAGATAGAAAACACTCCAAAGTTTCTAAAACTGTTTGAATGGTGTCTGTGAGTATAACAGAACTCAAATGGCAGGCCAAAACCTGAGAAGATTCTGTACAGGAAGTACCCTGTCTGACCATTTCTTGGCCTTCTTTGCCATCTCTATCCAAAACAATGGATCTCTGCTGTAACGTGACACTTTCTAATGCTCCCATAGGCTCTCAGAAGGCGCCAGAACGTTGAATGATGACTCTGCTGTCTCTGGCTGAAAAACAGTAGCGCATTTGGTGGTCGATCTGAGAACAATGAGACCGGGCGCGCGTGCACGAGATGACTCCATGTTTACATTTTCAGTCTTTGAACGAAAACAACGACTCCCGGTCGGAATATTATCGCTATTTTACGAGAAAAATCGCATAAAGATTTATTTTAAACAGCGTTTGACATGCTTCGAAGTACGGTAATGGAATATTTAGAATTTTTTTGTCACGATACGCGCCGGCTCGTCACCCTTCGTTACCCTTCGGATAGTGTCTTGAACGCACAACAAAACGCCGCTATTTGGATATAACTATGGATTATTTGGAACCAAAACAACATTGGGTGATGAAGTAGAAGTCCTGGGAGTGCATTCTGACGAAGAACAGCAAAGGTAATCCAATTTTCCTTATAGTAAATCTGAGTTTGGTGAGTGCCAAACTTGGTTGGTGTCAAAATAGCTAGCCATGATGGCCGGGCTATCTACTCAGAATATTGCAAAATGTGCTTTCACTGAAAAGCTATTTTAAAATCGGACAACGCGATTGCATAAAGGAGTTCGGTATCTATAATTCTTAAAATAATTGTTATGTTTTTTGTGAACGTTTATCTTGAGTAATTTAGTAAATTCACCGGAAGTGTTCGGTGGGAATGCTAGTTCTGAACGTCACATGCTAATGTAAAAAGCTGGTTTTTGATATAAATATGAACTTGATTGAACAAAACATGCATGTATTGTATAACATAATGTCCTAGGAGTGTCATCTGATGAAGATCATCAAAGGTTAGTGCTGCATTTAGCTGTGGTTTTGTTTTTTGTGACATTATATGCTAGCTTGAAAAATGGGTGTCTGATTATTTCTGGCTGGGTACTCTCCTGACATAATCTAATGTTTTGCTTTCGTTGTAAAGCCTTTTTGAAATCGGACAGTGTGGTTAGATAAAGGAGAGTCTTGTCTTTAAAATGGTGTAAAATAGTCATATGTTTGAAAAATTGAAGTTTTTCGGATTTTCGAGGAGTTTGTATTTCGCGCCACGCCCATCATTGGATATTGGAGCAGGTGTTCCGCTAGCGGAACGTCTAGATGTTAAGGCAAGGGCTGATTTCAAGGTTTAACTGCTAACCTACAAAGCATTAAATGGGTTTGCTCCTTCCTATCTCTCCGATTTGGCATACCTACACGTACGCTACGGTCACAAGATGCAGGCCTCCTTATTGTCCCTAGAATTTCTAAGCAAACAGCTGGAGGCAGGGCTTTCTCCTATAGAGCTCCATTTTTATGGTACGGTCTGACTATCCATGTGACAGACCGAGACACTGTCTCGACCTTTAAGTCTTTATTGAAGACATCTCTTCAGTAGATCCTATGATTGAGTGTAGTCTGGCCCAGGAGTGTGAAGGTGAACGGAAAAGAACTGGAACGACGAACCGCCCTTGCTGTCTTTGCCTTGCCGGTTCCCCTCTCTCCACTGCGATTCTTTGCCTCTGACCCTGTTACGGGGACTGTGTCACTGGCTTACTAGTGCTCTTCCATGCCGTCCTTAGGAGGGGTGCACCCCTTGAGTGGGTTGAATCACTGATGTGATCTTCCTGTCCAGGTTGGCGCCCCCTTGGGTTCGTGCCGTGAGGGAAATCTTTGGGGGCTATACTCAGCCTTGTCTCGGGGTCGTAATTTGGTGGTTTGCGGATATCCCTCTAGTGGTGTGGGGGCTGTGCTTTGGAAAAGTGGGTGGGGTTATATCCTGCCTTGTTGGCCCTTTTCAGGGGTATAGTCGGACGGGGCCACAGTGTCGCCCGACCCCTCCTGTCTCAGCCTCCAGTATCTATGCTGCAATAGTTTATTTGTCGGGGGCTAGGGTCAGGCTGTTATATCTGGTGTAATTCTCCTGTCTTATCCGGTGTCCTGTGTTAATTTAACTATTCTCCCTCTTATTCTCTCTCTCTTCCTCTCCGTCCCCTCCTGGAGGACCTGAGCCCAAGGATCATGCCTCAGGACTGCCTGGCATGATGACTCCTTGCTGTCCCCAGTCCACCTGGTCATGCTGCTGCTCCAGTTTCAACTGCCTGCAGCTATGGGACCCTGACCTGTTCACCAGACGTGCTACCTTGTCCAGGACCTGCTGTTTTTGACTCTCTCTCTACCGCACTTGCTGTCTCGAACTCTGAATGCTCTGCTATGAAAAGCCAACTGACATTTATCCCTGAGGTGCTGACCTGTTGCAACCTCTACAACCACTGTGATTATTATTATTTGACCCTGTTGGTCATCTATGAACGTTTGAACATCTTGGACATGTACAGTGGCTTGCGAAAGTATTTACCCCCTTGGCATTTTTCCTATTTTTTTGCCTTACAACCTGGAATTAAAATAGATTTTGGGGGGGTTTGTATCATTTCATTTACACATGCCTACCACTTTGAAGATGCTAAATCTTTTTTATTGTGAAACAAATGAGACATAAGACAGAAAAACAGAAAACTTGAGCGTGCATAACTAATCACCCCCGCAAAGTCAATACCTTGTAGAGCCATATTTTGCAGCAATTACAGCTCTTGGGGTATGTCTCTATAAGCTTGGCACATCTAGCCACTGGGATTTTTGCCCATTCTTCAAGGCAAAACTGCTCCAGCTCCTTCAAGTTGGATGGGTTCCACTGGTGTACAGCAATCTTTAAGTCATACCACAGACTCCCAATTGGATTGCGGTCTGGGCTTTGAAAAGGCCATTCCAAGACATTTAAATGTTTCCTCTTGAACCACTCGAATGTTGCTTTAGCAGTATGCTTAGGGTCATTGTCCTGCTGGAAGGTGAACTTCCGTCCCAGTCTCAAATCTCTGGAAGACTGAAACAGGTTTCCCTCAAGAATTTCCGTGTATTTAGCACCATCCATCATTCCTTCAATTCTGACCAGTTTCCCAGTCCCTGCTGATGAAAAACATCCCCACAGCATGATTCTGCCACCACCATGCTTCACTGGGGGGATGGTGTTCTCGGGGTTATGAGAGATGTAGGGTTTGCACCAGACATAGCGTTTTCCTTGATGGCCAAAAAGCTCAATTTTAGTCTCATCTGACCAGAGTACCTTCTTCCATATGCTTAGGGAGTCTCCCACATGCCTTTTGGCGAACACCAAACGTGTTTGCTTATTTTTATCTAAGCAATAGCTTTTTTTCTGGCCCCTCTTCCGCAATGCCCAGCTCTGTGGAGTGTACGGCTTAAAGTGGTCCTTTGGACAAATACTCCAATCTCCGCTGTGGAGCTTTGCTGCTCCTTCAGGGTTATCTTTGGTCTCTTTGTTGCCTCTCTGATGAATGCCTTCCTTGCATTAAGTTTTGGTGGGCGACCCTCTCTTGGCAGGTTTGTTGTGGTGCCATATTCTTTCCATTTTTTAATATTGGATTTAATGGTGCTCCGTGGGATGTTCAAAGTTTCTGATATTTTTTTATAACCCAACCCTGATCTGTACTTCTCCACAACTTTGTCCCTGACCTGTTTGGAGAGCTCCTTGGTCTTCATGGTGCCGCTTCCTTGGTGGTGTCCCTTGCTTAGTGGTGTTGCCGACTCTGGGGCCTTTCAGAACATGTGTATATATACTGAGATCATGTGACAGATCATGTGACACTTAGATTGCACACAGGTGGACTTTATTTAACTAATAATGTGACCTCTGAAGGTAATTGGTTGCACCAGATCTTATTTAGGGGCTTCACAGCAAAGAGGGTGAATATACATGCACATTCCACTTTTCCATGTTTTATTTTTTTGCATTTTTTTAAACAAGTTATTTTTTTCATTTCACTTCACCAATATGGACTATTTTGTGTATGTCGATTACATGCAATCCAAATAAAAATCCATTTAAATTACAGGTTGTAATGCAACAATATAGGAAAAACGCCAAGGGGATGAGTCCTTTTGCAAGAAACTGTACTGTTATAATCTTTACCTGGCACAGCCAGAAGAGGACTGGCCACCCCTCTGAGCCTGGTTCCTCTCTAGGTTTCTTCCTAGGTTCCTGCCTTTTTAGGGAGCTTTTCCTAGCTACCATGCTTATACATCTGCATTGCTTGCTGTTTGGGGTTTTTAGGCTGGGTTTCTGTATAGCACTTTGTGACATCGGCTGATTTAAAAAAGGATTTATAAATAAGTTTGATTGATTGATTGAATAGAGACCCATCCATTTAGCTAGATGTGTCTGGGGGGAGGTTTGATTTGATTTGATATATGTTTATCAGAGACATGTGAAGAACTCCATGCAGGCTGTCATGTGCCTTTAACTGAGGAGTGGCACCCGTCTTGCCACTCTACCACAAATGCCTGATTGGTGGTGTGCTGCAGAGATGGTTGTCCTTCTGGAAGGCACTCCCCTCTCCACAGAGGAACTCTGGAGCTCTGTCAGAGTGACCAATGGGTTCTTGGTCACCTCCCTGACCAAGGCCCTTCTGCCCCGATTGCTTAGTTTGGCTGGGCGGCCAGCTCTAGGAAGAACATTTGAGTCATTTAGCAGACAATCTTATCCAGAGCGACTTAATTCAAATAGTGAGTGCATACATTTTCATACTTCCATTTAAGAATGATGGAGGCCACTGTGTTCTTGCGGACCTTCAATGCTGCAGAAATATTTTGGTACCTTCCCCAGATCTGTGCCTCGACACAATTCTGTCTCAGAGCTCAACGGACAATTCCTTCGACCTTATGGCTTGGTATTTGTTCTGACATGCACTGTCAACTGTGGAACATTATATAGACAGGTGTGTCTTTCCAAATCATGTCCAATCAATTGAATTTACCACAGGTGGAATCCAATGAAGTTGTAGAAACATCTCAAGGATGATCAATGGAAACGGGATGCACCTGTGCTCAATTTTGAGTCTCATAGCAAAGGATCTGAATACTTAGGTAAATTTTTTAAACATTTGCAAACATTTCTAAAAACTTGTTTCGCTTCTTCATTATGCGGTATTGTGTGTAGATTGATTTTATCCATTTTAGAATAAGACTGTAACGTTACAAAATGTGGAAAAAGTCAAGGGATCTGAATACTTTCCGAATGCACTGTATCCCTAGTTGATATTGGCTGCTAACATGATTGACTTTGAACTCCAAATGCAGGTGTAGCCTATCTTGCATTTTGAAAATGGGTCACCGTTTGGCTGGTGCAACCTGGTCTCATAACAGTTTGTGTTGTTTTGTACGTAAATCAGATACACCCAGTTTGTATGATATTTTACGTTTTGTATGGTATGTATAATTTGTGGATGCCATCATCCATTCGTTATGATATGTTACAAATTACAATTTGAATGATATGTTATGAATTTTGCTAAAAGTATGTTTACGAATTCTAGCTAAGTGGCTAGGTGGCTAACGTTAGCTAGCTGGCTAATGTTAGCTAGGCTAGGGGTAGTTGTCACGTCCTGACCATAGAAGCTTTTATTTTCTATGGTAGAGTAGGTGAGGGCGTGACAGGGTTTTGTCTAGTTTAAATTTTCGATGATGTTATGTTCTAGTTTCTGTTTTTCTATGTTGTTTTTTTTGGGATGATCTCCAATTAGAGGCAGCTGGTCATTGTTGGCTCTAATTGGGGATCATATTTAAGTAGATGTTTTTCCCACCTGGGTTTGTGGGAGATTATTGTGAGATTATGTTGCACCTCTTCATCACGGTTTGTTGTTTTTGTTTATTAGTTCATTGTATGTCTTGCATAGTTTCACAGTTATATAAAGATGTGGAACGATACACACGCTGCGCCTTGGTCTCCTTCATCATACGACAGCCGTGACAGAATCTCCCACCCCCAAAGGACCAAGCAGCGTGCCCAGGAGGAGCAGGGATCCTGGGCCTGGGAGAGAAGAGAATGGAGAACATCCTGGACATGGGACGAGGTAATGGCAGGGGACAAGACCCTGCCACGGAAGCAGGCGGAGACAGCGAGAGAGGAACGGCGACAATACGAGGAACTAGCACGGCAACAACGGAAGCCCGAGAGGCAGCTCCAAAAAAAAAAATTGTGTGTGGGGGTTTGGGACCTGAGCCAACTCCTCGTGCTTACCGTGGAAAGCCGAGGGGTGAACCAGAGCCAGTCAGGGAGATGAGTGAGGAACTCGACGCAAGATTCAGGAGAGAGGTGTTGGCATTGAGAGCGCTGCAGAGCGGGCGTGCTGAGGAGCGTGACACCAGTCCGGTGTCATATGCACCAGTTTCACGCATCTGGCCTTCAGTGCGCCTCCCCAGTCTGGTACGTCCTGTGTCTCCTCCATGCACTCGCTTTAGGGAGCGCGTGACCAGACAGGCACCGTGTTATGCAGTGATGCGTACCATATCTCCAGTGCGTCTCCACAGCCCAGTGCGTCCTGTGCCAGCGCCCCGCACATGCCGGGCTAAAGTGAGCATTCAGCCAGGACGGGTTGTGCCAGCTCTACGCTCCAGATCTCCAGTGCGCCTCCACAGCCCAGTACGTCCTGTGCCTGCTCCTCGCACTCTCCCTGAAGTGAGTGTCCTCAGTCCAGTGCGTCCTGTGCCTGCTCCTCGCACTCGCTCTGAAGTGCGTGTCACCAGTCTGGTGCTACCTGTCCCGGCTCCACACACTAGGCCTCCAGTGAGTCTCTCCAGTCCGGTGTGTCCTGTTCCTGCTCTCCTCACTCGCCCTGAGGTGCGTGTTACCAGTCTGGCGCCACCTGTGCCAGCCCCACGCATCAGGCCTCCAGTGCGCATTCCCAGTCCAGAGCTTCCGGCGACAGTTCCCAGTCCAGAGCTTCCGGCGACGTCGTACAGTCCGGAACCTCCTGAGACGGCCCACAGTCCGGAACCTCCTGAGACGGCCCATGGTCCGGAACCTCCTGAGATGGCCCACGGTCCGGAGCCTCCAGCGACGCCCCCCGGTCCAGAGCCTCCAGCGACGCCCCCCCGGTCTGGAGTCTCCTGAGACGATCCGCAGTCTGGAGTCTCCAGCTACGGTCCGCGGTCTGGAGGCTCCAGCGACGGACCACGGTCCGCACCTTTGGGGGGCGGGGTACTGTCACGTCCTGACCATAGAAGCTTTTATTTTCTATGGTAGAGTAGGTCAGGGCGTGACGGGGTTTTGTCTAGTTTAAATTTTCGATGTTATGTTGTAGTTTCTGTTTTTCTATGTTGTTTTCTTTTGGGATGATCTCCAATGAGAGGCAGCTGGTCATCATTGTCTCTAATTGGGAATCAAATTTAAGTAGATGTTTTTCCCAACTGGGTTTGTGGGAGATTATTGTGAGTTAGTGTATGTTGCACCTCTTCATCACGGTTTGTTGTTTTTGTTTATTAGTTTATTGTATGTCTTGCATAGTTTCACAGTTAAATAAAGATGTGGAATGATACACACGCTGCGCCTTGGTCTCCTTTATCATACGACAGCCGTGACAGTAGGGTTAGGAGTTAGGGTTAAGGTTAGGGTTAAGTTTAGAAGTTAGGTTGAAGGGTTGGTGTTAGGGGAAGGGTTAGCAAAAAGGGTTAGGATTGGGGGAAGGGTTAGCAAAAAGGGCTAACGTTAAGATTACGGTTAAGGGAAGGGTTAGCTAACATGCTAAGTAGTTGCAAAGTAGCTAAAAAGTAGTAAATTGTTGAAAATTTGCTAATTAGCTAAAATTGTCTGTGATGAGATTCGAACGCGCAACCATTGGGTTGCTAGACATCCGCTGGTCTATGAGACCAGGCTGTTTATGGCTGTAATGGCAGGCTACATTTCCAAAGCGATTGTGCACTTAATTTGAGCCATTTTGCTACAGTAGGAAAATAATCCTGCACCGACAGGAAAAGTGAACTATTATGTGGATTTTAATGAATGGACATTTTTAATAGGAGTTGATACATTTATCGTAAGGGAAAATCAAGACTGAAATTTCTAAGTGGAAATTACAAACTTCAGAAGCCTTTTTAAACCTCAAATGCAGTACAAGCTTGACATTTTCTGCATTGCAGGAAAGTTATCCTGCAACAGGGTGATCAAATTAAGATCCTACATCTGTACAGTATTTCTTGCAATCTTCTATTTTGACTGGAATTACGTTGGTCATTGTTAATAAGTGCAGCATCTAAAATACTTTTGTCATCAGATTGTTTTGCTTTCCCCTCTTCCTGTAATAATTGCTCAAGGAGTGCCCTTTTTTTTGTAAGAGCATAAAGGTCTGTGCACGGCCCTGGGACAGGTGGATGTAGACCATTTGACTGGACATTTACAGTCCATGACCAGACATAATCTCTTCTAGGAAACTCATATGTCCAGCTAACAAAATGGACAGCCAAGATAACTGTATAAATGGTCAATGTGAAACAGCCAATGAGCCCCATGTTAAAAACATCCAGGAACATGCATGATTTTTAAATCTCAAAAATGTGCTATGTAAGAATCACAATCCAAAGTTAATGGCACCTGATACAATTCTGAGGTCCAATGATTTCATGCTGGTCTCCAGGGCTTGTGATTCTCGAGCTCCCGCACTATTCTGTTTCACTATTGACCCATTAAGTCAAGAGAGGTTATGCTGTAACATCTGTGTCTCTGAACAGCTGTTCTTTGATGTTGGTACCTGGGACTTGGCCGGGGAGCCGGGGACTGGGACCTATCCCCAGGGGACCTCCACAGGGTTTTGATCCTGCTATTTCTATAGACTAGCAAGAGTCACCCTGCATTTACATTTCATCCATATCCATATTTCTACTTGAACAATGATAAATTGCCTACCGCCCATATGCTATGTTGTGTTTGGAAAGCTTTAGTAACTGTTTAGCCTACGTCTGATAGGCTATGACATTCATTCACCTTTTTAAAATGAATATCTCTAGGTAACATTAGCTCATTGTGAATCTAAATTTAAACACATTCCCAGCTGCCCAATGTTTTGCTGTAGTGTAGCTGTGTATGCTGTTGCTGTGGAATGGAGTGGAGCACCACTTATCAAGTGGTTAGTGGCCAGGCAGCAAGGCAGTCAGGCATTCAGGCAGTTCTCCCTAGCCCTGATTCATCATAATTAGGTCACTGGCTTGGCCTCCCCTCCCCTCCCTCCCTGGGGAAGCTCTCACATACTCCACAGTGCCCCAGCCCCACCCCTGTGCCCCTGAAAATGTATGGTCAGGTTTGTGTTCAAGCAGTTACCCACATAATCACCGCTTGAAAATAATGATGATGGACCCAGAGATGTGCTCAGAAATCATGTCTATTGCTTCACCGCAGCAGCAGACGGATGTAAACACCTCAAGAATAATTTGTTTCACAAAATGACCTGACATATTTTCCTGGGAAACAGCCGAACTACTCTATAAACAACAGAAGTACTCTGTAAACAACATAGCAGATGTATTGAGAGTAAGACTGTCTATTTCTCACAATTAGTTTTCATTTTACATTTGGAAATGAGCTGATGCAATTATAGTGGTAAAAGTCACAACAGCTGGTGGTGTCGTCCCCTGTGGGTACTGAACTAGCATACATACATACATTTAGCAGGCATACTGTATCACCTACCTGTGGAGAATACATCATTGTGAAGCAACATTTACTCTAGCCTGTCTAATGGCTCTGTTTGTCAGTATTTAAATAGTGTATAGGCATACTGTGGAATGGCCTACCAAAAACATTGATTGGAGTTGGATGAAGTTCACCTTGAAAGATCCCAGAATAAAAATGATTGTGTGGCCTTTGATCTAAAAGTAAACTTTATCAACTAAACACAATGAATAATAATGAACCAGCTGCTCTTGGGTATTTTGTGCAATTCAGGATTTACCATTGAGAGGGGATGGTATATCCTACAGGAGAAGATACTGGGAGAATATCAATTGCATACTCCTCGCATCCTCTCTCCTCGCCTCCTTCTCTGAGAGGAGAGAGGAAACGAGGCGTATGCAATTGAGAGAATCCCCGTGTCATTCTGATGCTATTAATTCTAATTGATTGAGCGGCATGTGATTCAGGTTGTCACATGATCACATGATGATCAGACCAATTTGGCAAGGTTGGGGGGGGGGTTACGGATGTTTGGCAAGTCTGTCTCACTGTAAAATATCAGACTGGGCACAGAAACAGTGCAGTTTACAAGACGGAAGAGATAAGAACTTTTGTCACAACCAAACATTTTAACAGTATTGCTATCATCATCACACTGACCCTTTTACTACCCTTTATACAGCCCAACATTTGCTTATGAATTATTTCTGAATAATCTATACAGGTCTCATAAGGGGTTTATGAAGCCTTAGTAGTTGTAATTTGTCATTCAATCCATTTAACATTTAGAACCTAAAATAGATATGAGAATCCATCGCACAAGATCCTCATCAAAACACCACTACCCATATAATCTATAGCTATAACATTGAAGAACAAGTGTTGGTTAACTTAGGGCATGTTTCAGCTCAGCCAAATACTCCAAGGTCACAAAGGGACATGTTGTTTACTGAAATGTTGTCTTATCTTGCTGTAGTCATGAGATGTTACGACTTGCACATCGAGGAGGAAATACAATCAACTAGCTAAGTATGATCACAAGATCTTTTGACAGCTGACCTCTGTTCGACTAAACTGCAACTCGGAAATACCACAGTAGACAGCTATTGATTTGAACAACACAGCCTTGCTTTTCATCGCTTCCAAGTGTTCCCTTAGCGCTTCTCTAATGACATGTTGACCCAAATTATTCCTTGACCTGGTTGTAAGGTGCATCACTCTCCTTTCACAATCAGGGATGTGCACATGCAGGTCAAATTTGTTTGTTCTTTTGTTTCTTAAGTGTTTATACACCCACAAAATAAATGGCTAATACAGCAAAAATATAGAATATTTCAAAAGTTTTCACCTATTTCACAGCGCTAACTTGATGTGTATGTCCACATTGAATCAAACTCATGAACACCTAGCCTACTACATTTCTGGTGGTTGAACAGTCTGGGGAACCAAGACATGTGGACCACTTTAAGCAGAAAAGAACTCAAATCTAGCACAAAAAGTTATCCATCCAGTCATTTGGAGAAGATAGTGGAATTTGAAATGAAAGAGAGAGAGGGGGGGGGGGGGGGGTAAGAGAATCATCTTTAACAAGATGTGTGAGGTCTATAAACAGGCCAGGGAGGCATCCCTGCAGGCGGTCATAGGGATCAGAGGAAACACAATCAGGCCATTCTCCTGAGCCAGGGTTTGGAGAGGAGCTGGTAGATCACGCTGTGGCTGGCAGGACAATCAGGCCTCAGAGGACACCCTTAACTTTATTTGTTCCACTTGACAGTCATAGAGGAACCATACTCCCCATTCACTGTTCAGTCAGCAGGTTTCAAAGAATGTGCCCCCTCACATCTACATGTGTTTGACTATCCCCAGCAGTCAGTGCTCTACATTATGTGTATGTCCGTGGCAATACTAAAGACAATGAATCCAGTTTCTAGTTCTTGTGTGGTGTCAGATATTTTGTGTTTTTTTTGTGTACAATAAGTGTTATATTTTAAAAAAATGACATTCATTTTTTTATTGTATAACCTACCTACCAGAACAAACAAATAGTACACCGTAGATGGATGTCCAAACTAACAATATTTTTATTACTTGAATGTTAGTTCAGAAGTTATTTAGAAAACACCTAATATCAAATGGATTCAAACGTATCATTCAGAGAGCATGAATAGTCAATTTTTGTCACTATTGTCTGTTAGAAAAGATACTTAAAGCACTCCTGCTGTTTACATCTTCATGTTTGGTAATTATACACAACAGGATAACTATGAACAGTTGCCACCTCACACAAATATTTGATTTCACAAGTTCCCATAATACAGTAGCCATATGAAGCCAAACAAATGAGACACCTCTTCTTCTCCCTCCTTCTCATCCTCTTACTACCCCCATCACTGCTAAATGAAATATTCATGCCAGGATGAAAATCATTGCATGTCCTTTTCAAATCGGATAAATCAGCCAGGCTTTTAATAATCATTGTAATAAAAATAAATGGAAGGCACTATTTCACAAGAGAAGGAGATGGCAAGTTATGGAAATACAACATTGGCATTGCGTTAAGTAGAAAGAAACCTCACGAATCTCTGAAAGAAACGAACAATGTTCTTATCTTATGGGTGCATTTAGAGTATAACCAAAAGCAGCTGATTCATGAAAATTCCTTGGGGACACACCTTCCTCCAAACCTTTCATATACAGTACATTAGTGATATTTTAACATGAAATCATGACTATATGGTTCACATAGCTATAAGAGAGTCATATGTGGTTTATGTATGTGCCTGCACCTGCCTCTCTCATGGTGAGGTCTGACAGAAAAAGCCTGGAGCCACCTGGTCCAATCAGAAGTCCAGGAGAGAGCACCTGGAATAGCTTGACGATGACTCATATGTACGGATCTAGAATCTACCTACAGGGAAGATCAGCTCAGGAGCCCTTCAAAATGAGCCAGGAAGGAACACAAGTGTCTGTTTGTCAAGTCAGATCACTCAGGTCAGCAGCTTTTGGGCATTACGGAACATTCTCTCTAGTCTAGATTGTACCACACTGGCGTCTGTCTGTTTGTTAGAAATAGTTTGCCTTCTACTGTATCCTTTTAGGCATTGCACTTTTTGGAGGGATTTAAAAAACAACATTTAAGCCTATTGTACAACATACTATAAAAGACAACAAGATGTAGCCTGAGGAAGTCAGTTTTAATTCTTGATGGCACACATCCCAGAATCCTTGCAGGTTGTCAAAGCAATGCAAATCCGGGGATTGGGTGGAAACATATTAGAGGGCAGAACTATAACTTATTCCAGTGCCTCTGCAGTGATTGCTGTGAATTAACCATTCAGTATCAGACCTCAACTTATGCATTAGAAGGAAGACAGATATAATCAGTTTACTTCCTGGAAGCATTCACCACACGTACAGAAGCCCTGTTTATACCTGCCATTAACATGCATCCTTCATCCTGATCTTGTCCTGCTCTTGCACTTCTAAGATCTGATCAAAATCAGTTCACAATGCGTATTTTAATCATCTACAACTGTCTAAAAATGTGGGCACAATCAGAATGTGGACAAGATATGGACGAAGGACGCATGTTAGAACCAGGTATAAACAGGGCTAGAGAGACAGACAGACCTCTGAGGGATTGGTCGATTAGGATTACAATAGATAGCCGTCCACAAGAAAGAAGCTCTTCCATTTCAAAAGTAAGATTGGCTGCAGGCAGGCAAATAAAGGGCCGTGCTCCCTCAAAGGGTGTAACAAGTGAGTGCTGATCAATATAGCCAGCATGTGTTAAATTTCAAGTTTGTTTGATGTCTGGACAGGTTCACAAGGAGCAGGTTCAGCCTTGAGTCTGGGTTGAGTCATCCTTCATTCTTTCTACACCTCTACCGTGGAATGAAAGCATGAAAGCGGACTGGAGCAGGAACCTGACTTCTGCTGTGTTGTATGTTTAACTTTGAAGCAGTTTTAAAGTTACTATATAAAGTTGACAGACTACAACTCCACAGACAGGTTGTTATCATAGTAATGTCAGGCAAGTAGTTTCAAGAGAAAGTAGTAAAAACATTGCAGCTGGTATAATGATAAATCTAAAGTCTGCACATGATACATGATGTGATGGAGCTTAGTATATTTATTTGATTACTAATCTCATAAAGTTGAATTAAGATGTTTCATGACACGTTTTCTAGAATACCCAGCAAGCGTACGTCATCATGCCATACCCTGATATTCACAGTCCTTGCACAGAAAAATAAAGTCAAGCATTTTACAAACATTTTATGAATCTTTATTTTAAAAGCATCTCAAAAATATTAAAATCATTTATTCAGTATCACAATTCACACTGTCAAAAATACAATCATCTCAGTCACACTTACATTCAAATATATAAAAATATAAATGAAAACAATTGTTTTAGAAAAATAGTTAATTGCCAAGTCCAAGTGAGGCACTTGGTAAAAGTATTGTTATCTGCTGGCAAAACAGTTACTGTGTGATTGAGTTGTAATACTGTCACCCTAAAAATTGTCTTTCCACTTGTTCCTTAAGTTATGATGGCTTTAAATATTCCATTGACTGTGCACAGTCCGTCTCTATCGTTTGTTACCATACACCATGTGGAATACCTATGTGGTTTCTTAGAAAAAAGAGAAATATTATGACATAACCGGAAATATATCCTCTGAGAGAGATTGGTCAGAACATCAAAATGTTTGAGAAGGCACATTATTTCAAATCTCTCCACTTCCCAAAGGTACATGAAAAGCAATGACTGTAAGGTACATGGTATAACAAACATAAAGTTCAACACAGGTTGCAATGGCAGAAAGATACTGCTTAAAATGAAAAGCACATGACAGACAGAGCATTTGTTTTTACGCTGAAATGAAATGGATTGTTGGTCAGTCAGTAAAAGAGTGTCTTGCATATTTGGTTACAAAGCCTCAGTATGCAATATCCCCTGAACAGTTCTTGAGGACTGGAAAGTACCAGAGGCCTCTGGTGGTGGGCACTGTATCCCAGCCCAGCAGTCTCAATGTACTACACAACAACCAGATTCCTCATGCTTGTGCAGAAGAGACATTCTGGAGAAGGTTTTGGAACAGTTCTTGCATTGGTATTTTTTCACATCCGAATGGGTTTGTAGGTGAGCCCTGAGGTTGGACCTGTCCGCAAAAGCCCTACTGCAATGGGGGCAGGAGAAGGGCTTTTCTCCTGTAAGAGGGGAAAGGGGAAGAAATGTGTCAGTATTCACAGGCGGATAAAAGATACAAACTGACATAGGCCTAATAATGTAGGGCTATTTGCTCCATAATCAACTGTAATAACTTAACTAGCGCATGGACTGATACAGTTACTCTTATGTTGCACTGTAAAGGTTAGGAAACACTAGAGCCAAAATCGTTCTTCCCTGACATTATGTCAAGCATGAGATATGGCTTGACATAAAAATCTTTTACTTTGTGAAAAGTATAAACCAGAACATAAAATATTGTACATCATGGAACTTCATAGTCTGAAAACCACACCTTTAACTTAAGTTACCACACAACATATAACTGTTTTACACAGGCATTGCAATGTACTTTGCAATATGTATATGATACATACATTTAATAAAAACAGTTCAAATCAGTTATCATAAATGATATATTCCATAAACTATTGCACATAGTTATCCTAAAACGAAATAGTCCACTATGCAGCTATCTTCAATATTTCCAAGTAGACTACTGTACAGTAATGGCACTCCAAACCGTTATAGCTACTCACCAGTGTGCGTTCTGATGTGTCCCTGAAGCAACCACGGTCTTGAGAAAGCTTTGCCACATATTTTACAGACACAAGGCAAAGTGTGAGTTCTAATGTGCATTTTTAGGGCTCCAAGACTGATGTACTCCTTTTCGCAATATTTACAACTGAAAGATTTCCTCGTCTGAGCGTCGCAGTGCAGTTGCTTATGCTTTAGCAGTCCAGAATACGTGGAATAGGATTTGTTACACAAACTACATTGGAATTTCTCTGCCTCCACTCCATGAGGATCTGTAAGTTTGGTAAGCATCCGGTCGTCTTCATCGCTCCTGGGGCTCTCGGAGCCGCTGTGGTCTTTGGATGAGGTGTCAGAGAGCGACGAGGGGTATCCAGAGATGGGAGAGAGGTCACTTGGAAGCGGAGATAACGGAAAACTGCTTGTAGTCCATACTGTGATAGGGTTGTATGCGACCGAGCTAAGGATCTCCGGTTGAGGAATGACTGGCAATGGAAGGCCTTTGTAGAGATAGGGTGAAATAAATACTGAAAATAGAAACAAAATCATACATTTAGGTGATTAAAAATAACTTCACTGTACAGTAATAATAGGCCTGTATATGTCCATGTATTATTTATTTTAAAAAGAGCTGAATAACATCCCTCATTGAAAAGCACAGATTAGAAAGTTACAAAGTAGCAATAACTTTGACATGGAGATGCAATGAAACTATGTATCCGGATACATTTCAACTACGTATCCGGAAAATAGTCTGGCCGATGTCAATTTGTAAACTTGTAACAATTTAGTTGCATGTCAGTGTAATCCACGCATCTGTTAGCGATGGATTTAGAAAATGTATTTGCTTTACCTGTAGGGCTTTCCAGCTCGCTATAATTTGGCTTCTTAGAGGAGTTAATATGTTTCTTGACAAGAAACGATCGTGGCATCTTGGAAAAATAAATGTGACTGAAACTTTGGTATAAAACTTTTTGGGTAAATATAACGGTCCCCTCAGGGCGCGACAAATCACTGCAGAGACGGAAATCCTTAGTGCATACGCAAGTGAAGTGTCATTGTAGTGCAGAGAGCGCTGTTGTAACAGTACAGCAGGCAGCAGTAAAGAGCTGTAAATACTCCCTATCAGGTGCATGGGAGGAGTCTCCCAAGACTCATTTACATGTCAGGCGTCTTCAAACCAATTAAAACCACGTACATTTATAATGGGCGGAGTCAAGAGCCACCCTCTTGGTAGACAGGTGTATTTGTGTGTGGAGTGGGGAGATTTGTGGACTAGTGGTGGTGGTGGTGATGGTGTTTGGGTTTGTAGCTGGAGACAGCTGTGATATAGGGATGCATACCAGTGCAATCATCGGAATGTGCAGGTTGTTGGTAATGAGCGTTGTGTGTTGCATAGCTCAGAAGGTATGAACATCGATAGCCTGTTCAATGGCATGGAGAACGAATTTAATGAGGGATAACATTGTAAAAACCCATCTGCATTGTATTAAATGATATTGCTCCCTATGTGCTACACAGCATACACACATGTTTGATTGTTTATTGATGTATACCCTTTCCCCAATCCCATGATGTGTAATGTATGCACAAAAAGGGGATAGCGGAAACCAACTCCATTACTGTTCACATTGTCATTGAATGGGGTTGTCCTCAACGAAGCTTCCTCTGATGTCAGTGTGAATGCAGGTGGTAAATCATACATTTCCTTGTCAATAATCCAATAAAGTATTCTTCCTTCAAATGTCAATCTAACTAGTTGGCTTTCAAGGTCAGTCTGAACAACATAATTACATTTACCTCTGTCTGCTGAGCGGAGCCTGCAAAGGAGAAGGAAATGTATTACTCTACGCCCCCTTGTGTCCAGTTAACTCTTCGCAATGGCATTATTTGGCCAAATGAATGAAACAAAATGAATTTGAATAGTTCCCATAGCAATTAAGATTGGCAAATTCAGCAAATTTTAGAATCTTATTGCGTTGCTAACTTAAAGTTAATTGTGAACTGGTTATCTTATCTTCCAAACCTAATTGGAGACAATAAATCATTTGCTTCTTTCCTGGCTAAATTAGAAGGGTAGGAGGGGCTATCTGTGTATAATTAGTTGGATGGCTCCATTTTTGATGGGTGAGACCTAATGTTCCAGCACATTAGATAAACTGTCTTGACTGACCATGTGTGTATTTGTCTCACAACACACTGTGGAATGGATGTGCAGCTCATACGTCTGTTTATATTAGTATTTTTGCATGTTTGAATGTTAGTGTTGTGTTGTACTTTCTGTTATATTGGTTTTTCGAAATAAACAACAAACAAAAAAAAACACAAAGTAAAAGTGCGTAAGTTTTCCATGGTGAGAAAGCATCAATGTTTCACAAAGATGTGTGCACTAACTGAAATTTTGGATGAGCTATACCGCACTTAAAACACACCTTTATTGTGAAAACACAAATCAACACTGCAGCTTTCCGCATCTACATCAACATGGATACCCAATATATAGGGGTTACTCACAAGGTACAGGGTCTCACAAAACGATTCATCCCCCTTTGGCGTTAATTTCACGTTGTAGGGCAGCAAAATAGGAAAAATGCCAAGGGGGTGAATACTTTCGCAAGCCACTGTAGTACTGTATAGGGATTTGATGCTAAAGCAGATGGGTGTGCATCGTCTTCAATCTAATCAGGTCATGTCCAGTGCAGCAAAGTGTTCATTGATTAAATGTTCTATAAATAAGATCAACAATCAATAGAAAATCACCTGAAACAACAATAAGTCATTTGTGAAAAGAGGATAAAATGCCTCTGAGATGAATTCAGGACTAAGAAGCCTTATGTGGTGCAAGTGATGATAGATAGCATTCAAATTCACATTTTTTTAATTTAATTTTGTTATTTAACCTTTATTTAACTCTTTTATAAGGGCCATTTTATCTCTCAGGTCTATGATGCTCAAATTGGTCCCACTTTAATCAAGTGTGTATAAAATTGGTAGATAAGATGGTCATTCAATGCACTTACAAAGGGGAATGCAATTATTAAAGTCCTATGTAACAACTTAATGTTAATACAATGTCATGACAGAGTTATTACACAGGTATAAGAGCAACTTCATGTAAAGTGTTAGACTTTGGGACAGTGTGTTGTGTAGAAAGAAACAGAGACACTATTGAAATCATATACATATGTAGACCTACTCTCTTTATGGCTATACATAGCTCTGATTGCAATACACCTGCAACTGGAAAACCTGCACAGCTGCTCACCCAATAAGGGCTGCAGGGTAGAGGCTCTTACGGCACTGAACACAGCTGTCTGTTAATGTATTGAGGGGCTGAAATGGAGTTTCCTGATCTGATGTGAGATACACATTGAACTGGCTCCTTTGAATCTGCTTTTGCAGTAATTTTCTTCAGGACGCATTCCCTAACCAAACCATACCGCAGTGCTCGCCGATAATTGCCTTTTTAAAGCGCTCCTTGGACCGGAGACATTTTGCTTGTACTTATCTTAGGCTATGTGAATACTTGATTTTCTTAATCAACGGTGAACGTAAATTCACAGTAATTTCCTCATTGGGAGAAATGTGAGTGGTCCGTGAGTAAAATTAACAATTGAGTCGATTGACGTGAGTTAAAACAAATCGCATGTGATTTTTAGCCAGTCATTTTGGCACAAGCGCGCACGGTAAGGGAAAATGTGAAACTGTATCTATCCCATGCCTTGCTGGCGAAGACTGTCGAAGGAAAGGATGCCCTGTCTCGTTTCTGCTGGAGAAATATGGAGAAAAAAAATACACGTTTTTCGTGTAGCCTAGGCTAAGTGTGGGATGCTTAACGGTTTCTCACACTGCCTCAGTGTGTGGATATCGTGGGCGACGGTGGCACAAGGATAGGTAGGCTATGATTTCACATAGATTTTTTAGATTCACATAGATTTTTTAGAATCTGCAGCCTTGACTGAATAAATAAACACATTTCAGCAGGGATTGATGTAAGGGGCCGACTGCATCCAATATCATCACCACCTGTTACCAGAAAATCAGGTAAGCTATATATAAATATTCCAAGTCAACTTCTCGATTTATATTGTATAATACAATGTCATTTGCATTTAAGATGGTAATTCACTGTAGTTGGATATAGCCTACTAGTATATGAGACTATATAATGTATTAATTGTACCTTTAAAAACGTTCACTTTTATTTATACGCCATTTGTAGACTATCACTTTCATAAAGCCTAATTCAGAAGCCAGTAGGCTATGCTCTTCATGATCTATCTAATAAGTAGCCTAACAATCTATACTCATTGGCTCTCACATACGCGTAATGTAGCCTACGAAAGGGAACAGTTCATTCATATTATGATAGAGAACCCATTAAGTGTAAAACATGATAGGAATTTAGGTTGCAACATGCAGTAGCCTCTTTTGCCGTCTGACGTGTCCAAATGTAAAGGCACACGCAGTTCCTTCAGCTAGTGCCGTGTCAGTCCTCTTTCCATCCACAATGATGTAAAACAAGGTTGAAGTGCAAGGCTATACACTGCCCATATTATCGACATGGTCAGTTTTGTATGATATAGACTTGTAGATGGAATTCTGCTGCCACGGGAAGGCAGTTGCTGGTATTAATCGTATTCCAGTTATTAACATGGTTGTACAGCCTACTAGATTGTTAGTCTTCTGGAGATAATAAAGTGGAATACATGCAATACCAGCCTGGGCTAATATATCACCAGCCCCATGGCAATCAAACTATAGTCTCTATTCTGGTTTTAATACCTTTTAGGAAGGTATATTTGTTAAAGTAAAGACAAATCAACTCAATAACTTGAGGGTTCAGTTGGTGTATATCTTATAATCATTTGGTGGGTGCTTATATTTGTGCTATTTCACACATGTACACGTGCATATGAATACATACAGCATGTGTGAATTAGAATTTTTTTGTTGTTGTTGCATATCCCAATTGTCTTTGAGACACCCTCAGAAAGTGGGGTAACAGCCAGGGATAGCCATTATCAACAGTGATCCTGGAACAATTAGGGTTAAGTGCCTTGCTTATGGGCCCCATCTACAGATTTTTCACCTTGTCAGCTCAGGGATTTGAACTAGTGACCTTTTGGTTACTGGCCCAAAACTCTAACTGCTAGGCTACCCAACGCCCATTGTGCTACCATCCATTGCCTTTAAGATGGAGGTTAAAACCTAGCTAGATTTGATTGACACACTCTTAATTTGTATTCAATGTAAGCTGCTTGCTGAGCTCAATGAAACCATAGGATAGGCTATACCTGTTAGGTCTGTATAATGGCCTTATCATCAATATGCTGTAATTCTTACAAATTCTTCAGAAAGGATTACTGAGCAGTCTAGGTCAATGGTCAAAGGTAGCAATTTGGTTGATGTACAGTATAGTGGCAGATCCTAGTTCCTATGGAATGAAAAGGTGGTGACATGTCATTGACATGTTTATGTTCCGACTATACCCCCTCTCCCCATACAGCTCATACTATAAATCAAAGATCTCTTTGTCAAGAACATCAGGCTTGAGGGAAATTGGCCAATAGGGTACTGTGACCAGGTGTCAACCAGGCATGACTCTCCTATCTACAGTGTCACATTGTAATGCCATTAAGTACACTCATAGAAAAATAGATGCCAAATAGAACCCAATAGGGTTCTTCAGCTTGTCCCCATAGGGGAACCCTTTTTGGTGCTAGGTAGAACCCTCTGTAAGTGGTTCTTCATAGAATCCTCAAAGAAGGGTTCTATACCTAGAACCCTCCATGAATGGTTCTAATGTGCTATAACACTTTTATCTTATGTTGTTATCTTTCAAATTAAACTATTTTTGACAATACATAACGTATATCATGAAGCATTTCTTTGAGAGCCTAGTTATATCCTAACACCGTGGTCTGAAACTACTGGTTTACTGGCCACATCAGGCCTGCAAGTCACATTATGCTTGCTTGCAAAGTGATGTGTAATTCCTATTGGAATCCAGACAAAGTAAGGATATCTAACAATTGTAACTTTTAGTCAACTGCAACCTGCATTCAGAATGAGGGCAGGGAAAATTAATTCATTAATGAGACTATATAAATCATATAAACTGGAACAACCATCTCAGTAACAGGTTCAATAAATCAAACTATTAACTAATGTAAATTATTTATCTTTGTGTAGCATAATCAACCAATCAAAAAGTACCTTCAGAAAGTATTCACACCCGAGGCCTCCCGAGTGGCACAGTGGTCTAAAGCACTGCATCGCAGTGCTTGAGGCATCACAACATACCTGGGTTCAATCGCTGGCTGTGACCGGGACACCCATGAGGCGGTGCACAATGGTTAGGGGAGGGTTTGGCCTGCTGGAATTTCCTTGTCCCATCATGCTCTTCAGCTGGATGGTGTTTCCTCTGACACATTGGTGCGGCTGGCTTCCAGGTTGTGTGGTTTGGCAGGGTCGTGTTTTGGAGAATGCATGGCTCTTGACCTTCGCCTCTCCCAAGTCCGTACGGGAGTTGCAGCGATGGGACAAGACTGTAACTACCAATTGGATATCACAAAAAAAAAAAAATCCACATTTTGTTGCCTGATTTTAATATTGATTAAATGGTATTTGGTCTTGACTCGGTCTCGGAGAGTGAGGACTCATAATTTCTTCCCGAGACCAGCGGAGTACAAATGTCATAATTATCCTTTTCCATTCAGCCAGCCCATAAAACTGCTTCGCAAGGCCAAATATATACACTCCTTTCTTGAAACATGAATATCTTAACAGCCTTTATATCTATTATACACATGTTTGCACAGTGGCGAACCTATAGGCCTTCAGTGTGTGACAGGTTTGTGATTCTGAAAGGACAGCAACTGTAATACCAGTGCACTCATGTAGGAGAGTACACCTTTTGTAAAACACAAAGGGCCAGTTGTGTAGTGTAGGGTATACGCAGGTAAGCCATATACCCCCCCAAAAATTCAGTGGGAATTGCTTATACTCACATCTTAATCCCTACTGATGCATATCAAAGTAGTGTAGTGGAGGTATACGACTTATCAATTAATAGAAAAATCATGCACTAAGTAGCCTACACAATCACAAAGCACGTGAAATATACGCACATGCGCGCCGCACACATATCCTAGTTTCAGCGGGCAGCAAGAGTGTGCAGTTCTCAACTGGTTTTGGCATGGAGTAGCTCACAGAAGAATGACATCGGTAGCCGGTAGGGTAGGAAAGACATTTCAACAGTAAATGCTAACTAAGGCAACAATGAGTATGCAAACCAGGTATTGAAAAAGTTTAGTCTGAAGTGTTGGTTAGTCGGCTATTGTGATGCGCAATTGTCATCATATGCTGTTTGCATCAGGGGCATAGACATGGATGGGCCTGGGTGGACAGAGGCCCACCCACTGGGGAGCCAATCAGATTGATGTGGTTTAAGCATTGTTGTGGACTTAGACCATCACATTGTATTCTATAAAAGAAAGGGTGATTTGAGAGTGAATATGTTCTGGGATTCTTCCGATGGCATTGAGGAGTACACCACATAAGTCATTGGCTTCATCAATAAGTGCATTGATGACGTCGTCTTGACAGTGACCGTACATACATACCCCAACCAGAAGCCATGGATTACAGGCAACATCCGCACTGAGCTAAAGGGTAGAGCTGCCTCTTTCAAGGAGCGGGATTCTAACCCGGACGCTTCTAAGAACTCCCGCTATGCCCTCAGATGAACCAACAAACAGGCAAAGTGTCAATACAGGACTAAGATTGAATCATACTACACTGTTTCCGATGCTCATCGGATGTGGCAGGGCTTGCAAACTATTAGAGACTACAAAGGGAAGCACAGCCGCGAACTGCCCAGTGACACGAGCCTACCAGACGAGCTTAAATACTTCTATGCTCGCTTCGAGGCAAGCAACACTGAAGCATGCATGAGAGCATCAGCTGTTCCGGATGACTGTGTGATCACGCTTACCATAGCCGTTGTGAGTAAGACCTTTAAACAGGTCAATATTCACAAGGCCGCAGGGACAGACGGATTACAAGGACATGTACTCCGAGCATGCACTGACCAACTGGCAAGTGTCTTAACTGACATTTTCAACCTGTTCCTGACTGAGTCTGTAATACCAACATCTTTCAAGCAGACCACCATAGTCCCTGTGCCCAAGAACACTAAGGTGACCTGCCTAAATGACCACCGACCCGTAGCACTCACGTCTGTAGCCATGAAGTGCTTTGAAAGGCAGGTCATAGCTCACATCAAAACCATTATCTTAGAAACCCTAGACCCACTCCAGTTTGCATTCCGCCCCAACAGATCCACAGATGATGCAATCTCTTTTGCACTCTACACTGCCCTTTCCCACCTGGACAAAAGGAACACCTATGTGAGAATGCTATTCGTTGACGACAGCTCAGCGTTCAACACCATAGTGCCCTCAAAGCTCATCACTAAACTAAGGACCCTGGGACTAAACACCTCCCTCTGCAACTGGATCCTAGACTTGCTGACGGACCGCCCCCAGGTTGTAAGGGGAGGTAACAACACATCTGCTTATCCTCAACACAGGGGCCCCTAAGGGGTGCGTGCTCAGTCCCCTCCTGTACTCTCTGTTCACCCATGACTGCATGGCCAGGAACGACTCCAACACCATCATTAAGTTTGCCGACGACACAATAGTAGTAGGCCTGATCACCGACAACGATGAGACAGCCTATAGGGCCGTGTGGTGCCAGGATAACAACCTCTCCCTCAACGTGATCAAGACAAAGGAGATGATTGTGGACTACAGGAATAGGAGGACCGAGCATGCCCCCATTCTCATCGTCAGGGCTGTAGTCGGGCAAGTTAAGAGCTTCAAGTTCCTTGGTGTACACATCACCAACAAACTATCATGGTCCAAACACACCAAGACAGTCGTGAAGAGGGCACGACAAAGCCTATTCCCCCTCAGGAAACTGAAAAGATTTGGCATGGGTCCTCAGATCCTCAAAAAGTTTTACAGCTGCACCATCGAGAGCATCCTGACTGGTTGCATCACTGCCTGGTATGGCAACTGCTCGTCCTCTGACCGCAAGTACATCACTAGGGCCAAACTTCCTGCCATCCAGGACCTCTATACCAGGCGGTGTTAGAGGAAGGCCAAAAAATTGTCAAAACTCCAGCCATCCTAGTCATAGACTGTTCTCTCTGCTACCACACGGCAAGCGGACCCGGAGCGCCAAGTCTAGGTCCAAAAGGCTTCTTATCAGCTTCTACCCCCAAGCCATAAGACTCCTGAACAGCTAATCAAATGGCTACCTGGACTATTTACATTGCCCCCCCCCACCCCCTCTTTTACGCTGCTGTTACTCTCTGTTTGTAATCTATGCATAGTCACTTTACCTCTACCTACCTGTACATATTACCTCAATTACCTCGACCAACCTGTGCCCCCACCCATTGTCTCTGTACCGGTACCCCCTGTATATAGCCTCGCTTCTGTTATTTTAATGCTGTTCTTTAAATATTTGTTGTTTTTCAATTTTTCAATTATTTTAAATTTTTTTACTTATCTTTTTTTTACTCAACACTTAATTTTTCTTAAAACTGCATTGTTGGTTAAGGGCTTGTAAGTAAGCATTTCACTTTAAGGTCTACACTTGTTGTATTCGGTGCATGTGACAAATACAATTTGATTTGATTTGAGATATGAAACAACCAGACAAAAATAATATAATTCAAAAATATCAAATTCACAGTTTATGCTACAAAACCAACTTAATAAGAGGTTTAAAAAATGTGTTATTTTTGACTCAACGTTTCATGATTTATAGTAAGGCATTGTTGGCAGAATAGATGGATGCAGTTCAATGCATGATTATTATAATTCACCAATAAATGTCTTGGTAGTCCAAAAAATATTGCTATCAGGTGGTATTCGGGATGCACTGTTTCCATTTCAATGACTCAATATTCTGGACAAAAACGGACGAATGTAACTAAGGCTGGTAATGGCAATAGAATCAAACTAGCAAGGGCAATGATCACATAACGTGGCTAATAGTGAGGTCAGAGTGAGTTGTTCTCTCATTTGTGTATGGAAGAAGCTAGCTCGCAAGCTAGCCAACTTTAGCCAGTTAGCTTGGGTGCTTGGTTGGGACAAGCATGCATTGGCAGGCAAGCTGCAGAGGGACGAGGAGGCTACAATTCCCCATTATTTATCAGAGCAATTTTGACGACCAACTAGCTGAAAAAATTTGAGAGGGTTTATCTAATGTTCCTTTGTTAGATTTTAGCTAATCTTGCTCTGCCTAGCATTAGTTGTTGATCTTGTTGTTGTTTACGTGCATAACTAAGGGAGAGACAAACTTCCCGTGGTGTTTTTTTCATATTTAAAGAAATCCATTCAGGTGTATAAATACATCCAGTCACTACAAAAATACAGGCGTCCTTCTTAACTCAGTTGCCAGAGAGGAAGGAACCTGCTCAGGGATTGCACCATGAAGCCAATGGTGACTTTAAAATATTTATAGGGTTTAATGGCTGATAGGGGAAAACTGAAGATGGATCAACAACATTGTAGATACTCCACAATACTAACCTAATTAAGTGAAAATAAGGAAGCCTGTAAAGAATAAAAATATTTCAAAACATGCATCCTGTTTGCAACAAGGCACTAAAGTAATACTGCCAAAAAATTGGCAAAGCAATTAACTTTTTGTCCTGTGTTATGTTTTGGGCAAATCCAATATAACACATTACTGAGTTCCACTCTCCATATTTTCAAGCATAGTGGTGACTGCATCATGTTATGGGTATGCTTGTAATCATTAAGTGTCACGACTTCCGCCGAAGTCGGCTCCTCTCCTTGTTCATGCGACGTTCGGCGTTCGACGTCACTGGCCTTCTAGCCATCGCCGCTCCATTTTTCATTGTTCCATTTGTTTTGTCTTGTTCCCTGCACACCTGGTTTACATTCCCTAATTACACTGCTATATATTCCTCTGTTCCCCCTCCATGTCTTTGTGTAGAATTGTTTTGTGTTACGTGTTTTATGTGACGCGCCAGGCTGGTTTTCCATGATCCGTGTTTATTTCACGAAGTATGTTTATTTGGTAAACTATAGCTTTTGTGACTGTTTTGGCGCTTTGCCCTTTTGCCATTTTTGCTGGAGGTTTTGACGCAGTTGCGTCCGTCTGCTGTTTGCTCCTGCCTAAATAAAGTGTGCACCTGTTCACAACTCTCTGCTCTCCTGCACCTGACTTCGCTACCAGTACGCACACCCGTGACAGAATTCCACACCACCCATGGAGTCAGCAGGAGCAGGTACTCCGGTCAGAGGAGTCAAGGAACGTGTCCGAGAACATTTGGCGATACTGCAACATCTCGGTGCCACGATGGATAGCGTTGTCCAGACCATGGACCTGTCTCTCCAGCACCTCGACCAGCGCAACTGGGGTTACCTCGGTTGCGCTGAGAGGGTGTCCGTCTCTCCTGGATCCAGTCCCAGTGGGATGCGTCTCTCTTTTCCCAGGGAGTATGATGGGACAGCAGCACGGTGCCAGGGGTTCCTATTACAGCTAGACCAATACCGGGCCAACGTTCACCCAGCTCCCTTGGGAAGGGAGAGGTTGTCCGACCTCATCTCGTGCCTCTCGGGGAGAGCTCTGGAGTGGGCAAACGCCGTGTGGGGAGAAGGAGACGCGGCGTTGGACCACTTCGAGGAGTTCACCCGTTGCTTCCAGGCTGTCTTCGACCATCCGTCCAAAGGTAGAGTGGTGGGGGAACGGCTCTTCCACTTGAGGCAGGGGACGAGGAGCGCCCAGGAGTTCGCCCTGGAATTTCGGACCTTGGCCGCCGGAGCTGGATGAAACGACAGGGCCCTGATCGACCACTACAGATGCAGCCTGCGCGAGGACGTCCGGCGCAAGTTGGCCTGCAGGGATGCCACCATCACCTTCGACCAACTGGTGGATCTGTCCATTCGGTTGGATAACCTGCTGGTCACCCGCGGACGTCAAGAAAGCTCTGTCAGTTCCATCTTCCAGCACCCCTGCTCCGGTGCCCATGGAGCTGGGAGGGGCTGCACTTAGAGAGGCCTTCACGTGCACCATCTGTGGCCGCAGAGGACACACTTTCGGTCGGTGCCGGGTTGGTGCCTCTGGGAGTCGAGGCAGCAGGCGTCACCCCAGGTGAGTCTGCACCACTCTCAGCCAAGAGTCGTCTGTTGTCCACCTGTTTGTTCATGTTCTTTTCCCTGAGTTTTCCCCACATTCCCAGCATAAGGCGCTTGTTGATTCAGGCGCGGCTGGGAATTTTATCGACCGAGCGTTCGCCCTTAGTTTAGGGATCCCCGTTATTCCTGTGGTTAGACCTTTCCCGGTACACGCTCTGGATAGTCGACCATTAGGGTCCGGGCTAATTAGGGAAGTCACCATGTCTTTGGCCATGGTGACGCAGGGGGATCACGAGGAGAGAATCAGTCTCTTTATCATTGACTCTCCTGCGTTTCCCGTGGTACTAGGCCTTCCCTGGTTGGCTCGTCATGACCCCACCATTTCATGGCAACAGAGGGCTCTCACGGGGTGGTGCGAAAGTGCTCGGGGAGGTGTGTAGGGGTTTCCGTTGGTGCTACTATGGTGGAATGTCCAGACCAGGTCTCCACCATGCGCATTCCCCCAGAATATGCCGATTTGGCTCTCGCCTTCTCCAAAAGGAAGGCGACTCAATTACCACCCCATCGACGGGGGGATTGTGCGATAAATCTCCTGGTAGACGCTGCACTTCCCAGGAGTCACGTGTATCCCCTGTCGCAAGCGGAGACGGAGGCTATGGAGACATATGTCTCTGAATCCCTGCGTCAGGGGTACATTCGGTCCTCCACTTCACCCGCCTCCTTGAGTTTATTTTTTGTGAAGAAGAAGGAGGGAGGTCTGCGCCCGTGCATTGACTATCGAGGTCTCAATCAAATACTGTTACCCGCTACCTCTCATCGCCACGGCGATTGAGTCAATGCATGGGGCGCGCTTCTTCACTAAACTGGATCTCAGGAGTGCGTTCAACCTGGTGCGTATCTGGGAGGGAGACGAGTGGAAGACAGCGTTTAGTACCACCTCAGGGCCTTATGAGTACCTCGTCATGCGGTACGGGTTGATGAATGCTCCATCAGTCTTCCAATCCTTTGTAGACGAGATTTTAAGGGACCTGGTGTATATCGATGATGTTGTGGTGTATATCGATGACATTCTGATACACTCCGCTACACGCGCCGAGCATGTGTCCCTGGTGCGCAGGGTACTTGGATGACTGTTGGAGCATGACCTGTACGTCAAGGCTGAGAAATGCCTGTTCTTTCAGCAGGTCATCTTCTTCCTATGGTATCGCATTTCCACATCAGGGGTGGAGATGGAGAGTGACCACATTTCAGCCGTGCGTAATTGGCCGACTCCCACCACGGTAAAGGAGGTGCAGCGGTTTTTAGGGTTTGCCAATTACTACCGGAGCTTTATCCGGGGGTTTGGCCAGGTGGCTGCTCCCAATACCTCACTGCTGAAGGGGGGACCGGTGAGACTGCAGTGGTCGGCTGAGGTGGACAGGGCTTTTGGTCACCTGAAGGCTCTGTTTACCTCGGCTCCCGTGCTGGCTCATCTGGATCCCTCTTTGGCGTTCATAGTGGAGGTGGATGCATCCAAGGCTGGGATCAGAGCCGTGCTCTCTCAGCGCTCGGGCACGCCACCGAAGCTCCGCCCCTGTTCTTTCTTTTTGAAGAAACTCAGCCCGGCGGAGTGAAACTATGATGTGGGGGACCGGGAGCTGTTGGCTGTTGTCAAGGCTCTGAAGGCGTGGAGACATTGGCTTGACGGGGCTAAAGACCCTTTTCTCATCTGGACTGACCACTCACGTCTTCCGGCACTACGGGGTGCCGGAAGTCTCTGATCAGGGTCCCCAGTTCACGTCTAGAGTATGGAGGGCGTTCATGGAACGTCTGGGGGTCTCGGTCAGCCTCACCTCAGGTTTTCACCCTGAGCATAACGGGCAGGTGGAGAGAGTCAACCAGGATGTGGGTAGGTTTCTGCAGTCATATTGCCAGGACCGGCCGGGGGAGTGGGCGGCGTTCATCCCCTGGGCAGAGATGGCCCAAAACTCACTCCGCCACTCCTCCACTAGCCTCTCCCCTTTCCAGTGCGTACTGGGGTATCAGCCGGTTCTGGCACCTTGGCATCAAGGCCAGATCGAAGCTCCTGTGGTGGACGAATGGTTTAAGCCCTCAGAGGAGACCTGGGACGCAGCTCATGTGCATCTGCAATGGGCCATGAGGCGACAGAAGGCGAGCGCCGACCGCCACCGCAGTGAGGCCCCGGTGTTCGCACCGGGGGACCGGGTCTGGCTCTCAACCCGAAACCTGCCCCTCCGCCTGCCCTGCCGGAACCTGGGTCCATGGTTTGTGGAGCCATTCAAAGTCCTGAGGAGACTGAACGAGGTATTGTACAGGTTACAGCTTCCTCCAGATTACCATATTAATCCCTCGTTCCATGTGTCTGTCCTCAGGCCGGTGGTGGACGGTCCACTCCAGGAGTCTGAGGTGCGGGAGGTTCCTCCACCCCCTCTGGACATCGAGGGGGCCCTGGTGTATGCTGTTCGAGCCATCCTGGACTCGAGGCGTCTGGCAAGGGGCCTTCAGTACCTCGTGGAGTGGGAGGGGTACGGTCCGGAGGAGAGATGCTGGGTGCGTCCTGGAGGACGTCCTGGACCCTTCGTTGCTGTGGGAGTTTCACCGTCTCCACCCGGATCGCCCTGTGCCTCGTCCTCCGGGTTGTCCCCGAGGTCGGTGTCGGCATGCTGCTGGAGCCGCGCGTCAAGGGGGGGTACTGTCACGACTTCCGCCGAAGTCGGTCCCTCTCCTTGTTCGGGCGGTGTTCGGGCGGTCGACGTCACCGGCCTTCTAGTCATCGCCGATCCACTTTTCATTTTCCATTTGTTTTGTCTTTGTTTAACACACCTGGTTTCAATTCCCCAATTACTTGTTCATTATTTAACGCTCTCTTCCCCCATGGTTTTTTGTGAGTGATTGTTTGTATGTATACGGTCCGTTATTGTGGGCTAGTTTACTGTGTTGTATTTATTTGATTCTTTGAGTAAAGTATGTTCCTTACTCATTTCTGCTGTCCTGCACCTGACTCCTCCACACCAGCTACACACAGGCCGATTACATCAATAGAGCATGCTGGGGAATATGACAATGATGGTTGTGGTTTGGAATGTTTTACTCTACACAGAGTAAAAATGACACAATCACACTCAACTCTGGTTATTAACACCAACACTGTTTTTCTTTTACCCCACTGAGTTTTAATTTAACTCATCAATCAACATTATAAATGTTACACTGAGGAATCAACACTAGGTAACACTGGCCGATTTGCTGTGAAAATACTAATTTGAAAGAAAGAAATCATGGCAAAGATATAAATTATGTCAGTACTGTACAGTGCCTTCGGAAAGTATTCAGACCCCTTGACTTTTTCAACAACAAAACAATTACATTACAATTCTAAAATTGGTCCTGAGCGCTCTGGAGCAAGTCTTCATCAAGGATCTCTCTTTACTTTGCTCCGTTCATCTTTGCCTCGATCCTGACTAGTCTACCAGTCCCTGAAGAATATCTCCACAGCATAATGCTGCCACCACCATGCTTCACCGTAGGGATGGTGCCAGGTTTCCTCCAGACATGACGCTTGGCATTCAGGCCAACGAGTTCAATCTTGGCTTCATCAGGCTAGAAAATCTTGTGTCTCATGGTCTGAGAGTCTTTAGGTGCCTTTTGGCAAACTCCAAGCGGGCTGTCATGTGCCTTTTACTGATTTAAGAATGATGGAGGCCACTGTGTTGTTGCGGACCTTCAATGCTGCAGAAATGTTTTGGTACCTTCCCCAGATCTGTGCCTCAACACAATCCTGTCTCAGAGCTCTATGGACAATTCCTTTGACCTCATGGCTTGGTATTTGCTCTGACATGCACTGTCAACTGTGGGACGTTATGTAGACAGGTGTGTGCCTTTCCAAATCATGTCCAATCAATTGAATTTACCACAGGTGGACTCCAATCAAGTTGTAGAAACATCTCAAGGATGATCGATGGAAACAGGATACACCTGAGCTCAATTTCGAGTTTCATAGCAAAAGGTCTGAACACTTAAGTAAATAAGGTATTTCTGTTTTTTTTTTTACTTATAAAAACCTGTTTTCGCTTCATCATTATGGGGTATTGTGTGTAGATTCTTAATTTTGTATTTAAAAAAAAATCTATTTTAGAATGAGGCTGTAACGTAACAAAATAAGGAAAAAGTCAATGGGTCTGAATACTTTCCGAAGGCACTTTATATGTACAATTATAAATGGAATATCAGATACTGTACATGCACAAATAAACACTGAGGTAAACACTAATGCTCAGGCACTATTTAAAATATATATATTTTTATATATAGAAAAGCTTATTCAGATTCATAAGGGTTCTATGTAGAACCTTTCTTGCCTTCCAAAGATTCCTTCTTGCCTCCATAGAATCATCAAAAACCCTTCCAAAAATGGTTCTTAGGATGAAAAATATTTTCCCTCCCTTTTTTCTAAGCGTGTAGGAAGGGATAAGATAAATAAGCACACACGTTCCAATCTTGGTATGGTTCTAATGCTGGACCTAGTGCAAAAATGTTGAGTAAATCATTTGGTGTCAATATCGCTCTACTGGGTAAACGACTCCCCCAGGAGCACACTTCATAGTTTACTCACTCACTCACACACACACACACACACACACACACACACACACACACACACACACACACACACACACACACACACACACACACACACACACACACACACACACACACACACACACACACACACACACACACACACACACACACACACACACGGAGATATAGCTTTTGTTTTAGAGAGTTGTCCACCAGTTTTTCCCACATCTCTTTAACATTAAATTCATACGTTTGTTTTCGATTTCACCTTGGTGTTTTCTTGCAACAATATAACCATTGAAAGTTTGAGAAAAAAAGTCTGTAGAGCTAGATAGCTAATAATTGATGTGGGGAAGAGGATACCTCGTCAGTTGCACAAATGAATGCATTTAACCAAACCCCTCTGACTCAAAGTGGTGCAAGTGGCTGCCTTAATGGATATCATTAAGGCAGCCTTGCTTTAAAATGCATGACTTTGTAGACCAAAATTATTTGATAATGTCAAATCTTTTTTTCATGCTGCTTTGCAAACTACTGATGTTTTCATGTCTGCTAAATTGTGCCAAATTAAAGCCAATTCCACTTTGAAAAGACAAATGAGAAGCACTGATCCTGATGTTGCCCTTTAGCTATGGCTGCTGCGCTGCCTCTGAAGGAAAGATGAAGAGGGTATAGAAAGGCTGGATGTCTTGGTGAGGTTGTGGCCATGGACATCTTCATCCCAATTTACTGTAGTCCCAGAGCTGAGCGGGGGAAAGAGGAAGACTGTATCACACCTCATATTTCTGTACACTCTGGAGAGGGACTGTTTGGTCATCCATCCATCTGTATGAATTGTCCCAGATGTTGACTGGATTTCACTGTGGAGCTGTGCTATAAGGGTTCGTGTGATGAATACACAGTAGCGCAAAGAGATTTTACTGTAGCTGCTTCAGTCAATCATTCAGTCAGTGTACCTCAGAGTGTTATCTCTCTGTTTTCTGCAGAGTCACTGTTGTGCAAAAATAAAATATAGTTGCTGTAGTCCTCTGGCCCAGGCACTGCAGAGCGATGAGTAATCAAGTCAATCCTCACCAACTCTCATAACACAAAACACACAACACTCATTTAATATGCTTAACTGATGTAGTGGTCTCTGACTCTGGAATACTCTGGAATGCTCTGGAAGACATTATACTATTGTTGTATTTATACAACAGTTTACAACAGTATGTAACAATCAGAATGGAGAAAGACGCATTGAATCAGTTAGAATTTATGTGTTGCCACCCCAGGGTCACGCACTAGTTCTAATGGAAATGTAGAATTTGTAATATTCAAAAACATAAAATAACATAAATTACCATACTGTCAAAAAAGTTAAATAAGATATTTTGGCCATATTGCCCTGCCCTAGCGGGTCTGCAATCTCTCTCTTTCTGTTTAACAGTTTGCTTAGCATGTTTAGCATGCAAGTGACAAAAGGTAGTAACAAATGATTGACTTAAAGATTAGCTAGCATATCTCTGCCACTGGATTTCAGTCTGGTGCTGGCAGGTATTTGTTGGATGTTTTACAGTTACTAAGTAGCCAAGTACGCTGGACAATTTTAGGTAATGTCTGATTAATGTAGATAGCCTGCTTAACCAATGGTACCTTGACAGCTAGATGCCTGTTGGTCTCTACTCAACCCGGTAGGCCAATTTGCTTTTCCACTATAAACTGCATGGAAGTCTGGTGCTATGTTTGTTGCGAATGGAGAGGGGACTGTGGATCGGTCTCCGTCTGTCCGTATGTACGTTAGTTTGTACATTAATCACATATGATATTTCAGACAGCAATGGCCCAATTTTTATGAAACTTGGGTGAATGATGTGTCTTGCCATCGACATCCGGCATTTACAAAATGACACTGATTGGCCCAAGGCGGGAGCTATAGTAATGAACTGAAATGTGTTTGTCACACCAGAGAGGAAGAGGTGAAGCGAGAGGGATAACTTTACCTTGTCCAGCAGGTGGTGTTTTTTTTTTTTTTTTGTCACCCAACGAGGAGTTTTTGTATGGAGGTCAATGAGAGATTCTTGAATTTGGTTAACAAGAAATTGAATGGCTTATTTGCTACGTGTGGCTTATTTAATCAAATAGAAGTTCCGTAGTGCTTAGGTTGTTACGCGCGTACTGATATAAGTAGGACAAGTGACATCCAGGCAACTTTGGGAAAAAAACACTTTATATCGGAGTTGTGCCTGTTGTTCCCACACGTATCAACCCTCTCATTGGCTAGAGTGGTCCCACCTGCTCTTGCCTCCTCCTGACTGCTTTCTATTTTCAAGACATTCATTTTAATTGTTAGAGCGGCCACTTGAGTATTTGGTCAGTATAATGGATCATCTGTGGTCACACACGATAACTGAAATGTGTTAGTCACACACAATATCTCAATTGGCCCAAGCGGGGTCGCTGCATCATTCGTGGGAGACAAAATGTTTACTGTTGTCCCTCATGATGAAGTTGGGGAGGGTACTGTGGATCTGTCTCGGTCTGTATGTTTGTTTGTATGTTAGTCACACGCTATATGGGCTCCCGAGTGGCGCAGCGGTCTAAGGCACGCATCTCAGTGCTAAAGGCCTCACTACAGACACCCTGGTTTGAATCCAGGCTGTAAACCAGCCGTGATTAGGAGTCCCATAGGGCGGCGCACAATTGGCCCAGCGTCGTCCGGGTTTGGCCTGTGTAGGCCGTCATTGTTAATAAGAATTTGTTCTTAACTGACTTTCCTAGTTAAATAAAAAATATATATCTTAGAACTGGCCCGATTTTGACGAAACTTGGGTGAATGATGCGTCTTGCCATAGAGTTCCAGAATTTACAAACAAGAGATTGAAAATGAAAACTTTGAAAGGTCATGCCCCTCACCCCGTTTGACCTAAAGTCATGAAATCTGGTACACAGGTCCCTCTCCCCACAAGGAACAAATTTCCCTGAAGGACGCATAAGGTCTGCCATGATTAATTTTCTGTCATTTTGAATTTTGGGAAAAACATTTAAAAGGCTACTCTTCTGGCACCGAATGACCGATCTGCACCAAACTTGATATGTGGCATTTATGGACAAAGGTTTCTCAACACAATATTTTCCAGACTAGCACCTAAAACATGGCTGCTCTGACCAATAAACATTGACCAATAAACATTCAGGTAGGCGTGGTCTGGCACATAAATGAATATAAATCAGTAAAGGATATTCGTATTCTAATACAATTTGGTACACATGTTGCAAACAGTGTCAAGACTCAACATATGCAAGAACATTCATATCAACCACACAGTGGTGCTATAATGGGCGCATGTTTATATCTCTTGATCTGTTTGACTCAGAGTGCTGAAATTTGGCACATATGCTCAGGGATATGAGTCTAACTAACCCACGCGATATCTCAGACACCACTGCCCCGATTTTGACGAAACTTTGGTAAATGATGTGTCTTGCCATAGAGATTCGGCATTTACAAAATTACACTGATTGGCCTAAGGGGGCCACTATAGTAATCAACTGTACGTACGTTAGTCACACGAGATATATCAGACACCACTAGCCTGATTTTGACGGAACTTGGGTGAATGCATTATTGGCATAGAGATCCGTCATTTACAAAATTACACTGATTGGCCCAAGGGGTCGATGCATCATTTGTCAGGGACGACATGTTTACTGTTGTCTTGTTTCTTAATTACTTTTGTTCTGTGTTGCAACTTAAAAATATAAATAGATTTCAGCTGTGTTTTGTCAATGTGGGAATGAGTTAAAATGCACAATGTTTGGTTAGAGCATGTACAGCACATTGACTCAAATTGGTCATTTATTTTAGACAATACAAGTTATAATCCTGTTAGGGACAGGGGGCACTATTTTCACGACCGGGTGAAAATAACGTACCCGATTTAATCTGGTTACTACTCTTGCCCAGAAACTAGAATATGCATATGATTAGTATATTTGGATAGAAAACACTCTAAAGTTTCTAAAACTGTTTGAATGGTGTCTGTGAGTATAACAGAACTCATATGGCAGGCCAAAACCTGAGAAGATTCCATACAGGAAGTGCCCTGTCTGACAATTTCTGGTGCTTCTTTTGCCTCTCTATCGAAAATACAGTATCTCTGCTGTAACGTGACAATTTCTATGGCTTCTATAGGCTCTCTGAAGGTGCCAGAAAGTGGAATGGGATCTCTGCAGTCTCTGGGCAGGGTCCAGCAGCTCTGTTTGTGAGTGGACAGCCTAGTGGCTCAGAGCCAGGAGATGCGCGGCCACGAGAGTACTCCATGTTTTTCTTCACCTGTTTGAATGAATACAATATCGTCCGGTTGGAATATTATCACTATTTTATGAGGAAAATCGCATAAAAATTGATTTTAAACAGCGTTTGACATGCTTCTAAGTACGAAATGCGTCCGCGTGTCACCCTTCAGATAGGGACCTGAACGCACGAACAAAACGGAGCTATTTGAATATAACTATGGATTATTTCGGACCAAAACAACATTTGTTGTTGAAGTAGAAGTCCTGGGAGTGCATTCTGACGAAGAACAGCAAAGGTAATCCAATTTTTCTAATAGTAATTCTGAGTTTAGTGAGCCTCGACTTGGCGAGTGTCTGAATAGCTAGCCGTGATGGCCGAGCTATATACTCAGAATATTGCAAAATGTGCTTTTGCCGAAAAGCTATTTTAAAATTTGACACCGCGATTGCATAAAGGAGTTCTGTATCTATAATTCTTGAAATAATTGTTGTGTATTTTGTAAATGTTTATCAAGAGTAATTTAGTAAATTCACTGGAAGTTTTCGGTGTGTATGCTAGTTCTGAACGTCACATGTGTAATGGCTGTCTTCGGGTAGAGAGGACCAAAACGCAGCAGGAATGTGGATGCTCATCTTGAATAATTATTTTAAATAAAGTGAACACCAGAACACCAAAACAACAAAACGAAGAACGACAGTTTAACAGGCTATACTTACTACAGCAGTGCTAAAGACAACTACCCACAATTAACAAACAAAACACATCCCTATATATAGGACTCTCAATCAAAGGCAACTACAAACACCTGCCTTCAATTGAGAGTCCAACACCCAATTACCTAACATAGAAATGACTAAACTAGAAAGAACATAGAAATACAAAAACATAGAACATAACCCAAAACCCGGAAATAATAAATCAAACACCCTTCTAAACAAACCACCACCCAGAACCACATAAACCAAATACCCTCTGCCACGTCCTGACCAAACTACAATCACAAATAACCCCTATACTGGTCAGGACGTGACAACATGCTAATGTAAAAAGCTGGTTTTTGATATAAATATGAACTTGATTGAACAAAACATGCATGTATTGTATAACATAATGTCCTAAGAGTGTCATCTGATGAAGATCATCAAAGGTTAGTGCTGCATTTAGCTGTGGTTTTGTTTTTTTGTGACATATATGCTAGCTTGAAAAATGGCTGTGTGATTATTCCTGGCTGGGTACTCTCCTAACATAATCTAATGTTTTGCTTTCGCTGTAAAGCCTTTTTGAAATCGGACAATGCGGTTGGATTAATGAGAGTCTTATCTTTCAAATGGTGTAAAATAGTCATATGTTTGAGAAAATTGAATTGTGGTATTTTAGTGGTATTTTAGTTGGTTTTGTATTTCGCGCGGTGCGATGCCATTGGCAGTTGGCTAGGGGTTCCGCAGGCGGAACGGGGTTCCGCTAGCGGAACGTCTGTCCATAAGAGGTTATAATGTTTGCTTATTACAGACAGTAAGTAATGACTTTATCATTTGCCTTTGAAGGGCAATTTTGTCAGTTATATATTAGACGCCTGTCACGTCCTGACCAGTAAAAGGGGTTATTTGTCATTATAGTTGGTCAGGGCGTGGCAGGGGGGTGTTTGTTTTGTGTGTTTGGGTATTGTGGGTTTAGGTTCTAGTTTTCTATGTTTAAATCTAGATTTTCTATTTCTATGTGAGTTTTGTCAATGACCTCCAATTAGAGGCAGCTGGTTGTTGTTGTCTCTAATTGGAGGCCATATTTAGTTGTGTTTGTTTTCACTGGCTTTTGTGGGTGGTTGTTTCTAGTATAGTCTGTGCACCTTACTGGACTGTTTTCGTCGTTTGTTTATTTTGATTAACCTCTTACATCTAGACGTTCCGCTAGCGGAACACCTGCTCCAATATCCAATGATGGGCGTGGCGCGAAATACAAATTCCTCTAAAATCCGAAAACTTCCATTTTTCAAACATATGACTATTTTACAGGATTTTAAAGACAAGACTCTCGTTAATCTAACCACACTGTCCGATTTCAAAAAGGCTTTACAGCGAAAGCAAAACATTAGATTATGTCAGCAGAGTACCCAGCCAGAAATAATCAGACACCCATTTTTCAAGCTAGCATATAATGTCACAAAAACCCAGAAGACAGCTAAATGCAGCACTAACCTTTGATGATCTTCATCAGATGACACACCTAGGACATTATGTTATACAATACATGCATGTTTTGTTCAATCAAGTTCATATTTATATCAAAAAACTGCTTTTTACATTAGCATGTGACGTTCAGAACTAGCATACCCCCCGCAAACTTCCGGGGAATTTACTAACAATTTACTAAATTACTCACGATAAACGTTCACAAAAAGCATAACAATTATTTTAAGAATTATAGATACAGAACTCCTCTATGCACTCGATATGTCCAATTTTAAAATAGCTTTTTGGTGAAAGCACATTTTGCAATATTCTAAGTACATAGCCCAGCCATCACGGGCTAGCTATTTAGACACCCGGCAAGTAAAGCCTTCACCAAAATCAGATTTACTATTACAAAAGTTTGATTACCTTTTGTTGTCTTCGTCAGAATGCACTCCCAGTACTGCTACTTCAATAACAAATGTTGGTTTGGTCCAAAATAATCCATCGTTATATCTGAATAGCGGCGTTTTGTTCGTGCGTTCAAGAAACAACGTGACAAAAAAATTCTAAATATTCCATTACCGTACTTCGAAGCATGTCAACCGCTGTTTAAAATCAATTTTTATGCAATTTATCTCGTAAAAAAGCGATAATATTCCGACCGGGAATCTCCTTTTCGGTAAACAGAGGAAAAAACACAAAGACGGGGGCGACTCGTGCACGCGCCTAAGCCCACTGTCCCTTGATCGGCCACTTGACAAAGGCGATAATGTGTTTCAGCCTGGGGCTGGAATGACGACATTCAGGTTTTTCCCGGGCTCTGAGAGCCTATTGGAGCCGTGGGAAGTGTCACGTTACCGCAGAGATCCTAAGTTTTGGAATGAGATGTCAAAGAAAGACAATAAATGGTCAGACAGGCCACTTCCTGTAAAGGAATCTCTCAGGTTTTGACCTGCCATTTGAGTTCTGTTATACTCACAGACACCATTCAAACAGTTTTAGAAACGTCGGAGTGTTTTCTATCCAAAGCTAATAATTATATGCATATTCTAGTTTCTGGGCAGGAGTAATAATCAGATTAAATCGGGTACGTTTTTTATCCAGCCGTGAAAATACTGTCCCCTATCCATAACAGGTTAAGTGTTTTCTTTAATAAAATAAGAAGATGAGCACTTTACCCGCTGCGTTCGGTCCACTCCATACGACCCTTATGACAACGCCAGGTAAATGCCATACAGGGTATTGAATCATTGTTTCGTGACTGTTAATTGCTGCAGATGTGAAATATGTTTTCCAATTTGTCATGAAATTGCAAAATCTCTAGGAGTAGCCAACTATTTGGGAACAACTCCACATAATTACAACTCCACAATTTTCTCAAACTGAAGTGAGGAGTTTCTTACTTTCTCCTTTGACGTACATGAAATGTAGGCTAAATACTATTATTTATTGTAATATATATATATATATATATTATTTTGGTGCATTATTTCTGGTGCTATTTATCCTTCAGACACTATACCATCAGTCTTCGAATTGCTTTACAGTACAACCATTACCCTTAGCATTTCAAGTCTTTTGATGATTTCACCCCCCCTCCCTCCCCCCCATAGATACAGTCTGTTTTAGAAAATAATAGGCAATGTCCTCTGACAGTGGAAAGCTGTTTCTATCAGGCCGATGCTTACTGCAATACAACTGGGTTATTTATCTTTCATGTCTGTGTATCCTCACAGCATGGTATTATATCCACCCCCCAAAGCTCCCTCATGTAGGACTAGCTTGTTACACTGCTAAATATGGCTCCTACTTGATTTTTATGTTGTACTTCATGTTATTTTTCTCAGAAATTAACAATTCATTGTACGAGGCACTGTAATATACATGGAGTTAAATGAATGCATTAATGTTAATTGAGACAATTAATTGAGACAATCCGATTATCTGCTTCACTTCACTCAAGCCATTAACTTATATATTGGTATATTATCCTCTGTTCTTAATAGAACACAATCAATTCATTTCAATTAAGAAACTCACTGGAGAAAAAATATGAAACTCACCAGGGGGTAAACAGTTGACCACTAAACAATCAGTTACACCTCTTTAAAACCACAATCCAGAGTTAGTGTTTAAGCCCAGCCACTTGGTTTGTTATAAATCTGAGGATTGGGGCCGGGGAAACGTAAGCAGAACTCTCAAATTCATTAACAGAGCCATGGAAGCAAGGACCGACAGTCCATGAGTTTGTCATAAAAACTTTTAAAAACATGTTGAAGCTATAAATTGTATGTTTACACAACTGTATATCCCCACAACTCAATATTTGTTAATAATGAACAATTCCTGGATATTCCGTGCTTCAATGGGGCAGCACCAGTTTGTGAAATGCTCCTGTTGGACTTAAGTTGACACCCATCGGATAGTTCTAGGCTGTGCCAAGCCAAAAACCATTCATCATTTTAGTCATTTTAGCAGATACTCTTATCCAGAGCGACTTACAGTAGTGAGTGCATACATTTCATTTATTTATTTATTTTCCGTACTGGTCCCCCATGGGAATCGAACCCACAACCCTGGCATTGCAAACACCATGCTCTACCAACTGAGCCACACGGGACCGCATCACAATCAAGAAGGTCAGGAAGCGGGTCCATAAATGTCTCCGTCACTAATTTACCTCTGCTCCCTCACTCTTACTGCTGAATGGACCTGGCCTGAATGGACCAGGTATAAACGGTACAGTGAAATGCTTACTTGCAAGCTCTCCTCAACAATGCATTATAAATATCAAAGTCAAATAAAAAATAATACAAGTAATTCAAAAATGGTATACATAGTTGTATACACAATATAGTATACACGTAGTAGTATACACAATAGGATATACAGTATAAAGTATGAAGTACTAAAGTCAATAGTGTCTTGGTTGAGCAGTTAAATAAAAAGTATATAAATAGTACAGCAGCGTTGACAGGTGTGTGTGTGTGTGTGTAATGTAGGGTTGAATGTGTGGAGAGTCAATGCCAATAGTCTCTGAGGTGCAGATGAATTGCAGGTCTGAGCAGTCATTTAAAAACAATTGTTTGTCATTTAGCAGACAATCTAATCCAGAGCGATTTACAGTTAGTGTGATAAGATGGTGTGAGAGAATGTGTTCAACTCACAATCACTCAGCATCAACATGGAAAAAGGGCCAGCACTCACACAGACTGTTGTGGCTCAGGTATTAGCTAACTTCTAATCTCAAGAAGTAATGACAATGTCTTCCTCTTTCCTATCCACTCCTTATAAGATTGACCGAATAAGGAAAGATACCGGGGGTGATGCTGGGAGAGGTTTGACAGTCCCTTTTACAAATGATGCAAAATAGGAGACAAGAACTCAGGACCTAGCAGAATATACAAAACCATCACACACTCACAGCCAAGCATAGACCTACTGTAAGTAGAATTTGAAAAAAGTATATAAATTAGGGTGCTCTTGAATCTGAGAGCTTCTCTGTAAATACTGAGCAAATAATTGGTCGCTTCCCGAGGTTAGCATTTGGAAATCAGTGCGAAGATCAAGCGCTGTTTTTCTTAGAGAAAAAATGTGATTCATTTTTCTTAGAGAACAAATCTGTAGAAATCGAGCCCATACAAGATAAGAACATAACTGTTTATTATAATCAAACTGCATGGCAAGGGCTGTGCAGTGAGATAGACTTCAACTGTTTCCTTTGAGAGATTCAACTCACTGCTGTATCATAAGACTGCTCATGCTTATTTGGTCACCAATTAATTTAGATTGATTTCTCTAAATTAACCAAGTTTGTGCATTTGGTTATTATTCCATTTACCCGATGACTGTGTAGGTTTGGCCATGAGGCTATACAATAGCCATGGTTTAGACTATGAAAATACTGTAGTTACTTTGGTTTGGATATGGCCTCTGGTCGGTTTGGCTCCTGGTCAAAGACTGAGGTAGATAAGAACCCATAGAGATAGATCTGGTAGTTTCATATCATATATCTCAATGGAAGAATCCACGCAAAGAGAGGACGGAATGGAGATGGGCGGTGGTGAAGGTGGGATGCAGAAACCAGCCAGCACACCATTGTGACATTTGTCGCTGTTTATATAACGTGTAGGTGGAAGGCTAGGCAGAGTTGAACATGTATTGTCATGTGATTGAGTGAAGTTTTCTTCCTGAACCTACAGTGACCTCCAAAAGTATTGGGACAGTGATCTTTTTTTTTTTTTTTTTACTTTCTCACTCATCATTATTCACGATTCATTCAGGACTATCCGTGATCATGGTAGCATCCACATTAATGTAGAAGTGTTTGGAAACATATTCTATTCTTATTTACAATAAAAATGACTCCAAAATAACCCAATTCATTATTTACCATTAATTTTTATTGGGCACAAAATAATCTGAAACACAGCCAAAACAAACAGTAAATGCATCCAACAAGGTTGGAGAGTCACAAGCTTGGTGTAGTCATTGCGTGCTAGGAATATGGGACCAAATACTAAACTTTTGACTACTTTAATACACATATAAGTTAATTTGTCCCAGTACATTTGGTCCCCTTAAATGGGGGGGACTATGTTCAAAAAGTGCTGTAATATCTAAACGGTTCACCCGAAATGGATGAAAATACCCTCAAATTAAAAGCTGACAGTCTGCACTTTAACCTCATAGACATTTTATTATTTCCATACAGAGCCAAAACAACCAAAAATGTGTCACTGTCCCAATACTTTTGGAGCCTACTGTATTTGTTCATTTCAACTAATGAGCGAGAATGGGACTCTCACCTGGGACATTAGTGTGTTGTATCCAAAACAGAGCTGTACTTGCTAAAAGCTTTAATCTCACATGTCATATTTGACAGATATGTCTAAATAAACAGTATGTCAGAGTATATGCCATATCCAGAGACATACTTGTCTGCTTCCATCAGACTACTAAAGCTTAAGCTTACAGCTATTATATCCACCTCCCTTAGATTCAGGTCACTTTACCAATGTAGCCAGTAGGCTAAATGGCTGGTCTATTCCTCGAGGGGCGACACCGGCTGTCTTCAGGTCCTAGGCAAGGCGATGCCTCCATCAGCAAACACCTTCCAAGCTAATGAAGCGTTTTAACTCCTCTCTACTCTATGCAAACTTTCCCCTGCTATTGTTTCAAAGCCAAGAGTGCTATTCGAGAGAAACACTGTGCAATAAATTGGTTTCGGGGGAAATATCTGATAGCGTGCCTGTGAGTTGCGCTGACTCAACTTAAATTGTACAAAAGGTTCAGCTCAGTGTATCTTACTCAGATTCACGCAGTGAAGTCAACTGCTTGCCCTTGTCAGTATGTTCTTGAGGGCACCTGCTGGAAGCAGGCCTGCGTTTGTCTTCAATACATACGGTATGTAAAACAATTCCTATTTTAGATGAACATTTTAGGACTTAGAAGGTCAGATGTTGACATTCATTTTTAAAGACGGTCTAAAATGGTGTCAGTAGACATCACTCAAGGAGTTGGCAGGCTCCAGATGGAATGCCACAGTATTGAGAGACATTCCAAAGTCTATGTTTTAAATAAGGTTTTTAAGTTGTTCATTTAGTATAGTCTTGGATGCAGAGGGAAAAGATTTACATAACATGATGAGGTATAGTTTCAAATGTGAATGAAAAGCGAGTGAAAAAGTCTTAAAACAATGATCAGAGGCCACTTGCCACTACAGCTCAGTGATATCGTGTCAAGAAAGGCACGCTAATGAGCAGAATTTCTCCTGAGGTTTCAATTGAAACACAACAGAACACCTCTGCAGAAATGTTTGTGCTTTGCATACAAATGACAAGGACACAGAAGAACATGAATTAATGAATGGGACTTGCAAAGCAAATGTCCCATTCAAAATCGTCGTCATACTTCTTCTACTCCTCCTACACCGTTTAAGCTAGAAATGTAATTCAAACTTTAAAACGTGCAGGTCGGTCTGGAATAGTCCCACTTGTCAAAAACTGGTTTAATCTATGCAGTTTCCACATCAACCTAAAAAATCTATATGATGACGTTGAATCAACGAGGAAAACTGATTGGATTTTCAAAAAGTAATCAACGTATGTGCATTTTGTCGTTCTTTCACCCAACTTTTAACCTAAATCCAATGACATGGTGTCATGTTTTGTTGATTTCACCTTGAATTCACCGTAGTTGACAACTCAACCAAATGTAAATCAAAACTAAACATTGAACTGATGTCTGTGCCCTGTGGGGTGTGCTTGTATACAACGTTTTGATATCTTCTATACTTTTAAAACTATTAAGCCATTATTTTTGTCCTCCATCCAGTTTAATGGGATTTCCTCAGCATTCTAAAGGGCCATTGGGACATCATAACTCCCAAAATTCTATTCTATTAACTGTAAACAATGTAACTTTTGCTCAAATCAGCTACTTTGACCGCTGACAACAATTCAGACAAAACGTTAAAGCATATTAAAAATTCCTCTACTTCTCTGCTATTCAAATCTGAAATCAGAACAAAAACATATTCTATTATACAGCTGTTTTACTAACCGCATCAATGACGTTTCCTCTATAAACAATTGAAATTTTGAACACTTTCCCAAAACGTTCAACAAAAAAGTTAGAGCGTCTGAAATCCTCCTCTACTCTGCTATTGAAATCTGAAATCAGAACAAAATATACCAATCAAATAGTACAGCTATTTTAGTAATCACATAAATTACTTTTCTTCCTAACAACTGCCATTTTGACAGTTCGGACCGCTAAAATGGCTTTGAAAGAAATATTTCAGCTAATAGGGAAAAGTATCTAACAAAATAACTACATTATAGAATTCACTAATCATAAGCTATTTACATATAGACATTCGGGTGCATTTGTGGACACAATTCTTACTTACTCGAGCTTTAAGCTAACTTCCCACTGTCATGTAACTACGTTGGGTGACACTTCCCTGTTTCCCATAGCAAAATTAGCCCTACTAATTTACTAATTCAGTCTGTTTGAAGTGCCACAATTATAGTTTTCTACAGGTACGAAGTCAAAAACATATTGAAACCAGTACACACACCCTCCTTCCATTGTCATAGTTTAAAGCAGTGGTATTCAAAGTCGGGGTCGCGACCCCAGGAACTGCAGTGGGGTCGCCCCCAGAAGAATATTTGACCATAGATTATTGTATGTGACATTATAATAACATTGTTGAGAAAGATCCTTTGAAAAATACAATTTTATTAAGTAAATGTATTTATTGATTTCTTTTCATTTTGATAAGATATGAAAATTCAGATTTTACGGTTGTGTCATTAAATTTGGTGTGTGGTTGGGTTGTGAGAAATTCTGATGATGTAAAAAAACGCATTTTTTGAATACCGCTGGTTTAAAGGCACTGAACCAATCATTGTCTGTGCCGACTTCAATGAGGTACTGCTGTTCAGGTTAGTCTTAGTGTAAAAAAACTAAAAGTCCAAATACGTTGTGAAAACAGAATACATTTTTTACTGTCTACATGCTCATGGTAAAACATTTAAAATAATTGCATTTCAAATAATGAATCTAAGATGTATGTAGGGCTCTATAAAATCTGCATTGCGGAGAACAGGTAGGGAGTCCCGGAATCCAGACTTTTAACCTTTCACATGTGAGTTCCAAATATCTCTAACGGTCGACCCAGCATGAGTTGTTTTATGCATGTGATGTCAGAATGCACTCACTGTTCCAAAATGTGACTATTACACAACAGGACAGTTAACGCGCGCTCAGGAAGGAGACACATTCTGTCTCCTAGAGATGAAAGTACTTTGGTGCGAAAAATGCAAATCAATCCCAGAACAACAGCAAAGGACCTTGTGAAGATGCTGGAGGAAACATGTACAAAAGTATCTATATCCTCAGTAAAACGAGTCCTTTATCGACATAACCTGAAAGGCCACTCAGCAAGGAAGAAGCCACTGCTCCAAAACCGCCATAAAAAAGCCAGACTACGGTTTGCAACTGCACATGGGGACAAAGATCATACTTCTTGGAGAAATGTCCTCTGGTCTGATGAAACAAAAATAGAACTGTTTGGCCATAATGACCATTGTTATGTTTGGAGGAAAAGGGGGAGGCTTGGATGCCGAAGAACACCATCCCAACCATGAAGCACGGGGTTGGCAGCATCATGTTGTGGGGGTGCTTTTCTGCAGGGGGGACTGGTGCACTTCACGAAATAGATGGCATCATGAGAAAGGAAAATTATGTGGATATATTGAAGCAACATCTCAAGACATCAGTCAGGAAGTTAAAGCCTGGTCATAATGGGTCTTCCAAATGGACAATGACCCCAAGCATACTTCCAAAGTTGTGGCAAAATGGCTTAAGGACAACAAAGTCAAGGTATTGGAGTAGCCATCACAAAGCCCTGACCTCAATCCCATAGAAAATTTGTGGGCAGAACTGAAAAGCGTGTGCTAGCAAGGAGGCCTACAAACCTGACTTGGTTACACCAGCTCTGTCAGGAGGAATGGGCCAAAATTCACCCAACTTATTGTGGGAAGCTTGTGGAAGGCTACCCGAAACGTTTGACCCAAGTTAAACAATTTAAAGGCAATGCTACCAAATACTAATTGAGTGTATGTAAACTTCTGACCCACTGGGAATGTGATGAAAGAAATAAAAGCTGAAATAATCATTCTCTCTACTATTATTCTGACATTTCACATTCTTAAAATAAAGTGGTGATCATAACTGACCTAAGACAAGGACTTTTTACTAGGAATAAATGTCAGGAATAGTGAAAAACTGAGTTTAAATCTATTTGGCTAAGGTGTATGTAAACTTCTGACTTCAACTGTATACGTATGCATGCATGTATGGAGCATAATGTATTTACACATTTTTTCACATTACTGGTGACAAACAATGCATTCCGATTATTGCATATATTGTAATGGACACCTATGATGTTTGTAAAATACTTTTTTGAAGGTTGTACTGATTATAATGAGTTAAGCTATTTGCCAGCTATGTGTGGCGCCATGTTTGTTGACTTTATACAATGCATTCTGGGTGTCACGTAATCTGCCAGACCAAAGATGTTATAATGAGGTGAATGAATGGTTCACTCATCTTTCGGGTAAACTTTCGGAAGTGAATGAAGGGAAGTGGATGATCGTAGACGATACACCCCCTTCAACATGCATACTATAAACAGACCAAACTCATCTTGTCTCCTCTTATTATCTTTGGTTGATGCGAAGAAAAAATAACAAGCATGGCGATGCGCACAAACTACCCATCGTTGGATTTCATTTTCGATTTCTAGAAAGTGTTTTACTCAATTATTTCGACCAATGATGAGCTCACCCCCGATGTGATTAATTATAAATAGTTATTGCTATTAGCTAATTAACCTCTATGGGAAAGCGTCCCACCTACTCAACAGCCAGTGTAATCCCGTGGCGCGATATTCAAATACCTTAGAAATGCTATTACTTCAATTTCTCAAACATATGACTATTTTACACCATTTTAAAGACAAGACTCTCGTTAATCTAACCACACTGTCCGATTTCAAAAAGGCTTTACAACGAAAGCAAAACATTAGATTATGTCAGCAGAGTACCCAGCCAGAAATAATCAGACACCCATTTTTCAAGCTAGCATATAATGTCACATAAACCCAAACCACAGCTAAATGCAGCACTAACCTTTGATGATCTTCATCAGATGACAATCCTAGGACATTATGTTATACAATACATGCATGTTTTGTTCAATCAAGTTCATATTTATATCAAAAAACTGCTTTTTACATTAGCATGTGACTAGCATGCGACTAGCATTCCCACCGAACACTTCCGGTGAATTTACTAAATTACTCACGATAAACGTTCACAAAAAACATAACAATTATTTAAAGAATTATAGATACAGAACTCCTTTATGCACTCGCTATGTCCGATTTTAAAATAGCTTTTCGGTGAAAGCACATTTTACAATATTCTGAGTAGATAGCCCGGCCATCACGGGCTAGCTATTTTGACACCCACCAAGTGTGGTACTCACCAAACTCCGATTGACTATTAGAAAAGTTTGATTACCTTTGCTGTTCTTCGTCAGAATGCACTCCCAGGACTTCTACTTCAATAACAAATGTTGGTTTGGTTCCAAATAATCCATAGTTATATCCAAATAGCGGCGTTTTGTTTGTGCGTTCAAGACACTATCCGAAGGGTAAAGAAGGGTGACGCGCCCGACGCGTTTCGTGACAAAAAAATTCAAAATATTCCATTACCGTACTTCGAAGCATGTCAAACGCTGTTTAAAATCAATTTTTATGCTATTTTTCTCATAAAAAAGCGATAATATTCCGACCGGGAGTCGTTGTTTTCGTTCAAAGAGAGAGAAAGTAAACATGGTGTCGGCTCGTGCACGCGCCTCCAGTCTCATTGTCCTCAGATCGACCACTATCCAAATGCGCTAATGTTTTTCAGCCAGGGCCTGCAAAGCCACCATTCATCATTCTGGCGCCTTCTGAGAGCCTATGGGAGCGTTAGAAAATGTCACGTTATGCCAGAGATCCCCTGTTTTGGTTAGAGATGATCAAGAAGGCCAATAAATAGTCAGAGAGAGCGCTTCCTGTTTGGAATCTTCTCAGGTTTTGGCCTGCCAAATGAGTTCTGTTATACTCAGACACCATTCACACCGTTTTAGAAACTTTAGGGCATTTTCTATCCAAATCAAACAATTATATGCATATTCTAGTTACTGGGCAGGAGTAGTAACCAGATTAAATCGGGTACGTTTTTTATCCGGCCGTGCAAATACTGCCCCCTATCCCCAACAGGTTAATATTGCCGTTTCTGTCAGCCGGGAATTATAAAAAAATGACCGCTTGTGTTATGTCGATCTTTCCTCAGTTAGCGCTAGGACAAATGTAGCCTACATTTTTCAGGATTGGATGATTGTGTTATGCTGTAGCTACTTCTGTGAATGTCTGAACATTGTATCCAAAAATAAACTGCGCACATTCTGGACATAACTTTGTAAGGACTGTGTTTGTGTAAAATGTTTCTGAAAAAAAACAGTGTGGCCAGCTCAAGCGCTGATTGTTGCGTCATTCGAAACTGGACGTTCTAAATACGCGTTCTAATCACGCCGGTTTGATCGTACACTACAGGGACCACTGTAGAATGGTCACACCGGTAAGTGGTACGTGTGAAAATGTTAAACCGATTTCAGAAATATTCCAAAAAGGAAAGGAAATCAACTAAATTAGTTTGCCCATGTTAATCGTAAGACAGTTATATGTATTTTCCTTTCACTTTCTTGAAACAGCACAGGAATGCCCCTGTGTGTGTGAGTGTAGTTGGTGCATATGTCTACACTTTGTGTAGCTGTTAGCGGTTTTGCTAATGGTGACCTTCTGGTAGAGATTCAAAGGCTTTCCCCCCAAAAAATGTAAGCTATGCCTACCTGGCAGAATGATATCATGATTATTTGCATCAATCCAGTGGCCATTTGTTTTGCAAACTCTGCAATCACATGAGTGCTACAGAAACATTGCTACCCAAACAATGCTGGTGCACACTTGCTGGTGCACACTTGCATTAAAGGGTAACTACGCCCATAAAGCCACATGTCTTCTATTTTTCACAGACCTCAAGAGTGGTCTCCTGATGTGGTTTAACCATTTACACTTGTAGTGGCCTGCAGGGATGGTAGCAATTGAAAATGAACAGTTTGGAGATGATGGAAAATTGATTAGACCAAAGTGAGGACACAACATTTCACTGTGACACCAGACTGAATCCAAACATTACACTATGGATTTTATGTACATTTAAAAAAAATTGTACTTTTCGCTGCATTTGTTGATAACAAAATCGGAATATACTCTGGATACATTCAGTAACATGATAGGAATACTCCTGGAGAGTGTGTTGTAGTTGCAACATAAGACAAAAAAAAGAGTCAGGGGACTAACTGTTGTCTCCAAAGTGTGCACAGTTCCTAAGTCATTTCAATGCACTTTTATGACTCAAAAAAAGAGTCTTCAACTACAAGGTGCTTTTTTGAGCTCTCCTAGCTGTGCCATTGAGGAACTAGAGCAAGCACACTTGTAGTTGTTTTGTTTGGAACACAACCAACGGCGGCCGCTGATTTGCTGAATACCCGGGGCGCGAGGTGGTTGGAGTTGTCAACAAAGCAGCATGACAGAAATAAGATGGCAATTTTTTGAACTACCTATGGTTTCTTTGAGAAGATATATAAACCGATCTGTGCATTTGAACAACAGCATAAATACACCTCAAATCAAATCAAATTGTAGTGGTCACATACACATGGTTAGCAGATGTTATTACGTGTAGCGAAGTGCTTGTGCTTCTAGTTCCGACAGTGCAGCAATATCTAACATGTAATCTAACAATTCCACAACAACTACCTAATACAAACAAATCTAAATAAATGAATGGAATAAGAATATATACACTACCGTTCAAAAGTTTGGAGTCACTTAGAAATGTCCTTGTTTTTGAAAGAAAAGCACATTTTTTGTTCATTAAAATAACATCAAATTGATCAGAAATACAGTGTAGACATTCTTAATGTTGTAAATGACTTGTAGCTGGAAATGTCTGTTATTTTATTGAATATCTACATAGGCGTACAGAGGCCCATTATCAGGCTCAAAATGGCCAGAAACAAAGAACTTTCTTCTGAAACTCGTCAGTCTATTCTTGTTCTGAGAAATGAAGGCTAATTCCATGCCGAGAAATTTCCAAAAAACTGAAGATCTCGTACAACGCTGTGTACTACTCCCTTCACAGAACAGCGCAAACTGTCTCTAACGGTGCACAAACTGTCTCCCCGGTGCACAACTGAGCAAGAGGACAAGTACATTAGAGTGTTTAGTTTGAGAAACAGATGCCTCACAAGTCCTCAACTGGCAGCTTCATTAAATAGTACCCGCAAAACACCAGTCTCAACATCGACAGTGAAGAGGTGACTCCGGGATGCTGACCTTCTAGGCAGATATGTAGCTATTCCATAAAAAAATCTGCCGTTTCCAGCTACAATAGTCATTTACCACATTAACTATGTTTACACTGAATTTCTGATCAATTTTATGTTATTTTAATGGACAAAAAATGTGCTTTTATTTCAAAAACAAGGACATTTCTAAGTGACCCCAAACCTTTGAACGGTAGTGTACATTGCAAAGTTTCATAAGGACTGGAAGCGAGGCAGCCCTCTCTGTCGGAGCCATCTCATTTGCTTTACTTTACCACCTATTTTACTTTTCATGTCAAAAACCAAATGACCACTGCTGCACATGCTGCCATTGTTTTTGACAGATTAGATTGTACTATTTAGAATGAGCAGCCAGCTCACGAAAGAACTAGTGCATAGCTAGCTAACATAATGTCACAAAGCATGATACGCTAGCCAGTTAACTTTCATTCTGAAATAGCTTCAAATTTCCGAGTTAGTCAGATATTAGTTTAGAAAGACGTTGGCATGGGAGCTAAGTAGCTAGCAAGCTAGCTGCTTATCAAAGGTAGACAGCTAACTTATTAATTTGACCAAAAAAATCTACAACACCACATATGTAGGCTACTGTAGGCTATATCATTAAAAATCAAAAGCTATTTCCATGTGAAAATGTTATGTGATTTGCTCCATTGGTTTTGTTGGTAGGCCATTCTGATAGGCCTACATTATGCTCAAATAGACACAATAGCCTATTGGCTACAGTCTAAAACTGTTAATGTGAGCTGGAAGTTGCAAGAAGTTTCTGCTCACAAAACCTGAAATTTGCTCAGTATCCAAATAAATTCGAGGGAACATTGGTTGAATCCCAGACGAAGCTTTAAATCTCAATCCAGGGAGATTTAAGTGACAATTGGATTTTGCACACCTCAAACACAGGAAATAGATGACTGAAAAACACAGATCCTCAGTTGGGAGGGGCATGCATGTTGCAAGCTCTGTTGCCAACATGACTAGCTAAGTTATAAAAATACAATGCAATTCAGGGAAGCAATTCAGGGAAACAGATCATCATTTTGGTGCGCATAGAAAGAAGTCATGAGTGCATTCAGGTGCATGTACTGCCGTGAATTTTCTTCACAGTTGACAAACACATGCTCATTCTGTTCAGAATAACCCAGGGTATGATGCCAAAGATAGTAATCATAAACACTGACACTGTATATGACGTGAGCTTTATGATATGGAAATGTGAAGTGCACATTTGGACTCACAGGTTTTTGGCTTGCTTCTATGACATCAAAGCTGTATTTACAATAATCTTCAATGTCTCATCTATAAAAATACATAGTCCTTTTCATTTACAGCATTTCCCTCACTTGGTGAACAAAAATGTGCAAAAGTTGCCCAATTAATGGGAGGGATGGGGCCAACTTCTCAAGTTCAGAACGACTGTAAGTTAAAATCCGTATCGTTTAGCGCTGTGAAGCGCAGAGCCCTAGGTCCGAAGTCATATAGCATGTGATTGTACGGCTACTGCTTTACAATTTAGGCTTTTATCAGTGTCTAAATCTGCCATTTTCAACCCATATATGTGTAAATGGTGTAAAGGGTGATTTTGACTGCTAAAACCTGAACAAACAGGGCCAAACTGAAACATGGAAAAACAAAAAGGGGTATTGTGTGTAGATTGATGAGGAAAAAAAACATTTGTTCCATTTTAGAACAAGGCTGTAACGTAACAAAATGTGGAAAAAATCAAGGGGTCTGAATACTTTCTGAATGCACTGTATGCTATGCTCAGTTAACTTGTTTGTCCCTCCTTGGGGCAGAGGTGCTCCGAGGGAAGGAGTTCCTCCTTTTCGGTCAGTGAGTCCCTCTTCCTATGGATCCCCCTCCCCCTCCCCCCCAGAGAGGACTTCATGAACATCCCGCTGTCGTCCAAATACGATGTGAAAAACTATTTCATTTATTTAAAACTTTGACAATGCATATACTGTGGTATTCTAGTAGTGTATAACACTGTAGTAGTCCGAGTGTTGTTATTTCTGATGAAATGTGTGATCTAACTGCCCCACAATCCAAAGTAATAAGGTTGATATAGTAGTATATCAAAGTAATCTGACCAATTATTTAATTACATTTAACTTTGACTATATTTAACTGCTTTAAGTTTTTTTTTAAATGTACTTCTTCAACTACCACAAAAATCATTTTAAACCGGTAAAGCAAGTCCCACAATTTTACTTCATGTAGAATTGCCATCTAGTTGCTGCAAGGTATTTATACTAGACCCACAGGTGCCTACAACCTGCAGCAGTTGAGACTTCTCACCCCTTTGTAGCGAACTGTTTTCTGAAATTAAACCTCTGGGCGTGTCAAACAAATTGTCTCTGTGATTTCTTACCCCTTACCCATAAACTGGTCTGGAATACAAATCATTAGATCACACCGAGAATTTGTCTTCATCAGTATTTTTGCGCTGTAAATTGTTTTTGTGCCATGTTCGGGGGCTCACTAAATATGAAATATTATTTGTATTTATTATGGATCCCCACTACTCTTCCTCTGATCCGGTAGAATTAATCCAGTTATACAATTTTTAAAACATTACAATACATTCATTACAGAATTCACAACACACTGTGTTCCCTCGGGCCCATACTCCACTACCACATACCTACAACGCAAAATCCATGTGTACGTGTGTGTACAGTGTGTATGTTATCATGTGTTTGTATGCCTATGTTTGTGTTACTTCACAATCCCCGCTGTTCCATAAGGTGTATTTTTACCTGCTTTTTAAATCTGATTCTACTGCTTGCATCAGTTACCTGATGTGGAACAAAGTTCCATGTAGTCATGGCTCTATGTAGTACTGTACGCCTCCCATAGTCTGTTTTGGACTTGGCGACTATGAAGAGACCTCTGGTGGCATGTCTTGTGGGGTATGCATGGGTGTCCGTTCAGCTTGTCAACACCTCTTACAAAAACAAGTAATGAGGAAGTCAATCTCTCTTCCACTTTGTGCCATGAGAGATTGACATGTACTGTATGTCATTAATGTTAGCTCTCCATGTACTTTTAAGGGCCAGCCGTGCTGCCCTGTTCTGAGGCAACTGCAATTTTCCCAAGTCCCTCTTTGTGGCACCTGACCACACGACTGAACAGTAGTCTAGGTGCGACAAAACCATGGCCTGTAGTACCTGCCTTGTTGATAGTGTTGTTAAGAAGGTAGAGCAGCACTTTATTATGGACAGACTTCTCCTCATTTTAGCTACTGTTATATTAATATGTTTTGCCCATGATAGTTTACAATCCAGGGTTATTCCAAGTTGTTTAGTCACCTCAACTTGCTCAATTTCCACATTATTCATTACAAGATGTAGTTGAGGTTTAGGGTTTAGTGAATGATTTGTCTCAAGTACAATGCTTTTACTTTGGAAATATTTAGGTCTAACTTATTCCTTGCTACCTATTTCGAAACTAACTGCAACTCTTTGTTAAGTGTTTCAGTCATTTCAGTTGCTGTAGTAGCTGACGTGCATAGTGTTGAGTCATCCGCATACATCGACACACTGGCCTTACTCAAAGCCAGTGGCATGTCGTTAGTAAATATTGAGGCACCTAAACAGATACCCTGGGGAATTCCTGCTTCTACCTGGATTATGTTTGAGAGGCTTCCATTAAAGAACACCCTCTGTGTTGCATCAGGCACAAACCATATGGGTTATTTCTGTGATATACTTTTTGGGGATTAGCCCTTTATAGCCTCATGGTCTAGTTTCCCACTACCTCAAAGACTGACTCAAATGTAATGTATTTTTCTAATCTCAGTTCTTGTGGTCCTTTGAGTCTGGATCTGAGTGGAACTACTCCTGAGTCCGCCATCAGACACCCTCCCTAACCACCATAAGGATTGGGACAGCATCTTGGCCACAACAACCTGGCCATAACAACAGCCCATACACCAGGCCAGCCAGTGCCCAGAGTGGTCCAAAACCAAGCCCACCATAGGCTAGGTTCCACCACCAGCTCCAGGTGAGAGCCTGCGTCCCCCCACGGCCATGCCCAGGGAAGCTCCTCTGCCACAGGTAGAATCAGTGCTCACCTGCCTGATTCATGGCTAGACCTCTACAGACAAAGAGCCGGGGGCCTTTCTACTGAGGTGAGACTTGAATATATACTAAAAGCACAAGCACAATGTTGTTTTAGTATAATTCATTCATTTTCAAGGACAGCAGTTTGTTTACTACAAAGTTGAGGACAAGGGAAGCATATGTTTATATTTATCCTCATCCCAAACCAGAGCCATTTATTTATGGCTCTGTGTCAAACCACCTCTATTACTACTTAAGAACAGAACTGTACTACGCCTTCATCTGTGACTTGTCTTCAACAGCTTCAGCTGTAGCATGTTTTAATACTGCAGTACTACTGGGCTACTCCAGAGACATGTGTTCATCAGCTTTGGTTGTTGCGTGTCTCACTGTTTTAATTATTAGCCCTGCTGTAACACAGTAACAGATATGGTAACACAGTCAGTCAGGAGCAATGGATTCCATATTAAAACATTTATCATGGTACAGATTAAGATCTTAATTTGAGGCAGTTTTCTACAGCAGGAAAATAATCATGCAGCAGCAGGAAATGTGAATTATTATGTGGATTATAATGAATGGACATTTTTTTGGCAGTTGATACATTGTTCCTAAGGGGAAATCAAGTCTGAAATGTCAAATTACAAACTTCAGAAGACTTTTTAAACCTCAAATGCATAACATTTCTTGCAGTGATGGACAGTTCTCCTGCAACAGGGTAATCAAATTAAGATCTTACATCTGTAGATACTTAGGTTCTCACCTTCAGGTTATGAATAATTCATAGACATTTAATGGTCTTTGGTTTCCTCCCTGATTAATCCATGGGGTTCTGCACAGGATTCTGCTAGAAAGAAGTGAAATTGCAATGCAAATCTATTACTCTGGATTCAAATAGTTCATTCCTATAAGGATGACATGACAGTAATGAAAATAGGCAGACCATGCCGGTGGGTTTTGTGTTTATATTAAGTGGAAAGGGATACACCATCACGAAGAGCTTGGTCGATCTGTGTTATTACTACAAATGAGAAGAACCATGTCCCTGACTAACTGCTAGGTATTTTGTTCAGGAAGCAAATTCAATTTCCTTTCCTCTTCTTTCTTTTTCCAGGGCAGATTCCCTCACTGTGCCATAGCACATGGATTTCAAGACTTCAAATGAAGAGGTAGCTACAATTTGAGTTGAATAGCTTTCAATCCCTCAGCATTTTGCAAAGATAATTGGAGCAAATTGGACTGCCATGGTGACTAGTTTTATGTATTTTTACTTGGCAGCGTACTCAACTGCTGACACGTGTTAACCTTTGGAACACAACAAGTGTCATTGAGTTATCATATCACAATGCATCTCTGGCTTAGGTAGATGAAAATGTGACTGTCCTTGTTGCATGTCTGGTGCCTGGTGCCTACCGCCTGCAGTGTAAATTGGGAATGTACACAGACGACAGCATCTGATTGGAGTTGATGATGTAGATAATGATGGACAGGATTAGGATGGGAGGGTAATGATGACACACAAGATGGGATCAGAGATAAGGGTAATTACTGTACATACATGCTGTACAGCAGGTCAAACAATGCTCAGCCGAGCAACGCAGAGAGAGGCTTCTGACCTACCCAGCGATACAGCTGCATCACAGCACTGATTCAGCTAGGCTAATGAGAATGACTCTACCTCCAACATATCTCTCTCTCTCTCTCAATTCAATGGGCTTTATTGGCATGGGTAACATATAACATTGCCAAAACAAGTGAAGTAGATAATATACAAAAGTGAAATAAGAAATAAAAATGAACAGTAAACATTACACTCACTGAAGTTCCAAAAGAATAAAGACATTACAAATGTCATATTATGTATATATACAGTGTTGTAACGATGTGGAAATTGTTAAAGTACAAAAGGGAAAATAAATAAACATAAATATGGGTTGTATTTACGATGGTGTTTGTTCTTCACTGGTTGCCCTTTTCTTGTGGCAACAGGTCACAAATCTTGCTGCTGTGATGGCACACTGTGGTATTTCCCCCAGTAGGTATGGGAGTTTATCAAAATCGTGTTTGTTTTCAACTTCTTTGTGGATCTGTGTAATCTGAGGGAAATATGTGTCTCTAATATGGTTATACATTTGGCAGGAGGTTAGGAAGTGCAGCTCAGTTTCCACCTGTTTTTATGGGCAGTGTGCACATAGCCTGTCTTCTCTTGAGAGCCAGGTCTGCCTACGGCAGCCTTTCTCAATAGCAAAGCAATGCTCACTGAGTCTGTACATAGTCAAAGCTTTCCTTAAGTTTGGGCGCTGATGTTTAGGTCAAAGTATGTATAGTCCAGTGGGTTCTGGTAGTCTTTAATAGTTGATTCTAAGATTTGTATTCGATCATGTATATGTTTTTGCTGTTTGTTCTTTGTTATAGAGCCAAAAATATTAGAGAAGTGGTTTACCCATACATCTCCATTTTGGATAGATAATTCTTCGTGTTGTTGTTTGTTTAGTGTTTTCCATGTTTTTGGTTGGACAGGTTTCTCAATTTCTTTCTTAGGTTTTTGTATTCTTCATCAAACTATTTGTCATTGTTGTTAATTTTCTTCGGTTTTCTGTTTGAAATATTTAGATTTGAAAGGGAAGCTGAGAGGTCAAATATACTGTTAAGATTTTCTACTGCCAAGTTACACCTTCACTATTAACGTTTTGCCCAGGAAATTGTCTAAAAGGGATTGAATTTGTTGCCTAATTGTTTTTTGGTAGGTTTCCACACTACATTCCTTCCATCTATAGCATTTCTTAATATTACTCAGTTCCTTTGGCTTTGATGCCTTGTAATAGAATATTGCTCTGTTCAAGTAGACTGTGATTTTGCTGTGACCTGATAAGGATGTCAGTGGGCTGACTGTGAATGCCCTTGGAGACTCTGGATTGAGGTCAATGATAAAGTAGTCTACAGTACTACTGCCAAGAGATGAGCTATAGGTGTACCTACCATAGGAGTCCCCTCAAAGCCTACCATTAACTATGTACAGTCGTGGCCAAAAGTTTTGAGAATGACACAAATATTAATTTTCACAAAGTCTGCTGCCTCAGTTTGTATGATGGCAATTTGCATATACTCCAGAATGTTATGAAGAGTGATCTGATGAATTGCAATTAATTGCCATGCAAATGAACTGAATCCCCAAAAAACATGTCCACTGCATTTCAGCCTTGCCACAAAAGGACCAGCTGACATCATGTCAGTGATTCTCTTGTTAACACAGGTGTGAGTGTTGATGAGGACAAGGCTGGAGATCACTCTGTCATCATTGCTTTGCACAAAAAGGGCTTCACAGGCAAGGATATTGCTGCCAGTAAGATTGCACCTAAATCAACCATTTATCAGATCATCAAGAACTTCAAGGAGAGTGGTTCAATTGTAAGTCCAGCAAGCGCCAGGACCGTCTCCTAAAGTTGATTCAGCTGATCTGGGCACCACCAGTACAGAGCTTGCTCAGGAATGGCAGCAGGCAGGTGTGAGTGCATCTGCACGCACAGTGAGGTGAAGACTTTTGGAGGATGGCCTGGTGTCAAGAAGGGCAGCAAAGAAGCCACTTCTCTTCAGGAAAAACATCAGGGACAGACTGATATTCTGCAAAAGGTACCGGGATTGGACTGCTGAGGACTGGGGTAAAGTCATTTTCTCTGATGAATCCCCTTTCCAATTGTTTGGGGCATCTGGAAAAAAGCTTGTCCGGAGAAACCAAGGTGAGCGCTACCATCAGTCCTGTGTCATGCCAACAGTAAAGCATCCTGAGACCATTCATGTGTGGGGTTGCTTCTCAGCCAAGGGAGTGGGCTCACTCACAATTTTGCTTAAGAACACAGCCATGAATAAAGAATGAATCCCCTTTCCAATTGTTTGGGGCATCTGGAAACCAACACATCCTCCGAGAGCAACTTCTCCCAACCATCCAGGAACAGTTTGGTGATGAACAATTCCTTTTCCAGCATGATGGAGCACCTTGCCATAAGGCAAAAGTGATAACTAAGTGGCTCGGGGAACAAAACATGGATATTTTGGGTCCATGGCCAGGAAACTCCCCAGACCTTAATCCCATTGAGAACTTGTGGTCAATCCTCAAGAGGCGGGTGGACAAACAAAACCCCACAAATTCTGACAAACTCCAAGCATTGATTATGCAAGAATGGGCTGCCATCAGTCAGGATGTGGCCCAGAAGTTAATTGACATCATGCCAGGGCGGATTGCAGAGGTCTTGAAAAAGAAGGGTCAACACTGCAAATATTGACTCTTTGCATCAACTTCATGTAATTGTCAATAAAAGCCTTTGACACTTATGAAATGCTTGTAATTATACTTCAGTATTCCATAGTAACATCTGACAAAAATATCTAAAGACACTGAAGCAGCAAACTTTGTGGAAATTAATATTAGTGTCATTCTCAAAACTTTTGGCCATGACTGTACATACCCAGCGTGTGACAGAGCTGCAGGAGATGTGACCCGTTTTTGTTGGTTATGTTGTCATTGTTGTGCCTAGGGGGGCATATGAGGGAGGGAATGCTGTCACCTCCAGGCAGGTGTTTGTCCCCCTGTGTGGTGAGGGTGTCAGGTTCTTGTCCGGTTCTGGCATTTAGGTCGACACAGATTAGTACATGTCCCTGGGCCTGGAAAATATTGATTTCCCCCTCCAGGATGGAGAAGCTGTCTTCATTAAAGTATGGTGATTCTAGTGGGGGGATATAGGTAGCACACAGGAGGACATTTTCCTTTGTTAAGATCATTTCCTTTTGAATGTTCCTGTTTTGATTAATTTCATGGGGTGAGTTAGGTCCTCTATACCAAATTAGCATACCCCCTTAGTCCCTTCCCTGTTTCAAACCTGGTAGTTTGGTGGATGGGACTACCAGCTCTCTGTAACCTAGAGGGCAACCAGTGGGTCCATCTCCTCTATACCATGTTTCTTGTAGGATGACAATGTCTGTATTTACAATTTCTTTGATGAAATCCAGGTTCGTGCTCTTTAGGCCAAAGGCAGATGACCTCAGGCCTTGGATATTCCAGGATGAGTGAAGGCTTTGTGTTCCATAAAGTGTTCAATGTTATTGGTCGTGTGGTTTGGCCTCAGGCCAGTAAGTGTGAGCAGAGCCTGCTGAGCATCTTTTATTTTTATTTTTTTAACCAGGTAGGCCAGTTGAGAACAAGTTCTCATTTACAACTGCGACCTGGCCAAGATAAAGCAAAGCAGTGAGACAAAAACAACAACACAGAGTTACACAAAAACAAATGTTCAGTCAATAACACAAAAGAAAATGAAAATAGAAAAATATATGTACAGTGTGTGCAAATGTAGGGAGGTAGGCAATAAATAGGCCCCAGAGGCAAAAATAATTACCATTTAGCATTAATACTGGAGTGATAGATGTGCAGATGATGATGTGCAAGTAGAGATACTGGGGTGCAAAAGAGCAAGAGGGTAAATAATAATATGGGAATGAGGTAGTTGGGTGTGCTATTTACAGATTGGCTGTGTACAGGTACAGTGATCGGTAAGCTTCTCTGACAGCTGATGCTTAAAGTTAGAGAGGAAGATATAAGAATCCAGCTTCAGAGATTTTTGCAATTTGTTCCAGTCATTGGCAGCAGAGAACTGGAAGGAAAAGCTGCCAAAGGAAGTGTTGGCTTTGGGGATGACCAGTGAAATATACCTGCTGGATCGCATGCTACAGGTGGGTGTTGCTATGGTGACCAGTGAGCTGAGATAAGGCGGGGCTTTACCTAGCAAAGACTTATAGATAACCTGGAGCCAGTGGGTTTGGCGACGGATATGTAGTGAGGGCCAGCCAATGAGAGCATACAGGTCGCAGTGGTGGGTAGTATATGGGTCTTTGGTGATAAAACAGATGGCACTGTGATAGACTACATCCAGTTTGCTGAGTAGAGTGTTGGGGGCTATTTTGTAAATGACATTGCCGAAGTCAAGGATCGGTAGGATAGTCAGTTTTATGAGGGTAGGTTTGGCGGCATGAGTGAAGGAGGCTTAATGTCACGACATCCGCCGAAGTCGGCTCCTCTCCTTGTTTGGGCGGCGTTCGGCGATCGACGTCACCGGCTTTCTAGCCATCGCCGCTCCATTTCTCATATGTCCATTTGTTTTGTCTTGTTCCATACACACCTGGTTTTCATTCCATAATCACACTGCATGTATTTAGTCCTCTGTTCCCCTCCATGTCTTTGTGTGTAATTGTTTATTGTTATGTGGATATTGTCAGGCGCCATACTTTTGTTATATTCCGTGGTTTTGGCACATTTATGTTTATGTGCTGTCGTTTGTGGACCGGAATTAAAGTGCGCCTGTTTACTACACTCTGATCTCCTGCACCTGAATTCGCCTCTGTACACACCCCTAACACTTAATGAGGCTTTGTTGCGAAATAGGAAGCCGATTCTAGATTTAATTTCAGATTGGAGATGCTTAATGTGAGTCTGGAAGGAGAGTTTACAGTCTAACCAGACACCTAGGTATTTGTAGTTGTCCACTACAAATATTCTAGGTCAGAACCGTCCAGAGTAGTGATGCTAGTCGGGCGGGAGGGTGTGGGCAGAAATTGGTTGAAGAGCATGCACTTAGTTTTACTAGCATTTGAAATGAGTTGGAGGCTACGGAAGGAGTGTTGTTTGGCGTTGAAGCTCGTTTGGAGATTTGTTAGCACAGTGTCCAAAGAAGGTCCAGATGTATACAGAATGGTGTCGTCTGCGAAAAGGTGGATCAGAGAATCACCAGCAGCAAGAGCAATCATTGATATTTACAGAGAAGAGTCGGCCCGAGAATTGAACCCTGTGGTACCCCCATAGAGACTGCCAGAGGTCTGGACAACACGCCCTCCGATTTGACACACTAAACTCTGTCTGCGAAGAGTCTGCCGATAAGAATACGGTGATTGACAGAGTCGAAAGCCTTGGCCAGGTCGATGAAGACGGCTGCACAGTACTGTCTTTTATCAATGGCGGTTATGATATCGTTTAGTACCTTGAGCGTGGCTGAGGTGCACCCATGACCAGCTCGGAAACCGGATTGCACAGCGGAGAAGGTACGGTGGGATTCGAAATGGTCAGTGATCTGTTTATTAACTTCGCTTTCAAAGACTTTAGCTTGGGCTAGTGTAAGAGTGGGGTTTGGGCCCGTTTGCCTGCTCACAGCCTGGGCGTTTGTGTGACTTCCGTGTTGAGGTCCTCTTTGTGGGGGTGGAGTGCATTGGGTGGGCAGGAGAGGCATAGGTCTGGTCTGAGGGGGCCTAAATGGGTGTGGGCATGGTTGACTTGGGGGGGGGTGTTGATTGGTTGGGGTGGGGGTGTGGATGTGGCTGGTGGTGTTGTGGTCTGGATGTAGGTCCTCTCGGCCTGGGTCCTCTATGTGTAGGTCTGGGGGGGAGGGGGGGTCCTTTAGGGTCCAGGTGAAGGTGGGCAATGCTGTCTTGTATAGGTGGACCTGGTCATAAATGCTGTTCAAGTACATGGTGGAGTGGTGGGCCAGGTAAACATTTGGTTTTGAGGCACAGTCACAGGAAATACTTGCGTTTACCCGCTGTGTGGTAGCAGGGTGGAAGTATTTTCGTGGTAGCAGGGTGGATATAACCACTTGTGCATTGGGGAAAGTAGAAGAAGCTTTTTCAATCTCTCTCTCTCTCTCACTCTCTCTCACACGCACACACAAACGTGTGAGACATACACACCATAAATGCCTCTGTGTATTTTAATTGTCAGTTTGAACTAGTTGTGGATATAGTGTCCAAGGCAACACACTGTAAAAACACATTCCCATTGAAATGCTGCTGTTGATATGAATAATACTCACCCAGGCTGTGCACAGCACAAGTAAATGTAATTCTATGAGTTGCCATACCTGCAGTTGAGCTGCCATGATTTCTTTACACAGAGCTAGATACAGTACATGTAAATATCATTATTTGAGATGCCTTACCTGTAATCGAGCTGCCATTTCTGACTAAAAATACTGGTGACTAATGTGTCCTTCGGTGACAGTACTGCGTGTGTTGTCAAGGATGCTCAGTGACATTGGCCCGCTTGGCTTTACATTAGTAATCATGTCAGGTGATGGTGCTTCTCTTATTTAGACTTAACCATAGTCTCAAGGACAGGACAGGCATTCCAAATAGCTGGTGGGGAATTGGCTCTGCAGAATACAAATGCATGCAGATTATCATGTTTTAAATGGATCACGGGATATGATGATGATTTCTCTCATCCATTTCTTTTGCGCAACACTGAGAAATGCATATCTGGTGCCAGAGCATTATTTTAGAATCTTAGATGGATAGACGAAATGATGCTAAATTATTTCATTGGAGATGTATTAAATTAGACGATTGTAACTAATTGTTTCTTTTGTCTGTTATTAAGAGGCATATCATTGCAGTTATCTGGTTTAATTTTCAGGGCCTAACGACAATATATTTTGCTCAGATTAATGTTATAGCACAGTGCATAAAACATTTATGCAATTCACACTAATTAGTGAAACTGAATACATTGCAACATGTCCAGGCCTAAGATAAAGTTCAACACTAATTTCTCACACTGCCAGTTCAGCACATATTTGACTGAGAACTAACCTTAATCAGTGAGTCTATATTTATCCTGTCTTCTTTTAACGTAATTGCAACATAATATGGAAGATATATGCAAAACATTAGTGAGTAAAAAAAGATTTCCCTGAATTGATCATGAATTATGATAGATCTTTTCCTAGCCCATTCTAAAATGTCCATAGGGCATTCTCCGTGTCACTCTGTCAAAAGTCTCAACAATGTCTTTCCAATTCGATGACATTTTCATTTCATTTCATGGCCAGTTAATTCGGACATAGAAGAATGAGAAATGATTTTTCCACTGATTTACTTTGCAGACGAAGACTGGGGTTTATCTGCTGCAAGATGGTAATGAGGAGCCTTTCAATATTCGACTGCACTTGGCTAAAGACATTCTGACAATTCAAGAGCAAGATGTCATCTGCGTGTCAGGAGAACCATTTTATTCGAGTGTAAGTAACCTGCCGTGCCTGTCACATAAAATAACACGCATGGACATCATGCTGCTCTTTTACAGACACTCCAAAAGGCTCGGGCCGGCATTGACTGCATGTGTGGGTATGGATGTGGACACGCAGACCTGTGAGCCTCTGCAGCCACTCGTGATGAGTTCAGATTTTTTTGTGGCCGCCACACCCATCAAAGTTGCCCATACCTTCTGTAGATGGTGACACACACACACACACTATATCTGGGGTGTACTTACATTAAGTGTGTAATAAGTGTGTAGTGATACGTACTGTATGCACAGAAACAGGAGAGACACCCACGTCTCATATCAAGCACCATTTAAAAAAGGGACCTTTCCTTTATTACTTTCCTTGTATATCAGTCAGCGCTGTTATTCTTTCAATTGCATCTACGGTAAAACTTCAACTCTAAGTAAAGTCAAATTAAACTCTAAGTATCTCCATAATAAACATGGTCTCTTTAATCTGATTCCTTGCAGGAGAGAACTGTAACAATCAGAAGACAGACGATTGGAGGTTTTGGCTTGAGCATCAAGGTAATTTACATTGCCATTGATTAGTTGTTTTCTCCCTATTCTATCTTTTAATTTACTTTCACCTAATGCAATTGATCTTTTAAAACCACAATTGATTCATATCAACAGTAGACTAATGGAGTAGCCTATGCGGGAAGATACAATAGTTTCTCTTTTTTCCTCTGTTTCTTTCTTTTCCGCTATTTGTTTGTGCAACAAACTACATAACTATATAATCACCCCCCTAGGGAGGCGCAGAACACAAAATCCCTGTTGTGATATCAAAAATATCAAAAGAGCAAAAAGGTAAGCTCTTTTTTAGTTCTTTGTATCCATTTCATTATGCCTTACAAATGATTATTTCTTCACCCAAATATAATATATCATATATTGTCTGCAGCTGAACTGTCTGGGTTGCTGTTTATCGGAGATGGAATCCTCCAGGTAAGCGATGATGAGTATTGTGACAGTTTCTTCTGCCTGGTGTCGTTCAGTGTTTGTACTACAGGTCTGGTTGAATTCCAACCCCTTCAAACTCTGCTGATGGATCACTATGCGATATATGAGTGCACTGAGCTATGTGTTGGCATGGCCAGGAAGAACGTAGTGTACAATTGCAATAGAGATCTTTGTTGCAACTGTCACTGTCAGCTTTCATTGTTTTGCAGCAATGCTATTTATGAGCACGGACGACAGATATATAACGCACTTGATTGCTGTTTTATGAATCAAGGACCCCGTTTTCAAACACACTTCAATGATGAAAAATAAAGCATATTATGCATATCATCAGTTTAATGGATCTGTTATTATTGTTACTAACCATAAGACTGTTTGTTTTTAGATAAATGGAATAAATGTTCGAAGCTATCGCCACGAGGAAGTGGTAAGAAGCCGACAACTTAATATCTCATATTTCACTGAAGCTGCAACGCCACCTTATCTTGTTTCACTTTTTCAACCTTATCTGTGGGACCCGTAAGATCTGTTTTACACCTTTTTCCAATTTGTATGTTTCAACCTCCCAAATGCGTGAGGCCGCATAAATCTCCCAGGTTTTCAACCAATATCTAATCTACTTGTTCTAAGAAGGGAATTTGCACTACATCCATCATCCAAGTACGTGGTTGAAATGAGTATAAGACTTAGAAGTCCAATGGCAGTATTGACAATTCTCCTAATTTTCCTTTCCAGGTGCAGGTTTTGCGAAATGCCGGAGAGGATGTCACTCTGACTGTTTCTTTCTTGAAGAAGACACCAGCTTTTCTGAAACTGCCCCTCTGTGAAGACTGCACATGTACGCGTATCTTAGAAACCTCCAAAAGAAATAATCAGAGCTGAAATTGTTTTATTTTCGCCAAGGATATGATGAGAGGAAATAAGAACAAGATTAGAGAAAGAACCTTCTCCATCTACACATGGATTCTATGCTGATTCATGCATTGTCTGACTGTTATTTGTCTCTGGTACTGAAATAAGTTGTTTTGAATATTGTTATTACCTGAAATAGAGCTAGATAGAAAAGTTCCAGTGAATATTGTACCAAGGCTGAAGAAGCGATAATATGACTTTTTTTTATAACTTCTGAATGTCATTCTTCTCCCAGGTGTTCCAAGTGATCAGAGCAGTGGAACGTCCTCCCCTCTATGCGACAGTGGCTTACACTTGAACTACCATCCTAACAACACGGTACAGTTCAACATTATCATTTCTATATATCTTTCAGCCATATCTCTTCTCTCTGCAACTCTTGAAACATGGCCAGTAGGCTGTTGTTATTCCACAGTGGCATTCACAGGCAGATGGTGACAGTCCGGGTGCTCTAACTCTTTCTCACTCTTTCTCTGGGCCAGAGAAAAAAAACCATTATTCAGTAGTTCCCCGAAATGGCGTGTACTTATACAGCCTCTGCTGCATCTCCATCTACCCATATGAATCATGAACAGGCCTGGGCTGTTTACATCTTAGTAAGCCATGGGAGATACTATATGAAGTGCCAAACGATGAGGTGGTCCATTCTCTGTGTGTATAAATTCCTGCAGGACACACTGTCCTGCTCATCTTGGCCCACGTCCCCTGGGCTCCGATGGGAGAAGAGATGGGTGGACCTGCGCCTTATTCCTCTCCTCCACTCTCGTCTGTCACAGCACGTCCCCGGCTCTGACGTCTGCAGGTACAGTAAGCTGAGTGCTATGCTGCAGCAGGGGGACCGGAGACCGCTTGTTGTCAAAATGCAGTCATGGGCCATTTTCTGGCACACTGTCACTGCTACTGAAGGTTCAGTGACCCCGGTGCCTCTGCTATTTGAGAGGGATCCCCTGGTAAGGGACTTTGGTGACTCTGTGTTAAAATGGCTTGTCTCCTGTAAATACCTTGAGATTATTAAAATTAAGAAGTCAGACACTGGCAGTTTTGCTGCAAAGCTTGCTTGACTGTTACTTATTTCTCTTGAATGTAGAGTAATAGAATTGCGAGTTCATGGGTCATCATAATATACGGACAGATAAAAAACGATATTGGGATATACCTCGCTCATATTGATATTGATGCCAATATCACATTGAACTTGTGCCAACCAGTGCTAAATACTATATTTGTCTGATTCTGATTTCTATAGGAAAAATGCATTTCAAGTCATAGCTGTGGATGGGGTTTGCAGTGGGGTTATCACGTGCCCCGCTGCTGAAGACTGCCTAGATTGGCTCCAAGCAATCGCAACTAACATATCAGCTCTCACCAAGCACAATGTGAGTATAATCAAACGGAAGGCAAAAACATGAGTAAGATAGGTCGATTTTCCATAGCCTTCAAGATCCACAGGTTTGGTTTTGAAAAATACAATAGAGCACTGTATTACTACAGTAATATGGATTGCATATGGCTGTTAAAAATGGTCATGTTTCAGAGGATGCATGACTCGACCTTCACTTCTCCCGAGCCTGTTGGGGAGTTGAAGTATTGAGACAAGATTGTAATTGGCGAAAAACAGCTAACTGTATCAATAAATGTGTCAGATGTATCATATAAGTCACAAACTCTATATCTGAATGTCTTTTCATGCTATGGGGCATGAAACATCCACTTATTTTTTAGAGCCGTAGGTCACAATATCAGAGTTGGCTCTTGGAGACAGCTACGGCATACACTTATAACCCCAAGCTAACTAGGCATTTGTATCATCTATAATTCAGAATGATGCATTATGCAATAATAATAATGCCGAGAGGTGGCAAGCAAATTAAAAAGAACTCCGGAGATAGCAACTGTGTCCTATGCTCCATTTCTCTGTTTGAACAGCTTGGAAAAAGCTTTCTCTCGCTGGGTGTGTGGGGAACAAGTTAGTGCTTTGTTTTACTTCCAGATGGATAGTGCTCAACAAACAGGGTCAGGAAAGTTTGTGTACCAGTCAGCTCTGTATCTTACTGGTTGGACCGTCCTCACTTTGTATCCTCCTGACAGAAAGCAAATTAGAGGTTTTGTTTTTTTATTGTTGCTATCTCTGAGCACCAAAGTAGATTTTTCCAAATTAATACCATGTCGTCCATTAGTGTTCAATGAGTAAGTGGACCTGGTAAAGATCAGGCAAGGAAGTACAAAACTACAGAGTTTATTTTCTTTCCATTTGCTCTCGAAGATGCTTCTTTGAAGATAGGCTAGTAGATAGGTAGTAGATAGGTACTAGAATGGCCCCACTTAAATTAGCTTTTGAAGATACTTTACTTGGGACAGCTAATCAGCCGTACCAGTGATTGTCCTGGAGGTGAGTTTATCGTCTCTACCTCGTAATGAGATTCACTGTTCAAACCACTTAAAACGTGCAGCTGCAGTTTGACGCTTTTCTGGTCTAGTATGTCATGTTATACAGTTTGTTCGAAATGGACAGTTCCATCAGGCTGACAGGCTCTCTGAACTCATTCAGGGGCAGGGACTACTTACTCAAAACATCTCAAATCACATCCCTTTCTTAACCTCTTACATCTAGACGTTCCGCTAGCGGAACACCTGCTCCAATATCCAATGATAGGCGTGGCGCGAATTACAAATTCCTCAAAAATACAAAAACTTCAATTTTTCAAACATGACTATTTTACAGCATTTTAAAGACAAGACTCTCCTTTATCTAACCACACTGTCCGATTTCAAAAAGGCTTTACAGCGAAAGCAAAACATTAGATTATGTCAGCAGAGTACCCAGCCAGAAATAATCAGACACCCATTTTTCAAGCTAGCATATAATGTCACAAAAAACAAAACCACAGCTAAATGCAGCACTAACCTTTGATGATCTTCATCAGATGACAACCCTAGGACATTATGTTATACAATACATGCATGTTTTGTTCAATCAAGTTCATATTTATATCAAAAACCAGCTTTTTACATTAGCATGTGACGTTCAGAACTAGCATTCCCACCGAACACTTCCGGTGAATTTACTAAATTACTCACAATAAACGTTCACAAAAAAACATAACAATTATTTTAAGAATTATAGATACAGAACTCCTTTGTGCAATCGAGGTGTCCGATTTTAAAATAGCTTTTCGGTGAAAGCACATTTTGCAATATTCTGAGTAGATAGCCCAGCCATCACGGCTAGCTATTTTGACACCCACCAAGTTTAGCCCTGACCAAACTCCGATTTACTATTAGAAAAGTTTGATTACCTTTGGTGTTCTTCGTCAGAATGCACTCCCAGGACTGCTACTTCAATAACAAATGTTGGTTTGGTTCAAAATAATCCATAGTTATATCCAAATAACGGCGTTTTGTTCGTGCGTTCAAGACACTATCCGAAGTGTAAATAAGGGTCACGCGCACGACGCATTTCGTGACAAAAAAATTCTAAATATTCCATTACCGTACTTCGAAGCATGTCAACCGCTGTTTAAAATCTATTTTTATGCCATTTTTCTCGTAAAAAAGCGATAATATTCCGACCGAGAAAGCGTGTATACGTAAAAGGAGAGAGAAAATAAAAGCATGGGATCCCCTCGTGCACGAGCCTGAGTTTCATAGTACTGTGACTGGTCACTATCCAAATGCGCTACTTTTTTTCAGCCAGGGCCTGCAAAGCCACGATTCAGCTTTTTGCCGCCTTCTGAGAGCCCATGGGAGCCATAGGAAGTGTCATGTAACAGCAGAGATCCCCTGTAATGGATAGAGATAATCAAGAAGGCCAAGAAATGGTCAGACAGGGTACTTCCTGTACAGAATCTTCTCAGGTTTTGGCCTGCCAAATGAGTTCTGTTATACGCACAGACACCATTCAAACAGTTTTAGAAACTTTGGAGTGTTTTCTATCCAAAGCTAATAATTATATGCATATTCTAGTTTCTGGGCAGGAGTAATAATCAGATTAAATCGGGTACGTTTTTTATCCGGCCGTGAAAATACTGCCCCCTAGCCATAACAGGTTAACCTCTTGGGGCTAGGTGGGACGCTAGCGTGCCACCCGTGGTGCACTCCATCAACAGCAGGTGCATTTCAAGAGCGGCAAATTTGAATCCAAATAAATGTCAAAATTCAAATTTTTCAAAAATACAACTATGTTACACCATTTGAAAGATAAACATCTCCTTAATCTAACCACGTTTTACGATTTCAAAAAGGTTTTACGGCGAAAGCATAAATTTAGAGTATGTTAGGACAGTACATTTACAAGAGTTGTGTGTAATGTTTTGTCAAGTCAAAGACAGGGTCACCAAAACCATAAAACCAGCTAAAATGATACACTAACCTTTTACAATCTCCATCAGATGACACTCCTAGGACATTATGTTAGACAATGCATGCATTTTTAGTTCTATCAAGTTCATATTTATATACAAAAACAGCGTTTTACTATGGCATTGATGTTGAGGAAATCGTTTCCCTCCAATAACCGGCAGTCAAGTCAGCGTCACAAATTAAATAATTAAAATTAGAAAACATTGGTAAAATATTATATTGTCATTTAAAGAATTATAGATTTACATCTTTTGAACGCAATCAACTTGCCAGATTTAAAAATAACCTTACTGGGAAATCACACTTTGCAATAATCTGAGCACTGTGCCCAGAAAAATACGCGTTGCGATACAGACTAGACGTCATGTTGGGGAGATCTAAAATCGAAAATACTATGTAAATAATCCATTACCTTTGATTCTCTTCATCAGATGTCACTTCCAGGTATCACAGGTCCATAACGAATGTAGTTTTGTTCAAAAAAGCTCATCATTTATGTCCAAAAATCTCCGTCTCGTTAGCACATGATGTAAGCCAGCCGGACTTCTCGTCATGAACGAGGGGAAAAAATATATTTCCGTTCGTTCAAACATGTCAAACGTTGTATAGCATAAATCATTAGGGCCTTTTTTAACCAGAACATGAATAATATTCAAGGTGGACGAATGCATAGCCTTTTATAACGTATTGGAACGAGGGTACCCAACATGAAGTAGCGCGCCAGGTGTCTAATGGGACATCACCGTTCCATGGCTCTTGTTCGGTCAGATCTCCCTCCAGAAGACTCAAAACACTTTGTAAAGGCTGGTGACATCTAGTGGAAGCAATAGGAAGTGCCAAAATATTCCTAAACCCCTGTGTTTTTCAATGGGATAGGTTTAAAGTCAATACAACACATCAGGTATCCACTTCCTGTCAGAAAATGTCTCAGGGTTTTGCCTGCCAAATGAGTTCTGTTATACTCACAGACACCATTCAAACAGTTTTGGAAACTTTAGAGTGTTTTCTATCCATATATAATAAGTATATGCATATTCTAGTTACTGGGTAGGATTAGTAACCAGATTAAATCGGGTACATTTTTTTTATCCAGACGTGCAAATGCTGCCCCCTAGACCCAACAGGTTAACATTTTTAATGACATCACAAAATAACAAACAAAATGACATTTGTTTTCTATAGATCACCTCTGACCATTCCCCACGTTCTATGTTAGAAATATTGTTTCTGTAGTTGCTTTTGAACGTGTTAGAGTTTCAGCAGGAAAAAGGTCTGTTGAGACAAAGCACATTCTTTTGGTGAATTTGGAGAGGGATACCTGCATCTTCTCCCCTTGATTTACAACAAGGCATGAGTTGTCAATCACCATTAGTTCTTTCCTCGCCCCTCTGCGGGTGAGAGGGGGTCTGAATGAAGTTTTTCATTGCAAACCTGATCTGACCAATTTGGATTCTTGTGGACAGTCATGACACTGGCTAATGCTAACTCCCACTCAGATAAAATCCTCATTCTGGCCTGGGTGGGTGGTTGGAGTACTGCTGAGAGTGTGGTTCGGAATGTAGTAAAGAGCATCTCAACACCTAGCATAGTATTAGCAACCTCTAAGAAATGTAATTATAATGTAGCCTAGGGGCAGTGTTAGGGAGAATAAAGCCTCTAGGGGGCTAATGGGGAATGGGATAATGTGGAGTGGACTAAGTGAGGGGTCACACTGAGCATAATACTGATGAGTCACTGTCACTACTGTACAGTGTGGAACAGAGGGTTTTCTGGCTGCCACCAATTTGCTCCCCACCCACTTCTTACTGTACCAAGATGCATGGAAGAGGTTGTCACCTGGATATGATTATATCAGTCTCTCTAAAAATGGAAGCTTGGTTGGTAAGTGAGAAATGAAGAATTATTTACAGTGGCTGATCTGCTCATTGTGTGCAACACTAACAGAATAGTTAGTAGACATATCTGTGGCAGAATTCCAACGTCTTTCTAAGACACTGGACAGGTCTAGTACTGCATAGGGTTTTCTGTCCCAGAATAAAAGGCAAATCTCTCCATAACATTGAAAAAATAAACATTGGCTCCTCTCCTGGATCACTGTAAAAATGTATCATTTTGGAAATGAGATGTTGTGAAAATGAAAATGTTATAGCTACCCTCCTCCATAGGACGACTTTGTGGGGAGGCCGGCAAGGTATAATTTGGTGCTCTCTGTTCCTGCGAGAGGGTTCTATTGATAGCGTGGTGTGAATTAGGAGATACTTGGGTTCAAATACTATTTGACATCATTGCAAATACTTCTATGCTTGATTGAGCTTGCCTGGTTTAACTTCTTGGGGCTATGTGGGACGCTAGCGTGCCACCCGTGGTGCACCCTATCAACAGCAGGTGCATTTCAAGAGCGGCAAATTTGAAACCAAATAAATGTCAAAATTCAAATTTTTCAAACATACAACTATCTTACACCCTTTGAAAGATAAACATCTCCTTAAAGGATCAATAGAATAGCCCCAAAACGGGCACTCTAGGTAGGCTAGAGAAAACACTGAAAGTATTGGAAAGATTTTAGATAGTATTTGAACCCCAGTCAGAGCTGCTAATAGCTGTTACCTAACAGAATGTTTACATTTATCTCTCTCTATTTCTCTCTCTGTAGCTCCCTAGCTTTTACTTCTCACAGACAGACAGAGACAGACAGAGACAGACAGAATCTTTTGGAACAGCTGCAGGTCCTTGTTGAATACATTAAGTAGTTTCACTTCAACAGTGTTCTTTTATGTCTGTGGGGATAACACAAGAATTTTGTAAATAGAGAGTTAGCCGTTGGTTTTGGTGGGCCCATGCTAGACTGAGTGTGTGTGCTTCTCAAAGAGGAGCATATTATACTGGTATGATGATACTTACTGAAATGTTATACAGCCAACAAATGGTGTTTCAGTGAAACAAACCAGTGAGTAATAGGTTATTATTTCCATAGTAATAAATACGCAACATAAATAATAGTCTCTGGACTATAAAATCAAGTGCTACCAAATGTAATCTTTGTGTATTATGTTGCAATGAGTTTAATGTTTGATTTTACAGGTGAAGAAGATAAACAGAAACTTCCCAGTTAATCAACAGGTAAGCTACTACTACTACTACTACTACTACTACTACTACTAGTAGTAGTAAGGCAGTACATCGTCCCAGTAAAATAAATAGTGGGGGTACACCTTACCAGTAAAACATGAGCCTATCACAATTAATACAACATGCCTAAAAAACTATAGGTTATTACCCTATTAGTTAACATTACTGCGTATCAGACACACTAACAATTTGTGAATTGAAACCGGGTGGTATACACTCCAAATTGCGTTGTGGTTTAAGGAGAACACTTACATCTTGAGTGGCTGAGACGCTTGCAACAAGGCGGAGATAAGTGGCCGAGACCGAGGCGCACGTGGACAACAGTGGATGATGCATCAATTTAGGCTAAGTGTAGGCCTAATGACAATCGCAGAATTTCATTACACTACACGTAGGTGTTTTGTAACAGATGTCTCTTTCCATTCATCAAATTGCAAGTGCAAAGTGCACTGTTGGGTTTTGGATGCTGTAATTATTTTGTGAGTGAACGAATGTGCACAGATAGCCTACATGAGTGCTTTTGTTAAGTGACTGGCTATGCTTAAGCCACGTTAAAAAGGCATACAGCAGGCGTTGTGTCCATAAGGCAAGGGGAAGCTAAGCTTTAAATTAAATTGCCCAAATTGTATAGCCTAATTAGTTTACTCCTTTCTATACAGAAATTAATATCACATTATTCAAAATGGGCAACTATACCAGAAAGCATGATTTTGCCACAAAGAATCATTTGCTTAAAAAAAGAAAGAGCTGTTGATTGTTTTAAATCGCATAGCCTACAGTTGGAAGGGCCCACAATTTGGCCAGTGTGCGCTGCGACTGTCAGTGAAGAGCAGAGACCCAGCCAGGAACATTGCAATATTTTAAAATACAATTGCGGAACAACTGTTTGGAAAGCAAATGGCTGTAAAGAGATCCAATCTGTCTTTTAGATATCAAAATTAACTTAATTGAGCAAACAGTAGCCTATCTTACTGGCACCAGAGGAGAACATCACCCATATCCTCAGTGTATGCATATTCAATGTCTTTATCATTGGGTCAGAGCCACTTTTGTTTTTTTGGGACAATAATTTCCTCCTCTAGGTTAGATGGGAATCATATTGTATTTATGTCTCCCCTTTTCGTAGGCCGATTATATGGATCAGACAACATCATTTTTATTGATCAGTGTCAGCAGAGTAGGCTACCCTGTAATTTTTGTGGTACACTTGGGTGTTCCGTACCGGTAAGAAATTAAATGTACTTTCACCCCTGCTTCTAATACTACTATTTATACCTTACAAAATAATCCTCACCATTGATATGAAGTTTTCATGACATGGTCTTTTATTCAATGCATTCTTTTAAAGCACAGTTTCAAGGTTTAAAAAATGACAGACTATGCCCAAAAGTTGCTTCATCCAATTCGTCTCCACTCTACATGGTTTACTGTACTAGAACGCTCTCTGAATGTCAATCCAACCTGAATGCACAGAACACTGGAAGAATTATCACTGTGAAAGAAATGTTTGTCAATTAATCCCGTAAGGTATCGGTTGCCAACTGGCGATTTGACGTGAAAATAAAATGTCATTAATTCATTCATTCCAACCAGGTTTAATAGTCCACAGAAAGGCCATGGTTGACTGGCAGTGCCAGTGGCAACTATTGCAGATGGAGGGAGAATGTTTGCATCATAAAGTCAAAGCAAATAGAAATCATCAGGAAGAGAGGACAACACAAGTTCCTTGGTCCTCACTTCAGCAACAATCCCTCCATCAGCCTAGACATGGATAGTGAATTAACTGTTTTTATAATTAATCCATCTCCAGCCTCCAAATGACAAAAGCATGGAATCATTTGACATCCCGTATCGTCATGGCAATTAAGTACATTAGAAGAGACCGACTGCTCATGCTGGTCCTGAATCTTTCACTCAGTGTTTTCATCCATCAAGATGTCCATAGAGAGAGAGAGAAATGCAAGCAAACATTTCCACTGTGGCTCGCTGCAATCCTCCTGACTGAGATAAGTGCAGAAAGACTTGATGCCTCCTGCCTTCCCTTTTCTCTAAAGTGTTTTTCTCCCTCTCCCTCTCCATTTCCATTTCTTCCACTCCTCTCTCTTTGCTTCTCTCCCTCTTCCTTTCTCTCTCCCTCCATATCCCCCCCCTCTCTCTCTGATAGATTATCTACATGGGCTGGGTAGATGAGAAGGAGCAGGACTCCGTTCAGGACCGAATGTATTCATCACAGTTCCTTGCCTTGAGGGGTTCCTCACTCTTCAAGTTCTCAGCACCTCCTGTACGTTTTATATCCTATATTCCCTTTAGTAGCAATGGTAACACTTTATTTTACAGTCTGTTTTAAGCTGGTACTTACCAGTGGCGTAAAGTACTAAAGTAACGCTTTATTTTACAGTCTGTTTTAAGCTGGTACTTACCAGTGGCGTAAAGTACTTAAGTTAAAATACTTTAAAGTACTACTTAAGTAAAAAAAAAATTGGTATCTGTACTTTACTATTGATATTTTTGGCAACTTCACCTCATTCCAAAATAAAATAATGTACTTGTTACTTCATACATTTTCCATGATACCCAAAAGTACCAAAAGTTATATTTTGAATGCCTAGCTGGACAAGAAAATAGTCCCATTCAGGCACTTATCAAGAGAACATCCCTGTTCATCCCTACGTCCTCTGATTTGGCGAACTCACTAAACACAATTGCTTTCTTTGTAAATGATGTCTGAGTGTTAGAGTGTGATCCTGGCGATCCATAAGTTTAAAAAACAAGAACATCTTGCCATCTGGTTTGCTTAATATAAGAAATTTGAAATTATTTATACTTTTACATTTAACCTTTATTTAACTAGGCAAGTCAGTTAAGAACAAATACTTATTCATAATGATGGCCTAGGAACAGTGGGTTAACGGCCTTGTTCGGGGGCAGAACGACTGATTTTTACCTTGACAGCTCGGGGATTCGATCTAGCAACTTTTCGGTTATTGGCCCAACTCTCTAACCACTAGACTACCTGCCGCACTTTTGATACTTAAGTATATTTAAAACGAAATACTTTTAGACTTTTACTCAAGTGGTCTTTTATTCAGTGACTTTCTCTTTTACTTGAGTCTTTTTTTATTAAGGTATCTTTACTTTTACTCAAGTAGGACAATTGGGTATTTTTAGTGAGTTTAGGTTTTTCCCTAATTTTGTTTTGTTCCATATTCTGTTTGTGCTCCCTATAATAAGTTGCTGTGGGTTTTTCTTTTAGTTTGTCTTTTGGGGGCAAACCTAGTGGGCAATGTTCCTTCTCATTTTCTTGGGCACTGAGGGAATTTCAGGTCGGCTGAGTGCAAACTTGAAAGTTGTGAAAATTCTGTGCAACCTGCTTCAAGTTACAGTTTTGACAGTGGATAGTGTGGCAATTTGATCATAATGTACTGTGCATTCGGAAAGTATTCAGACCCCTTGACGTTTTCCACAATTTGTTACATTACAGCTTTATTCTAAAATGGATGAAATCGGTTTTTTCCCTCATCAATCTACACACAATACCCCATAATGACAAAGCAAAAAACTGAAATATCACATTTACATAAGTATTCAGACACTTTACTCTGTACTTTGTTGAAGCACCTTTGGCAGTGATTACAGCCTTGAGTCTTCTTGGGTATGACGGTACAAGCTTAGCAAACCTGTATTTGGGGAGTTTCTCCCATTCTTCTCTGCAGATCCTCTCAAGCTCTGTCAGGTTGGATGAGGAGCGTCGCTGCACAGCAATTTTCAGGTCTCTCCAGAGATGTTCAATCGGGTTCAAGTCCAGGCACTTGCTGGACCACTCAAGGAGATTCAGAGACTTGTCCTGAAGCCACTACTATGTTGTCTTGGCTGTGTGCTTAGGGTCATTGTCCTGTTGGAAGGTGAACCTTCACCCCAGTCTGAGGTCCTGAGCACTCAGGTTTTCATCAAGGATCTATCTGTACTTGCGCCGTTCATCTTTCCGTCGATCCTGACTATTCTCCCAGTCCCTGTCGCTGAAAAACAACCCCACAGCATGATGCTGCCACAGCCATGCTTCACCGTAGGGATGGTGCCAGTTTAGCTCCAGATATGATGCTTGGAATTCAGGCCAAAGAGTTCAATATTGGTTTCATCAGACCAGAGAATCTTGTTTCTCATGGTCTGAGTCCTTTAGGTGCCTTTTGGCAAACTCCAAGCGAGCTGTAATGTGCCTTTTACTGAGGAGTGGCTTCCGTCTGGCTACTCTACCATAAAGGCCTGACTGGTGGAGTGCTGCAGAGATGGTTGTCCTTCTGGAAGGTTCTCCCATCTCCACAGAGGATCTCTGGAGCTCTGTCAGAGTGAACATCGGGTTATTGGTCCCCTCCCTGACCAAGGCCCTTCTCCCCCGATTGCTCAGTTTGACCGGGCGGACAGGGGGTCAATATAAATTGTCTGGTGGCAATTTTTATGAATTGTTCAGCAGACTAATGGCTTAGGGGTAGAAGCTGTTGAGGAGCCTTTTGGTCCTAGACTTGGCGCTCTGGTATGGCTTGCCGTGCGGTAGCAGAGAAAACAGTCTATAACTTGGGTGACTGGAGTCTGACAATTTTATGGGCTTTCCTCTGACACCGCCTATTATATAGGTCCTGGATAGCAGGAAGCTTGGCCCCAGTGATGTACTGGGCTGTTCGCACTACTCTCTGTAGCGCCTTACGGTCAGATGCCAACCAGTTGACATATCAGACGGTGATGCAACTGGTCAGGATGCTCTCGATGGTGCAGCTGTAGAACCTTTTGAGGATCTGGGGGCCCATGCCAAATATTTTCAGTTTCTTGACGGGACTGAAAAGTAACACAATAAGAATAACTGGAATAATTGGAGTCGTGTTTGGCCACGCAGTCGTGGGTGAACAGGGAATACAAGAGGGGACTAAGTACACACCCCTGAGGGGCACCAGTGTTAAGGATCAGCATGGCAGACGTGTTGTTGTCTACTCTTACCACCTGGGGGCGGCCCGTCAGCAGGTCCAGGATCCAATTGCAGAGGGAAGTGTTTAGTCCCAGAGTCCTTAGCTTAGTGATGAGCTTTGTGGGCACTATGGTGTTGAACGCTGAGCTGTAGCTGATGAACAGCATTCTCACATAGGTGTTCCAATTGTCCAGGTGAGAAAGGGCGGTGTGGAGTGCGATTGAGATTGCATCATCTGTGGATCTGTTGGGGCGGAATGCGAATTGGAGTGGGTCTAGGGTGTCCAGAAGGATGCTGTTGATGTGAGCCATGACCAGCCTTTCAAAGCACTTCATGGCGACCGACGTGAGTGCCACGAGGCAGTAATCATTTAAGCAGGTTACCTTCGCTTCCTTGGGCACAGGGACTATGGTGGTCTGCTTGAAACATGTAGGTATTACAGACTCGGTCAGGGAGAGGTGAAAATGTCAGTGAAGACACTTGACAGTTGGTCCACGCGTGCTTTGAGTACATGTCCTTATAATCCGTCTGGCCCAGCGGCTTTGTGAATGTTGACCTGTTTAAAGGAGCGTTATCACACAGTCGTCCAGAACAGCTGGTGCTCTCATGTATGCTTCAGTGTTGCTTGCCTCGAAGTGAACATAAAAGGCATTTAGCTCGTCTGGTAGGCTCGCGTCACTGGACAGCTCCCGTCTGGGTTTCCCTTTGTAGTCCGTCATAGTTTTCAAGCCCTGCCACATCCGACGAGCGTCCGAGCCGGTGAATCTTAATTCTGTATTAACGCTTTGCTTGTTTGATGGTTCGTCTGAGGGAATTGTGGGATTTCTTATAAGTGTCAGGATTCGTCTCCCGCTCCTTGAAAGCGGCAGCTCTAGCTTTTAGCTCGATGCGGATGTTACCTGTAATCCATGGCTTCTGGTTGGGATATGTACTTGTTATCACCGCATATTTCTGCCAATGCATTGTTGTTCGGCCATTTTTTTAAATTATATTTCAACATTTGAGGTAAACAATATGATCACACTGGTAATAGATCCATTGTTGTATTACTTGTGAGGCACAGCTGAGTGAGCGTTTAAATATTTTTATTTTAATTACATTTTACAGGGCTGATGGTGCCTTCATCTGATGGTCAGTTTCAGTGGAGGGAGAGAGCAGCAGACTGAGGGAGCACCTCTCAACATTCCTCCACTCTCTCTTTCCTCCACTGACACTGACCAAAAAGGGACATCGTCTTTCAGCTAATGGTGAAACTCCAGGCGCACCCCATTATTTCTGCCTCATGCACAAATTCATGTTGTTACTCCTATGAACAGAGAAAGAGAAATATTCCTCGATATTAAAAAAGCGCAATCCTATAGATACACTTTCCTACTCATTCATTACCGCTGCAGTGCTTGTTGTAGCGCTGAGTGGAAATAGGAAGAACGCTCAGATTTGTGGTTTATAAAAGTGTTGAATCGAGAGTATTGACGGTGCTGAGTGAGAACTTAAGCATGAACTCACTCATAAAAACAACAGCCCTTTGCTGTATTCGTTGACAGTCTCTCTCTAGTCGTAGTTTTAAAACTCAGTGTGAACTTTGCTGTAGCTTTCTTTAATGCCTGCTACGTTACTGCAGACACGGTAATCTGAGACATCCGATTGTCCAGCAGTAAGCCTATAGTGCACTTAATTTGCTCTCCGGGCACACCGGGAAGGCAGAGTTTGTACCTTCAGACACATGAAATTGTTAAAAATGGCAAAAGCTGCCTACCTGGTGCGCAGGGCAGCTGAATCGGGCGCACCTACCGCCAACAACCCAATAGAATATAACTTTTGTTGTAGACTTTCTGTCACTGACAACCAACATAGGTGTTTTAAGATTGGTGAAATCGGTGTGAAAGTTGCATAAACACACATGAAAAAAGGAAAACCAGTGACTTTTTGATTTGGAAGCATTGTGAAGACCCAACTTGGGAATTACAATATAACTGTACAAAGCCGAATCTGATCATCATTGCAAAGCATTATGACATCAGTGTGTTCTGTCCATCCAAAAGTAGTGGTCGAAAATGTACTCAATGCTGCTTTGGTGCTGAAGGAAATACTCTCAGAGAGAGGCTGATGAAAAGGGTGATACGGGTGGTAGAATAAACCCTGAAGACGTGCAACTGTGGGAGTTAGAACTAAAGGCAAAATTAGAGCAACAGAAATTTAAGTTTGAGTTACAAGAAAAAGGAACTTGAGTTAGAATACAGAAAAGAACAAGATGAGCGTGCAGCCAGACTTTTTTATCAGTTGTGTATGAACCTTTTGTTTCTGATGGGTTTGTGTCTTTTCAGAGTGGTGATGATGTTAAGCAGCCGGTTAAAATACTGCGAGACACTGTGGCAGCCCAATCCTTCAGTTTGGAGGGTGTTCTGCCTTTATCTGATACGTCAGCAACTCGTGACAGTGTGTTAGTTCAAGGCGTGGAGCTGGGCTGCATCAAAGTTTCTTTCTTTATTGTGGAACTCAAGTCTGACCTTGTTTCTAATCCTGTGGTCATTGGAGTGAGGCCTAACCTACCTGTGAAAGGGGTCTCATTCATTTTGGGCAGCAATCTGACTTGAGGGAAGGTTGTGCCAAATCCTGTTTTTTTGTGGGCAGAGTAGAGGAACGTGATGGGTTTATCAGACAAATACCCTAGATTGTTCCCAGTTTTTGCTGTTACACGTGCTATGTTTAAGACTGATTGCATAGAGCAAGTCTAGTGAGGAGAATGTCAGCGATCCCACCATGTTTAATCTGTCTGAGACCTTTGTGTGTTCCTGATTTCAGGAAACCTGAGTTGACCTCTCCTTTGAAAACCCCAAAGGTGAGCGAGTTGGTAGGACCGCTGAAAGAAGAGGTTCCCTACAGTTGAATTAGGAAGCAGCTAATTGCTGAACAGAGAAAATATGCTTCCCTCTCCCCTCTTTTTGTTGAGATGCGTCCAGAGGAGGAGTTTGATGAAGTTCTCATGGGTCACTTTGACAGAGATGGTGTTGTGATGAGGAAATGGCTTTCTCAAGCCACTTCTGGTCCAAACGATAGGCCCAGTGTATCTCAAATTGGCATTCCAGTTACACTCTGACAAGAGATACAGAGGTTGGCTCACGATGGAAGTATGGTAGACCATCTTGGGGTGAACACGATGTGTGATTGTATCCTGCGTAACTTCTTCTGGCCTGGTCTGAAACATGAGGTTGTGGTTTACTGTAAATCCTGTCGCATTTGCCAGCTGACTGGTAAACCGAACAAAACTGTGCCGGTGGCACCTTTGTAGCCTATACCTGCTTTTGACAAACCTTTTAGCAGGGTTCTGGTGGACTGTGTTGGTCCTTTGCCCAAAGCAAAGAGTAGTAACCATTTTCTCTTAACCATCATGTGTGCTGCCCCTCGTTTCCCCAAGGCCATTCCACTGAGAAACACCATGGCTCCCAGTATTGTTAAGGCCCTTGTGAAATCCTTTTCAACGTTTATATCCACAGATAGTGTAGTCTGACTAAGGTTAAAATGAAATGTCAAAGATCTTCCAGCAAGTGCTACAGAAGTTGGGTGTTACCCATTGCCCCTCTAGTGCATATCACCCAGAGTCACAAGGCGCTGTTGAGAGATTTCATCAGACTTTGCAGTCTATGTTGAGAGCTTACTACTTTGAGTTCGAGAAAGACTGGGATGAAGGGATGCCTCTAGTGCTATTTGTAGCACAGGAGGTTGTTCAGGAGTCTCTCGGTTTTAGTCCGAACAAGCTAGTGTTTGGACATTATGTGAGAGGCAGTGAGGCTCCTCAGAGTGGGAAGGGTAGGACCATCCTCCTCACTAAATTTCATAAAAATGCAAACATTTAAAAAGTTATCTTTTTAGATAAAACTATACTTAATATAAATAAAATAATTGATGAAAACACAGTATTTTGCAATGGTCTACAGTAGCCTCAACAGTACTTTGTAGGTAGTACCATGGTGTAGCCGGAGGACAGCTAGCTTCCTTCCTCCTCCGTGTACATCGACTTCAATACAAAACTTAGGATGCTCATGCTTCTCACCCCCTTCCATAGACTTACACAGTAATTATGACAACTTCCGGAGGACGTCCTCCAACCTATCAGAGCTGTTTCAGCATGAACTGGCATGTTGTCCACCCAATCAAAGGATCAGATAATGAATCTAGGACTGAAAGCATAAGCTACAGCTAGTTAGCACTGCGGTGCATAAAATATAGTGAGTAGTTGAGATTTTGTTGTTGTTTTATTAAAGGTTATTTCCTGCAATTCTATGCATTCTTCTCATGTGTGTTTATATGATTCCAGGGGTTGAAGCCCGAACTAGTCTGCGGTCCACCAGATGAGTATGGGGGGCTAGGTTGTAGCAACCACATGATGGGTATAGGGAAAATTTGAGTATCATTTAGTAGCCTTAACCTATCGCTGTTACATTTAACTGGGTGAATGGAATATGAATGACAGTGATCCAATATGTTGTAGTAGAAATAAGGCCAAGCTCATGAAAAAATAAATAATAATCGTTCTCCCTCATCTTAAACGGCACTGACCGCCACTGGTCCATTGACCTTGCTGAGAGAGAGGTTGTTGGAGGACAACACCTCAAACATGAAAACAAATCTGTTGGGGCACGTAAGCGCTTTTCAATACAGATTGCAGCTACACTGCACCTGTGAGTTTGCCAGTGAGAATATGGAGAATATGGGTCACTGTTGCAAGCTCACTTTTCAGGCCCTTACACCATGGAGAAAAACATTTGTAAAATGGATGACCTCATCACCACACCGGAGCACAGATAGAAAAACCCACACCAACTTAGGATAGGGAGTAAAGAAAATATAGAGCAAAACAAACAAGGGAAACATCAAAACTCAGGTTAACTAAAGTGGTTGAGCTGGAAATCTTACCTCAGCTGCCGTGAGGTTTAGCTCTCCCAACATCTCCTTTCCCCCGACGCACTGGGCCAGCAGCTCTTAAAAACCAGCTGGTCCAGCACAGGTGGCTAACGAGGTGACTCCTATCAGTGCGCACCTCAGCTATAGCGCTAACATGCTAACCAACATCGAAGTGGAGAGAAAAAGTAACCCGTAACGAGTGTGAACACAGTGTGTGCAAGTAGGATATAAAAGATTAAAGTGAAGGAAACTGAAACAGACCAATGTAATTACACTTCAAAAAGATTTCAAAGGGATCCATCTGAATAGAAGACTAAAGGGTATTTAATGTGTAATGTTGCAGGTGACTACATGGGACTGGACGAGGGCAGAGAAAAGCTACACTGTGTACGAGATCATGTGTAAAGTTTTAAAGGTATGTCAACAACTTTTACACCTGAGGTAGTGTATTTAGAAAGTGCTGAGTAGCAAATCTCAGGGTCTGTGTTTGAAAGATGACATGAAAAAGAGAAGAGATCTGTGCTATGTGTCCTTTGTCATTTTAATGGGAAGAGTTGTGACATAGAATGTGTGGATATTGCACAATTTCTACACACATTGCGTCTTTGCAAGGCTAGAGTTTAGCAATTTCTTGACCACTGGTTTCGCTTTCATATGACAGTGCAAAACAGTAAAACTCAAAATGCTGCTATTGGAAGCAGTTATACTTTCTGAAACTCTGGCTGGTATTATTGAATTTTTCTGCAATGCTCTTTCACGAGTGCATTTGGTATGCACAGCAGCATGTCTCTGCTGGGACGAGGGAGATGACACTTGATTTTGAAATCCTCACAGCAGCAACAGCAGCTCCGCTTATTTATTTCTCATTCAGCCAGGTTCGTTGTCACATACTGAGTGAGCTGGTCATTCGCGCCGTGCACATAACTGGTTATTTCTATATGTATTGTCAACTATGTCCCTCCACCCATAACACATTGAATTACACATGTGAAACAACATTTCTCAACATGTGAAACAGATTTTATGAAATACTAAAATGCATGTTGATTGAATTCCAGCCATTGTGTCACATCCCCTTAGTGTATCACTGAATTTCTTATCTGCATACGGTACAGTATACAGTGCCTTTCAAAAGTATTCATCCCCCTTGGCGTTTTTCCTATTTTGTTGCAAATGTATTTTTTATTTGGATTGCATGTAATGGACATACACAAAATAGTCCAAATTGGTGAAGTGAAATTAAAAAAATAACTTGTTTAAAATATTATAAAAAATTACAAATGGAAAAGTGGTGCGTATGTATTCACCCCCTTTGCTATGAAGCCCCTAAATAAGATCTGGTGCAACCAATTACCTTCAGAAGTCACATAATTAGTTAAATAAAATCCACCTGTGTGCAATCTAAGTGTCACATGATCTGTCACATGATCTCAGTATATATACACCTGTTCTGAAAGGCCCCAGGGTCTGCAACACCACTAAGCAAGGGAGAAAGTTGTGGAGAAGTACAGATCATGGTTGGTTTATAAAAAAATATCAAACTTTGAACATCCCACCGAGCACCATTAAATCCATTATTAAAAAATGGAAAGAATATGGCACCACAACAAACCCGCCAAGAGAGGGCCGCCCACCAAAACTCACAGACCAGGCAAGGAGGGCATTAATCAGAGAGGCAACAAAGAGACCAAAGATAACTCTGAAGGAGCTGCAAAGCTCCACAGCAGAGATTGGAGTATCTGTCCATAGGACCCCTTTAAGCCGTACACTCCACAGAGCTGGGTTTTACGGAAGAGTGGCCAGAAAGAAGCCATTGCTTAAAGAAATAAATAAGCAAACACATTTGGTGTTCGCCAAAGGGCATGTGGGAGACTCCCCAAACATATGGAAAAAGGTACTCTGGTCAGATGAGCTTTTTGGCCATCAAGGAAAATGTCTTGCGCAAACTCTACACCTCTCATCACCCCGAGAACATCATCCCCCCCAGTGAAGCATTGTGGTGGCAGCATCATGCTGTGGGGATGTTTTACATCGGCAGGGACTGGGAAACTGGTCAGAATTGAAGGAATGATGGATGGTGCTAAATACACGGAAATTCTTGAGGGAAACCTGTTTCAGTCTTCCAGAGATTTGAGACTGGGACGGAAGTTCACCTTCCTACAGGACAATGACCCTAAGCATACTGCTAAAGCAACACTTGAGTGGTTTAAGGAGAAACATTGAAATGTCTTGGAATGGCCTAGTCAAAGCCCAGACCTCAATCCAATTGAGAATCTGTGGTATCACTTAAAGATTGGTTATGCACGCTCAAGTTTTCTTTCAAAAATAATTATTTTGGATCTTCAAAGTGGTAGGCATGTTGTGTAAATCAAATGATACAACCCCCCCCCCCCACACACAAAAAAATATATTTTAATTCCAGGTTGTAAGGCAACAAAATAGGAAAAATGCCAAGGGGGGTGAATACTTTCGCAAGCCACTGTATGAGTCACTCACTGTCCCTTGTGCACATTATCAGCATGATAGCAAGACATGGGTTCAAATAATATTTGAAACATTTAAAATACTGTACTTGATTATGATTGAGCTTGTCAGGGGCAATGGAACCAATAGAATTGTCCCAAATGTACAAACCCCGCCCATCTGGCATTCCAGGCAGGCTCAATGAAACCACTCAAAGCATTTAAAAGAAAACAAATACCAATTGAACCCAGGTGTGATGGCAGGCATGACTAACGTGGTTCTCTCAGGACAGTGACCTCTTGGACAAGCGGAAGCACTGCTTCAGTGTCCAAACGGAGTGTGGGGAGGACATGTTCTACAGCGTAGAGCTGGAGTGTGAGCTGCTCATCTGGGAGAAGGCCTTTCAGATGGCTACCTTCCTGGAGGTGGAGAGAATACAGGTACACAATAGATGAGAGGCAGAACTTTTTCATAAATCAATTTCCAGGCAGGTTACAACGCCCCCCAAAGCAACATCCAAGCTCTCTGTCATCAAAATTGTCACTTGAAACCAATCAAAACCAAACTCTTTTAGGTAGGGGTGGGGAGTGAGGCAGAGCTATGTGGGAGGGCTCATCCTGCTTAAACAATGGTAGGAGATAAACTTATAAGTGATAAAGAGAAGCAGTGGCATACTCTACTATACAGGCCAAGCTTGCTCATCCTCTCACAACAACTGATTTATGTGCGTTTAGCTGTGGAAGATTATGCTGTCTATTATATTGTCACGTCCTGACCATAGAAAGCTTTTATTTTCTATGGTAGAGTAGGTCAGGGCGTGACTGGGGGGTTAGTCTAGTTTATTATTTCTATGTGGGGTTCCAGGTTTGTTTTTCTATGTTGGTGATTGTGTATGATTCCCAATTAGAGGCAGCTGGTAATTGTTGTCTCTAATTGGGGATCATACTTAAGTAGCATTTTTTCCACCTGTGGGTTATGGGATATTGTTTATGTGTAGTTGCATTGTCGTCACGGTTCGTTTATTCTTTATTGTTTTGTATATATATATATATATATATATATATATACCTCTAGTGACTAGCGTCATGCACTGTTTCCCCTCCACAGTGTAAAACATACGCTTGCATCATGGAGAGCCACCTGATGGGACTGACCGTAGACTTCAGTATGGGCTTTGTTTGTTTCGATGCTGCTTCAAAGGTAAGTTACATTACTGGTACATCAACTTTGGACATTTACCAAGTCTGAGAGCCACCAGAACTACTCCGCTAGAATACATAATGTGGACAAACAGGACACATCGACAGCTATATTGTTCTCTGTGTTTCTTGGCCTAATTCCTACACAGCGAGGCATATTATTTTTCTCTCCCCAGAGAGTCTTGCAGTAGCCAAGCCTACTGCTGATAGGCAGGGTATTGTTTATCAAAACAAGCATGAAATTACAATTCATATTTAAACGGCAATTGTAAAACTATACACATGGTGGGGAATGTTTAAGAATTTAATCAGATAGGAGACCGGCCTTGTGCTGCACTCACAGGATTCAGATCTGTGTGGAGCCCCTAGGGGGAAAAGTGTTGTTTCCTATTGTGTTTTGTACATGTATATCTTGTTTTGTATGGAATGTGAATAAATTAATTAGCATATTCTACTTGGGAAAATAAATGTACATTCTATTCAAAAGACAGACAGTGATACAGAGGGAGCGCTCAATCTCTATTGACACAAATTAAAACCGACCTACCCAATGTTGAAAACTCAGGCTACTGGTTTAGAACAAGGTGACGTGGATGCTTTCACATTCTCTAGACAGGCCAAACAAAATGATTGACTATTAGGAGGAAGTTTATCATCACTCTGTAGTAGATTCCAATCGTCATTCACAACAGGATGTCATCTTCCAGGTGACTCTACAGTCCACACTGGATTTCCTGCTGAGGTTATGACTTATTATAAGTGCACTGTCTGGTACATATTCAAATATTAGGTGGAAAAACAGGATGGGAATCATTTAGCTCTGCAATTCAGTTATATGGGAATTATAGGTATATAATTTAAGAGGAATAATCAGGATCAAATAGATAGATAACAGCTAGTTTACCGTAACACTTGACTCCATCTTAGAGAAGATAAGCTTCTTTATAAACCATCTCCAACCACATTTACTTCCTTCCCCTATATAGGCAGTGCTATGGAGATACAAGTTTTCCCAACTGAAAGGATCCTCTGATGATGGGAAGAGCAAGATCAAATTTCTGTTCCAAAACCAGGACAATAAAGCTATTGAAGCCAAGGTAACAAACCTCTCTGACTCAAGTGAAATCAGCCAATACAGATACCATATTTGTATCATGTTTTCTTAGCCACTATCATCTGATACCAATGTGAACAACGATATACTGTATTGTGCATTCATACATTTATTATTATACCAAAACATTGACATTTTTACATTTTAGTAATTTAGCAGACACTCTTATCCAGAGCGACTTACAGTAGTGAATACAGTTCATACATTTCATTTCATGCATTTTTTTTTTTTTTTTTTGTACTGGCCCCCCGTGGGAATCGAACCCACAACCCTGGCGTTGCACACACCATGCTGGCGTTGCAAACACCATGCTCTACCAACAAAACATGAAATACTTACTGTCTATCTTTTGTTTCCCAGGAGCTGGAATTTTCAAACCTCTTTGCCGTGCTTCACTGTATCCATGCGTTCTTCGCTGCCAAAGTTGCTTGTCTGGATCCAGTGTTTCTGGAGAGCCAAGGTGCTGCGACTACCACGGGGGGCTCCCACTCGCACCAGTGTCTCCTGTAATACACAGACATCCAAAATCAAATACTCTACCTGACAGAGCCTGTTCACCCCCTCTCCTTCCCCTGAGTACTCCCTCTCGACACTGCACTTTCACTACATCATGGACCAGAGAGAAGGAGACAAAACAAATGAGTATGACATGTGAATCCAACATGTAACTGGTACTATTATTGACACCTCTTTTTTTTTTTCTTCCAGAAAGACACATTTTTATATTTTATCAGAGAAAGGGATGATAACTGAGTGAACTTTTGGACCTGTACGTTGCACTGTACTTCAAACAACTTTCTAATATGGAGGAGTGAATGCAGAACCAATGAATGGATGACAAAACAATTCTGAATTGTTTTTTTTTTCTTTGGGTAGGTCCTCAGACATAATTCACAATGATTCACGTGTTGTTCACACTGCTGATAAACATAACACAATCGTATATCCATGGTTAAAATTGAGACAAACTGTTTTCTACAATATAATTTTCTTGAAGGTTCAAGTGGAACAGGTACATACACTGAGGACTATGAACAAATTGCTATCTTCTTCCTGACAAAAGATTTCAAGACAATTTGAATTCTGATGATTATAGCAATTTTAAGGATGGTCACTAAGTTAATATTGCCAACATTTATCACTGGAAGTGTTAATTAGCCATACAGAAATGTTAGTCATTTTTTTCATCAAATAAACTGATTGATTTCCTAATAATCATGAATAATTATTAGATTCATGAATATTGAATAGATGGGAATGTGAACTGCAGTGTTACATAGCTTAGTATTTTTTTTCTTGTGCAGTCGTATAATGAAGTTGAAAGCACTTAGTTTTCTCCAATCTATATTATTTGATTTATCTGAAAACATCCTTTAATTCAACAAATAAACGGTGAAATGTGTGTGCATTATGGAGTATACACTAATCAACCCTATGGCACCTTTTAATTCTGTGTTCTTGTCATATAGATTATTTTTGTTGCCCCTGAGGTAGTTCCGATATGGTATAAATATAAATCACATCATGTCAAATTATATACAATTTCCTTTCAACAGAACAAATGAATGGATAGTTGCAGAGAAGAAATGGCTCAGGTTTTGGATGTAAGCACAGCTTTTTTTATTGATGTGGAGGAGAGGACAGGGATGAGTGCTGGTATGATGAATCTGTCAGGAAGAGGGGCAGTCGAGAGGTGTTTTTTTAATCAAGACATTCAGCGAAGGGTAATCTCTCACACACCCAACCTGGTCAGGACTCGTTTTAAGGGCGGATTCACAATCATTAAGTCAATTGAATCATTGAGAAGGATTCAGACTAAGTGCTAGCTACAGCCAACCCAGTCAGCCAGATTCAGAACATGTGGTTGTGTGAAAATGTCTTTACCTCTACTCACTGGAAGATATCGCTCTAAATACAACCTGCAAAAACTGAATAAACCCTTTCTGTAATGTTAATTTTCTTTATCTTTAAGATGTAAATAAAGGTTGACATCCAAATGAATAAAAGGAAAATAAGGAATATGTATAATATTACTTGAGGATTACTTGAAAGGATTAAGACATTTATTAATTTGATGTCTTCAACAGAGACTAAATAGTTGATACCCTTATGTTCTCTTTACCAAGTTCAATGATGACCCATGGTGAATTTTGAATATATATTTTCTATAATATACTGAACATGTTGTGTTGGTAACATGTTTCATGAGCTAAAATAAAAGATCCCAGACATGTTCCATATGCGCAAAAAGCGTATTTCTTTCAATTTTTTTGCACACATTTGTTTACATCCCTGTTAGTGAATATTTCTCCTTTGACAAGATAATCCATCCACCTGACAGGTGTGGCATATCAAGAAGCTTATTAAACAGCATGATCATTACACACTTTCACCTTGTGCTGGGGACAATAAAAGGCCACTCTAAAATGTGCTGTTTTGTCACACAACACAATGCCACAGATGTCTCAAGTTTTGAGGGAGCATGCAATTGGCATGCTGACTGCAGGAATGTCCACCAGAGCTGTTGCAAGAAAATCTAATGTTAATTTCTCTACCATAAGCTGCCTCCAATGTTGTTTTAGAGAATTTGGCAGTACTTCCAACCGCAGACCACATTTAACCACGGCAGCCCAGGACCTCCACATCCGGCTTCTTCACCTGCGGGATCGTCTGAGACCAGCCACCCGGACAGCTGATGAAACTGTGGGTTTGCAAAACCAAAGTATTTCTGCACAAATTGTCACAAACCGTCTCAGGGAAGCTCATCTGCGTGCTCGTCGTGTTCACCAGGGTCTTGACCTGACTGCAGTTCGGCGTCGTAACTTATCTCTTTCACATACCCTTTGGCTTGGAACACTTCAAATCAAGAGATTGAAGGGGTGGCTATTTATTTTTTATTAATAAAACATTTTATAACATGTGGTCGACTTGTGAATAACATTTTGATCCTAACTTGAGCTAATAGACACATTGTTTGACAGTAAAGCCAAAGATGAAAAGCCACATACTTGTGAATAATGTATTTTATGACCACAATTTACTATTTTTGGGGTTACAGTCAGTGCTGGGCTGGTGCTGGGTTAAGGCTGTTGCTATGCTACTTCTGCAGACAGAAATTAGACAAAGATTAAACCACGACTCACTGAGTCCTTGGCAAAGAGGAAGAATTGAAACTGAAATACTTGGGTGAGAAAAGCATGGCGCTACAGTAACTAGCTGTGGGACTCTATGACAGTGAGAAGGCATTAATGATTTAAACAGAGGCAAAATATGAAGTCTGTGACCTTTATTTTGTGTATGCCGAAACATGTACAGAGGGAACAACTGACACCATTTCAACAATGAACTGCCATCACACTTTGAAATATCAACAAGAGCCTGATAAGAAGAAAAACAGAACAATAGTTCTGCCTTTCTACAAATTAATTGAAGGCAAGACCATAACATACGCTTGGAATTGGGTCTTTACTGTGGGGACCATTTGGGGAACCAAACAATCCTATTAAGTATTACTGTACATATGATAATGCATCACCTCTGGTACATGGGGTAATATGACTCCTGAATTATGTCCACCATAACTTTGCCATTTCACCAATTGTAAATAATGATTTCAACAGTTTCATGTGTACATAATTTAGCATCTCTGCATTTTTCAGAGATTTGACTATTCAAAATGATGACTATAAAAATGTGTTGTTTTTGCCAATCAGAGCAATACAGTTCTGCTGCTTCTTTTTTGTAGCTAAAGTCATTTATGTATTATTGCTTACAATTCAAATGTTTTCCTGGCAATATGAAGACTGCTCAGGTCATGATGGAAAAAGGTATACAGGATCTTCACAAAATACAATAACCAATATATAGAAATCAACTAACCCCATGTTAAACCCAAATAGTACACACTACACCAGAACAAGATGGAAGGCTTTGTGCACATGCCTGTTTAGCCATAGAACTAACACAAGCGGAGTTTGGATCTACATACAAGAAGACTTCGCAGTGCCTTGTGACAGCAAGAGAGCGCTACAACAACAAACAAATCCAACCTAATCCAAATGATTTTAGAACCAAACGTATCATAACCAGCTACTGCACTGTTGTCATGTTCATACAAAATTTAACCTCAATAACATATCAACAACTATCATTTCAGCTATTGAAATATAAAAATGCTTTCAAAGCAAGACCAATCAGGCATTTCCAAGTATGTGACGCAACTGTCAAATATGAATACAAACGTGACATCTACCAATGGGTATTGAGCATGCTATTCTTTCTCAAGCATTTCTGGAATGTACTGTAGAAGCACCCCATCCTTCTTAGACGTCACTGTGGTCAGAATGTCCCCTTTTACTTTGCCATAAAACAAGAATCACTTGACAAGGAGTGGATGTGATGGGGTGTAATGGCATTTTAAAAGCCATCTCTTAAACTGGGAGTCTCACAATAAAATTATAATTGATACACGTAGAGCTACCGGACTCAAATACCATGTGTCTTGTCATTTGCTCCAGTCCACAGTAAAAACATACATCAACCCAAGGATAACAAGTCTCTTTTCATGATTTAGGACAACAGAATAAGGTGCTTGTTATGTTGAATACACCAACAGTACAGAGAAAGGATTCCAAAAATCTCCCATCATTGTAATTTTGCGCTGCTGCAAATAGAAAACACAGTACAATACAACGTATTGTGAGTTTTTGTGCCATGACCCGCCTCGGGTCATTCCTTGTGGTTTAAAAACACACCACCTCTTTTCATATAGAAAGAACTAGTATATTTATGATCATGTAGGACATCACCTCCAAATGATCATGAGTGGATGTCTTGTAGACCAAAGATGACAAACATGACCTTCAAGAGAATCCATACCACTTATCACTAAACTATACTATTATTATTATTATATGACTCATAGGGGTATGAGTCATATAATAATAATACTATAGTTTAGTGATAAGTTCATAGCGGGTTTTCTTGTTTGTTCTGAGGTACTGTACGTGTTAAGTCCTCATGATAAAGAACTAGCGATGCTGTGCCGGGGGAAAAATAGATTCTCAGATCAAGACATTTATGAGAAGGCCATTTTCATTCACCATTAGAAATATGTTCATTAATTAGAGTCCCCAGTAACCTAACCGCTGGCATGACGATTATAAACCCTTCTGCAAGTCAGCAAAAAAGATGGGAAAAGAAGTCTGCCGGACAAATCACTCAAGGCCATAAAAATGTATCACCAAATTAAAATGCCTATTCATATAAAAGCCTAATGTATGTTACTTAAGAGCAAAGTGAGATAAAATATGAGGATATAATCATTCTAAAAGTAACACTTCTGATAGATTTACGAATGCCCTCTAGGTGAAATTACAAAGCAATCTAGTCCGAGTCCCACTGATCTCTCATCGTCACGCAGCATTAAAAATCACTCTACTCAAACATAACAGTGTGAGGAAAGAACAATGAAAGAATTGCCCCTTCGAAGATTCATGAGGAAAATGTTTCATAAAATGTTCCATAATAGTCTTTGATTCAAATAATATGAGGTGCACATGCATGTCTCTGGTTCTTCCATTCAGCAATTGTACATCTTTATTCCGTAATAAGTTCTTTAAAGCTTCTAGAAAAAGTTGCAGTAAAATTATGGATCTTTACATTATCATATTCTTAACAAATATAGTTAGCATTTTTTATTTTATACAATTTCATTTAGTGACAATTTGCTGGAATATTAACATGTGATAAAATCTACATCCTCAAAATATAATCTTTGAAATGATTTTCCATTCAGTAGGCTTTTAAATAAAGCTTTGATATACAAATCCAAAACAATAGACAACATAAAAAAACAGATCATAGTATCCAAGACAACCAGGAAGTCTCTCAGTCTCCATTTCAGGTTCACCTTTAAGAGAAATTCAAAATAATGCTACATCTTTCTGCACTGAAAAAAGAAGACAGGAAAGTGAGGAAAAGCATCTGAGCAGGCATTGCATCCATTAGAACAGATGCCAGTAGGTTGAGCCATCAGTTATTTTTCTCGATAGTGTAACAGATAGGCCTTCAGCGATTCAGGCAGAGGTAAAGTCATGATTTTATCTCGCAGTACATTTACTGCCTTCAGTATCTCAATGCTGCCAATGTCTCTCTCCTCCTCCTTCGCCTCCTTCTCCTGCGCCTCCTTCTCCTCCTTGTGCTGCTCCTCCTCGATCCGTTCGTCCTCCTCGCTCTCCACGGCTTGGGGGATCAGCTGGTTGCCCACAAAGACGTAAGTGTTAATACGTCGCCGCCGGCAACGCCTGCGCTTGCGTTTCTGGGGCGCCCTCTGCACCAGGCTGTTGTCAGGGCTCTCCTTGTTGGTCAGATCTCGGAGGGTGCGGCGGATGTAAATGCGAGACAGGTCCTGAAGGCTCCTGACTGTCACCGGGGCTGAGCGGGAGAGGGACAAAGATGGCAGGTCAAATCACATTAGCCAAATAAAATTCTCTATTAAGATTCAACACACAACAGCTCCATATATTGTCAGGTCATTTGGGGACAATACTTATTTAAACTTTATTTCGACAGGGAATCATGGTGAGACCAAAGTCTCGTTCTCAAAAGAGCCTTGCATTCACAACAATAAATACAAAAAAACTAATATCAACATCAATAATACACATCAATATACAAACTTCATCTTCATTTATAGAATAATAAGTAATGGAAAAATCCATTAGTGTTTGAAATATTTAGTATTATGTATCCACCCTGGAGGGCAGCAAGGCCTCTAGAGTCAAAGCAAAGGTATTATTATTTATTTATTTATTTATATATTTTTTGAAACGTCCATCTTTTAACTTTAAATAAATCCTTTGACTTAAAAAGTGTGGCTTACTTTACACTTCAAAAGATAGATAGAAAAACTAAACAAAAGGGGGAATTGTTCTAATGTGGCTTTTTACAGAGAACAGAAAAGAAAATAACAGGTTCATATTCACTAATGCACACCGTAGACAAATGTGGCAAAGGGAAAGTGAAAACAAGTATTTTTGGGGGGGACGAATTCAGGTACTCTGTCCCTGTTTCAGTTCTCTTCCTTTTGGTGCCTAGTGAATAAGACCCAGGGGTTAGAGTAGAGAAAGGGGGATAGAGTAGAGAACGGGGGATAGAGTAGAGGACTCACGCAGTTCTACTGCATCAGGCTTGCTTCCCTCAGCTCTGTTCTGCTGGACCAGAGGAGCGAACGACACAGCCAGGATATTCTTACTCTCCCAGGAACACTGGCCAGTCCTGGTGATCTGGGTCAGCTGCAACAAGAGACAAAAGAGTGCCAGTTACTGTATAGCGACCACGATAACAACAGCATCAGTCCATTGAGACAACGGAGAACATTCACCAACCATGTTAACACCACCAAATCCACTAGACACATACCAACCACAACAACACCACCATTCCACTAGCTAATGGAGAACTTATACCAGCCATGATAACAACACAGTCAATAACCATGACAACAGAGGGACAACATCACATGTATTATATGCATTTTTTGTTCCACACCAGAAAGGGACATTGGTGCTTTCAAATCAAATATCTACTTGACAAAAAGCTGGTTTTGGCCGTGATGTAGAGGCGTTGATCCAGAGGAACTGTGGTAGACCTAAGCTTCTTTAAGCTGCCACAGCCCTTTGGCCTCAATTTCTCCTCATCAAAAGCTTGTATCTCCTTATTGCGCCACCAAACCAACCTGGCAACGTAGGAGTTTCAACCGTTTTCGGAAAAACAACATAAGCAGCTAGACTTTCCATTTCACAGGATGAAGGACTGTGTGGGCTTCTGCAAGGCCTTAAAAACATGTTTTGGGTTCCCTTCCCTGTTTGAGTGCCACACAATGTCATTCTTTTTCAAGTGGTGTTGCTATTTACCAATTTCTTGGAGGACAATATAGAGAAGACTTATGGTGGAAGTCCCCGTTCAGGGGCTTTTGATGCACAATAACGATGGTTGGGAATCATAACATCATTGGTCATTGCAGGACACGGCTATTTCACTTTATCTGTGTCCGAAATGGCACTCTAGTCCCAAATAGTGCACTTCTTTTGAACAGGGCTCTGGTCAAAAATAGTACACTATAGTGAATAAGTTGCCATTTCAGACGCAGCCTCTGTGATTCCCGACGGGGACGGCATCATCGTGAATAATGATGATGTTTACGTTTTCTGCAATATTCAGAGGCGTTCTCTACCGCTTACCTGATCTTCTATAGGCATCACTAGAATACCCCCCACTTTGAGCAGGATTTTCATGTAATTTTCATGATCCTTCTGCACCCCCGCACCACAGTAGATACGGTCGTATTGGTGACTGTCTGACGAGATCTCCAGACAGTTGCCCACCATGAAGACTGGTTCACAGAACTCAAACCTGACAAAAACGAAATAAAAAGTAATACAAGTAAGCCAATTCGTTATCCTATCAGTCTGAGAAGAAATGTAAAAATAAACAAACAGATTTGAACACATTCAAATGTATTCCATTTGCAAGACACAATCTTAAGGCGGCAATTTCCACATCTGGGAATTGGCAGGCACATAAATACTGAACTGCAGCTAGTTATTTAACTAGTTTCACTGCACCATTACACCCTACATAACATTTGTAACACTTTGATTAAGCATCCAACTCACTTATCAAAGCTGTCACTATTCTTGATGAAGTCATCCAGTTTCTCCTTGGCGTAATCCACCACATCCCTGTGGAGCTCAACTCCATGGTTCACTCCAAATGGACCTGCAAAAAAAATAATAATAATAATAATAATTAAATAAATAAATAAATAAATAAATAAATAAATAAATATATATATATATATATATATATATATATATATATATATATATTAAAAAGTTCATTATCAGTGATTACACATCATTTATGAAAGAAGATGCGAGTGTGTTTGACTTCATATGCTGTTCATGTGTGTTATTTAAGCATTGGTTAACTCATTAGGGCTAGAGCATCAATGTATATCATCACTATATAATTATCAAAATCAAGATTTCCCTGAAAGCATAGGTTCAATTGAAAAAAAAAACCAACAGCATCATTACCTATGATGAGTCCCACCATGGTGCTGAGGTACCCAGTCCCGCTGCCCAGGTTGAGGAAGGACAGTCCCTGCTGCAGCTTCAGCGCCTCCATCACCTCAGAGTAGATACAGGGGGCAGACAGATGAATGTTGCCATGCTTCCAAGCCAGGTCCTTGTAGGCATTGTCCCTGCAGTATTGATAAAGTGTTAGCTTCAGGAACATCTTTACTAAGGGGCAAATCGTAACTTCCACCTAGTCTTCAATGTACATCAATGCAAGTTAGGATTCTCCCCCAAGACAAAACTGAATATGCTGTGCAGAGCATTATGGGTACTGTAGTACCTGTAGCCAACCAGGTAGTAGTCCCCGCGGTCGATGGCCCTGAAGGCCTGCTCCACGTGGTCCGTACGGATGTACTGCGCCTCCTTCAGGTTGTCAATCAGATCATCGTTGTCCTCCCCGGCGCTCACCGCACCCCCCATGGCGAGAAAGAAACAGTAGAACAAAAAGCGGGAGCAAAACTCTTCTTTCCACAAGTGGAGCCCTGTGTTGTTGTCTTAATGTGGCATGGAAAGATGAAGAGGACACCTGAGGGATTGAGTGGTTGTGTTCTTCTTCTCCTTCCCTTAGGGCCACTTCACACCATTGTCGTATCAAGACAGGCTAACTCTAGGGAATTGAGAGAGAGGGAGACAATGTTGAGAGATGTAAGATTAGAAGTATAGCAGGGGATGTCAGTCTGTGGATAGACCCAGAAGGAATGATCCATGTAGTTACAGATGGAGACTACGGAGAGAAATGCATATGCATCCTATTCAACTGGTCAATACCCAGAAGAAACAATCCGCACACTTACTTCCTTTTTAAATGCACTTTTGGGACAGAACCATATGTACATAGAGATGTATCCAAGCAATATCAAAGCTCTTTTGCTAAATGTTGATGTGGTGGTCCCTTTCGCTATTGAGACTGGTCGATACACAAACATTCCTGTAGATAAATGTGTCTGAACTTTTTGTGACAATGCATTCATTTTAACTTTAGAAGTGGAGAGAGAGAGAGAGAGAGAGAGAGAGAGAGAGAGAGAGAGAGAGAGAGAGAGAGAGAGAGAGAAACACACAGCTGCATGTGAGCGCTCATTTTTCAACATGTTTTTTTACAAAAAGATAGATTTGGAGTTAGATAAACTTGTATTTTTCGGCAGGGACATATACAAGATGCTACCCTCCACCGCATAACCTTCACTCCAGGTCAAAACTCCAAACCTACAACCTAATTTTGGACAAAATTACCTGGAAGGATTAATACACCATCCAACCTAGAACTGAGATAGACCAGACAGACCAAATACAACTTTAATTGTCGAAGCCTTTGAGCCCAACAAACGGCAGGCTACCCCACCCAAATCCAGAGGCCTTGAAGCCCCCTCCTGCTGTTCAGAGATCATCTACTGAAATAAAAGCTTCACCCAAGTGGGTGTGACACCTACTCCCGTTGCCTGCTGCACTGCTGCTTGGATTCCACCTGGCGATCTGTTCACCGTCTGCCCTGGTTGTCTCCCCCTGTCTGGTACAGGTACCCCACCACACTCCCCCCTCTCTGTTCACCGTCTGCCCTGGTTGTCTCCCCCTGTCTGGTACAGGTACCCCCACCACACTCCCCCCTCTCTGTTCACCGTCTGCCCTGGTTGTCTCCCCCTGTCTGGTACAGGTACCCCCACCACACTCCCCCCTCTCTGTTCACCGTCTGCCCTGGTTGTCTCCCCCTGTCTGGTACAGGTACCCCCACCACACTCCCCCCTCTCTGTTCACCGTCTGCCCTGGTTGTCTCCCCCTGTCTGGTACAGGTACCCCCACCACACTCCCCCCTCTCTCACCATCTGCCCTGGTTGTCTCCCCCTGTCTGGTACAGGTACACCCACCACACTCCCCCCTCTCTGTTCACCATCTGCCCTGGTTGTCTCCCCCTGTCTGGTACAGGTACCCCCACCACACTCCCCCCTCTCGCCCAAGCTTTCGCTCTCCTCCAGCACACAGGCACTGTTGGGGCGAGTGACTCTGAACTTACAATGGCTAACCCCAAGTCGTTATAATTTTTTTCTTGTGCATTTTGCCTCATGACTCCTGCATGCTATGAACGTTCTTGTTTACCCAACCGTGGGACAGACTGTTTGTTCCCACATTCGGGATTCTGACTCTCGATTGGTTACACAGACTCTTGGCCTCCCATCCTATTCTAACCACCTCTCACCGGCTTTGTATTCATGGTACGGGATGAAATTGCTGTATAATAATATGATCTTGTTGCCATCTAATGCACATTCAAATGTCATAAATCAACACAGCAGAGTTCTCCCTATCCTCTGCCGTGCCTCGATTGTATTACTGTTGATATCTGGAAATGTGTATGTACACCCTGGCCCATCTACTGCTGCTAGCCCCAATTCTGACTTGTGCTCCGATATCGGTTTCACTGATTTCTGCTCTCGTAAAAGCCTGGGTTTTCTGCACGTTAACACGAGAAGCTTATTATCTAAAATGGATCAATTGAAAGTGTGGGTTCATAGCTCCAATCCAGATTAGTTGGTCATTACTGAGACGTGGTTAAGAAAGAGTGTTTTGAATACTGATGTTAACCTTTTTGGTTATAACCTTTTTCGGCAAGACAGATCTTCCAAAGGTGGTGGAGTGGCAATCTTTACCAAGGATCACCTTCAGTGCTCGATTGTCTCCACCAAGTCTGTCCAAGTCTGTCCCCCAAAAATTTGATTTGCTGGTTTTAAGCATTAATCTTTCAAATAGCTCTTCGTTGACTGTTTCTGGGTGTTATTGTCCTCCATCAGCACCAGCCTCTCTCCTGGCCCCTTACACTTAGTCTGAATTTATCCTGCTAGGTGACCTAAACTGGGACATGCTTAAACCACCTGACCAAGTCCTAAAGCAATGGGACTCTCTAAATCTTTCTCAGATTATTACCAATCCCACAATGTATGACTCCAAACACCCAGAAAAGGCTACTCTCCTCGATGTTATCCTCACAAATAATCGTGGTAGGTATCAGTCTGGTGTTTTCTGTAATGATCTTAGTGATCACTGTTTTACAGCCTATGTTCATAATGGCTGCTCAGTGAAACAACCTGTCCTGATTTGTCATAGACGCTTGCTAAAAAACTTTAATGAGCAAGCCTTCCTTCATGACCTGGCCTCTGAATTGGTATAGAATCAGCTTGATCCCCTCTGTCGAAGACGCTTGGAACCTTTTTGATATTTTCAGTGATATTGTTAACAAACACGCCCCCATAAAGAAAATGAGAATTAAAAAAAACAGGTTAAGTGCCTGGTTCGACTGTGATATTGCAGAGTTACTCCACCTCAAGAACTGCATTTGGCGAAAGGCTCGGCATAAGCATACTCAGGCTGACTAGCTCTCGTTCAGGCAAATGAGAAATAAGTGCACTCAGGCTATCCAGAAGGCCAAAGTTAGTTACTTTAAGGAGCAGTTCTCTCTCTGTGGGTCTAACCCCAAGAAGTTCTGGAAAATGGTTAAAGACCTGGAGAATAAACCCTCACAGCTGCCCATGTCCCTTAAAGTTGATGTGGTTGTTACTGACAAGAAGCACATGGCTGAGATTTTTAATCACCACCTCATTAAGTCAGGATTCCTATTTGACTCAGCCATGCCCACTTGCCCGTCCAACATTTCCTCATCTCCCACCGCTTCTAATGTGACTAGCCCTGATGCTCCTCCCTCTTTTTCCACTGCCCCGCTACAAAGTTTCTCCCTGCAGGCGGACACTGAGTCCGAGGTGCTAAAGGAGCTCCTTAAACTTGATTTTAAAAAAATCCATCTAGGTCAGATGGTTTAGAGTCTGTCTTCTTTAAGGCTGTTGCCCCTATAAATCGCCAAGCCTGTCTCTCCTCTCTGGGGAGGTTCCCATTGCTTGGAAGGCAGCCACGGTTTGTCCTTTATTTAAAAAGGGGGAGATCAAGCTGATCCTTACTGTTAAAGGCCTATTTCTATTTTGCCCTTTTTATCAAAAGTGTTGGAAAAACGTGTCAATAATAAACTGACTGGCTTTCTCTCTGGTATGCAATCTGGTCTCCACTCAGGTTATGAATGTGTCACTGCAACCTTAACTTGTTATGGATAGGGGGCAGTATTTTCACGGCCGGATAAAAAAACGTACCCGATTTAATCTGATTATTACTCCTGCCCAGAAACTAGAATATGCATATAATTATTAGCTTTGGATAGAAAACACTCCAAAGTTTCTAAAACTGTTTGAATGGTGTCTGTGAGTATAACAGAACTCATTTGGCAGGCAAAACCCTGAGACATTTTCTGACAGGAAGTGGATACCTGATGTGTTGTATTGACTTTAAACCTATCCCATTGAAAAACACAGGGGCTTAGGAATATTTTGGCACTTCCTATTGCTTCCACTAGATGTCACCAGCCTTTACAAAGTGTTTTGAGCCTTCTGGAGGGTGATCTGACCGAACAAGAGCCATGGAACGATGATGTCCCATTAGACACCTGGCGCGCGAGTTCATGTTGGGTACCCTCGTTCCAATACGTTATAAAAGAGTATGCATTCGTCCACCTTGAATATTATTCATGTTCTGGTTAAAAAAGGCCCTAATGATTTATGCTATACAACGTTTGACATGTTTGAACGAACGGAAATATATTTTTTCCCCTCGTTCATGACGAGAAGTCCGGCTGGCTTACATCATGTGCTAACGAGACGGAGATTTTTGGACATAAATGATGAGCTTTTTTGAACAAAACTACATTCGTTATGGACCTGTGATACCTGGAAGTGACATCTGATGAAGAGAATCAAAGGTAATGGATTATTTACATAGTATTTTCGATTTTAGATCTCCCCAACATGACGTCTAGTCTGTATCGCAACGCGTATTTTTCTGGGCGCAGTGCTCAGATTATTGCAAAGTGTGATTTCCCAGTAAGGTTATTTTTAAATCTGGCAAGTTGATTGCGTTCAAGAGATGTAAATCTATAATTCTTTAAATGACAATATAATATTTTACCAATGTTTTCTAATTTTAATTATTTAATTTGTGACGCTGACTTGACTGCCGGTTATTGGAGGGAAACGATTTCCTCAACATCAATGCCATAGTAAAACGCTGTTTTTGGATATAAATATGAACTTGATAGAACTAAAAATGCATGCATTGTCTAACATAATGTCCTAGGAGTGTCATCTGATGGAGATTGTAAAAGGTTAGTGCATCATTTTAGCTGGTTTTATGGTTTTGGTGACCCGGTCTTTGACTTGACAAAACATTACACACAACTCTTGTAAATGTACTGTCCTAACATACTCTAAATTTATGCTTTCGCCGTAAAACCTTTTTGAAATCGTAAAACGTGGTTAGATTAAGGAGATGTTTATCTTTCAAATGGTGTAAAATAGTTGTATTTTTGAAAAATTTGAATTTTGACATTTATTTGGATTCAAATTTGCCGCTCTTGAAATGCACCTGCTGTTGATGGAGTGCACCACGGGTGGCACGCTAGCGTCCCACCTAGCCCCAAGAGGTTAAACAGCGTTTGACATGCTTCGAAGTACGGTAATGGAATATTGACATTTTTTGTCACGAAACGTGCCGGGCGCGTCACCCTTCGTTACCCTTCGGATAGTGTCTTGAACGCACAACAAAACGCCGCTATTTGGATATAACTATGGATTATTTGGAACCAAACCAACATTTGTTATTGAAGTAGAAGTCCTGGGAGTGCATTCTGACGAAGAACAGCAAAGGTAATCCAATTTTTCTTATAGTAAATCTGAGTTTGGTGAGTACCAATCTTGGTGGGTGTCAAAATAGCTAGCCATGATGGCCGGGCTATCTACTCAGAATATTGCAAAATGTGCTTTCACCGAAAAGCCATTTTAAAATCGGACACCGCGATTGCATAAAGGAGTTCTGTATCTATAATTCTTAAAATAATTACGTTTATTGTGAGTAATTTAGTAAATTCACCGGAAGTGTTCGGTGGGAATGCTAGTTCTGAACATCACATGCTAATGTAAAAAGCTGTTTTTTGATATAAATATGAACTTGATTGAACAAAACATGCATGTATTGTATAACATAATGTCCTAGGAGTGTCATCTGATGAAGATCATCAAAGGTTAGTGCTGCATTTAGCTCTGGTTTTGTTTTTTGTGACATTATATGCTAGCTTGAAAAATGGGTGTCTGATTATTTCTGGCTGGGTACTCTGCTGACATAATCTAATGTTTTGCTTTCGCTGTAAAGCCTTTTTGAAATCGGACAGTGTGGTTAGATAAAGGAGAGTCTTGTCTTTAACTTCTCTAGGGCCAGTGGGACGATTTTGTCCCACCTACTTAACAGCCAGTGGAATCCCGTGGCGCGTTATTCAAATACCTTAGAAATGCTATTACTTCAATTTCTCAAACATATGACTATTTTACAACATTTTAAAGACAAGACTCTCGTTAATCTAACCACACTGTCCGATTTCAAAAAGGCTTTACAACGAAAGCAAAACATTAGATTATGTCAGCAGAGTACCCAGCCAGAATTAATCAGACACCCATTTTTCAAGCTAGCATATAATGTCACATAAACCCAAATCACAGCTAAATGCAGCACTAACCTTTGATGATCTTCATCAGATGACAATCTTAGGACATTATGTTATACAATACATGCATGTTTTGTTCAATCAAGTTCATATTTATATCAAAAACCAGCTTTTTACATTAGCATGTGACGTTCAGAACTAGCATACCCCCCGCAAACTTCCGGTGAATTTACTAAATGACTCACGATAAACGTTCACAAAAAACATAACAATTATTTTAAGAATTATAGATACAGAACTCCTCTATGCACTTGCTATGTCCGATTTTAAAATAGCTTTTCGGTGAAAGCACATTTTGCAATATTCTAAGTAGATAGCCCGGCATCACAAGGCTAGCTATTTAGACACCCAACAAGTTTAGCCCTCACCAAAGTCAGGTTTACTATAAGAAAAATGTTATTACCTTTGTTGTTCTTCGTCAGAATGCACTCCCAGGACTTCTACTTCAATAACAAATGTTGGTTTGGTTCAAAATAATCCATAGTTATATCCAAACAGCGGCGTTTTGTTCGTGCGTTCAAGACACTATCTGAAAGGGTAAAGAAGGGTGACGCGCCCGACGCGTTTCGTGACAAAAACATTCTAAATATTCCATTACCGTACTTCGAAGCATGTCAACCGCTGTTTAAAATACATTTTTATGCCATTTTTCTCGTAAAAAAGTGATAATATTCCGACCGGGAAATCGTGTTTTAGTACAAAGAGAGAGAAAATAAAAACATGGTGTCGCCCCGTGCACGCGCCTCAGTCTGATGGTCCTCTGATAGAGCACTTACCAAAGGCGCTAATGTTTTTCAGCCAGGGGCTGGAATTACATCATTCAGCTTTTTCCCGGGTTCTGAGAGCCTATGGGAGCCGTAGGAAGTGTCACGTTACAGCAAAGATCCTAAGTTTTCAATAAACAGAGCCAAGAAGCCCAAGGAATGGTCAGAGAGGGTACTTCCTGTACAGAATCTTCAGGTTTTTGCCTGCCATAGGAGTTCTGTTATACTCACAGACACCATTCAAACAGTTTTAGAAACTTTAGGGTGTTTTCTATCCAAAGCCAATACTTATATGCATATTCTAGTTTCTGGGCAGTAGTAATAACCAGATTAAATCGGGTACGTTTTTTATCCGGCCGTGTAAATACTGCCCCCTAGCCCTAACAGGTTAAAATGGTGTAAAATAGTCATATGTTTGAAAAATGGACGTTTTCGGATTTTCGAGGACTTTGTATTTCGCGCCACGCCCATCATTGGATATTGGAGCAGGTGTTCCGCTAGCGGAACGTCTAGATGTAAGAGGTTAAAGGTCCTCAACGATGTCACCATTTCCTTTGATTCTAAGCAATGTTGTGCTGCTATTTTTATTGACTTGGCCAAAGCTTTTGATACGGTAGACCATTCCATTCTTGTGGGCCGGCTAAGGAGTATTGGTGTCTGAGGGGTCTTTGGCCTGGTTTGCTAACTACCTCTCTCAAAGAGTAGTGTATAAAGTCAGAACATCTGCTGTCTCAGCCACTGCCTGTCAACAAGGGTGTACCCCAAGGCTCGATCCTACGCCCCACGCTCTTCTCAATTTACATCAACAACATAGCACAGGCAGTAGGAAGCTCTCTCATCCATTTATATGCAGATTATACAGTCTTATATGCAGATTATACAGCTGGCCCTCCCCGGATTTTGTGTTAAACGCTCTACAATAAAGATTTCTTAGGGTGTCCAACAAGCTCTCTCTACCCTTAACCTTGTTCTGAACACCTCCATAACAAAGGTCATGTGGTTTGGTAAGAAGAATGCCCCTCTCCCCACAGTTGTCGTTACTACCTCTGAGGGTTTAGAGCTTGAGGTCACCTCATACAAGTACTTTGGAGTATGGCTAGATGGTACACTGTCCTTCTCTCAGCACATATGAAAGCCGCAGGCTAAAGTTAAATCTAGTCTTGTTTTTTTCTAATCGGAAATCGCTCCTCTTTCACCCTAGCTGCCAAACTAACCCTTATTCAGATGACCATCCAACCCATGCCAGAGTTCTGAGACGTAATTTATAGATCGGCAGGTAAGGTGCTCTCGAGCGGCTAGATGTTCTTTACCATTCGGCCATCAGATTTTCCACCAATGCTCCTTTTACGACACATCACTGCACTCTATCCTCCTCTGTAAACTGGTCATCTCTGTATTCCCGTCGCAAGACGCACTGGTTGATGCTTATTTATAAAACCCTCTTAGGCCTCACTCCCCCCTATCTGAGATATCTACTGCAGCCCTCATCCTCCACATACAACACCCATTCTGCCAGTCACATTATGTTAAAGGTCCCCAAAGCACACACATCCCTGGGTCGCTTGTCTTTTCAGTTCGCTGCTGCTAGCGACTGGAACGAGCTGCAACAAAACACTCAAACTGGACAGTTTAATCTCAATCTCATCATTCAAAGACTCAATCATGGAACACTCTTACTGACAGTTGTGGCTGCTTTGCGTGATGTATTGTTGTCTCTACCTTCTTGTGCGGTGGTCTGTGCCCAATAATGTTTGTACTGTTTTGTGTTGCTACCATGTTGTGCTGCTGCCATGTGTTGTCGTCTTAGGTCTCTCTTTATGTAGTGTTGTCGTGATGTGTTTTGTCGTATATTTTTATTAAAATGTATTTTTAATCTGAACCCCCGTCCCCACAGGAGGCCTTTCGCCTTTTGGTAGGCCGTCATTGTAAATAAGAATTTGTTCTTAACTGACTTGCCTAGTTAAATAAAATGAATTAGAAGCCCATGCCTTACTTTACTGTGGGTTATACAATGACATTAGGGAATATATTTTTCATCAGCTGTCCAGCCAAAACAATAATTTTAACAGTCTAGATTAAAATAAAGTGTGGCATTTCATCAGGTAACAATACCCTTTATTTTTAAAGTGCCTAAATATATTTTCATCTACTGTACTTCGTTTATACATACTGTACTTTGTTTATGCATACATGTGCATAGATGTGTGTATTATAGATGATGCCAAAGGAAATACTGCACCATGTTTGACAGATTTTTGTGTGTGTTTCAAAACTCTATTTAAGTGGTCCACAATGTGTGTGTTAACTGTATTTTGTATTGTCAATTATTGTGGAGTGACACTTAAATACATTTTCCGAACTCTACTACAATTCAGATATCGTCAATTACGCCCCTTTGGTGCTCAGTCCTTGATATCTAGTGAACTACCTCGTAAGCACATTAATCTAAACGGTAGGGGAAAAATGTATCCAACATCCTCATGAGTTCATGCATGTTAACAACAATGAGATATGTTTTACGTTATTATGAATGAATAAGTATAGTATTTTATGATGAAGCATGAAAATCACTGCAGGACAGGTAGCAACTAATAACTGAAGTTATAATGCCCATTTAGGAGAGATGCAGCAGAGGAAGAAGACGTCTTGAATTCTATCTGCTTTCTCAGCATCTCCACCTGACATATCCCGAGTCAGCCAATAAAGATTACATTCAGAGGTGACATTGTAGAAGTAGCAGCTAGCAGGCTAGGCCTTGTGGAGAGGTAATTTTCCATTGGCTGTTCGTTCACACACTGGCAAAATAAATAATTGCTTAATTCTCACCAACGTGTGATAGTACCGTACGGTATTACAGAAGCAGCTTTTTGTCCTTGCTCTTTAAACCCTCCCTGAAATGCATAGCCATCAAAGAGTAAGAGTGGTGCTGCGCCACCTTGTGGACTGGCTGCGGCACTACGTAAAAATTCAGCAAGGCACAAAGTTGTGGACTGTAACAGGTAGAATAAGTTAATAGTCAGCTCTATTGAAATACATTTCTATAGGCAAAACTCTAACATTTGCCTACATAACGTGACCCAGATTTAATGACAAATCATGATAATTTGACATGGTTAACTTCTTTGGGCTCAACTCCCGTTAACGGGATCGATTTGACAACATCCGGTGAAATGGCAGAGCGCCAAATTCCCAAAAAATTATTACAAATATTTAACTTTCATACATTCACAAGTGCAACACACCAAACTAAAGCTTAACTTCTCGTTAATCTAGCCACCGTGTCAGATTTCAAAAAGGCTTTACGGCGAAAGCAAACCATGCGATTATTTTAGGAAAGCGCTCAGCATACCAACACATGAAAATCAGATTTCAACCCGCCAGGCGCAACACAAAAGTCAGAAATAACGATTTAATTCATGCCTTACCTTTGAAGAACTTCTTCTGTTGGCACTCCAATATGTCCCATAAACATCACAAATGGTCCTTTTGTTTGATTAATTCTGTCGTTATATCTCCATAATGTCCATTTATTTGGCGCGTTTGATTTAGAAAAACACCGGCTCCAACTCGCCCAGCATGACTACAAAATATCTAATAAGTTACCTGTAAATGCTGTCCAAACATTTGAAACAACTTTCCTAATACAACTTTAGGTATTTTTAACGTAAATAATCGATCAAATTTATGACGGGATAAACGGTGTTCAATACTGGATAAAAACAACGTGAAGCGCGTGACCTGGAGTGTGCATGAAAACATTAAGAGTGCACTAGGCTGGACCCTCGTTCTGAACTGCCGTACTTCTTCATTTCTCTAAAGAAAAACATCAACCAATTTCTAAAGGCTGTTGACATCCAGTGGAAGCGATAGGAACACTGTTACCTCAACAACAACAATAATTCCTGGATGGTTTGTGCTCGGGGTTTCGCCTGCCAAATAAGTTCTGTTATATCATTTTAACAGTTTTAGAAACTTTAGAGTGTTTTCTATCCAAATCTACCAATTATATGCATATCCTAGCATCTGGGCCTGAGTAGCAGGCAGTTTACTTTGGGCACGTTATTCATCCGGAAGTCAAAAATACTGCCCCCTGGCCCAAAGAAGTTAAACAGAATTTGTGCCCGAGTTGATCTACTGGGCTTATAGTGAAGTCAAGAGAGCCAGTGGCGTCATTAGGCCGGGGCTTCAGCCCCAGATGTTTTTTGATTCAGCCTTGAACCTTTACATATATAGATATATGTAGATATAAACATTGGGTTGTTATTTCACCTGAAATGCACAAGGTCCTCTACTCCGACAATTAATCCACAGATAGAAGGGTAAACGTTTGTTTTCTAGTAATCTCACCTCCTTCAGGGTTATTCTTCTTCTTTGGACTTTATATGGCGGTTGGCAACAACTTTAAAAAGTACATTACCACAACCGACTGGAGTGTGGACCTCAGTTCATCTTTCAATCACCCACGTGGGTATATGCTCCTAAAAAAACCAATGAGGAGAAGGTAGAAGCGGGCCTTGCAGAACCAAGATCTATTTTAGCGCCTGGCTACTCAGGCGTTTATTGACACGTGCGAGCAGTGTGGGTGCAATGATTGAATAACATGTATGTGTAAATTGTTTTTGCAACACACGCGGTGTGGTCAGCATGTAAGATCACCATGTGCAATACCAAGCGTCAGCTAGAGAGGTGTAAAGCCATTGTACCATTGTACTCTGGAGCAGTGGAAACACGTTCTCTGGAGTGATGAATCACGCTTCACCTGCTGGTAGTCCGACAGACGAATCTGGGTTTGGCAGATGCCAGGAGAACGCTACCTGCCCCATTGCATAGTGCCAACTGTAAAGTTTGGTGGAGAAGGAATAATGGTCTGGGGCTGTTTTTAATGGTTCGGGCTAGGCCCCTTAGTTCCAGTGAAGGAAAATCTTAACGCTACAGCATACAATTACATTCTAGACGATTTTCTGCTTCCAACTTTGTGACAATAGCTTGGATAAGGCCCTTTCCTGTTTCAGCATGACAATGCCCATGAGAGCAAAGCAAGGTCCATACAGAAATGGTTTGGTGAGATCGGTGTGGAAGAACTTGACTAGCCTGCACAGAGCCCTGACCTCAACCCCATCGAATACCTTTGGGATGAAATGGAACGCCAAACGGCTAGCCAGACCTAATCACCCAACATCAGTGCCCGACCTCACTAATGCTCTTGTGGCTGAATGGAAGCAAGTCCCCCAAGCAACATGCCAACATCTAGTGGAAAGCCTTCCCAGAAGAGTAGAGGCTGTTATAGCAGCAAAGGGGGACCAACTCCATATTAATGCCCATGATTTTGGAATGAGATGTTTTATGAGCAGGTGTCCACATGCACTACATGACCAGAAGTATCTTCCGACAGTGCCACTGTGCCCCCCTGTGGAGTGAATCTGAACTTTCCACCCCACCCACACCACACACCACACACACACAATTTAACCCAGTTTAAAATTAGCTATGTTGAGGTGGTAGAACTGACTAAATTAAATTAATCATAACTTATTCCTCGGCAGCGGCTCAGCGTTTTTTTATATAGGCTATGTGACTACTTGAGCGTTTATTTGTATTACTCTTTATTCACTTAGCTACTTACATGTTCTATTGTTTTTGCATTGTCGAGAGGTTAACCTGCAAGTGAGCATTTCACTGCACTATATACTCCATGTATATATGACAAATAAACTTTGAAGGGAAGGGGGAGGGCAGCCAGAAAGAGGGGGAAAGATGGCCAACTTTGTGGTTAGATTGTAGGTGAACAAAACATTGAAAAAGCATCGTCCCTTAGAGGGGCAATCAGCAGTTGCTACGTCCATTTTTGAACTTATAAATTAATGATATGTACCCATTGATTCTTGAAGAATAGACCCCCTCATGAGCTTAGTTCAACTGTTGCACCCCATCAGAACCTAAAATATGAGCTTGTTTTACCACAGTGTTTGTAAACAAAGTAAATGTAAACAAACACTATATAGAATTTTAAAACATGCTTAAAACTATCATTTTTATATTATGGTTGGTCAGTCCTTGCATCCATAGCGGTCTATAATTTGAAAGAGGTAACATTTCTCCAGCCCATCCCTCAGCTTTTACCAAAACAGGGTCAGGGAGTACGCTTTGTTATCGTTTCAACTGCTGATTGCCACTGTGTCCTCAAAATGTTACTGAATCTAAAAATCTCACATTAATTTAGTCAGTTTTACCAGCTAATCATAGTGGTCTTATAACTTATTTCATTCTACAGGGAAAAAATGTGCTCATGTCTCTTTATTTTCATATAGCCTAGGGCAGGGGTATTCAACTTCAACCCTACGAGGTCCAGAGTCTGCTGGTTTTCTGTTCTACCTGGTCATTAATTAAACACACCTGGTGTCTCAGCTCTAAATCAGTCACTGATTAGAGGAGAACAATGAAAATATGCAGCGGAACTAGATTGGGGCCCAGAGTTGAGTTTGAGAGGCCTAGGGGCTATGTAGCTTCTTGTCGGTCATGTTTGGAGTTGTGTTGCGCTGTCATGCGGACACTTGCCTTTTTACAGTTTGAGCACACAGTAGGGCTGGGCGATATATGAACAAAATATCATATCACGATATTTGATGTTTTATTTTGTGTTTTGGGATAATAAAAGTTCTAAATATGCTTTATGAGTAGTTCATGACCCTAGGGTAGCAACACAAAGTATATGCGATTTCAATTAGGCTTTCTCCACTTATACTGTTAAATCTAACCAGATCTTACCAGAGGCTGCTGTTCTATCCTGCCGATAGAGTGTATAACCTGCCAGCTGTATGTTCTTAATGTTGTCATTCAGCCACGACTCGGTTAAACATAAGACATTACAGTTTTTAATGTCCCGTTGGTAGGTTATAAGTGCTTTCAGTTCATCCCATTTATCTTCCAGCGATTGAACGTTAGCTAGCAGGACGGAAGGCAAAATAACCACTCGTCGCCTGATCCTCTCAAGGCACCCTGATCTTTTTCCTCAAAACCTCAGTTTCCTTCTCCAGCGAGGATCTGGCCCCAGTCGGGTGTCTGTAGTATATCCCTCTCGTCCGACTCATTGAAGAAAAACTCTGTCTAACCTGGGATGAGTAATCGCAGTTCTGATGTCCAGAAGCTATTTTCGGTCATAAGAGACGGTGGCAGAAACATTATGTACAAAACACATTAGGAACAACGCGAAAAAACAAACAAAATAGCATGGTTGCTAAGAAAATAAACTAGCAGATAGTTTGCAGACTGTAAGATACACACACTAATAGTGTATAGAATGCTTGTGAAAAGATGCAGGTCACCAAAGTTGTTGCATCCATCTGACCATGCAGGGTTAAATGCAAGAAAGTACTCAATACTCCATGGTTGAGCAACTGCTCTCTCCTTGAGTGACAGGGGGCCGGGCATGGTGTGGTTAGCTGCATGCAGCAGCAGGAGGGAGAGAGATGACTCAAGTAGAAAACAGCGTGAACTATAACAACAGACATTATAAGAGACAGCAACAGAGGAGGGCAGACAAGAGACAGCAACAGACACAGAGAATGCGATGGAGAAAAGCAGAGGAGGGTGTATCACCTAAAGCTGCTCCATGGATTCTAATTACTGCACAGAGACTCATTGGAGACTCATTGGACAGGTCAGAGTCTGTTTGAAGTTGAAGGGTTTGGGCAATACACTGTAGATGTACAGCGCATTCGGAAAGTATTCAGATCCCTTGAATTTTTCCACATTTTGTTACGTTAATGCCTTATTGTAAAATGTATTAAATAGTTTTTTCCCCTCATCAATCTATACACAATACCCCATAATGACTTGAACCCGATTAGAAATGTTAGCAAATTTATAGTACCTTTGGCAGCGATTACAGCCTCAAGTCTTCTTGGGTATGACGCTACAAGCTTGGCACACCTGTATTTGGGGAGTTTCTACCATTCTTCTCTGCAGATCCTCTCAAGCTCTGTCAGGTTGGATGGGGAGCGTCGCTGCACAGCTATTTTCAGGTCTCTCCAGAGATGTTCGATCGGGTTCATGTCCGGGCTATGGCTGGGCCACTCAAGGACATTCAGTGACTTAGACGAAGCCACTCCTGCGTTGTCTTGGCTGTGTGCTTAGGGTCGTTGTCCTGTTGGAAGGTCATCCTTCGCCCCAGGCTTAGGTCCTGAGCGCTCTGGAGTCGGTTTTCATCAAGGATCTCTCTGCACTTTGCTCTGTTAATCTTTCCCTTGATCCTGAGTAGTCTCCCAGTCCTTTACGTGCCTTTTGGCAAACTTCAAGCGGGCTGTCATGTGCCTTTTACTGAGGAGTGGCTTCCGCCTGGCCACGCTACCACAAAGGCCAGATTGGTGGAGTGCTGCAGAGATGGTTGTCCTTCTGGAAGGTTTTCCCATCTCCACAGAGGAACTTTGGAGCTCTGTTATCGGGTTCTTGGTCACCTCCCTGATCAAGGCCGTTCTACCCCAATTGTTCTACCCCAACAGTTTGGTCAGCTCTAGGAAGAGTCTTGGTGGTTCCAAACTTCTTCCATTTAAGAATGATGGAGGCCACTGTGTTCTTGGTTGACATTCAATGCTGCAGAATTTTTTTGCTACCCTTCCCCAGATCTGTGCCTCAACGCAATCCTGTCTCGGAGCTCTATGGACAATCCTTCGACATCATGGCTTGGTTTTTGCTCGGACATGCACTGTTCTAAATACCTATTTTTGCTTTGTCATTATGGGGTATTGTGTATAGATTAATGAGAGATACAATTTTTTTAAATCAATTTTGGAATAAGGCTGTAACGTAAGAAAATGTGTAAAAAGTCAAGGGGTCTGAATACTTTCCAAATGCACTGTATGTGTTCCAGAGAAGAGAGTGTTCCAGAGTCTCACTGTAATTAAGTACTGGCAGTGTCTGCTTTGGGAGGAGGGAAGATCTAATCTCTCAATGTTAATCTCCAAGTGCCCTAAATTCATGCATTTAGCTGTTGAAATTCATTTTTAACTGTTGAAATTCATTTTTTTTGCTGGGGGAGAATGCCCCCAGACCCCCCTACTGGCTTTGGGCTAAGCCCCAAATGTCTTCAAATCCTAGAACCACCCCTGGAGAGAGCATGCAGTGACATGTCATGCGCCTTCCTAAGAACGAGACAGGGACAACAGGCTGGGCAGGGTGATGAAACATGTAACCGATCCTGGGACAACCCAATAACATGCTCAGTGAAAGTATCTATACACAGTGCCATGCTCTATCGGGATGGGGCCAAGATATAGGCTAGGCCACTAGGTTGTACAGTGTTACTGAAAGTGCGGATGGGGGTAAATAGTAAATACATTATGATTCACAGTTAATTCTGGGGTCATTCAGGGACAGTAGAAATTTAAATCTACTTTTATTTCCCCTGGTACTACAGAGTGATTTGTTAATGAAAACTTGACAGTAGGCTGTCCACTAGCCTAATGTTTAGTTTGTTCACTTAGCTCTCCAAACTAGCTATGGATTTTGCTAAAACGAATATGCCTAGCTACATCTAGAGGGGGAAAAAAACTGGGGGAGTTGTTAGATACATTACAATTTAGCCTCTGTAGGTAGCTACTGTAGTCCGATGATACAATGTATTCATTGGCTAGTTCTCCTCCACGACTGACATAACCATTTGGAACCAATCAGCCGCTTTCTAGTACAGACACATGGTGGACGTTTTCTAGCCAATCATCTTACGAGTGTACCATGTTAGCTGTATCTGCACTGTGTGTGATGGGAGAAAAAACAATAACAGGAAATGGGCAGGATATCATTTTTTTTTAATGGTTAATAACTATCAAATTGATAACATTGAATTTAGTTTCATAATGTAGCCCACAGACTAAGTTGCATCTGCTAACGACGCGTTACCCAACGATCGGTTAAACCTACTGTACGTGTTGTTGTGATGCGTTATTTTAATCATGCATGAAAGACAGACAACCCATTTTAGTTACCCTAACTAACATTTCAGGTTAGTACTACTAGCTAGTGTTATTATGTATGCAAAGTGTGACAAAACACATTTCACACATCGTTAGGGCCATAGCTACAAGCATCTACAAGCATTGCAGGTTAACGTTAGATAATGTGGACCAAATAGCATGTCACATCTTGAACGTTACCAACTGTAGCTAGCTAGCTCGATGGCTGCTTTTCAGTCGAATGATGGCCATGATCAAATAACTTAGTTAACTAAAATAGCTAGCTATGTATTGACGAAATAATAGGCAAAAAATACATTGCGATTCATGGTGAACGGGTTGGTTAAGTCGAGTTGACAGCTAGGCATTGTTGTAAAAAGATGTCAACAGTCTCTTGAAATTAGATTTAGCACATTGCTAATTATGCGGGCCCAAACAAAGTCTGTGCGTCACCAACTCAGACAAAGCAATGGTAGCTAACGAGCTATAGTTGGTCAGCTACCATTAGCGAGTAGTCACTTTCTAACAACATACAAAATGTCGACATTGCACTTTAGATTGGAAAATACTCACAGCGCCGAGTCAAATGAATCAACTCAGTCCCAGGGGTGGATGCACTTCAAAGGAAAACACCAAGGTCAGTTAGTTTAACGAGCTGTAGTTTGTGAAGTGGTGACTTGCCTACCAGTCGGTTCTTCACTCCGAAAGAACACAGCTGAGAGGATGTAAACACATGTCACGTGCTGTAGGCAGACAGACGTGTGTTTTGCGCTGCAACAGAAACAGCCTAATGATTACCTCAAGGGAAAACTGAACCAGGGTAAAAAATCTAAGACATATCCCCCTGAGACCCAGCAATACATTGTTGTCCTCTCTAGTGTACATTAGTTATTGGTCTTTATCTCGGAGGACATACAAGCCGCTGTATGAAGTCCTGTTCTCCCTTTGAGAGGACATTCCGGGCTTTTCAATTATACTGAACAAAAATATAAACGCAACATGTAGTTGGTTTCATGAGCTGAAATTAAATATCCCAGAAAGCTTATTTCTCTCAAATTTTGTACACACATTTTTTACATCCCTGTTAGTGAACATTTCTTGTTTGCCAAGATAATCCATCCACCTGACAGGTGTGGCATATTAAGAAGGTGATTAAACAGCATGAAACTTACACAGGTCCACCTTGTGCTGGGGATAATATAAAGCCACTCTAAAATGGGATTTTTTTAAACACAACATAATGCCACAGATGTCTCCAGTTTTGAGGGAGCGCACAATTGGCATGCTGACTGCAAGAATTTTCACCAAAGCTGTTTCCAGAAAATGTAATGTTAATTTCTCTACTATAAGCCGCCAACTATTAGAGAATTTGACAGTATGTCCAACCGGCCTCAAAACCGCAGACCACGTGTAACCACGCCAGCCCTGGACCTGGCTTCTTCACCTGTGGGATGTTCTGAGACAAGCCACCCGGACAACTGATTAAACTGCGGGTTTGCACAATCTCTTTCTTTCTCTCTCTCCCCCTCTCTCTCTCTCTCTCTCTCTCTCTCTCCCCCCCTCTCTCTCTCTCTCTCTCACAGGCCTTTACTGTTTGTATGCTTCTCTTTCTCTCTCTCTCTCTCAAAGCATGTGTGTCCATGTATACTGATGATTCAACCTTTATTATTTTCCCTTAACCCTAACACCCCTCCACCTTTCTATTCTCATAGTTTCAACCGATTGTAAATAGAAAAAATACATTTTTGCTAAGAGTATTATTAGATTATTGATCGATTGACTATGACTTTTCCAATTACCCAGCCATGCTATTTGCAGAGTTAGCTCCAACTAAATGTTGGAATTTGCCAAAAACAAGCTATATATGGGCAATACCAAAACAAGTGATCTAATGATTCTGTCTCTTCGCAGCAAAATCTGCAGAGCTGGGATGGTGGTATCCCCCATATATATATATATATATATATTTGGCTAAGGTGTATGTAAACTTCTGACTTCAACTGTATATATATATATATATATATATATATATATGCCAATATATATATATATATATATATTTGGCTAAGGTGTATGTAAACTTCTGACTTCAACTGTATATATATATATATATACAGTTGAAGTCAGAAGTTTACATACACCTTAGCCAAATATATTTAAACTCAGTTTTTCACAATTCCTGACATTTAATCCTAGTAACAATTCCCTGTCTTAGGTCAGTTAGGATTACCACTTTATTTTAAGAATGTGAAATGTCAGAATAATAGCAGAGAGAATGATTTATTTCAGTTTTTATTTATTTCATCACATTCCCAGTGGGTCAGAAGTTTACATACACTCAATTAGTATTTGGTAGCATTGCCTTGGGTCAAACGTTTCGGGTAGCCTTCCACAAGCTTCCCACAATAAGTTGGGTGAATTTTGGCCCATTCCTCCTGACAGAGCTAGTGTAACTGAGTCAGGTTTGGTCGCATTGCCTTTAAATTGTTTAACTTGGGTCGCACAAGCTTTTTCAGTTCTGCCCACAAATTTTCTATTGGATTGAGGTCAGGGCTTTGTGATGGCCACTCCAATACCTTGACTTTGTTGTCCTTAAGCCATTTTGCCACAACTTTGGAAGTATGCTTGGGGTCATTGTCCATTTGGAAGACCATTTGCGACCAAGCTTTAACTTCCTGACTGATGTCTTGAGATGTTGCTTTAATATATGTTTAACGGCACAGTCAACTTACTGTACGTAAACTTCTGACCCACTGGAATTGTGATACAGTGAATTATAAGTGAAATAATCTGTCTGTAAACAATTGTTGGAAAAAGTACTTGCCAAAGCTATAGTTTGTTCACAAGAAATTTGTGGAGTGGTTGAAAAACGAGTTTTAATGACTGAAACCTAAGTGTATGTAAACCTCCGACTTCAACTGTATATATATAACATCCTATTGTTTGCAAGAATTGTATAATCATTTAAATTGAAACGTTTTTGAATCTGGGTGTCATTTTGTGTATCAGTTCATAAACCATGTGCCATGGAATCAGTATATCGAAAATCTCCTCCCAACTATTTTGCAACAAGAATGGTGGCGTTGTCCTCTATTTTTGCGGTAATGCTGCAGTTTGTTGTAATTTTGGATAGAGCACACATTTCCATATATTTTGTGTGACATAACTCCACCAGTCCAATTTATGATATAATTTTCAACGGTTATACAATGTTTTTAATATTTTTTCCAAAAATAATGATTTAAAAAAAAATCAATTACTATATTTGAGTTTAACCATAGTATTTGTTGTTATATTTCTTCTGGCTTTTCTGATGGATTAATGTGAAATTGCAACCAGTTGTCTATGGCTTGTTTTAAAAAGCAATATTTTGGAGATTATTTCATTTTCAAATAACCGAAAGTGAGAGGTTGTAATCTGAATGAAGGGAAAAAGCCCATTCTTGAACACGGAGTGAGACATCCTTCCTAATGTGCTAGAGAACCAGTTTGGATTTAAGTATAGTTTTTGTATGATTGAAGCCTTAAGTGAGAGGTCCAATGCTTTCATATTTAATAATTTCTGCCCTTCAAATTCATATTTATTATATAAATAGGTGTGTTTAGTTTAATTTTGTCTAGCTTGCTGTTCCAAATGAAGTGGAATATTTGTTGCTCATATAATTTAAAAAACAACTTGTTAAGTGTAGCAAGGGCCATAAGTAAATAGGTAAACTGGGATATGACTAAATACTGAATCACAGGGATTATTCCACAAATAGACAGGTGTTGTCCTTTCCATGGAAGCAAGATCTTATCTAATTTGGCTGACTTTCTATTAAAATGTATTGTAGTGAGAGTATGCACAGAGTACAGAGTATGTCCACTTCACAGTCAGACCATTTTATTGGTAAATTACACGGTAATGTAAAAGTTGAATTTATCCAATACATAGCTATCCAATACGTAATATACTGCACTTATCATAATTCGGTTGTAATCCAGAGAGGTTAGATACATTATCTAGATAATCTATGAGGCTGTGCAGGGATCCACATTGCAGATTTAAAAGAAAACATTAATCGTCAGCGTACAATGACACCTTTGTCCTGGATTTCTAGCCTCTTGATATTATTGTTGGATCTAATTTTAATAGCTAACATTTCAATGGTCATAATAAATAGATATGCCGATAGGGGACAACCTTGTTTTACTCCTCTTGACAATTTAATACTTTCTGAGAAGTAGCCATTATTTACTATTTTACACCTGGGGTCACTGTACATAACTTTAACCCATTCTCCTAGATTAAAATAGTCCACGCATTTATGTATAAATTCCAGTTGTACTTTATCAAAGGCCTTTTCAAAGTCAACCATGAATACCAGGCCTGGTTTCCCAGATTTTTAATAGTGTTCTATTGCTTCCAGTACATGTCTTATATTATCTCCAATGTAAAAAAAACCTGTCTGATTAGGATGAAAAATATCCGACAATACCTTTTTTAAATTCTATACGCTATGTATTTTGCTAGAATAATGGCTCACAACACTGAAGTGTAAGGGGTATCCAGTTTTTCAGGTGGACTGGAACTTTATATTTACCACCTGGGTCCTGTTTCAGTAATAGTGAAATCCGATATTCTTGCTTGAGTATCTGATAGTCTACCATATTTATAGGAGTGGTTAAAATATGTTAATAACGGACCTTTGAGTACATCGAAAATATTTGATGTACCTCAACTGGTATGCCATACAGCCCTGGAGTTTTCCTGGACTTGAAGGCCTTAATTGCATCTAGAAGTTCCTCCTCTGTAATTAGGCCTTCCCATTAGTATTTATGTACAGCTGTTAATTTTACACCGTTAACAGAAAAATCCTTACAATAAACGTGTTAGTGTGGATGGATGAGACTGAAATAAAAAAAATGTGCTTAAAGTATTGTTTCCTCTTTCAAAATATTGTTTTGGATGACTCTGTTATTTGTAACAAGTTTCTGTAAAAAATAAATGGTAGCATTTCTATGTTGAAGATTAAAAAATAATTTTGTGCATTTTGCCCCATACTCCTTCCAGTTCGCTTTATTTTTATAATTTATTACACTTTTATAATAAATTCCTCTTCTTTTTGTTTTTCCTCTAACTTATTCTGTGCCTCTATGTTACCTTTTTTATTGATATCTACCTGTACTGTTAGTTCCTCTATTTCCTTTGTTAAAATGACCTCTATTGACCTAAATTGTTTTTGTTTTAAAGATGAGTATTGAATTGCATGGCCTCTAAAGGCGCATTTAAAAGTGTCCCATACAAATAGAGGATCTGCTGTACCTATGTTATGTTGGAAAAGATCAGTTACAAATTCTTGGTTAAAAACAAGTTGTCATCCAGTATGCTTTGATTAAATTTCCAATATCCTCGCCCTAACTGAAATTCTGTAAGAGTAATGTGTATACCAATTATTTGATGGTTCGACCACATCCTGTCCCCTATCAACACTCCTCTAACTTTTGGTGCCAACAAAAATGACATAAGAAAGTAGTCTCGCCGTCTAGCTTGATTGAGCCTTGATTGAGCCTCCGCCATGAATACTTATGTAAATGTAATATTTCTGGTGTTTTTTGTTGTTGTTATAAATTAGCAGACATTTCTAAAAACCTGTTGTTGATTTGTCATTAGGGGGTATTGTGTGTAGAAAATGTGGAAAAAGTCAAGGTGTCTGAATAATTTCAGAATGCACTGTACATTAGGATCAAATAGCCACAGTAACCTACTTGGCTACTCGTAAAACTATAACTTAAAGCGGGTACAGCCTCAGTGCTCACAGTAGACAAGCGCTGGAAGTTGCACAGAATTTTCACAATGTGCCAAAAGAAATTAGAGGGAACATTGCCCACTAGGTTTTCCTCCAAAAAGACAAACTAAAAGAAAAACCCACACCAATTTATTATAGAGAGCGCAAAAAGAATATGGAGCAAAACAAAACTGGGGAAACACCAAAACTCAGGCTTCTTTCATACTAAGGTGGTTGAGCTGGAAATCGCACGTCAGCTGAAATGAGGTGTAGCTGGGGGCTCGTCCGGGATAAACCTACATCTATCTCAACATCAAAAGGATATGTGTAAAGCCAGTGATAAGTGTAAAGAAAATATTCAGTGCGATGTCTAAAACATAAAATTATGATGTTAGCCACAGACACAGTTGAGGCAGTTTGAACTAGAACTAGAACTCTATATTTTAGTTTAATAGCAGCAAAACAATTGTCATAATAACTAATATTCTGAGTTGTGGATACAAACACAAGTACTGATATGGTTGACATAACATAATAATACTGATGTGATAATCTCAAGGATGATCAATGGAAACAGGATGCACCTGAGCTCAATTTCGAGTCTCAAAGCAAAAGGTCTGAATACTTATGTAAATAAGGTATTTCTGTTTTTAATTTTTAATACATTTGCAAACATTTCTAAAAACCTGTTTTCGCTTTGTCATTATGGGGTATTGTGTGTAGATTGATGAGGAGTTTTTTTCTCATTTAATACATTTTAGAATAAGGCTCTAAAGTAACAAACATTTTTAAAAAGTTAAGGGGTCTGAATACTTTCCGAAGGCACTGTAAAGTGCTTTCATTTCCAAATGGTAAAACAGATATGTTTGAAAATACCCTGAAATAAAAGCTGACATTGTGTACTGTTGCCTAATATGAAAAATGTTATCTCAAATCATTCAAAATTCTGGAGTATAGAGACAAATATTTTTTTAGGTTTTACTGTCCGAATACGTATGGAGGGGAGTGTAGCTGGCCTATACTTAGTTTTGATGAGGTGTGCTGAGATGAAAACTGCTAATCTGCTAACTGTATCTGGATGTCATGTAGTTTTAGCTAGTAAGCAACCTCATCATGAGGTGACAAGTTCAAATGGGTTGATTTGTAGTGCTTTCTGCTCTTGTACTCTCTCTTTGAAATCTATCACTGTTGTAGTCCCCCAGCTGCTTGGCAAGGCCTGCTCACTCACTCTGTTTAGTCTCTGGCTTCATTGTGAATGAACATACTGATACACTTGTACAATTCTATGAGGATTGTCAATTGATTGAATGGGTTTCAATTAATATACATATCAGCAACCAAATTGTCAGCAATGCACAAAGAATAGGCCTATATACCTGTATTTTCCTACTTTCTCATCTGAGATGTCTTGTCTTATTGCAACTCACCACCAGGTGGCACAGACTTGTCATCCTCAGGTATTGACTTCATGAAGCTACAGTGACAGTATGGGGAGGAAAGTGATCCAATGCACAAATATGGCAACACCAACATACTGTACTACATTACGTCTGAGAATCACACACAACCATTTAAAAAGTTTTATTTCTACCATACACAAACTGTACAACACAGCGCATATCTGCTTATGAAATAGCAAAAGTAATACTTTCGATTTACAAACTACTTGAACTGAAAAAGCATAACATTTGAATGAAAAAGGAAAGAAAATACAATACAGTTTCATCATACTAATATCATTCCACAAAAATCCAGTTCACATTACAAAACATCAAATACTAACAGGGAAAAATAAATATTCTTCACAAAACTTCCTGAGCAAACAATGTGTGGTATATGAATTAAATATTACGAATTATAAATAAATTAACACAATTATTAAGTTAAACAAAATGTTAAATGATTACATTTCTCAAGATTACAATTCTTTACAATGTGTTGAGTATTTGAATAAAAGAAAGAATTTTTCTCGACAAGTGTCCTTAATTTGGCTATGTTTTGCAGATATGCACTTCTTCGAATTCTTCCTCAGGACATGTGTAGTAGGCCTAGTCAAACTCAATTTATTGTAACTTGATAGGACTATCAACCCATGCAAACTTCAAAATAATAACATTGTACTGTGACATCAAGAGCAATGCTCACAAACAAAGAAAGCGTCATCTTTCTCTGGAACCCCAGGGCAATAGAACTCAACTGAAATACAACAGAAAAAAAGTGAAAGTGCAACTGATTCACAACTCAATTTAAGAATAAATAAAACATAAACAATTGAAAACAAACAGTTAAGAACTAGCAATATCATTGTTTGTTTGTCCCTTTTTGCTTCAGGTAATAGTGATGAACTGAAAATCCAAATTATTGACAGTTTGCAAAATGATTGACAGGTTGAAAATACATGCTGGCCCTAAAGAACCGGCAGTGATATTTACGCCACCAAGTGCCTTTTGGGGGATATTTTGAAATTGGTGTGACTACTGAAACCGAAATGCCACCGACCATCATTAAGTAATAATGAGCATACATTTTAAAAGGTGTCATAATAGTTGAACTCAGAGTAAATGTTTGTATGGTGGTGGTTCATTTCTTCTAACACCTTCCTCGCCATTTTTTTTTCCATGCTGAAAATAAGTAAAAAGTTAAAAAAAAAGCACTAACACTTCTTAACCTGTGATACTTCAAGACCTGACTTTGAGATTACAGCTACTGAGACGATGCTTAAATATTTGAAATGGCATATAAACAGTCATTAAGAACATTTTCTCCTTTGAAAATAAGTGTACTGTATAATAAATTACACACCATCCACATAATACTGTCCTACCACAAAACAGAGAACTGTATATTTTATGTATTCATTTACACGTAGGCACATATATGCACACACAGTGTGTGCACAGAAGGCAGTTTAATATCTATATAATTTAAGAAAAAGAAAGACAATATCTTGTCAAAGTGGATTTATCAATTTTCTTAGTGCTGTCAGTTGCTCTATTCTAGCAACACACTCAAAGTTGAATTTGACATTCAGTTAATTGAATGAAATAAAACAATGTTGCATTTTGCTAAGAGCCAAACGCAACTCCCCAATTGCAGTCAACTTTTAACATATTGTTGAATTATGAGTGTACAGTACAGTAGCATTGCATTTTTGAGTCTTCATTTTGTCTTACCATACATTCAGGGTTGAATATTAAATAGAAATCGAAAGCAACAATTAAAAAAAATGTTGATTCTGGATTATTCTAGTAGAGTTCATGGGAGATCCAAATTGTTTTATTAGAATCTGATCTGACATATAAATAAACCACCACTAGACGGCGAAAGAGAGCTATGATTAAAACTGGAATGTGCTTCAACTTAATATACAATTAGTCAAAGGATTTCAAATATTTAGCATTTTACAATCATAGAAATACAATTTAAAAAATGTTAAAATAAATACATTGATGAATAAAGATGATAAATAGCAATAACATAACAATGACAAAAAATAACAAATACAGATTTAAATCAAGCAAACCATACAAAATAATTAAGTGCAAGGGGGGTAGAAATCTCACCAGAAGTAACATGTCAAGTGAATACAGAAGCATTAAAAAACATGAAAAATTATTTTCAGCTGGTAATTGTCTCAGTGCAATGTATTCAACTGTGAAATGTTGACACATTTCCCAAAGCTTTGTCTTATACATGCAACTAAGCCAGCACTGCACTCTCCAGGAAAAACACAGTCATCCAATACCATTATCCCAACTCAAAGATACCTCCTCTTGGTGGCTTGACAGCTTAAACGTGGATTCCCTTTATAGCCTGTTTGATATTATCCAAGAGAGCCTTACACTCGGGAGAGTAGTCGTGCTCCGAGTTGTTGTACATATCTGTTAATGTGTTCACATAGGCTTCGAAATTATGCTCACTTATGGGCCCCTGGAACACAAACATGTTCTAATATTAGTTCACAAACTGAAGCATATAGTGAGAATAGGAATTTAATACCACTATAGCAGGGTTTACCAAACTCGGTCCTCTGGACCCCAAGGGGTGCACGTTTTGGGTTTTTCCCTAGCACTACACAGCTAATTCAAAACAGTGTAGTGTTCGGGCAAAAACCAAGACGCGCACCCCTCCCAAGGACCGAGTTTGGAAAATGCTGCACTATAGATAGAAATATGGTTACAAAATGCTACACGTGCAAGTGGGGAGGTTCGGATGAGGACTACTGTACCATTTCAGGCAGTTGGATGTCTGTGAGACTGTTGATGAGAGCTTGGCTGAGGCGAGCTAACTCCTTCAGAAGGCTGTCGTTGTGCTGTTCAATCATTTTGTTCTCCTCCTCAATTGTCTTCAGGTTACATTCCATTGACGAAATCTGCTTTCAGGGAAGAGGAAAACTTGTCAAACTGAATCAGGCCGGAGTCCTTTGAAAACCATCATATCATCACAGATGTGGATATTTACCTGGGTCTGCAGTTGCATCATGTCAGCTTCTATTTTCAGGTTGGATTCATTCAGTTCCTTGATTTCATGATCCAAGTGTTGCATGTCATCGTCGTTGTCGACTCCTGTTGGGAAAATGGAGAGTACTCTTCTGAAGTTCAAACTAAACCTGCTACTGTGCTTCAGTGGATCAACTAGGAGGGGGTCTACACATACTTTGATGGTACTAAGAGGAACATTTCCATAAAATATATTATCCTGCCAAAGCATATACTGTATGTACAATACACCACCAAGACTTACCACTGCTTGCTTTCAGTTTAATGGTCACCATCTCCTCTCCTGACATCTTCTTCTTTATACTTTGAGCATTAAGTGGGCATCCAGACAAACTATTTAGAAGTAAAATTCAAATTACAAAAAAATATTACCAACTCACAAATGTCAATCTCAAAGCTATTTAGTTGTTCAATGAGTGCGCCTTTAATTAAGAGTCAGTGATCAAGGATAGTAGTATCAATAGAAATGATAAACATTTCCCTGGAATCGTCCGGGACAAAATTGATGCGGTGCAACCTCACCTTCTATGGGTGACAAACACGTTATTGGCGTGTCCAAGGCCATTGCAGCCGGGCAAGGGACAGTGGGGCAGTTCCTGTTTGCAGGCCTTATTCCAGGGGAAGGGGAGGCCATTGATGGATGACTCGTTCTGCCTCTTGGCAGTGAGGGGGCAGCTCCCTGCACTGCGGTGAGATGTGTACTTCCCCGATGTGTGGCCCTGCCCATCACAACCTATCACTGGACACCTAGTAGGGAGATGAACAAGGGTTCTGTTCAGGAGGATTTTATGTTACAAAACATTCAGCTAGAAATGCATCGCATAGAACAGATATGATTATCTGTCAGATAGAATATGGAACTGTGTCAGGTCTATTCATTATATATCTACATTTTCAGAATACACCCAGGAGTCTGTTACTATCTGATGTGCTCCCCTTATACTGCTAGTGGAGAGATTCATGTTGTCACACAGACTGTTGACAAAGTACAGAGTGCTGCTGTGAGAGACGTCTATTCTCATTCCGATGAGGCAGAGGAGAAAGATTATTGTCACCAGTAAGCTGTTTTTCCCTCAGAATAGTTTGGCAGTTCAGGCAGATGTAGTAAATACAGTATGATCTGAGATATGTAAATCTATCGCTGTTTACAGTTTAGGTACAATGGAAATGTAAGTAGATCAAAATGCTGTCGACTGAGTTGCGACGACTTTACTTAACCTGTTAAACCACACATAATACATACATACATACTCAAACAAATCATTTGCACAGTTCATAAATATCCCTCACTAACTAGACCGGAAGAGTTGTCAAACCATTACGTTGATTAATCCAGTCAAATGCTGATTAAAAATGTATTCAACAAAACTGACAACAGGCTCAAGTAATCGTATCAACCAAGTTGCTAATCCACAAAAACTTTGGAATAATAAACACATACAGTTTGATATAGCCTACATATACAGTACTAGGTAGGTTATTGGTGGTTGTAATCTAAAAACATAAGCACAAGTCTTGTTGAATATTATTAAGAGTTATAAGGGTAATTACATTTTTCCAGCTCTGTTTTCTACAGGTCAGTAATGGAGTGACATGAATTACACATAATTGTCATGTATCCTGTCATTGTGAAAGAATGTAATTTTGAGGGTTACTGAACTCTTCCCTTATTGGTAAAGGTGAAAGGCAGGTTGAGATGGTACAAATGGAACACAGAGCTAGCTTACAAACAGAGTACTACTGTAACGAAGCTTGTTGTTGCACCTAGTTGTTCAGAGTACTGCTAGCACTTAGAGGACAAAACAACCCCATTACTTCCATCCATCCACACACCACAAGTAGATGTAAGGCACCAGGACAATAGAAGCATGCCATATGGCCTACAATTTACAATAATCTAGTAACATTACAGATGCACTACATGTAGGTAGATTCGAACTAGCAACCTTTCGGTTATTGGCCCAACGCTCTTACCGCTAGGCTACCTGTCGCTCCCCCGCCCTCTCTTAATGTGTATGCGATTTATTCCAGTCTAATTCCTAAGCTCTTGGCCCTGCATTAGTAATTAAAAAGAATGGGAAATCTGTGTCTGTCCAGATGTAGAAGTAAACAAGGTCTCATACATCTGACTTTGGATTTAAGCAGCAGCAGCAATCAATTACATTATTTTTTTAAGACCAATATCAGTTTTTCCAGAGACAACTGCATCTAGAATAATTCAGCTTTACATCAGTGAATCAAAGCTTTGTACCCATACAGAAGTATGGGGGACCTGTAATAAACAATACATGATGATAAGGAAAACACTCACAAGAGAGTGATAAGACAACTCAAAAGTATTACAGTGTTTGAAACATGTATTATACACATGTTGTTAATCCTTGATATATGATCTACTAATGATGGGCAGAAAAACAATTTCCTTTTCATTTTTCTGGTATAATGACCTCTTAACAACAGGATGCAAGTATTTTCATTCATTGAGACAGCAATCATGTAGTCATGCCAGTAAAAAAATGGAAAACAACAATCATAAGAATAATCTCTTACTTCATTTCTTGGTTGTCTTTTTCATCTTTGTTTGGTGTAAGCTTCAAGCCTCCCTTTCTGGCACGTGGACATCCTGACAAACTACAAATGTTTAGAGACAATACGGTTTAACAATAATGAACACTAATTTAGGGCTAAAATCAAGCAAACTCTTCCATCAGTGATTCTCACAAAGCATGTCATTGAACACAACATTCTAAACAACAAAATCAGTTTTCAAGAATCAGTTAGGTGTCGTCAGAATCGTATCTTCTTGGATATACAACAGTTTACCAAAAGTCAAAGATGAATAAATTCATAAAATAAACAACAAGATTCAAACACATTTCTATTAATCAATTCAGTCATTCATGTCATCCAGTCTAGACTACCTTCTGTGTGAAGCATAATTCCCGGTCACGTGTCCAGATCCATCACATCCAAGTGTTGGGCACCTGCAGGTGGAGAGACAGACAAAACAGGTGAAACTCTGGAACAATTATATAATATTTAAATGCATTAAAAAAAGGAAGGCAAAGGGCCTTTATGAGGTCAGGAGATATACAGTACATTGCATTATGTACACTGAGTGTACAAAACATTAGGAACACAGGCTCTTTACATGACATAGACTGAACAGGTGAAAGCTATAATCCCTTATTGATGTCACCTGTTAAATCCATTTCAATCAGGGGAGGAAACAGGTTAAAGAAGGATTTTTAATCCATTGAAAGGGTGAATGGGCAAGACAAAAGATTTAAGTGCTTTTGAACGGGGTATGGTAGTTGGTACCAGGCGCACCGTTTCGAGTGTGTCAAGATCTGCAACGCTGCTGGGTTTTTTCATGCTAAACAATTTCCCATGTGTATCTAGAATGATCCACCACCCAAAGGACATCCAGCCAACGTGACACAACTGTGGAAAGAATTGAAGTCAACATCCCTGTGGAATGCTTTTGACTCCTTGTAGAGTCCTTGCCACAACGAATTGAGGCTGTTCTGAGGGCAAAAGGGGCTGCAACTCAATATTAGGAAGGTGTTCTTAATGTTTTGTACACTCAGTGTATACAGCCTGGTCACACAAAGTGGAGAAAAGTCCAAATTCAATATAGTCAATGTATTGTATGACTAAAACAGCATGAGACCAGGTAGAATGTATAATGTAATCCAATAAAATAGTACAAAGTTGAGTGAGTGGATACAAACAGGTGAACTACTGGCTGGAAACAGTTGATGATGACTGAAAGGACAACGCGTACTTTAGTTCCTGAGAGTTGGCTGCCATCAGTGATTTGAGAGTCTTGTCAGCCAGGGGACACCCAGATACACTACAGACAGAGGATCCACACCAGAGAGTTATTACAATGAACCCTTTGATCATAGTTCAATTCAATTGAAGTCTGACAGTGATTGATATACTGTACAGTGCAATGTGGCAGAGAGGTCATCCTCTCCCAAACCATATGATAACCATTTGCATTGTCATCTTAAGTTTGTACAGTTGTTTTCTGTCCAACGTTTCAATACAATTACAAGGTAGTTTTAAATTACTTAAATTCCACAGCAACAATAAGGTTGCAACAAAATAAATAGTTTCATTTTCAGCAGCATATAATGCTGATCAACATGAAACAATCCACATAGTTCCTCTGAACCAGGCCTTACAGTATTTACTAGCTGGTGTTAACGAGTGTGTAATTACCTTCGATGTGACGCATAATTTCCTGTTACATGGCCACTACCGTCACAGCCGGGGGTAGGACAGCTGCAGAGAACACAACACTTAGTTAGACCATATTCTACAATACATGGACTTTCAATACAGTGTATTAACCTTTTTAACACGACGTTGAATTGTTATTAGTGGAATTGGAAGTGTGAAGTGTTAGTACAGCAGGAAATTTAGTAGAACATATTTTACTCCCGAACACATTCACTACAACAATGACTCTGAAGGTGTTTATTTGGAGTGGCAGAAAGTTGTTCATTAAAAGGTGCTCACTTGGAAGATCTAATTGTTTTCTGTAAACTACTCAATCGTATCTAACCATAAAGTGAATCAAATCCCCAGAGCCAAACTCAAGAGAACATACAGAGTCTAACTACAAAGTCAAGAGTGGTAAACTGAGGACATACGGACATGTAAAAACTCACTTTTAACAAGATACATTTCCTCTCCACATGAACCTGCAGACATACCAGTCACAACGATATGTAATATATAATAGGTAACAATATAAGAGCTAATAATAGGATAGATCATGTCCAGTGCATTTCACTGAGCGTGTATTCAGTCACCCCACTTATAATATACTGCCCCATTTAAAAGGTCTGGTCGGGAATTACACTTTTGTTATTAATACTGACCATCTGTCAGCTGACCTTTTTAGAGGGAAATGCACATTATACACAGATGACTGAGCAAAGAAGCCTCAATATGTCAATTTCTCCCCTCATTGGACCCCCAGAATGAGCAGACCCGACATGTTTAACATGATATACCTCATCAGCTCTTTCTTAGCATCTCTTAAGAGCATCTTGGTCTTGGGGCTTAACATGCTTGCGTCTCCGGAGTAGCTCTGGTTCTCCAGAGAAGCTTCATCAAAATCCTCCTGCTGAGAGACATATGTACATTTCAAATGGACCCTTTTCACTATATTGTGCAATACTTTTGACCAGAGCCATGGACCCTAGTCAAAAGTAGCGCACTACATAAGAAATAGGGTGCCATTTCGGATGCAGTCTTAATAATAAAGTGTCTTTAAAAATCTGCTTAACATCCTGACTTCCTGTCTCAGTCTTGAGTTTTGAACATTATCAATGAAAACGTCCCACTTATTACTCTTAAAACACAAGCCTAGGGGTTAGGCGGTAAGGCTGAGGTATTACGCTTAAGGATACTTACAGTAAACCATACATCCATTTAAAGTCACATTTAATCCACACGGACAGTATTTATGACGTATATACTTGTGATGTAAAACATTTGGATTTACTTCCTCAAAGACTCTGTGTTCAGCGCCAGATGTTGTCGTCGGTGAGTTAATAACAGTACAAATGTCATGGCCTTTTAAATCAACAACAACCAGGAATACCAGCTGTGAGGAACACTGTCTTTAACAAGAGTTTTTACCTCTCTGTCGTGCATCATTTGTTGTGCTTTGCTGAAGTTGAGAGGTGTGTCCCAGGCGTCTCTCTCACACAGGGAATGGTAGAAGGCCGGGCTGATGTGCACACTGCCGGCCTGCTTGAGAGTGGACTCAGGAGGGGACAGGGCAACGTCTCCCAAAGGCACCTTGGGTGGGGCATTCACCTCCCGACTTTTCTTCATACTCAGGTCCAGAGTGCCGTTCTCATCCACTTCTATGGGCATGTCCTAAATGAGAAGAAGTTCACAAGTCAGACTCTGTAATAGTCAGCAGGTAATTCACTTTTTTGAAATAGTCAACTGTCTTTAATAAAAAACATACAGGTATGCCAGTTTCATGGGAAATAAAAATATGTGGGTTATGAAGTTATGAAGATTGAAATTCATATATTTCCATGACATACCTTAGCACCAACTACAATGCTTTAAGTGTGCGCCACTCTGAAAATGACAACTATAATTCCTGTGTGAGAAATAACTTGAATTGCACCTCAAATACACATTTACATGAAAATAAGACACAGAGTGATTATCTAACACCGGGGTAAAGTGTGGTGTTAAGCCAGCATTAATTCTGTTGAACAAAATAATAATCGTTGCTTGGTGTGTAGTGTTTTTGTGACAGCTGTGTAATCTATCTGTTTTCTAGGACACAAAACCAAGATGGCAGCTGGGGGGGTGCTGGTTTTAGGTCATCACCATTAAAACAAAAATTAAAAAGCTTAATGCAGCATACGTTTTCTCACTGACAGATGTGTTACTCATTCTGTGTTATGTGAAATGCTGGGCTGTGTGCTTCAGCTTTATAGGTTTTATAGTATTAAAAGTTTTACCTCATTAAATGCCGAAATACGGCCTATAAATGAAACCAATTATTCAACGCATATGTCCCATTAAACCTATCCCCCATTATTTTTGTAACAAAAGAGAGCCTTTCAAATTAATTAAAGGGGATAATTTTCATGGACATTGCATGCGTGTGTGGCTGTCCATTTTAATTATGTCTGTGATGGTGACATGTCTGTAGCTAATCTCAATTGCATGAACTTTTCACATTGAGTTGTGATGCATTTTTGTTGCATTTGCATCACTGGTAGCCTACAGAGATACAACAAACATATGAGTTGCATGGGCCCATACAGTGTACTGTATGCTACATAAGTCCAATGCAGAAGAGCACAAATGATTAAGTTGCTAACACTGTTTTATTCATTCAGTGGGTTGGCACCTGGTACAGGACCACATTCTCAGCTCACCAAGCTGGGTTCTGTACTGTGTAGGTGTTGGAAACCTTGAATCATTTATCTATCAATATTCTGTCATAAATTACATAATGCAGAGAGGCCTTGTTTGGGTTTTGAGAGATTAGTTGTTATGCTCAAACTTAATGCATAGGAAAGCCAAGTTTCAGTTCAGTTGAGAGTATTATGGTTTTCCACGTAGTGGACAGGGCAGTTGTTTTTTTTCCCCCCTCTAGAGATTATACAGGACCTGCACAAATGGGTCAAGTTTTCAACTAAACTGGTGCACATTTAATAAATCACTGAGATTTTGGTTTTGTGTGAATAAAAGATTTCAGCTAATGAGTCCTTCAGCTGATTGGTTTAATCCACTGAACTAGTTTTATAGGCCATCTGATAGAGACACAGCTTATCCTGGATAATATATTACTAAGCAAAAATATATTCCGCCATCTGCAGCATGCAAGACACACTTTCATACAGTTCTACATTTTTTTCCTTTTCTTTTTTTCTATTACCATAAAGGTAGAAATCATATGCATGACCACATGTTTTACATAAACTACAGAGTCTAATTGTAATTGAGAAATAAGGGTGTTTGTAACAGTTAGGAAGAGTTTGTGCATATATTATGACGTCATTTTGTGACCGTAAGGTTTTTGTTGGTTGTTCAGGCGCACAAAATTGTTTCTTGAGGCAAGCCGAAGTCAGTAACCGAAGTCTACGCCCCTTCGTCAGTGATTGGTCAACAGTAGGGATTCTTCAGTGAAGTCTTTGTTATCATTCAACGAGAGACGACTCATTTTCATGCACATTTTGTTATTTAGAAATACTGCACCAAACATCTTATTTAGAGGTAAAATTGAGCGACTAAGATCTCATCGGCAAAAAACATCAAAATTAATGACAGATTTCTTCGGTTATCTTTGATTAATTGTGACTATTACCATAAAAGTAGAAACTACAGAGTCTAATTGTAATTGAGAAATAAGGCTGATAGTATTTTTTTTCTTTTGATGTGATTATATAAATTTTCTTTTGTGTACATTAAAGCTTTATGGAAGGGAACCTCTTGTTTCCCTGCCACCAGAGACACGATCTCTTTGCCAAAAACAGTCCTTTTGATGTTTCTCCCTTTTTATACACAAATCAGAGTTGCTTTAAAATGACCCCATTAAATACCTTTCCAAGTGGTCTAATTTGATTACCTTTGTGGAGGATGCCAGGGGCCGGCCGGAGATGGAGATGGCCTCCATGTTGCTTCGGTAGCGGGTTGAGAGGTTGAGGATGGCGGTGGTGGCTGCGGTGTCTTGGAGCCCCTCACATCCCGGTTTGTAATGGGTGGGTGGGCTGTGCCGTCCGGGGTCAGGCGTGGGCAGGAGGTTGCCAGGGGCACCCAGGAAGCCAGTGTACTGTAGAGCTGCTAGATAACAGAACACACATTCAGCAAGTTACACAGAGATACAGGAACAACTGATTATACTCACTATATTATGGTGCATCGTGCAACCAGCTATACATTTGCTGTTACTGTGTGGTTGCAATGGAATCAGTCTGTGCTTGAATAAATAAAGTCTGTGTTGATAAAACATGTATTTCTTGATAAAATGACAATTCTCTCAGGATCTGACAGATCTGTTAAAATCAAATGTTTTATTTAAAAAAAAATCCTACTAGCACTGACTTTGCTGATAGCTACTTTGTGAAAAAATGTACTTACTACGACTAAGATACGTGGTTGTCCCACCTAGCTACCTTAAGATGAATGCACTAACTGTAAATCGCTCTGGATAAGAGCGTCTGCTAAATGACTAAACTGTAAATGTAAGCAATACTAAACAAGCATGATTGTCTTGTTTACAGGAACCGTGTGAGTGTGTTGCATACTCGTAGTTTGGATGTTGTCTGACCATTTATGGGCTGCACATTTGTGGCAGAAGATGAGCGACACTTGCACATTAAATCCATTTAATGTGGCTTGACACATGCCCCCCCCCCCCCCCCCCCCCCCGGAATCAAATAAAATGTGCGAAACTCACAGTCAGGGAAGTGTGAAGGAGAGATTTTTTGGTCCTGGTTGGGTGCCATCAGAGGTTGTTTGCCGAAGACCTGTGCATCAAAGCTGGCGTAATCAAAGCGGATCTTGCTGTACTTGTCCATGTCCTTGGTGAGGTTGGCTTGCAAGGCGGCGGTGACAGGATGGTGATGGGCGAACCTGTAGCTGTACTGGTTGAACTCCAACTTCTTCATGAGGGGGCCGAGAGGTCTGGTTGGAGAAGAATCCAAGAAGACGAGGTGTTGTTGTTGGATTTGATGAGGAGAGTGGCTACTGTATGTGTCAAATAAAGTGCATGTAAGGAACTAGGAAATTGACACATATAGTGGCAAGAAAAAGTCTGTGAACCCTTTGGAATTACCTGGACTTCTGCATAAATTGGTCATAAAATGTAATCTGATCTTCATCTAAGTCACAACAATAGACAATCACACAAACAATTATACATTTTCATGTCTTTATTGAACACACCGTTTCAACATTCACAGTGCAGGTTGGAAAAAAGCATGTGAACCCTTGGATTTAATAACTGGTTGACCCATCTTTGGCAGCAATAACCTCAACCAAACGTTTTCTGTAGTTGCAGATCAGACCTGCACAACAGTCAGGAGGAATTTTGGACCATTCCTCTTTACAAAACTCTTTCAGTTCAGCAATATTCTTGGGATGTCTGGTGTGAACCTCTCTCTTGAGGTCATGCCACAGCATCTCAATCGGGTTGAGGTCAGGACTGACTGGGCCACACCAGAAGGAGTATTTTCTTCTGTTGAAGCCATTCTGTTGTTGATTTACTTCTGTCTTTTGGGTCGTTGTCCTGTTGCATCACCAAACTTCTGCTGAGCTTCAATTGGCGGACAGATAGCCTTACACTCTCCTGCAAAATCTCTTGATAAACTTGGGAATTCATTTTTGTCGATGATAGCGAGCTGTCCAGGCCCTGAGGCAGCAAAGCAGCTCCAAACCATGATGCTCCATTCACCATACTTTACAGTTGGGATGAGGTTTTGATGGTGTGCTGTGCCTTTTTTTTCTCCACACATAGTGTTGTGTGTTCCTTCCAAACAACCCAACTTTAGTTAAATCTGTCCACAGAATATTTTGCCAGTAGCGCTGTGGAACATCCAGATGCTCTTTTGCGAACTTCAGACGTGCAGCAATGTTTTTTTTGGACAACAGTGGCTTCTTCCGTGGTGTCCTCCCATGAACACCATTCTTGTTTAGTGTTTTGCGTATCGTTGACCCGTCAACAGAGATGTTAGCATGTTCCAGAGATTTCTGTAAATCTTTAGGTGACACTCTAGGATTCTTCTTAACCTCATTGAGCATTCTGCGCTGTGCTCTTGCAGTCATCTTTGCAGGACGGCCACTCCTAGGGAGTGTAGCAACAGTGCTGAACTTTCTCCATTTATAGACAATTTCTCTTACCGTGGACTGATGAACATCGAGGCTTTTAGAGATACTTTTTTAACCCTTTCCAGCTTTATGCAAGCCCACAATTCTTAAACGTGGGTCTTCTGAGATCTCTGTTGTTCGAGGCATGGTTCACATCAGGCAATGCTTCTTGTGAATAGCAAACTCAAATGTTGTTGAGTGTTTTTTATAAGGCAGGGCAGCTCTAACCAACATCTCCAATCTCGTCTCAACGATTGTACTCCAGGTTAGCTGACTCCTGACTCCAATTAGCTTTTGGAGAAGTCATTAGCCTAGGGTTTCACATACTTTCCCCAACCTACACTGTGAATGTTTAAATGATGTATTCAATATAGACAAGAAAATGCAATAATTTGTGTGTTATTAGTTTAAGCAGACTGTGTGTGTCTGTTGTTGTGAATTAGATGAAGATCCGATCTTATTTTATAACCAATTTATGCAGAAATCCAGATCATTCCAAAGGGTTCACATACTTTTTCTTGCCACTGTACATGCACATTATGCACAACATGCCGTGGAAGAGGTGGTGGTGATTGTGGAAGTAATAGAACATTGAATAATATCGATACGAGGTGGTTGTGAAGGAATGGACATGGTGTCGTTTGAATCATATAGTGATATCAACGTCCTCTTCCTGGATTGTGGGGATCTGATCTGTATTGTACGTTATCACACAGGCATGTTGCCCAACTAATTCATTTTGTATGAGTAGGCAGTCTGCCTGTCATTTCTCTTCAGGGAACAAAGGGTTCTTATGCTCTGCGTCTCTAATAGGGAGAATCTCATGGGACCTTAGCCCATTGCTTAAGAACAAATGATACTGAGAAACCATATCTGTGATGCTTTGCTAGGCTATATATTGTCATTCCTTTTACAATACACTGACTGGATAAACTGGACACGATACTGTAAATGTTAATCAGCATAGCTCCTGCTTTGATATGATATTGATAGTCAACGAGCACAAACACTGTTTTATATCAAAGGGACTATGCTCTCAGAATAAATGTTTTATAGTATAGTTTTCAATGTCTCATCGGTTTACTGTCATCATAATGTATGTCCACATGCGCTTCAATAATCGTCAACAGTCTGAGTGACAGTACTGCAATATTACAGCTTTAACATGTGTTATAACATACATTCTCAGTCCATGTGATTTTACCTGGACAATCGTTCTGGTGCTTGTCTGCATTTGGGGCTCTCCTCTTGAGGTTTGGAGACTTTCACTGCAGCAGCAATGGGGCAGCCTGAGAGACTGGAGGAGGAGGAATAGGAGGAAATCAAACCCATTAGTCTAACATTGAACCTGTCTATGTACAGTTTGTCATTTTTAATAGGTTAGTCCTGCAGGCTGTACCTCCGGTGGGTGCTACGATTGCTGTTTACATGGCCTCTTCCTGTGCACCCGGGAGTAGGACACTTGAGGACGTTTTCATGCATGGCCAGGACTGGGGACAGACAGGAGAGGAGAGGGCCAGTAGGTGAAACAGTAGGGTTAGTAGCAGGAGAGCTGTACTGTACATCAGTGGTGAATATACTGCATCAGCGGTGACATCATTTAGAGTAGGCATAGGAGTCATAGGAGTGCCAAGAGTTAACATAATTAACAGACATGAGAAGACAGGAAAATAATCAAGTTGAAAACTATAGGCATACATTCGGCTTGTTCATTTCTTGATAATTTTATTCAATTAACACATTGCTTATGTACTGACATCAGAAAGAAACCATGGTTATAGTGCACAGATCCTTTGAAGACACAAGCATCTCTAACTAACACTGTTCCCATTGTCAGTGCACTGTGTGTTGGTTGCATAATGTAAATACCTTAGTGGAAATAAGACTATAACAAGAAAGCGCTGATATTTTTTTCATAAAACATTGTCATTGTTGGAGTTCCACTCGGTATCCTTGGAAACTTTTATTTTCTGTACATATTTTCCAATTAGTTTGCTGGTTTTGTCTATTTATTTTTGAATACAGAGTTAGTAACCCCTTTGATTTGCAAACACTGCCTCTGGTCTAAGAGCACATGCTTTCATATTGAACAAAATGTAATTGCTTTTTATGTTCCTTTTGTAACATCAGTGTTTAATGTTGGATGTTTATTATGTTACATTGAAATGACTAAATCACAGCCAATAAAAAAGCCTTTTCAATATTCTGAAATTATAAGTAAACTCCAAGTTCCTAGGTGACAACAAGTATTATTTTTCTATTTGCATGATTCTATAAATGGAAATGTAGAGATGCCCTTCAATCAAAGAGTTTCTGCAACTACAGATCTTAATTTGACCACCTTGTTGCAGGAAATGTTAAACTTGCAGTTTATAAATGCATCTGTAATTTCCACTTTCAAATTTCAGACTTGATTTTCCCTTACGAAAAATGCATCAACCCCTACAAAAATGGCCTTCATTATAATCAACATAATAATTCACATGTCCTGTTGTTCCAGGATTACTGTCCTGCTGTAGCAAATTGGCTCAAATTAAGATCCTACATCTGTATTTGATAACTTCATGATTTCCTTCGAACATCAGAACTTATTTCATGATTGATAACAACATCTCATCTATTCTATGCGTACATGCTTGTACATGCTTGTGTATGTATGATGTATACAGCAGGTGTCTATATGACGGCAGGGGGCGGCAGTGTAGCCTAGTGGTTAGAGTGTTGGACTAGTAACCAAAAGGTTGCAAGTTCAAATCCCCGACCTGATAAGGTACGAATCTGTCATTCTGCCCCTGAACAAGGCAGTTAACCCACTGTTCCTAGGCTGTCATTGAAAATAAGAATTTGTTCTTAACTGACTTGCCTAGATTAAATAACAGTAAAATTCAAAAACTTACTCTCTGGGGGAACTCTAACTTTGTGGGGACAGCCAGACAGACTCCGGTGGTGGGGGTACAAACCAGTGACGTGGCCAGTTCCGTCACACCCAGGGGTGGGACACCTAATATCCTTCTTGTCTGGCCGTGGAGAGTCTGGGAGGAGACAATCAGCATTGACATTCACATATACTGTACATAGGCATACATAAGGTCACCTTTAAGAATGTTGCAGTATCATTCTTAACATGCTTCTATAACCTTCCTTACCACACAAACAAAGGTAATAGTTCATTAAAAAGTATTTTGGAAATATTGTCTTAGCTAATGAACCTAATTTAATTTGATTAAACTTGTAGAGGTTTTCTTGCATGAATGTTCCTCGAAAATGTATTTTAAGTGAGATTCTGGGAATTGCTAAGTGGAAACACACTTAAATACTGAAGCTACAGTGCTATAGATATACAGTAGCTACATAGAAACCTACAGATTGCAGGACAGTATCATGCAAAGAGCTAGACACTTTTTGCAAAATGCTTCTTTTAATCTGTCATTTTAGTTAAGGCTTCCAGTTCAACACAGGGCATTCATTTCTTAATGCCCATCCATCGAAAGATTACATCTGGGATTACACATTAGGCTTCAGTCATTTGAAGAATCAGTGGAAAACATGAGGGGTACTTTGGGTGGATTTAAGAGTTATGGTCATGGTTAAATATCCAGTTGATTCCTATCAAAATCCAATTTTCTGAGTAGTAGCAATTCCATCAGAAGATTTTTTTATTTTTTTTATTTTAGTCTGTTTATTTATTACTTCATTTGTTGCCAAAATGTTTTTAGTACTTAAGAGGATTTTTACCCTGCTCCTCCCTCCGATTTCCCCCTCGGAATATGGTTATTTTATTATTTTTATGTTTCGAAGAGCCTCATTATTAAAATCACAAGAGGTCTGATACGTACTAGATAAACATGCATAATCATGTCTGCTGCGTACTTATTTTATGCCCACTACTCTTCATTACAATAAGTGCAATATTCACTGTATGTAGTTCTACTGTGCTCAAGTTTCTGAAATAGTACCCAAACAAAAACAGAGAAAGGGCTTAAAGAAAAGGGTCCTCTCTGTCATCATGTTGATAAAGCCTGTTGTGAAAAAAACATAAACCTGATAAAAGAGCAAAAATCTTGAATTGACAAAGAAATAAGACATATTCAAATCTATTATCCATACCTTTGCATCCATGATAGCTCACCCTGGAGTTCACATCCAGTAGCCTTTGGTGCCTCCTCTCATTGGTCATCTGCTCCAGTAGGAACCTGTCCATCTCCCTGTAGGCGTTGTGGATGACATGCCTCTGCTCTGACTGCAGGACCATGGCCTGCTCCAGGAGGCTCAGGTTCACCCTCCCTCTGTCCCTGTCTCTGTCTCCTCTGTCTCTGTCCATCTCCAGGCCCAGCGGTCTCTCCATCTCTTGCAGGCCCAGCGCCCAGGCCTCCAGCTGGGGAGACCTCTCCACCTCTGGCTCCCCCTCACTGTCCTCCTCACTGGGGTTTGGTCGGTAGAGCCGCAGGGCCCCTGTCTGGAAGGGGCCTACTCTGCCCATGTTGTACCCCCTCAGGTCCGAGTCAGGATTGTCGTCTCTCATGTGTTGGTGGCCGTTCCTGCCCAATGGGTGTCCTTCTCCGGTGGTGGCTTTGGAGGGGCTGCTGTTGGAGCCGTTCACCCTGGCAGAATGAGACAGGGACAGAGGCTCCCACTCGGCTTTCCAGCTGTCCCCGTATGGGCTTTTACGTGGCGAGGAACTACAAGTCATACTCATCCTGTCCTGACTTTGGTCTTCTTCTTCCTCTTCTTCTTGGTTTCGTTCCTCCACCTCTTCATCTTCCAGAGTTTCCGAGGCGGCAACCTCCTCACGGAGAGAGTCATCAGTCACCACTTCAGACCATCCAAAGGAATCATGGGGTTTTGTTATTGAGTCCTGGCAGCCATTTATGTTGGGCACTTCATTAAGCGTATCTTGGCAACCATCTAAGAAACAAAGTAGGAGCAAAGAGAATAAAAAACGATGCTGTCAGTTTTGAATCAATTGTTCATGTTAAGGCCATGCTTTTCCGAGAACATTTGTCTGGGCAGAGAGAGTAACAATTTGTATGTCCCCATTTGAGCTTAGTTAGAATGTTTAGCAGAGACATTCAACGCACACTTCATGACAGTTTTCATGTCTTGAAAACGCATGTCTTGTAGTTTTAAATGACTGTTAAGAGGATTGACAAATCAAATATGTAATGAAAATAATAATAGTATGGACAGGACAGCAACTGCAAGATTATGCTACAATTCCTCAAGTACGTCAGAGATAATACATGAGACACTTATTTTGGCTAGCTGAACATGAAACCTAGAGATAAAGAAAAAGATTGTCTTCGTCTTCTTTAAAATCTCCAATCAGAATACAACAACTTGATATGGATTAAGACGGACCAGATTATGACAGAGATTTAGCCTACATCGCTTGTGACACTGAACATCAGTTTTAAGTAGTTATTAGGTGTAAGCTAAGCAGGGCTTTATGATTTTTAGATATTAACGTGTAGTCATTCGCATACAACTCATTTAAGAAACCATATTTATATGTAAGCATAAGAACCAAGAAAGTGGCGAAAATGTCAGTGAAAAATATAAAATAAATATTCCATTGTTTTCCTCTTCTTTTCCTTTCTTTAATTACATTTTTTTCAATATGTCATTATGTGGAGTGCACCTAGTAATTTATTTTTATATTGATTCTTTACTAAACAGTTTTAAAAGAAAGCTTTTAAATTGTTTACCAGTGGACATTTTTATTGACATATGAAAATGTTTAATGTATCCCAGGACTGTGAGTAATGGTCAAATATTTGACAATTCATTTTCTGGTTTCCAGCTTAGTCAGTTTAAGTGGAACTGACAGGAAAGCTAGGCCTCTTAGTTCCCCAAAATGCATTTTAAATGACACTTTATTTTAGTAACACCCCTGATTATATTAATATTAACTCATGGTCAATGATTAACAATGGCAAGCTATCATCTGGATTGATTCGATAAAATCTCTTTTGATCCTCCAAATCATTTAAACTTATATTCTGTGCTAAAGCTCTTTGGTAAGGCCATAAGGGTTTTTACTTCATAAATCATAAGTAGGCTGTACTGTACTGAGTAGATCTATCCTCTTAAGTGGCTAGACGTCATGGACCAAACTACAAGTAGCCCACAGAGAATGGAATGAGAGGGATCCAATTGGTTGATGATAGATTTGGGAATAATTTAGGATGCATATAGGCTACGTAGGCTTGTAAGTGGATTCCGCTGAGGATGATATAGACATGATCAAACAGATACAACTCGTCATTATAGTCAGGCCACAGTACAAAACATAATCCCACAAAAAAGAAAAGCTGCTAAATGCAGGAAGTGTTATCTGGAAACGGACCTTTGGCAAAAAAGAAACTGGCTTTTGTTTTGAAGCATATGATTTTAGGTTGTGCAAATGTAGGTAAATGTATTGAATATAATACAGGACAGGTCAAAACATACCAGCAGCAGAGCAAGAAGTTGAATGAAATTGACTTGATGAAACTCCTTTTTAGACACAACCCCACAAAATTTCGAGCTGGATTTTGCAACGCAAAACGTGGCTAATAATCTCTTTGTTGTTAGAGACATTTCTTTCGAAACAGAGGCATACAAATAGCAGCCTGGCCAAAGAGTAAAAGTCAGTTATGCTTAGCTACAATTAGCAGAGCAGACAAAAAAAGTACTTATTTTTGTCCAGATGGATGACACACAGTGAGAGAAGTGCAGTGGAAAAGAGACTGCACTTGGATCCCTCCTGTGGTTTGTGTATTGGAACAGGTGAACAGTTTGTACTCCAGAATAGCCATTACCGGCGCTCTGCAGCAGGGTTGGAGCTTGGCTGGAGTTGAACGCAATGCGGCTCGACCAAATGAGAGGCTTATTTTTCCCTCTTTTTGTTATGAACTGCAGATATGAACAGTATCCCGCTGTTACATTCTTATTGCTTGTTCTATCCACTTGAACTGTCACAATCTTTTCACATAAAATAGCCCCAGACCAGATTGTGACAAAATTATATTTACAAATGTATGTAGATCTATGTTAACCACCCAATGTGCAGTCATTTGTTTGTGTTGCCTGACTTTTGATACATGTTCACTGTATTTTATAGGGCTTGCTGTTAGCAAGGGCCCTATTTTGATTTAAAAAAACATATATACTTTTCTTGATTAAAATGTTATAATGCAGTAGGAAGGTAATGGTGACTGAATGCAGACACATAAAACCTCTGCTTGAAATGCAAACAGACCATGAGAGGGAGGTATATGAACAAAGAAAGTTATCAGAGGGGGAAAAAAACGGATGGCAAAGCTAGTGCAAAAAGGGTTACGATAATTGTAATGTTATATGAACCCCAGAAACAAATAAATTCCATTTCCAATGAATCTGCACAATTCATTGAGCTACTCTCTTGGTCCATTTAACTACCCACATGTGTACTATAATGAGCTGTAGACATTATGCCTAATTATGTATATTTGGACTGTGTTAGAGGGCCTAACAAAAGCTTTCGAAGGGGACAATTACGTTTGTTGCTTAGTTACATCGTTAAAAATATACCAAATAAGTGCAGATTATAGTGGGTGAGAATGCATGTGTAAACCATGGATATTGTGGCCAAAATGCTCAAAATTCAATTCATTAGGAAATAGAAATGTTTTGCTTTTGGAGGGGGACAATGTTTTTAAATGAAATAAACACAAATATTTCCTTAAGTCGTTGAGTACGTAGCTTGGTCTTAGTATCTCCTGACAAATGAGCACCAGTGTATTCTATTCTATTGCATCAGCGACATTGCTTTTATAAGAACATGTTTAGGCAATGCCAATGTCCTCCTTCAGAAGGGGAGATGGTTTTAAGACTCAACATCAGCTTGTGTTAATAATCAATCAATGAAGTGTATATTCTACACTCAACTCAACTAACTTCACAAACAGCAACAGATGAGATTCAAAACAGAAGGTCCTCAAGCAAACACGATCATAATGTTTCAATTCTCAGTCTTTTCAACCTATTTTTGAATGGCTTTTCCCGAAAAACCAAACACATCAGAAAAAAAAGAAAATGAGAAGTCCGAAATCTGGCCTCATCAAAAAAGTGGGGAAAAGCCATGCCAAAAAAAAAAAAATCATGACAGATGAACTTCAATCTGAGGATGTGAGACAGACACAACTTATGTAGACCCAGCAGTGTCGTCTTTCACTTCCAGTACATAATGACTATGGGGTCTGGCTGATGCCGGGCCCTAAAAGGCAATTGAGAGGGACGGAAATATGAATGCAACAGATGGGATTTTAAAATTCAGCGTCAATTGTTCATCAAAACAGACAAAACAACAGGACATCTGTCTACCTGCTGGAGTGTCAATGTTCCTCAGCTCTTCTTTGTCCTGTGACTGTGCCAGGTCCTCGTTCTCCTCCTCGCAGCACGCCTCGCTGGGGCTGTAGTGGCGGGGCCTCATCAGGAGAGACTTTCTCTTGTTGACGGGGGCGCCCTGCACCCCTTCCTGGGCGAGTCTTTTCCTAGCAGCCATAGACCCATATGTGCTATTGTGGGGGGATGGATGAATAAAAAGAGCAACGGGGTCAACAAAGTGCCATAGCCGTTACTGGGGTTCATCTGGAAACTTTGAACTGAAAGTGAACCTAAAATGTAACATTGTCAGTTTATTCACCGATTGTATTTTTGTGGGACTCAGAAAGTACAAGTGTCATTTGTAGCTAGAGTGAAAAAGGTCAACATTAGGTTGAAGAAACTGTATTTAGCTGAGATGATGAACAAACCCCCCAAAAATACCATTAAAAAATGATGTATGTAGAAGCAGTGAAGAGCTACGGGGACAAATGTAATTATAACCATTATTATCAAGATAAGAGCATGGCCAGCATACCACATCTACTAACAAAGGATGCCTATTTCACTCTGTATTTAAGGACATAGAAACCTGGGGTGAGTTAGAGGATATCTGTAAGAGTTTATTTTCAAATAGAGGTCATGAACCCTTACCCGGGAGCCTGGGTGATGCATTCAACTGGAACTGGAAACAGAAGCAGAAGCAGAGGTATGTCAGGTAAATAGTCATGTTCACATTTCCTTGGTGGAGTGACTCAGGCTCTGCATCTGTCTACTTGGGAAACAAAATCCTGATCAAGGCTACTGATCTAGTAGCTCCACCTTTTGGATAACCAGTCGGGAAGGAACACTGTGGCCTACTACTGTACACTCATGGTAGTGGGGTGTTCGCCTAGCATGAATTTTGGAGCGTACTCTAGCAGATTATCTATAAAAAAAAATAGTTAGTGTTACTTGTCAAAAAATGTGTTGCTATATTTAAATGTTTTACTATTTTTTTTTTTTAAAGCTTTCTAATATGAACAAAATTATCGCAAAGATTCCCTTTATATTGATAACAAATCCACTCCCCCAATCCACTGTAGATCATCCTCCTGACAGCTTTGACAACATGATCTGAAAAGGCAAATCGATTTTCCCAGAGGGCCACGCAGAACAGAGGCAAATCTCATTCAGAGGTCCACTGTATTCCCATGAAGCGCAACTCCATAATACATTTTCCAGATGTAGTAATGGCTCTGGTGCCACCAACCAGACTTCAGAGGCTTTGAAAACTAGCATAATGGCATCGCCTGTCTAGAGGTTTTCAATCACACTATATATATATGCACTCCTTAACTAATTTGAGCCACTGTTCCAATTTGATGAAGTAATTCTCCATCTGAGTAATGTAATGGCAATGCAGTGCTCTTCAAATTGGTAAGATCATTCGTAAAAATTGACAGTTGTAAAGTTGGATTGTTGAACTGATATCCCCCTAGACCCCAGAGCTATATAAGGGGAATATGTATGAATAGCTGAAGCGCTCGGTTACTGCTATTGATGTGCTTTGCCTGAACATGGTAAGAGTTGTTGAAGCTACTCACCTTTGCCACCGTTGCATGTTCGAAGTGTGTTATCCTCTCCTTCTGAATCCATCTGTAAATAACGAACACACTATGTATCATTATGCATGTAACCCTCATTTCTATCGAAGTACAGATTCTGTAAATATTGACAACTGGGGACTGAAATAATGATGTTAACATTTTATCAGCAGACAGTGGATCCATTTAACGTTGGAGAGCCCTTGACGTCAGTGGTTGAAGTTTATTTGAAATGATTTTGACCGTTCCTATCAACAATAGCCTATATTCCCCCCGAAACATTGATGTAGTTACGTGCAAATTATCTGTGGCATTTAATCGGTGTAGAGTCACGAAAACACATGTAGCATGTAAAAGCAAAATGCCAAGCTAAGGTGAAGTTAAAACAAAACAAAAAAACTTTGAGGTGGGAAAAATGTAATAATGCAAAATAATGACATTAAAGTGCAGGTGGTAGCGTACAGACAGACAGTAGTGTGTTTAGACCAAAATAGTTGTTAAATTCCATCCACTCTCCCTCGCCACCATACGTGTGGATCCCAAATAAAACCTATTAAACGTAATTATTCCTGGCTGATGGCGGTGTATAGTGGTCACAGGCCAGTGAAATCTGTGAGTCACAGGATACGCTGTTACTTTTCCTGGTAATGGGAAACATGACTCCTCTCTCTGGTTTGCTGTTGTGATTGAAGGCACTGACCTGTCATACATTTATAATAGGGGAGCAGGTGTGGCAGTGATGAACCTTAATTTCCTTTAATAAACCTTTTATGTGCCACACTCTTAATGCCACGCCGGGCCCTCAGAGGACCTGCACATAATAGGTTCATTACTTTTGATTACTAGGGCCCTATTGAGACAAACAACTACCCAAACACTATAGATGACATTCTGTAACAACTAATGTACTGATTACTTCATTACACTTTTTCCAAACAGACACACACATGCAGACAGACAACTCACTCATTTTGTAAGCATTTATAGATACTGTGTATGTGCTACAATGTCTACAGTAACACAAATACATTTCAAATTCAGCTAGCGTAATTGCTGTATTCATTTCACAGGTTGACAAACATTTACAAATGATGCACCTCTGTGTTATTGAGAAGCAACACTCACATTATGTAAATCTACTTGTTTTAAACAATATTTCATAATATAACCTCTTGTACCAGAACATTTAATACCTTATTTACGCTCTGTACATGAAGTATTTGGATTCCTCTTTCTTACAAGTCAAGCCACAATATCATGTTTTATGAAAACACTAAAGCGTTATGGTAACAGGTATTGAACATACTAATGCTCCTATCTACATTAGATCTCCGGTGACCTTGGTTCTGACACTGAGGAGTACATACAGTAATTTCACTGATCATTTGTCAGCAGATCAGTCTTTTACAAACGCAGTCAATATGTTTGTGAGAGAGTTCAATGACGTACTGTACTCCTTCAAATGCCTGTATCTATTAAACGAAATGTATTATCTGAGGGGAGACGAACGAACCGATCGAACCTTTTATGTTCAACATTATAGTTTCTGCTTCATGAGCAGCACAAAGGTTCTGAGAGGGTATATAGAGGATGTGCTTTTGGCACCCATTTGACGACCGCTATCATCGGTCCTTATACTCAAAGCTGTTTAGCTGTATCTAATTCTGCAGAGGAGGAATCGGAAGTATGGTAATGGAGCAGCTCCAGTAGATGTTTAAGGGTATGAGAGAGAAGTAGAAAACTTGTGCAGACAGGGAGAGAACGCATGACGTTCAAAGAGTATTTACATGGGCAGTACAAATAGATACATGCTATTCAAATAAGACCTTGTTTGTGTTTAATATTTACTACACTCTCAGGCTGTGATTTGTTTGTGTCATATATTCCCGACATGCCACAAAACTGTATGACATTATAAATTATGATGGCTCTTTGGTGGTCATTGGTCAGTACAAAATATGTCCCATTTCTTCACTGTTGACAGTGTGATCAAAGTATTTTTAAAGAGGCTATCCTTAAACAAAGCTGTCCGGACATTGTTATGGTTTCAGCTAGCCAATTTGGACTCATAAACTGGGAGGCATGGTAACCTTCAGCCTACCTTAAACCTTAAGTAAGATACATTACTTATTAGTTAAGTGCTGTGGTATAACAACAAAGCAGCACACTCAGCGAAGCTAGCTACACATCCCTGCATATGTAAAACAATATCTGAGTCTGTGATTTCACAGGGGTCAAAAGGGCGTTGACATGACACTGCTAAACATGCTGCTCATCCAAAACATCCTGGCTACCACTTCCATTAGCCTTAGAAATACACAACTATATCCGTTCACAGGTAAAGTGAATTGGTAAAATATATGTTATTTTTATTCAGGACATCCATGAGCAGCATGCTATAATATCCAAATGTATGTTACCTGAACCTATTACTAGAAAATATATACTGAATAAAATGTAAACGCAACATGTAAAGTGTTGGTCCCATGTTTCATGAGCTGAAAAAAAAAAATCTCAGAAATGTTCCATATGCACAAAAAGCTTATTTCTCTCAAATGTTGTGCACACATTTGTTTACATCCCTGTTAGTGAGCATTTCTCCTTTGCCAAGATAATCCATCCACCTGATAGGTGTGGCATATCAAGAAGCTGATTAAAAAGCATGATCATTACACAGGTGCACCTTGTGCTGGGGACAATAAAAGTCCACTTTTGTCACACAACTCAGTGCCACAGATGTCTCAAGTTTTGAGGGAGCGTGCAATTCAATTGGCATGCTGACTGCAGGAATGTCCACCAGAGCTGTTGCCAGATAATTGAATCTTAATTTCTCTACCATAAGCTGCCTCCAATGTCATTTTGGAGAATTTTGCAGTAAGTCCAACCGACCACGTATAACCATGCCAGCCCAGGACCTCCACATCCAGCTTCATCACCTGCGGGACCATCTAGGAGTGGGCGGGGAGTATTTCTGTCTGTAACAAAACCCTTTTGTGGGGAAAACCTCATTCTGATTGGGCTAAGCCCTCTCAGGCCCACCAATGACTGTGCCCCTACCCAGTCATGTGAAATCTATAGATTAGCACCTAATTCATTTATTTCAATTGACTGATTTCCTTACATGAACTGTAACTCAGTAAAATCTTTGAAATTGTTGCATGTTGCAATTATATTTTTGTTCAGTATATATACAAATATATTATTAGGCCTACCTTTGTTTGCAGTTTTCTGGGCAATATATACGACGTGCTGCAAGGTCCACGCAGTCCACCTTGGTTGACGTGTGCACAATTGTTGACTTGTTTCAGGATGTGAGTGAGAAATTCATTCTCTGTAAAAACAAATAGATATATATATTTAAGCAATAAGGCACGAGGGGGTGTGGTATATGGCCAATATACCCCAGCTAAGGGCTGTTCTTAGGCACGACGCAAAGCGGAGCATTCAAGGCTCAAACCACCCAGTTTATATATATATATACCTTTAATGCAAAATAAATAAATAAAAGGATAAAATAAAAAGTGGAGTGGAAAGATACAACTTTAGAACTGTTGTGAACTATCGGAACTATCGGAACTATCTCACCGAAATGCACTATTTTCAATTTTGTATAGTATCAACTTACCATAGTATATTTAAGCAATAAGGCATGAGGGGTGTGGTGTAAGGCCAATTTACCATGGCTAAGGGCTGTTCTTAAGCACGACGCAACACAGAGTGCCTGGATACAGCCCTTAGTAGTGGTATATTGGCCATATACCACAAACCCCCGAGGTGCCTTATTGCTATTATAAACTGGTTAAAAAAGTAATTAGAGCAGTAAATATAAATGTTTTGTCATACGTGTGGTATACAGTCTGATATACCACGGATGTCAGCCAATCAGCATTCAGGGCTCGAACCACCCAGTTTATAATGGATAATGAATTATCGATAATGATCTTACTATTCCAAGCCTCACTGCTAGCTAAAGGTTTCTGGTCATGATAGACATACATGGTGAGTAACGTGCAGTCAGTCTGAGATGGTGGGGAGCAGGAAACATGATAATACCTCACATTGTGGAATGAAGGAACAAGATGCAAATTGATTGCTTGACAGAGATTGAGCGCAGTCTAATTAATACAAAACATCCAAGAGGGAAAACAAGGATGAACACAATGAGTACATTAAGCCTCTTCACTTCACAGATCTTATTACAGGAATTATTTATTTCGGTTAGCTTTGAAAAAGAAAAAAAAGGAAAAACAGAAAACATCATCTTAATTAAGGCACTCAGAGCATTTCCCCTCTGGAAAACAAAAGGGAGGACTCTGGGAGACATTAGCATAAGAAAAAAGAGACCCACTACTATTTGAGGCAGGCCGGTGGGTTTGTCATCTTCTGAGTCATATTCCTGCCCCTCCCAACAAAAATAGACAAATAACGTCTTGCTGTCGGAGGACTATTTGCCCATGTGTGGGGCAGATTTCTCTGGGGATACTGAGTTGCCTAATGCCTGATGCTCAGGGTTTCTATGTGATTCTCTATGTGCTAATCTGGCTGCTTTGCTTGCTGTCCTTGGGCCCAGCCCAATCCCCATCCTAACCCCATCTGCTACCTTTCCCACAGAGGAGAGGAGAGAATGGGACTGACTGACTGGGACTGGGACTGGGAGAGGAGAGGGCTTCTCAGTCCAAGCAGTCATGAATAACCATGGCCTCATCCACTCTTTGGAGAGGGGTTGAATGGGGACCGCTTATCCATTGGATATGTTACTTAGGATCCAACTGTGGTTTCCCCCTGCTCTAATCAAAGGGAGGTGAATAATATAACATAAATGCAATCAAGCCTATATTGTTCATAATTATTGTTCACCATTGCTGTACATACTACAAGTGGGAAATATACATATGATTACAGATATGAGGTTATTTGCTTCAATTCAACTTCAAAAGGTTAGCCATTGACAAGGTACTGTGGTTTTTCTCATATTGTTAATATTGAAGGAACCACTATTGCCACTTATACTACTATCTACAATGACTACTACCACTTACTACGACTAGGACTACTACTATTGTGGTTGATTACCAAGACACTAACGGTGCACCTGTACGCCGCCATCTACACAAGTGGCGTTGTTACTATTTTGACCCATCCCAACAACTGCTGCGCTGCTACTGAGCCAACTAATAGGGATATTCATGAGTACAATAATCGTCACCATTGACCTTGAGCCATTGAAATGTCCCCTTGTTCCCAGCTTATCCCTGCACTTGGGACACCCTTGTGTAATTAACGTCGGCACTATTGTGATAAAGTAAAACTAAGTCAATGACACTGGCGGCAAATCATTTAAAAACCAATACAACCTTACAGTTGTGCAAGTAATATTTCAAAGACCATGAAAAGGAATATAATTGTTTACATTTCCTTCAGATTGGGGCAGAGGCAGGACGATAGCTAGGCAAATGAGATTACACCAAATAAGATGTTTAAAATGTCAGCTCCCTAACACTCACCCCAACCAACTGTTATGATTAGATTACACTTTTAACATAATTACTGTCTAAAGCTGTGTGCGGAGACAATGCATAAATAACGAAAGAGAGCTCTATCTGAACTGATACCTATCCTTTTTTTTTCCCCTCGCCGAGCCTTTTCTCTTAACCTTTCTTTAGCAGTATCATTTTGAATTATGGGGATGGGTAGATGCTCTGCACAAGGTCACTGTCTGTTCAGTTCCCCCCCCCCCCTCCTGTTTTTGTTTCCTCTTCCAGAGGCAGACTATACGAACGAAGGGTTAAAACTGGAATGGATTTAATTATGGAATGAATGGAATTATAATGCGCCTGCAGCAAGTTTTCCTCCTTATTTATTAAAGCAGCTGATGGGCCAGGTTTGATGAGCCACTTCTGGCATAATTGAGTCATCACACAAAGAGGGTTCATCGCATTCAGAGTGGTTTTATCAGCAGCAAACAGACCTGATTACTGGCAATTACACTCTGATCTATGGGAAGGAGAAAAAAAAGGCGAAATGTGCGGTGTAACTTCTGTGATTATAGTTTATCCCAGGAAAAAATGTCACATTCATTTTACATGCTAAGTGTTTTCTTTTTCTGCATAATAAAGAGCAAACGGCAAGAGATATCACAATTTACTTTAATATTTCCTTGTAATGAATGTCTACGTGTATATGGCAAGCTGATCATAATTGTACATGTAACATGGGTTTTTGTTATCCTCCACTGTGCTTTGAATCAGCAATATGTAAAGTGTTGTTTTTTTTTTACAACAAAAAAGGTACGCTTTACAATAATGGTGGTCGCTTGTGTGCAGACAGTGATATAAACCTTGTCAGTGGAGAGCCAAATTGAAATGTTATATGATGGTAAGGAACACAGAACTCCTTTCACCACCTTTCATTGACATGCAAATTCATTCATAGTGAGTTAATCAAGCCCTGCTCAGAGACTATTTTGATAAACAAGTTTTTGAAAAAAGGATTTTCTATTTGCAGTGCTGTGACCAGGCAGCCATCAGATGCCCTCTGCCTAAAAAGCTAGCAGCTGGACATTAGAATAATAGCTAAGAGACGTTTTAGGAGGGGGAGGGTGAAAGAGAGGAAGGGGGGTCTCTGATTTTCCTATTCATATCAAAGCCAGCCTTTAGAATGATTGGGACATTCTCTTTTAGATTTCATACAGATGCATTTTATAAACTCTTGAGAAAATTAGGGTAATGTTTCTATAAAATGCAGTATCTCATATTCGTTTCATATTAACAAACGGGTTCCGAGACGTTTCATTATTGGTGACTTTCTTATGATTCAGAACAAATAAAGATACGATTGATCTATTAAAAAAAATGACCTCGTGAGAAACAGCTCTGTGACAACACCTGCAATTTTTCTGAAAATTGTCTTAAGGACTATAGAAGTTCAAAATATCATACACAGTAGTGGTCTTTGTAATGCTCCCAACTCATCCCATCAAAAATCCTCACAGTATACCTCTTCCATTGAAAGATTGTATATTCAATACCATGACAAGATGACAGAATGTAGAAAGTAGAAAAAGTCAAAACAGTAGAGAAAACTGTGGACAGTGACAGCAAGTAGGATAAAGAAGCTAAGCCAGGTACATGTAAAGTACAAATGCAGGATAATAATTTCAGCCAGTTTGCTCTAGCAGGAAAATAATCCTGCAGCAACAGGAAATGTGAATGATTATGTATATTATAATAAATGGACATATTTGTAGGGGTTGATAAAAAATGTTGTTAGCGCAAATCAACTCTGAAACTTCAGACAACAAATTTCAAACTTTAGGAGCCTTTTTAAACTCAAATACACAACAAGTTAGCATTTTCTGCTGTGGAGGACAATTCTCAGCAATAAAAGAGCAATCAAATGCAGATCCTACATCTTTATGGAAGAAGCCATGCCTGACTTGCCTAATTCCCCACTATTTCAGTATTGATAATGTAATATACATTCAATGAGAGAGAGAGAGAGAGAGAGAGAGAGAGAGAGAGAGAGAAGAAGAGAAACCATATGAACAATCGTCAAATTGTAGAACACCAGTCCATTCACATAAATAAAGTAAAAGGGAGACAGAATATCTTCTGATCAGTGGACTTTCACTTTTCACACACCAATTTCCTCATAGAGGGGCGCTTCCAGACTTCTAAAAGACACTGAGACAAAATGTTGAAGACAACTGTGATTTCAGACATTACAGTCTCTCATGCAGCCATCTTGGCCGCTAAGCAAAGTGTTTGTGTCTAATGCCAAATTAGTACTTTTATACAAAATTGGCTTCTTTCTTATCACTTCCCCAAGACTGAGAAGCTTCAATAAAGAGGGTGAGGCTCCCCAGAATTTGTAACAGACAATTAGGAGCCTGGCTGGCCAGCCACTATTGCTTCAATGATTTGTTATGATGGCATAACTACAGGGGAAACTCGTTATTGGAGCCAGCTAGCAAGACACCCCATAAAAGAGTCAGACGGTGACACCTGCGCTGAGGTGATTTATAAATCTTGTAATCACTTTCCAAAGTCACCCCAAAGCCTTCCCTTCTCAATTGAGCTAATCTGGACCAGGACCACACCGTCATCGTGGCACAAAGTCCAGATTGGTCCTTCTTCTTTCGCCATCAGAGAGCCAATTTCAGGTGGGTTTTTTTTACAACATTTGGGGTACCTTTGTAGTTATATTATTCTATGAAATATGGCTTTTTAGATGATTTGCAATTATCAAATATCAATCTGAATCAGAACAGAAATGTGGAAAATTCAAAAACAGCAGATTGCTTTGTTTTGTGGAATGGTTGGCTACCATGCTAGCTATAACTACCAAGATAAATAATACTCCAAATTAAATTTAGCCTACATTACAGGATTGTACCCATTTACGTTTCTTTTCCAAGGCACAATCCATTAACACATATGTTATATTAGTTTGCATTTTTGAAATCATCAGTGAAGATAGATTTTTCAAAACACTAACACAGACTAATTCATTGACAGGTGTTTTGGGGGAAAGAAGTTCCAGCCCGGGTGTCTGTCATCACTACAAAGTAATCCTGGCCATTGTTCCTGCCCAAGGAGACCCTTTTCACGCAGGAGGGTTGCCTGAATGCTACCAGGTGGTCGGCAATTTGGAGAAACGTAGTAACCGTTCAAGCTAATCCCCTTGCCACAAAAGGCAGGTCTCCCATGTCTAGAGGCCTCAGGGTTTAAGGGAAAAGTTTACATAGTACACACACACACACACAGACAGACAGACACACACACACACACACACACATGCACCCTATACACACATGCATCCACACCATACACAAACACACACACTGTACACAGTGTTTGTGTGTCTGAAAGGAGCCAGGCAGTGCTGTAGCCTGATTCCTAATCAGATTGCGCTGAAGTGAACAGCTCGCATGGCAGCTGTAGTTTTCCCAGGGTTAATTACCTTTCACTGCTCTCTCTAAATGAGTCAGCTGTTCCTGTCATTAAACAACTCCACTCTATCTCTGCTCCTCTGTCCTGCCCTGTCCTGTCCTCCACACATACACAATCACACGCACATATACTCAAAATACGCAAAACACGCAGACACACATGTACACGCGAATAGACACAACAACAACACAAACTCGATCCATGTCTTCTCATCCTGCACCGCCACTCACATCCAACAATGTTCTGGATATGGAGCCCAAAAAAAGACTTGGTCACTTTACTAATGAAGAGTTGGAGTCAACGGCTGTTAAAATAGAGGCCATTATCCTTTACTTTCAGCTCCAAACATGTATTTATGCTCATGCAGATGGGATGCTGAATTGGGATGCTGAATACTAGCCCCTCACCCTGTCAAAGGGGGATAATACCAATCTGTCAAGGTCTCATGTTATCTGGCTTCAACTCTTACTGAGTAAGTATATACATTTATAAAGTAAATGATCCCAATAAACACAGACACAACCCACATACACATGCACAGGTGGACAGACGTACACACGCACGCACACACACACACACACACACACACACACACACACACACACACAGTTTGTGTGTGTTCAGCTCTACTCTCTGATATAGCTGTGCTGTCATCAATTCTGAAAAATTTCCCAGCTCACTGAGCTCCGTGGCTCAGGATGTTGGGGGAGTTTTAAGTGATTTTTGCCACTGTGTGATCCCCTGGCCACCTGGATTACAAACTCTAGTCCTTTAACTCATGCCAGTATAATTCCGTGTTAACTCGGATTTACCTCTGGCATATGAATTCTCAGTCTGCATCAGCTTTGTTTGGAATGAGTAGTACATTAAAAGTATTGTATGCCTTATGGAGATGTCTTATTGTAAAAATCCTTATTTTGCTCGAAAAAATGCAATAATGCTTATAAAAGCAATTTAGTTATTCTAATGGGGGAAATGAATACAATAGTTTCCATTGACCATTTTACAAATATTGTTCAAAACCAGGAATAACTACAATACCTTCATGCAGTTAAATGCCTGTAACTATGGCAATGTACACATGCGGTGTGTGGTGCAGTCAAAGTATACAAGTTGGTCATGTGTACCGTTAGCCAGGCTGTTTTTGCAGTTTATCATGCTTAATATCATGGTTATCGAAGCGATCGTGATATAAAAAATATGTCTGGAGCAGCCCTAGAGGATCTGAATAAAGTATTATCCAACATCTATACAATCTCCTCAACCACACACACACACACACACACACACACACACACACACACACACACACACACAGACACACACCACACACACACACACACACACACACACACACACACACACACACACACACACACACACACACACACACACACACACACACACACACACACACACTTCTGGGATAGAAGAGTTAAGCCCTGACTATAGTATTTTGTACTTAAAAGGTTAGCAGGGCTGTTTTAGAGTTTGGACCAAGCTTGCCAGATCAGCAGATGGTCCATGATTATGATTATATGCATCAATAAAATGAATAATCTTTAACAAATGTAAATTTGACTTAACTCCAGGGTTTAATAAAAAAAGATGGACTTTAACCCACTTTGCAGTCTGCCGGCCATGCATGATATTTTGATACACTTAAATGATGTAGGGTACATAATATACTGACATATATGTAAACCAGCCTAAAACTGTAGAGAATACTACTGCTACTGTCCCGTGAGCATAGGACAAAGTCTATGCCAGAAATAAGTTTAAGTCAGAAAAAAAAGACTTTATGGACATGAACTGAATACACAGACAGATATTTAGTAACTTTGTAATATTAAGAAATAGCCAAAAAGAATGCACTGAAATACACTACCATGTCCCCTTTAAAACAACATATAAAACTTTTATTTTCAGCACTTGGACAGCGCTCTAAAGAACTGAAAGCATACTTGAGTTTGACCAGAGTAGTCACGAAGAAACTACCATGACGTAATGGAGGGGGTTCCTAGCGTGTCAAGTCACAGTAAGGAAGCAAGCAAGGAGAGGAAACGGTCTCAACTTATTGTGGTAGCTGGGTCTCGTCCTCTATCACATTAGTCAATATGTCTGGAAGTGAAAGTCTCCTTAGAAGCTACGCTAACCTTTCATGAATCTACTAATCTGTTGAGAGCATTATTTACTCTGAAAGCTCTGCATTCACAAAACAGACACAGATATACTCACTCACTCACTCACTCACTCACTCACTCACTCACTCACTCACTCACTCACTCACTCACACTCTCACACGTAGATACACAGACACACAGACACACAGACACGAACATTTCCGACAGGACAGAATTGTTAGCCTGACTTACCATGCCCCTTTTAGCCTTTGTTTTGCCTTTCATAGTAACATCAAGGAGGTGAGGGTTTTGAAGGAAATCGGAGTGGGGTGGGTGGGTAGCCAGGCTAGTCCAGTGTGACGCTGCCGCGTGGTGGTGTGTGTGTGTGTGTGTGTGTGTGTGTGTGTGTGTGTGTGTGTGTGGTGTGTGTGTGGTGTGTGTGTTGTGTGTGTTGTGTGTGTGTGTGTGTGTGTGTGTGTGTGTGTGTGTGTGTGTGTGTGTGTGTGTGTGTGTGCGCGGGGACACTGTGATATTCAACGGAGCAGCTAAGCTTTTTTTGTAGCCTTTGTGTCATTCACTTAACAACCAATCTCATTAGCTGGCAGGCTACAATGGGCTGAATTATTTTCTGTGTAAATACACCACATGGTGACCCTCAAGGTAAGACCTCTGAAGGTCTTTTTAATCACATAAAAGATGGAATCCCCCCCAAAAATCAATGACCAAAAGAATGAACAGATTGCCCCTAAAAAAAGAATTGAATAAAACATTGTGTGGAAGATATTCCGTTTTAGGTGTGAGGTAGACAATTTCTGGTTTAAACGATCATATCAAGACATGGTTTTATGTATTTAAACACATATGCTTATAATTATATGGTGATGAAGTTCAGCATATTTAAGTATGTACTGTATGTATGTGTGTATGTACTGTATGTATCTATGTATCTATGTGTATCTATGTATAGATCTGTGCATGTATCTATAGATTTATGTAGCTATCTATATACATGATCTATGTATGTGTCCATAGATCTATGTAATGTATCTATGTACAGTATCTTTGTATCTGTGCTTTAGTTTGTTACATTTTTTTTTTTAACATTTCACTTTATATTATAACTGTATAAGCTGTTACAACATTCAATTTTGATTCAAATTTAAATTGAGTCCAAAACTTTTAATTCTCAAGTAGCTTACAAATCATTAACATTTTTTTTTTAAGAAATATGAAGTGAAACTATAAGACAATAAATTGTCAAACAGACAAAAAGGCTGGACATTTCTGATAATGTTCTACACATTTTGCTTTTCTTTTTGAAATTTCACTGATGCTGTGTTTCTAGAGCAGCAGACCTATAATTCCTTGCAAAATGAATTATTGTAAGTACTTGCAGTCATGACAGCTGTCTATAAGCATCAGGGACATGTCTATTGGCCAACTTGACCCTTGTTAGAAAACAAAACAAAACACAAAAAGAGAATAGTGCCTGGGACTGCCGTGCAGGGTCACTGGAGATTTTCCAGACAAACACAGAACAGGGGAAGGGAGGGGGGTAAGAATAAAAAGGACAGGCTCAGAATCTCATTTTAACAGACCGCACACAATCTGGGCTCCCACAGAACTATCTCTGCCTGACCGCTTTCTATTTATCCCTTATCAGTGTTTACCAACCGCTAGTTTTCTTTCATTCACACTGTGAGGCAGTTCTCTTACTATCAGTCAACAGCTGACACCGTGGAACAGCCTCAAAGGCAAGAGGAAGGGATCAAAACTAAACCAAAGCTGTTTAAACAATACAACAGAGGAAATAAATTCATAAATCCTAATTCTTCCCAACCCACAAGGGTACAAGCAGATCCTTTATAGTTAGGCCAACAAACAAAACCGCAGCCAATGAGGTAACATTACAATCAAGGTAATGTTAAAATATATTTTGAATAAAAAAGAGCGGAAACAAATCCCATGTCATTTTAATTAGGGACATCGCTTATAGCTCCAACATGTCAAGCATACAAAACCACTCACTAAAAACGATACATTTTTACATCTATTCTCTTTTAAAAATAATACTACCTGTTCACTTTTCAGTGAATTTATTTCTAGATAGATCATATATGAATATATCAAATGATCTGAGTTAGGTTATACAACATTTATAATATCAAAGTTTTATATAGTATTTCAACATTTCGTATTTATCACTAAATACTTATCTCATAGTCCGCATCAGGAAATATTTAACAACTGCTACTTCACAGCCAGGAATAAATGTATAGTCGATCCCACTCAGATCCACAAGAGCATTTTAAACATATATAGCCTTAAGTACATTGATCTTCAGAGGATTACTGCTTCATCATTATACAGAATCCATTATATATACTTAACCCATTGTGGGTTTTATATTAATTTGATATAGCCAAAGCACAAATATGGGTTACTAAACATCATATTGGCTGAAATCCTATACATATAGATCTGTAAGAAGACCAACATGACAATAAAACAGAGGCAGTGCCTTCAAAAAGTATTCACACCCATTTACTTATTCCACATTTTGTTGCATTACAGCCTGAATTTAAAAGAGATTCATTTGAGATTTTGTGGCACTGACCTACACACAGTACCACATAATGTCAAAATGGAATTATGTTTTTAGAAATGTTTAACAGTTAATAAAAATTGAAAGCTGAAATGTCATGAGTCAATAAGTATTCAACCCCTTTCTTATGGAAAGCCTAAATAAGTTCAGGAGGAAAATGTTCTTAACAAGTCTTAATAAGTTGTATGGACTTGCTCTGTGTGCAATGATAGTGTTTAACATGATTTATGAATGACTACCTCATCTCTGTACCCCACACATACAATTATCTGTTAGGTCCTTCAGTCAAGCAGTGCATTTCAAACACAGATTCAACCACAAAGACCAAGGAGGCTTTCCAGTGCCTCGCAAAGGGCACCTACAATATTGGTAGATGGGTAAAAATAAAAAAGCAGACATTGAATATCCCTTTGAGCATGGTGAAGTTATTAATTCAACTTTGGATGGTGCATCAATACATCCAGTCACTACAAAGATACAGGCGTCCTTCCTAACTCAGTTGCCGGAGAGAAGGGAAACCGCTCAGAGATTTCACCATGAAGCCAATGGTGACTTTAAAACAGTTACAGAGTTGAATGGCTGTGATAGGAGATAACTGAGGATGGATAAACAACATTGCAGTTCCTCCACAATACTAACCTAAATGAAAGAGTGAAAAGAACGAAACCCGTAGAGAATAAAATATTCCAAAACATGCATCCTGTTTGCAATTAGGCACTAAAGTAAAACTGGAAAAAATGTGGCAAAGATATTAACTTTATGTCCTGAATACAAAGCGTTATGTTTGGGGCAAATACAACACATCACCTCACTGAGTTCCACTCTTTAAATTTTCAAGCATGGTGGTGACTGCATCATGTTAGGAGTATGCTTGTCATCTGCAAGGACTAGGGAGTTTTTTTGGGATAAAATAAACGGAATAGAGCCAAGCACAGGCAAAATCCCAGAGGAAAGCCTGGTTAAGTCTGCTTTCCAACAGATATTGGGAGACTAATTTACCTTTCAGCAGGACAATAACCTAAAAGGCCAAATATACACTGGAGTTGCTTGCCAAGATGACATTGAATGTTGCAGGGTTGCCTGGTAACAGTTTTGACTTAAATTGGCTTTAAAATCTATGGCAAGAATTGAAAATGGCTGTCTGGCAATGATCAACAACCAACTTGATAGAGCTTGAATAATTTAAAAATAATAATGTGCAAATATTTTACAATGCAGGTGTGCAAAGCACTTAGAGACTTACCCAGAAAGATTCACAGCTGTAATCGCTGCCAAAGGTGATTCTAACATGTATTGACTCAGGCGTGTGAATACTTATGTAAATGAGATATTTCTGTATTTCATTTTCAATACATTTGCAAAAATGTCTAAAAACAGGTTTTCACTTTTTTGTTATGGCGTATTGTGTGTTGATGGGTGTGAAAAATAATCTATTTAATCAATTTTGAATTCAGGCTGTAAGAAAACAAAATGTGGAATAAGTCAAGGGGTATGAATACTTTCTGAAGGCATGAAAAATACAATTTTGGTGTGAATATCAGTGGTTGGCCGAAAACCAACCACATGCAGCAAAAAGGTTAATTCAGCATTGTTATAACAAATACATACTGCTGTTGTACATTTGGGATTTCAAATTCATTCCCAATCATACACGAACAGAACCGCTTTTGTGGAATTCTGTTCAAAAGTTAAGTAATTAATTACATTTATCCTTTCACCAGCTGCTCAACAGCAGATGGAACATTTCTGAAACCTTGCTGAATTAAATCCACATAATTCATTTTCATGGATTAACTAAGTGAAGTTTGAGTGTGGAAAAACAGGTAACAAAATATATGTTGGATGGACACTGAACGCTGAGCATTTCCTGCAATTATTTTCTACTGTAACTATTTTCTGCCTGCAGTGTTTCACAATGCTCAACAGTTACTTTCTCTATATTTGACTTGCTCTTGAATCGCATTTTTTGAAAGGTAAAGTGTGCTCTTGTCTTGAATAACTATTTGAATCTATTCGTCGAGTTATGGAGAGATTTGTCGAGTGCAAAGTGACAAAGTTAACAAGTCACAGGAGGGCACTTGATATCCCATAGAACAATCAATGTATCGTCACAGAACTCAACTTAGCAAGCTTTTCACAAAGAAAAAAAACGATATGCAGCAGTGGAGTTTTTGTCACCTCCCCCTCTGGACAACAAAGTCGTTACTCTCTAGGTACCATGGACAGCTCCTGTTGTCATACAGGAGTGCAGGCAGATTTAACATTACCCTATTATGTAGCAACTGACTTGCTTGGAGCAGGAAGGGGGCTTCATAAAGTACAGCAAGAGTGTAGAGGGGAGATGACTGTTTACACTACAATACCATATCATCCGGAATCTTTGTGTTGTTGAAGCTGTGGTATTACAAGAGCATGTAAAGAGTGACTATATGATCATGGTCTCAGTGGTTTGTCTCAGTTTGTTACATGTCTCTAACTCGTTTTATGAGACAAATCTAACTTGAAAATAATTATTATATATGACATGGCGTAATGGTCTGTATACCTCATTGCCTTTTTAAAATGTCACAGGTCAAATGGGATTCAGGGATTTGGGAGTTGATAAATAGGTAATTTTGTTGTTTGTTTTATTTAGTATGGTTTTTCAATAACAGGATACAAAATGTAATATTTGAGAGGTCTGTTCTAAACTGTTCCAACAGGAACATGCTGTTTAAATGACAAGCTGGAATGGTTTTTTTATTATTATTCTGCATGCTTACTTAAGCTTAACAAAACAACGTAAGGTAGAAATAGAAAACTACACAAACAAATATACACATTTTTACATCTTAAAAAAGAAGCTGATGCGAAATTTACTGACTACTTTAAGGATTTTAATCCCATTAAAGTCTTCTCACCCGCACAACACGTTACGCCTGTATATTAATGTAATCATGTGTACTATGCAAAGGCCTGGAAAAAAATCCTGAGCTGCACTAGTTGTGTATTTCTCAATACACAACTCACTTATCAACCCACCAGTTGTCTCGATAAAATCCCTACCTACAGTATGTTATGAAAAATGCATTCATTTTCTTCCAAATTAGCCCTTAAAATATTCTCCTAGCTTTGCCCTTCCAAGGCACAGTCCTAAGTCTATTGATAGTTACCAGTAAATGATCAACTTTTGCAACATCCATCCTTCCCACTAAATCAACAGTTTCCCTGGAGACCTTGGAGTACTGTGTCTCTTCAGAGTTTGTTCAGTTGTAAGGTATGGACCATGTATGCCACCGCAAAGTCTCAATGAACACTTATCACCGACTATAATACAACATTTAGAATACAACAGGATTCCAACAAACATTCATTCAACTTTTGTCTTTGGTTACCGTCACATAAAGTCCTGCTGTACATAAGCTGAGTCCAAAGCTTAAAAGAAAATAATGTAAGAAACGGTTTCAACAACGAACTCCCATGTTACCGGAAGGCTAAGTCAAAGTTTAAGTGCATTACGGCTCGATAGTCGTGTGTACAGCTGTCACTGCGAAAGCCGTCCAGCACAACCTGACAATGCTTTGTCTCTACACACAATACTAACATGCGTTCTTCTAAGACCGTAGCTTATACTCTAGCTAAATTAAACACACAGCATTTGTGTAGACAGCATCTAATGTTATCTGGATGATAAAAAATAGGTCATACTTCTTAAAAACCAGTTTGAGCCATATAATCTCCTCTCTAACAGTCGGAGACCTGAGCAGAAGCTGTTTTCCACTAGGTTTTCTAAGAACACAGAACCATCCTGTGTTTAGAAGAAAAATACTTTCCTGAAGTGCACAATGTATATTATTTGTGTATTATATCGGAAAACTAGTCATAGCAAACTCATTTTTAACACGTTAGTAGTCATCTGTCAAATAGCTTTAAGCATGTGCATTAACTGTAAAACAGTCATAGACGGTATATATAGCCCTAACAGCTTTTGATGAAGTCATATGACAGCGTCAAACATCAAGAGGGTAAAAACACTCGTCTTTCACATGCACTCACAGTCTACGATTGATGTCAATGACAAAAACAACTGACCACCAACACCAGCATAACCACTACATTACTATTATAGAAAATCATTTGACACAAACCTACTTCTATGATCCAGAAAGTTTGATTTCCCCCCCAGTCGCTTGATGGCCGAGCTGGTGCTGTGTCTTTGAAAGGTAGTCCCCAGGAATATGACATACTGTGCCTTTGACAGCCTGGAGATAAGCACCTGCGTTCGGGTCCCTTTTTACGTCACACCTCCCCATTCACAGCCCTTCAATATGATGCACATTTGCACATCAACAGCAGACAACCCCCTCCTCATTCTACTCCCACATCCGCAAACACACAAACAGGCGCACAAGGAGGCAGATGCAGGCGTCAGCCCTCCACACACACAGTACACTACACACAATTACACACTGCACACATACGCGCACACATGAACACACGCTGATTTATCTTCATATTTTTTTTTCCCCCCTCCTTTTTAATTTCCACCCCTTATATTAATGCTTCTAAAACTTTCACTTGCTTTGTCATAGGACTGAGTGGGGCATATGCTCTCCCAAGCTTCCCATATATCACTCATCATGCAAATGAGCGGGAATGTCAGTCCTCGGCAGCAGATGGCCAGGGATGATAACAATGGCTCAACAGACGAGTTTCAATGTCTGCGACTTTATCGCTACGGCAACAACAACCAAAGTATGTCATGAAAGCCTTGTCTGTTAATTTGATTTTTTTTCCCCCTTCTGTATCTTAGTACCTGTCTGTCTTTTTTTTTCTTCTCCTATTTGAATGAATGAATACCCCTTTTGTCCTAGACCTTTTCTGTTACCGGAGAGGACTAGCTATCAGTAAAAGGCAGGGACCTGGAAGTGATGTTTGGTGACTAAGGAAGGAAGGCTAGCTGCTGCATAGCAGATATTTAAGTAATTCGGTGTAATTCCTCCCTGTAGGCCATGTCAGCCTCCTGAGTTAGCTCATGCATTAGACAGGCCTGGATAGAGAGAGAGAAGGGGGAATAAAGAGAGAGAACAAACGCAGTTCTTACAAAAGCCCCCCAGCCCCAGCGCCAGTGATGTCACCCGCGTCCTGCTGACTCCTGTTAATACAAGCCCCCGTAGCAGAGAGTAAACAGTGGAAGCGTTTAGCAAACAGGGCCAGATTACAATGACAAAAGGAAGCCACACTTCTGGGTGGAGCCTGGGGCGGGAGGGGAGGGGCAGGAAGAACGGCGAGGGGGGGTTAGTATGGGGGTACGGGGCCGTAGCTTAGCCTTTCAAAAAAGTGATACCCGTAAGGGGCCTCTTAGAGATGCAAGCATCCCCTTCCCCAGCTGACAACAGGGGCCACCCAAACACGCTTATCTCTAGGTTATGCCGCTCCAGTCTCCGGGGAGAGACGTGTGAACACCATGTGTAATAATAATGAATTTTCTGTGCTTTTTTGTCATCTGCGAATTTTGGTTATGCAAGGCTGGGGACTTGAGGATGGCTGGGGTATATCATTACTTAAGGTTTGGCAGTTGATCATCAACTTGTTTAATACCTCATTTGAAAGTCTAATTTTGTAACTGTATTTCAAGAGCCATTGGTACATGCTGAAAAGAGGGACTGCCAGAGTACAGTCTTGTTCCTTTTGGTCTGTCTTTTGCATCATTCGTGTGAGATGGTGGTTTAGAAAATATGAAAGCATAGAGCCATCACTTTAAAAATCATATCAAATAATAAAAACATGTTCCTTTCTTTCCTTAGCCGATGCAGACAATCATAGTGAAAGAACATCATATGCATTTGTCCAAGAAAGTACTGATTACTTCATGTCCTGAACTACTGTAAGACTGTTGTAATGTGAGAATAACACATTGATCAAATAAAACCCTAAAAAGGATCAACTTGTCAACAACAATCCTGACAAAATGAAAACCATTACAGAGGACAGTGTAGTAGGACCAGCAGTTCGGTTTTTCACAAATTCAGTGGAAGTATAACGCAAACACGCAAAAAATATGCTTTGTCCCTGATTAATCTGTAAAAAGGTTTATCCCAAAGCCTACAACATGACCCGTTAGTTAACCAGCCTATAGTGTTTTCAAAACTATTTCATCAACAGGAAATACGCACAAAACTGGGGGGTGAGTTAGTGGAGAAATGAAAAGAGGAGTGGGTTGGAGGAAATTACATGTCAGAAAAGGGTTCACATTTCAAAAGTCCTGTTCGTGTTTATAGAAAGTGTTTGATTGCATTCAGAAAAGTATTACAATTGGTCACATCTGTGTCTAAAAGCTTTTTTGCATTCTGCTGCAAATTATGTTAGCAAAGAAGTGAAATGTCAAAGCACCCTATTGTTTTTGAGCACCATACAGGCTTTGTGTAAAACCTACATATACACTATATATACAAAAGTATTTGGACACCTCTTCAAATGAGTGGATTCAGCTATTTCAGCCACACCGGTTGCTGACAGGTGTATAAAATCGAGCAAACAGCCATGCAATCTCCATAGACAAACTTTGGCAGTAGAATGGCCTTACTGAAGAGCTCAGTGACTTTCAATGTGGCCCCGTCATAGGATGCCACCTTTCCAACAAGTCAGTTCGGCAAATTTCTGCCCTTCAAGAGCTCAGCCGCGAAGTGGTAGGCCACACAAGCTCACAGAATGGTACTGCCGAGTGCTGAAGCGCGTAGCGCGTAAAAATCGTCTGTCCTTGGTTACAACACTCACTACTCTGTTCCAAACTGCCTCTGGAAGCAACGTCAGCACAAGAACTGTTTGTCGGGAGCTTCATGAAATGGGTTTCCATGGCTTGAGCAGCCGCACACAAGCCTAAGATCACCATGCGCAAGGCCAAGCGTCGGCTGGAGTGGTGTAAAGCTCGCCGCCATTGGACTCTGGAGCAGTGGAAACTCGTTCTCTGGAGTGATGAATCACGCTTCACCATCTGGCAGTCCGACAGACAAATCTGGGTTTGGCAGATACCGGAAGAACGCTACCTGCCCGAAGGCAGTTATAGCAGCAAAGGGGGGGGGGGGACCAACTCCATATTAATGTCCATGATTTTGGAATGACGAGCAGGTGTCCACATACTTTTGGTCATGTATTGTATAATGTTTTCCATTATTTCTTTTTTTTCATGGTAAGAACCATAAATGACCTTTATGAGGTCAACCAACCATATCACTTTTTTATCTCAATTCAAATACAGTCAACTACATGGAAAAACAAAGCTCTAGTTTTCACTCAATACAACGAAGTAGGCATTAATATTCTCCAGTCATTAACCGGATATGTTAACATCATTATATTCTAAAATAACGTGAGGTTAATTTAAGATAAAACGCTTCATAATTGTCCTCAAATAAGATGAATAGCCAATCACCACCTCCTGGTTTATAGTGTGAACCCTGTATACTCATCCGTCTGCCATTGTGCAACCACTTGATGCCTTGTTCATCGCAGAAAGAGTCACATAAAAAGACTGGTACATTAAATAAATAAAATTTGCATATGCAAATACGGAGCAACAAAACATAAGTGCATGTTGTTGATGTAGCTCCGGGATGTGTAACTATCTTTATGTTGATGTCAGCAGGCAGGGAAGGTTTCTTTGAAAATAAACGACATTTTCCACGGGCATCATTATCTTCACTGCATGTCACTACATCGCAGTTAAAGAAACGATTAGTACTGCCCGACAGCACCCTTGAGGAGAACTAGTGTATGACTGTGGGCGACCTTACACTATATTTTAAAGACGCACACCCAATGCTTAATCGAAGCCTCGTTATATTACGTCAAAGTTACTGCAGTACTGCAAAAGCTACATAGCATAACTGAGGGATCTGCTGTGATGGTGAAAAGGTCTGCAGACTTTTCCCGTACTTTTCATAAGTCTTCCTTTAAGTTGGTGTACCATGGCCTACAGAAGCTCTGTAACAAGGGCTATGGGCTAACTGACACTAAAACGGACCGGTTCCTTATCAGACTAAGATAGTGAGAGTTAGAGTCTCAATCTCATGGTCCTGATATTGAGACCACTAAGGATCACATTGGTCTGGGTGTCAGTGCCCAAAATGTCTGGATCTGTGACTCGGCACCCAATGTTCTGCTGTGGGTCTGGACTAATGGTTCTGGACAAGATGGTTTTAGTAGTATCTAAGTTCATGGTTAAGATATATCGCCCAATACCTCCTCTTGCCAGAGTTATGTGGCCAAGAAGGAATGATTAAACACACAAGTGCCAGGGCGCCTTGCTTCCCTAATGTGTGAGCCTGCTGGGCATGAATGGATAATGTTTAGGAATAATATGCCTTTTTTTGCTGACTTTTTACAATGGTCTTGGTCTGGATCACATTTCAACATTTTAACTGGTCTCGAGCTTGCCACCGTTTTGGGTCTGAGTATAAAGAGGTTGGGTCTTGTTCTGGGGCTGAGTATAAAGAGGTTGGGTCTTGTTCTGGGTCTGAGTCTATAAAGAGGTTGGGTCTTGGTCTGGGTCTGAGTATAAAGAGGTTGGGTCTTGGTCTGGGTCTGAGTATAAAGAGGTTGGGTCTTGTTCTGGGTCTGAGTATAAAGAGGTTGGGTCTTGGTCTGGGTCTGAGTATAAAGAGGTTGGGTCTTGGTCTGGGTCTGAGTATAAAGAGGTTGGGTCTTGGTCTGGGTCTGAGTATAAAGAGGTTGGGTCTTGTTCTGGGTCTGAGTATAAAGAGGTTGGGTCTTGGTCTGAGTCTCAACGGGTCTTCAACAGATCTTAACTCCATGTCTGATAAGGAGACAAACAGACCCACCTACAAAGACCAGGGGAGCAGTGGTTCCCCTGGGATGGCCTGGCAAAAGGATGACCACAAACAATGGCAACAGGTGTGTCTAACTGCTTCTGTAACGATGACACTGATGAGCGGTAGACTGTCTTGATATGAGTAATAATAAGTAGCATTCGGCAATGCGTAGCTCACAAATTCGCCTCCATTTTATAACCTATGATCTTCAGCAGAATCTCTACAGACAGAGTTGGATTGCTTGTACTTGTGCTCGAAGGTCAGTATTATCAATGCCAAAATCATAAGTCTTAATTAATTAAACACAAGAGTCTGGCACAATGTTTCACCTTGATAATTGTTGTTGACAAATCAACACTGACCCTTATTAGTAGTGCAGGGGTCCGTGTTAATAACAGCCGTTTACAGCAGTTTGTAAGACAGCCACAGCTTTCATGATGCCTACACAGAGAGAGATACACTTGAAAATACAGAAATACTCCCATTAATGTGGTTTACAATGTTTTGATTGCGCCCAATACAGGAAGCTTGCTGACGTGAATCAGAATGCAAATGCCCTTTTGAGCAAAACAAAGAAATTGATTATCAAGTAAGTTTCTTCAGCACAAGTAGCTTGCTTTGAGTGATTAATGGGCTCGGCCATTGATTTTCTTTTGTTTAGATCTTTGTTAACTTTCTAGAGGCACAATTATAATTTGTTTCCAACAATAAACCCAATCTAGCTGGAGCAAATTAAATCTTCCAACAGGCTCTTCCCAGTTATTTTACATATTTTCAACTGGATAGTTATTATCACAAGGCACTTTTCAGTTTTTATTAATTAAATTCTTGATTACATTTTGATTTCTACAAAATATTAGACGTGAGCCTTGTGAGATTGGGAAGGGTTGTTGTTTATAGAATTATGGAAGACTTGACATGTAAGGTTCCCCCATTGTGCCAATGGTTAAATCCTCATACGCTCAGTACAGAAAGCTGTATATCACATGGTAGAACATTTCTGATGAGTTATCTACCTAGCACATATTTCAGATTGCTGTGAATGAGAGAAAGATTTCTGTATATTCGTTCAAGGAACAGCCATTGTCAATTTTTTTTTTGAATAACATCACAAAAGGTATTTGATACGTTCTGAGTTCTCTCAGTACAATGTACTATCGATATTTGCAAGTCAAATGCTACTGTTCAGAGTACTTCATCAAAGGGCTTTCGCCTTATTCTTTCAGATTTAGCACTTTGAAAACTTCCACAGATCCAGACATTTATACTTCCTGATTTCTCGCATCATCTCTCCAAGATAGTGATAATACGATTTCTGTGTTTTTCGCTGTTGAGAAACAAACTGGATTATGAACAGATCACTACATAAACAGCTTTCTAAAAGGAGGCAGCTATTTTAAAAGAGGCTGAAGAAATGCAAAGAGGGATTTAAATTTTAATTTGAATTTATTCCAGCAAGTGAAAGGTTCTTTTGAGAGGGGATTTCAGCAAAGATGATGGTATTTAAAAGTGATAAACAAGCATCTAAACCTCCAGTGAAAAACAGTCATTTTGCTTCTTTCTAGTGTAGGGGAGGAATTGAGCTTTCTATGGTTACATCCCAAAAAAATGAAAAATAAGTAATAGTAGTAATTAAAATGTAAATAAGTAGGATACGTGGAGATATTTCAACTGATTTGTAATTGAGTGATTAAAGAAAGGTCTTGATACATCTTTGTATTCTAGTCTCTGTAGAATACTAGGTGTACAGTACATGTGTGGGCCATGTATACTTTGTACAAGATACTGCATTCTTTGGTTTATTTCAGTGTTATACAGTATATTATGTGTATACATGGTTACAAACTACCTTGCGTCCATAGAAAGGCCTTAGAGAAGGACATCAACAAGACGTGTGTGCTTGCAAAAAAGGGCAACGGCATTAATAATAACTAATAAGTGTTATTCAGTAGGTGTATAGTTCGATTGAGATTGATGGAGTGTGTGTTACTATGGGAGATTGCTTCCATGGATGGTTGCCCAAGGGCAAGGGTATCTCACTCTCAGCAGGTCTCGATGACCCGGTCGTTTAAAATGCCGTGTTTTGGAGACGGGCGCTTTACAATCAATTCATGTCCAATGGTAAACTACAGAAGATACATCATCTTTTCATATACTGTATATTATATAGTGCTACTTGTCTTATGGCTGAACTGCATGTTGGCTCTGTAACATCCCTGTCTACATTTTGAGCTGACCACTAAACTCATGCAGAGGAAAACCTATGCCACACAAGCAAGACAAAGAGTTACATCATTTTGTTGTACAGTTAATCCGATCATGGGCAGTGTTTGTGCATTTGCTATCTTCGGAAAATGCCAGCAAAGGCGCTAAGTAAACCCATTTTACAAGACTCCCTCACAAGGATGCAGTGCCAGTATCGGGATACAATTTCACAGAGCAACTGTGGCTCAGTCACATAACCTAAGCAGGCTTAGGAAAATAGAGCACCACCAAGTGTTGCACTTTCTCCCTTTCCCTCTTTATGATGTATGTTTATCGGCAGACATATGGCTGATTTCAGGTTTCAACATTTCAACAAGGAATAGAGAGAGAAATCTAAATTGATTACTGCTGAATGAAGTAGCAGCACAATCCCTTAGAGGTTAGGGTACCTTCCTGTAGGCTGTGTAGATACGGCTCTGTGAGTTAGTGGGAATGGGAGACACTGCTAGTGTGCACCTGGCATTCTGCATTATAGCCTGGCAACAACCCTCCTTTATAATTACACTGAACACACAGTAATTCAGGGTTGGGGCTGGAATAGGAAAACTGTATGTCCCCTGAGACTGCCTGTTGTAGTGGTCGGTTATGCAGAAAAGATGCTAGAGGTGCAGGTGACAATGCTGCCTTTGATGCTATTTACGGAGTTTACACTAGAAGGGATGAACATTTTTGTAGTACAGTGGAGCCATATTGCCCTTTTCAGGAACTGAACTTGGAAAAGACAGATATGCACAGATACGTAAACGATTGAACTACATTAAACAAAAATATAAACGCAACATGAGCTGAAATTAAAGATTCCAGAAATGTTCCATATGCACAAAAAACTTATTTCTCTCAATTGTATGCATACATTTGTTTACATCCCTGTTAGTGAGCATTTCTCTTTGCCAAGATAATCCATCCACCTGACAGGTGTGGCATATCAAGAAGCTGATTAAACAGCATGATCATTACACAGGTGCACCTTGTACTGGGGACAATAAAAGGTCAATCTAAAATGTGCAGTTTTGTCACACAACATAATGCCACAGATGTCTCAAGTTTTGAGGGAGCGGGCAATTGGCATGTTGACTGCAGGAATGTCCACCAGAGCTGTTGCCAGATAACTGAACGTTCATTTCACTACAATTAGACGCCTTCAATGTCGTTTTAGAGAATTTGGCAGTAAGTCCAACCGGGCTCACAACAGCAGACCACATTTAACCACGCCAGCCCAGGACCTCCACATCCGGCTTCTTCACCTGCGGGATTGTCTGAGACCAGCCACCCGGACAGCTGATGAAACTGGGGGTTTGCACACCAGGGTCTTATCCTGACTGCAGCTTGGCATCGTAACTGACATCAGTGGGCAAATGCTCACCTTCGATGGCCACTGATACGCTGGAGAAGTGTGCTCTTCACGGATGAATTCCGGTTTCAACTGTACCAGGCCCATCTGCCTCGGGTGGGCAAGCAGTTTGCTGATGTCAACGTGTGTCCCATGATGGCGGTGGCGTTATGGTATGGACAGGCATAAGCTATGAACAATGAACACAATTGCATTTTATCGATGACAATTTGAATGCACAGAGATACCGTGACGAGATCCTGAGGCCCATTTTCGTGCCATTCATCCGCCGCCATCACCTCATGTTTCAGCATGATAACGCACGGCCCCATGTCGCAAGGATCTGTTCACAATTCCTGGTAGCTAAAAATGTCCCAGTTCTTCCATGACCTGCATACTCACCAGACATGTCACCCATTGAGCATGTTTGGAATGCTCTGGATCGACATGTACGACAGCGTGTTCCAGTTCCCGCCAATATCCAGAAACTTTGCACAGCCATTGAAGAGGAGTGGGGCAACATTCCACAGGCCACAATCAACAGTCTGATCAACTCTATACAAAGGAGATGTCACGCTACATGAGGCAAATCGTGGTCACACCAGATACTGACTGGTTTTCTGATCCATGCCCCTACCTTTTTTAAGGTACTGTATCTGTGACCAACCGATGCATAGCTGTATTCCCAGTCATGTGAAATCCATAGATTAGGGCCTAATGAATTTATTTCAATGAACTGATTTCCTTATATGAACTGTAACTCAGTTAAATCTTTGAAATTGTTGCATGTTGAGTTTATTTTTTTGTTCAGCGTATGATGATAGCTTATGATACATTTTAAAGGTAGCTATTTACTATAAGGTTGCTGTTATGAGAGGGTAACAAGATGGATAATTGATCAATTGGACAGAATTGCGGGTCCATTAGCCAAGATGGGCTAAATGACCTGTTCGTATCATCCACATACTCCCCAGTTTTTCCTCTGTCCTCATATTGGTGCCTGTGTACAGAACGTGGAGCGTATCTGCCCTTTCCGGATATTTGATGCAAACTGTGTATGCTGATAAGACAAACACACGTTAATGTAAGTGTGGAAGTAAATAGGGGTACATCAAATAGGAGTGGAAAGTCAGACCTTATGTTGAGAGAGTACCACTAAAAGGCCTGTTAATCTCCATGTCACACTGGATTGTCGTTCTTTCACCACCTGCAGCAGTTTAATACCGCATACTAATTAATGTTCAATGCATATCCTAAATGATTACGTTGAATGCATGCAAGGTATCAAAATGCTTCTGTAGGTATTGAAAGGAAAGAATGAACGTAGACCCAAAGTAAAGTTTCTGCCGCATAGAGAGAGAAGTCAGATTGGAGCCACATTAGCATGTGAAAAGAATAAACAGGAGCATTCTCAGTTACACACTCCACCTGGCTGCTCACCAATGTCCTTGTCAGAAGTCCACCCACCGCACTGGCTTACATTGAAAGACCTCCTAGGGACTGCAGTGACCATTCACTGGGTTCTCTCTCAGTCCCATGCACCTGTGACTGTTTTTGTGTTTGCTATTTTTTGCTTTGTCTTTTTCCTGGCAACGCGGTATCATTGGAGACACACTTTCGCTCAAAAGGAATTCTCCTGCCCAACAATGTGGTTTGTTTGTTCACTGGCTGGATAGAGCAGGCTAGCTAGAGAGTGTCAAATTGAAAACAATGCTGCTGGTAATAATTAAAATGGCCACAAGAAAAATAAGCTGAGAGAAATAGGCCTATGACTATTTGAAATAAGGAAATGAGGTACTTTTCCTCCATAGGTTGTTGGTTCCTTGCCTTTTCGTGGGGACTCACAGGTGCAGCTGGAAAGGTTCTCCTCCTTGCTTTCTTCAGACGGCTCATCCGGCTTCTCCATGGTCCTGGACCTTTGAGAGCTGCTTTTCCATTTTCCAAAGGACTTTGCCACAATCGCTTTGTCCGCTCCTTTCATTGTTTTCTGTAAAACACGTTTACAGCATGACTTCCCAGGTTTATCCCTCTTGTGAGCCATCTGCCCCCTTTTCTGGCTCTCAATAAACCTGTGCTCATCTTTCCCAAAGCCCAAAGTAAGAGAGAATTAGGGCATTGTGTGCATAAGCATTCTCTTTCCAGAAAATGTGCTGATTGCCCTGACGTATTTTATTTTAGGGCGCTTGGACATTGTTTCTTTGCTTGACATTTTGCATCCATGTGTGTTGAGAGCAGAGCAGCATTGCCCGAATAAAACTGCCAAATAAAACAATACTTCAAAAAGTAAATAGTAGACATGCAAAAACTGCAAAACACATTTTCTCATTTAATCCAACTTAAAGGAAATAAAAATAGAACATTATGCCCTAATTGAGTGCTGTATAGTCCACAAATACTATTAGAAGGCCGATCAGGATTAGCGGTGGAACATACCTAGTTATCTATCCCTGGCTGCCAAGACTGCTAGCAGTGGGCAACTAAATTTCAAAAGCTGGCAAATCCAGTTGTCTCCTAAATACAGAAAGTACTTAAATCCAGAGCTAACACAAGAAAAAGACGGATAAAGGGTGCTCTGCATATCACGGCAAAAGCTTGTGCACTTTTCAGAATCACTGGCTAGGTTAAACAAATATGCTAAGTAGAGATCAAAACAATCCTTTGATCTGCAGCCTAGTTTCCAGAGGAATGGTTTGGCTGTTGTTGTAAATAACTTGTAGAAATCTGTACCATTTGCCTTCAGGTAATATAAAAAGTGCCAGGGATTCATAGTCAAATACCTTGTGGTTAGAAAATAGATCAGATTAAAAAAAGCATATAAATATTTGAGCTACATAGCCTATACTCACTGTACCACCATTTCTTATATTCTGAGGTTATATGATGATTGTAGGCTACTGTACAGTGCTGTAGACTATCTATCTGAGAAGTAGCTGACTATTGAATTAGAATCTAGCCTGTTCTATTTTGTATTTGGGGGTAAAAATGATCTCTTACCTCCAGCATCCCAGTCACGTCAAACACAGTGTGAAACTTTGTGTCCAAACTACATACAAAAGAGGCTTGAAGAATTAGAATGCAGATAGCTATGCAACTTGCTGACTAACTTTGCACCCTCTGTTTTGATCCAGCACACAAAGAAAAACGCTGTCCATTCAAAACAGACAGCATAACTCTTTTCAGAGATGGGGGACCGTGAACAAACGAGGCCATGTCCTGAGCTGTGGCCAGCCACCAGCCACTCTCCCTCCCTCCCGTCAGCAGAGCAGAGCCCGGTGAGGGCCACTGGGCCTGGGACCAGCTGACACCACACCACCACACTCAACAGGCCAACAGTGCAACTTTTGTTGCAAACTATCTTCCCTCCCAACTTGAACAGACAGTGAGCTTTTCTGTTTAGCAGCTGGCTTTGACGCTTCACCTCTACCACTCCTTGTTCTTCTTTTGGGGGACACAGCCATGTTTGTACTGTAGTCTCTCTATGAGTTGTGGCAGTTGGGAAATAACAAACAACAATAAGATGGATGAATTATATCGGCACGTTGATTTCCGTAGCTCTTTCTAGTTGTGTTCAGAAGCGTTCCCATTCTGAAGTTGCAAGTAGTTAGTTTGTAATGTCACAAAAAACGTTTTAAGGCTCTAAATTCATAATTGATATATTTTCACTTCTTATAGTTTAGCTTCACAAATCGTGGACAGATGGACCACACACATTTGTAATTTTGATCTTATAAGCTAGCTAGCATGTCAGCACAACAACCAACATGTTTATTGTAAGTTTGCTTAAGTTTTTGACTTTATACAATTCATACATTGCTTCTGATGTCACTCCCCTACGTCTTACAAAGGCATGCTGTATCAAAGATGGTGGATCTCTACTGGATTTCTAATGGAGTGCAATTCCAACTGAAACTTAACCTACAGTGTTGCCAGCGTTTATATGAATTTATAAACTGGGTGGCTCCAGCCCAGAATGCTGATAGGCTGACAGCCGTGGTATATCAGACCGTATACCGCAGATATGACAAAACATTTATTTGTACTGCTCTAATTACATTGGTGACCAGTTTATAATAGCAATAAGGCACCTCAGGGGTCGGTGGTATATGGCCAATATACCGTGGCTAAGGTCTGTATCCAGACACTCTTTGATGCGTTGTAAGAACAGCCCTTAGCTGTGGTCTATTGGCCATATACCACACCCCCTTGGGCCTTATTGCCTAAGTAAGCTCTAGTGTAATTCTTTTCCCGGAACTGTTTCCATCAGGAGTGTGACACTAGAATCAAGACTTGAGACATACAGAATCAACAACCTCTGCGTCGTCAAGACAGTTGCTTTATGAGAAGGTGCTTTGTAATGTATTAACCGTGGAAGGTGCTAAAGGTAGACTCAGAGATAGGATGTAGATGCTGAAAGTAAACGGAATATTGGGTCAAATTCCGCAAACAACTTAGAGCGATGAAGCGCTAGCCTCAACTTCTCCCCCGTTTTGGTGCCCTGGCTACCATACTGTGAACAGTGTGAAGCGAACCCATGCACATGCACAAATACTGTGTGTCTGTGAGAGCGAAGTCTAACATCTCGCTCATCTCAATACTGTATCTGCGGTGCTGCTCGTGTCAACTCCATTTAGCTGAGTCTACCTTTAACCCACAGTTAGTCCACAGTTAGCCATTGTTATGTAAATGCCAGCTGAAAGGTACCAGTGGCCTGGCCTTGGCCCTAAGTCAGAACAGATCCACTGAGGCCATTGCCCACTGGGACACTGAAGCCATGCCGTGGAGCTGGGAAACACAAGCCACAGTGTGTTTCAACCTCATAAGCCTTTTTGGTAAATCTCTGGTGGAAATTCGCCATAATAGTCTCCGCCTACTACTGTGACTGGTTGGAGGGAACTTCCTCTGACCTTTGATACCTCCATCATAGAACACTCTGCAATCCTTATAGTTTATAGTTATACCTGTTCAAGACATGCTCTGGAACTTTGGCGGCTAATTAGTATTTTTTAAACCTGCCACTTTGGGCTGGATGTGTCAACGTGTCGTTCATAAATGCCTAATCTATGAGCAGAATTACTGTTTTGCCTCAATTAGACACAAAATCAGTAGTTTGAAAGCCACAGTTTCTCTGGAAGCTGTCCTGCAGCATTTTCCCTATGTTTATCCCACGTGGGGCAGCCTCTTAGCAATTCGAATTCTAATCAATGAGCTTCAGTCCCTCGCCATTTGAGTGACAGCTAGCAAGATGCACACACACAAAAGAGCGAGAGAGAGCCATACACAGTATAGCATTTTCATATCTGAATCTCTTTAAGGAATTAAGAGGTTATTATAAGTGCACGTGAAGAGGTTTCAGCCATTGGAAAGACACGTTTGTTACTTGTTAGGCAGTGTTTGAGGAAAAGGTCTAGTACTTATACTGACATCAGATTTATAGTCTACAATAAATCTTCTGTAGACATCTTACCATAGACGACTGGCGGGCTACACCGTGATTCTAAATCCTAGAATGGATTGAGAACCTCCAGCTTCAGACTCTTGCTGTTAATAGCTAAAACCTGGAACTGAATCGCGTCCCTCTGTATTCACTTGTGAGATGGCAGTGGCTGTTGTGAAGTGAGTGGTGGTGAGAGCCACATACGCATTATAGGAGGAAATTGTGAAGCCACATCTAGATTCCGGGTGTGATACAGTACATGTGGGAATGACTAACTAATTGCATCAGGCTGTTAGCTTTTGAAAAAAATAAAAAATAAACATCTACGTGCTATACTTTATCTTGTCAATCAGATGCCTGGAGAGGGAGAGGTGACCGATTACTTGAAATAATCATTAATCAATATTGTACATGCTCATTAATTAATGGTAATTAATGCCTCTTAAGATATCATGACAAGGACAATATTAAAATGATCAAACTGCTTAATTACTGTCATAATAAGCTATAATGGGTAATGTGCTTTATGGGCATGGAGAAGCTGATCACTCATGTTATTGTGGGAATCAATGGGATACTTCTATAGCTTTAGATGTGATGTGACATAGTGCCACTGATTAACCTGCCTACTTTGTCTAGAACGTAGAGTGCACATTTCCAATAATTTCATACAAAAGCATTCTAAACCATTTGGCAAATCTCAAATCTTCTTCCTGGATGAAAACGCAAACGAGGAGAGAGGGAAAAAACATCTCTCTGACGACGAGAACAGAAACAGCAAGAAGTTCTAACAAGGAAAAGCCTGCCAGGTGGCGAACTGGCTGCACCAGCAGAACGCACAATCTGTCTGGCTTCTCCTTCCAAACCATTGACAGCTGCCGTCACCAGCCTCGTACACTCACACTCAGTAGCTCCTCAGCCTCTCTACCCATCCCTCTTTAGTGTTTCCTGCTAACCCCAGAGACAGGGTCACCTGGCCCTCATGGATGGCCGTCTGGGGGCCCTGCTGGCCCCCTGGAGACCTGCCTGTGGTTGGGTGTGGGGCCCAATGTTGGGGCCACGACTCACAGAGGACCTGGTCCTGCATGCCCATGTTATTATATATACAAAGCAAAAGGAGGCCTTTGATCTGCAAACATAGCTTCTTCTCTAAAATGAAACACCTGCAGACCAAATGAGATGCATGGTATAGAATAGATTGTTTGGTGGAATCCATGATTTAATTCAATTTCATCATGAAAACTGAATCCACAATTATCATAAATGTCGCTTGTTGTTTGTCCATTTTGTAAAAATGATAGAAACCCCCCAATATAGAGTGCAAGCTTAGCCATAGAGAGCACACAGGCAACAAAAAAAAATACAGTTTTCCAGAAAGCTAGCATTGCAACTGGGCCTAAAAATAAAACCTTGGCAAAGTTATTCTGATCCCTTATTGGTCCCATAGTTTGATTTCACATTTAGCATTTTGCATTCCCCTCCGCGTAAACATTTCATTCTTCTCCTCCTGCGGTACAATGAGACTTGAGTGACTTTGGCAGCAGATTTTGGATCGGTGCTCCTGAATCCACCAGTGTATGTTATCAGCAGGTAAACAAGCTTTCGAACAAAGCCATAATGGAACTGCAAGCGGCATAAAGAGGCTCATCTCAAAAGCTATACAACCCATCAAAGCTGGTGTCATTTCCTCAACACTGCCACTGCAGCTGGAAAACGCATGGCTGTTAGTTACAGTTTAAATGACTATCTATTTTCAGACACTCCAAAACTATTTGTATAGATTTTTTACTTGTCAGTTACTAAGCAGCCAGATTACCCCAATAAAACAACAGATATTTAATGTTTACTGGCTTCTTTGCTGTTTTGTTTCGGGGGAGGAGGAAATGGAAAAATGGTGTCATGCACTGAAATCAATGGGATTTAGTGTTGTGTGTGGTATTTGAATAATTATTCTTATTTGCAACTGGAATAGTTCACTCTATATTTGAGAGGATTACATACAATTCTGAACTGAATGTGAAAATTACTTAAGGAGCACGTCAAATGCATATAGTATACTTTTTTATACTTTCTGTTGCACTCAAGATAAGAAAGAAATCTTGTTAACCACACGTTAGAATGTTACTTACCAACTTTTGCCTCATATTTGCCTTTAGGGCACAGCACAGCTACTCAACTATAAACCTACGCACTGTCTCTTCCTAGTGAGTGCAGGAGCCCCAAAACCTCAGCTTTCCTATGGTGAGTTATCTCTACGGTAGTAATTACGTACAAAACTATGCCATCAGAAGTACATTTGCAGTAGCAACACAGTAAATAGCAGTGTTGAATGACAAAATATCCATATTTATGTGAATATATGTTACTAAATGGTGACAGTGTTTTTTCTTCCTATGTGGTGGGTAGAAAATGTAGGATCCAGATATTGCTGCTTACTCCCTCATATTTCTCGCTCATTTCATCAGGTATTAAATCTGCACCTGTCTGGGTTTGTGCCTGTAGTCGAATGAAAGAAGGGACAATAAAGGAGAAGATAGGAGACATGCCTGTTTGATGATCATTCTGTTTAGGTGAAGTTCTCTGCTTGGTCTCTCCAGTCTCTGACAGCAGATGTATAACCTAATCTCTTTCCCTAACCCCATTCTTATATCATGAATAGGGGAAAATTTGATGGCATTAAGTCTATTTACTCCTTGGTTTGCAGTTTCAGCCTTTGCGATGCCACTGGTTCTTCTCCAACAGACCCGTTTCATTTAGATTTTGAAGAAATAAGATTGCTATAATGCATTCCCATTCATTTACCCATTTTGAGTTCATGCATATATTTACTCAGTGAATAATACTTGTTTATTTGCTGCCCCTCTATCTAATTTACAGTGTCAAAGATGCAAGAAAATCACATTCAACTTATGTATGATCTTGAAATAGAGAGACGAGTAACAAAGGGTAGAATCTAACAGTCTAAATATGACATTCATTGTGCGTGCTCTCTTTCACTTCATCTTTTTGATATGTCACTATAACTACAACATTAGAGTGTTTGAATCGCATCTGATGACAAGTACATAAAAGCCTGGAGGAAATAATTCTTCATATATGCCATTTAAAAGCAGGGGTAGTTGGTTATCCCTTGCATTTTACAGTTTGGAGTATCTTTGATGATTATTATTGTTCTTTCATACATGAGCAGAGTCAAGAGGAGATGCTTCTTTCAAATCAACTTGTTGCGCTGATGGTATTATTAAAGAGACCAATTCCATATGACAAGCTGCTACTATGTTATGCATAGGTAACATTCAGAGTATGATGCATGCGGCAGCGTAGCCTGCTGGTTAGAGCATTGGACTAGTAAGTGAAATGTTGCAAGTTCGAATCCCCGAGCTGACAAGGTACAAATCTGTCGTTCTGCCCCTGAACAAGGCAGTTAACCCACTGTTCCTAGGCTGTCATTGAAAATAAGAATTTGTTGTTAACTGACTTGCCTAGTTAAATAAAAAATGTAGCTATCTAAGGTTCTTTCTTGTATGTTTTTGGAAAAACAGGTTGTACATTTACTGCAGTTGTATAGTTTTACAAACAACTCTCAAAGTTCCTGCATTGCAGTCATTTTCTCTTCGTTCATATTGCTGTGGCCGACTAAATACTGTAGTAGACAACCACGGTCTCCTTCCTGCCTTCAAATGCCTCTCCACATACAGAGAACAATCTGGTTTTCAGACAGACAACACTTTCTTCCCTGCTAGCTACTTTGAGCTCCTCATTCGCCTTACAACTACTTGTGAGTTGTTGAATATTTTGTATGGTATAGCTCTATTCTGATGCATTTGGAGCAGCACAAGGCCTATTGACTTGAATAAAGGATAGGCCTATTTGGGGTAATAGTTTAGCTGATGTGTTGAGACACATTTGAGCGAGGTATCAGTCAAACTGATACTGATGGAACGACACTGAACAAAAAACTAAACGCAACATGTAAAGTGTTGGTCCCATGTTTCATAAGCTGAAATGAAAGATCACAGATTTTTTTTTTTAAACAAAAACCTTTCTCTCAAATTTATTTACATCCCTGTTGTTGAGCATTTCTCCTTTGCCAAGATAATTCATCCACCTGACAGGTCTGGCATATCAAGAAGCTGATTAAACAGCATGATCATCACACAGGTGCACTTTGTGCTGGGGACAATAAAATACCACTTTAAAATTAGCAGTTTTGTCATACAACACAATGCCACAGATGTCTCAAGTTTTGAGGGAGCGTGCAATTGGCATGCCGACTGCAGGAATGTCCACCAGAGCTGTTGCCAGAGAATGTCATTTGAGAGAATTTGGCAGTACGTCCCACCGGCCTCACAACCTCCACATCCGGCTTCTTCACCTGTCGTCCTCACCAGGGTCTTGACCTGACTGCAGTTCGGCATTGTAACCTACTTTAGTGGGCAAATGCTCACCTTTGATGGACACTGGCACGCTGTGATTCTACTGCACTGTTGGAGCTAGGAACACAAGCATTTCGCTACACCCGCAATAACATCTGCTAAACATGTGTATGTGACCAATAAGAAATGGTGCTGTGTAGGCGAGCGGTTTGCTGATCTCAACATTGTGAACAGAGTGCCCCATGGTGGCGGTGGGGTTATGGTAAAGGTAGGAATAAGCTACAGACAACACAATTTCATTTTAATCGATGGAAATATGAATGCACAGAAATACCGTGACGAGAACCTAAGGCCAATTGTCGTGCCATTCATCCACCGGCATCACCTCGTGTTACAGCATGATAATGCACGGCCCCATGTCACAAGGATCTGTACACAATTCCTGGAAGCTGAAAACAGCCCAGTTCTTCCATGGCCTGCATACTCAGACATGTCACCCATTGAGCATGTTTGGGATGCTCTGGATCGACGAGTACGACAGCGTGTTCCAGTTCCCACCAATATCCAGAAACTTCATACAGACTTTGAAAAGAAGTGGGACAACATTCCACAGGCCACAACCAACAGCCTGACCAACTCTATGCGAAGGAGATGTGTCACGCTGCATGAGGCAAATGGTGGTCACACCAGACACTGACCGGTTTGTATCAAGGTACAGTATCTATAACCAACAGATGCATATCTGTATTCCCAGTCATGTGAAATCCATAGATTAGGGCCTATTGCATTTATTTCAATTGACTGATTTCTTTATATGAACTGTAACTCAGTAAAATCTTTGAAGGTGTTGCATGTTGCATTCATATTTTAGTTTTTGTTCAGTGTAGTTTGAGTACAATCCTAAACCGCTGAATGTTAACATGGCAATGCTAAAATCCAATTGAGCCTGATGAGAGCGACTCCCTCCATGCCATGCTCAGAGGGGGGTCGTAAACATTTACACTAAGAGCCTATCCAGTGCACATGGTTGGTGTGTGCCAGGCCACCACGGTATCATCGAATGCTGTGTCTAGAGTCGCATATTTTCTCATTCAGGCCCGTCCTGAAAAAAATTGTAGGAATCACACCATCAATTTATGAAGAAGCCGTCCAAATGTGACAACAGGCTTATGCTTAATGGAGAAAATAGAGCTAAACATTGTTAAAACACCCCTAGACCCACATGGTTAGGGAGAGCTGCGATGCACCCTACTGTGATCTGGGAAAGTGATGTTGGTGTGCTTCCTCCTCCATGAGGGCCGCACCGTTCTTCCTGATTTGAAGCCTTTTTGAAGTCTGTTTCCTGCCATAGCATGCCAACACTACAACCACATTAGCTAATGCTTTCCACAAAAGGAAGAAATTCTAAATCAAATAAGATTTATTTCTTTATAGCTTGTGCGAACTTACATGGATTTACAAACCAACGATTTCGGAAACAACCGCTATTATCAAAATGTTACATATTTTCTTTTGTCTATTTGTACATTTTAAATTGAGCATACTGGGGGTGGGGGCGCTACACCATTCCATTAAAAATAAATCAATAGCAGTAAAGAGCCTTTTTCTTTGGTCTCTTAACGTTCAATGTTTTTGGTGTAGTACAATGAAAATCTCTAATTAAATGTTCTTAGATAGTGAGCATAGATATTGGCCTACTATATTTCTTGAAGAGCCAACAGGCCTGGTTTTTAAACAGGCAGGTGGTCACGGAGCATATTGAATGACTTGATTGTCCTTGAACTACAGAAGCAGCATTTCCTCCTATGTCCTTAATTAACAGCATTCCAAAGGCAGGCTCGGCTCAGTGACATGATTTACATAAATTAGTGTCCACTGAAATCCCCATATGCAGGTCATTGAGGTATATTCGATATATGATACTCTCTCCAATGCTGCACTTTGAGGTGTTGCTCATCGTGTTAAATGTGTCATATTTTTATGAAATATATTTTTTTTACTATTTTCCATATCTGTCCTGGCTTTACATCTTATATGTGTATATTTTGTAAACCACCAATGCTTTGTATGGGCAAGTATGTCAGTTGTGTAACTGCTATGTTGAAATAACTAAGTGCAGTAAAGTTATTTGGGATCAATCCTTTATTGTTTCAAAACTCTAAATTATTTTACAATACAGTCCTTTATTGTTACTTCCGTGATTTGAATGATGGGTAATGTACAATGTCATCCAATAATGAAACACAGTCAAACAAAGTATTCCTTTCTATATATCAATATTCTATGATAGCGGGAAGTTTTGCGCTGTTCGTTTTTTCTGTATTTATTTTATTTAATAGCACAATTCCTTCCCTTTTGAATGAACAAAAAGCATTGTTTTTGGAAAGTGCATTGTCAATGATTGCAATGATGACTGCTTTCGTCAGTCAGCCAAAATGTACATTTCAGTATTAACTGAGGGCCATACTGCGTCATGAGTAACAAACAGCATTGACTACACTTCCAACTACAACATTTATCTGGATAAGTAAAATCAAAGAAAATATATCAATATGCATGCCATGAACATTCATCCATAAACATTTACAATAAATGTATATTTTCATTTGAATTATATTGCTGATAATGATGAAGTATTTTCCACAAAGAGGACAAATGCTGATAATGAATGAGAACTAAATATATAAACATTCAAATAGTTTTTGTTCAATTAACACACAGGTATTAATGCTTTCTGACAGTGTTTAGGGCCATGCCCTAATAAAGAAATTGCGTTTGGTCCACAACAACAAATACTCTAGATTAAAAAGAAAGAGGGGGTTGGATGAGATGTTGAACTGAAGGCCAAAATAATACCATGATTATGATCTTTCTTTTCATTTTCAAGCTGATAAGAGGTCTATAAATGATGTATGATGTGAGTGTTTAAAACTTTATGCAATATAAATATACATTTCAGCTCATAACTTGGCTGTACTATACTTTCTTGTTCCACGGAACAGCTTTCACCCTGTAGAACTTGGTGCCCAAAGGAACTTTGAACCGGTTTTGAGCCTAAGGTGGGAAACATACACAACATACACGCTCTTAGAAAGTCACCCTTTGATTGTTCATTATTTTATTTCAATTATTGATTACTTGATCTCCTTTAATGACCATCTATATTAAGAAAAGCTACTGTGCTCTACTGCTAGACTATTACAATTCATTACCTATATACTACTATACTTTACCTTTTTCGCCTGGCAATATTCTTTCTCCATAACTTTTCCAAGAACCCACGGCCGTCTCGAGGCTCCTGATGCTGAAGTAAACATAGGATCTGTCAGTGATCGACACAATAAAACCAATGCTCAGTACACAAACTTTGACACGGGTTACTCAAAATCACTTATCTGTCCAAGTTAATAAATTCAACAGTATATACAGTTTGTAAAGAGATACCTGCTTGTTTTTGCACATAACTTGCTCAACAGAACCACATTACACAATAACTTAGTATAATTGTCTATTATATACAACAAAAGTGAAATTGTACATTTTTGTATATTATAACTTTATTCTATAATAACTTAATGGTTTTTAAGAATTGAGGCCTAGAATTAAAAGCCGATGGTGATTTTCTGACCTGGTTTGAGGTCCAATGCCGTGAGGGACTCAGAGTGGAGAAAGTACAGGGTGGGACCCACGGTGAATAGCACATAGTTGTCATGCCTTTCATCTAGGATGATCAGAACCAAGTCGCCAACCTGGAAACTGAAACGGACACAGCGGTCAACCTTCACACAAAATGGTGCTAGATTCTATATACAACAAAAAAAATGAACCCGATATTTAGAGATTAAATACAAATAAAATACTTTGATTTGCTAGAGAAAACGTACAACCACTGAGTCTATATACACTATACATCAGCACTTTTGTGTGTCAATCTTCGTATGCTTACTCTCTGATGGCAATTTTCTCAGAATGCCGTGATGACACCGAGGACATGCTTTGAGACATCTACAAAGAGAGAACGGCAATGGTTGTTAAGAGTGAGATGATAATCTTCTTGACACTGCTGGTCATGGATGCGTTCCTGGCCAAAATGTATACTGACTGATCTTTGCATAGCAGCCATCAATAGTACCGTATGTCGTGCGCCGTGAAATGCACTTGCTGGAACGGACACATATTGGCATGCATTGTTATGCTTTTGTTTAAGTATGTGAGCAATAGTGCTGCAATATGTCAAACTGCCTGTATAATTGTTTTGATGCCCCTTTATCAGAAGGTTTTTGATAGAGGAAGTTACTGTTGCAGCTCAGAAAGCTCCTAGGTCTGCTGAACAGGGATAGAAGCATTGATGCTATTGCCATCTAGTGGTAGTGGGGTAAAATAGCTTGGGGTACACTGACAAAGCCTGTCAAAAGCTAAATGAATTATATCGGCCTATACACCGAGTGTATAAAACATTAGGAACACCTTCCGAATATTGAGTTGCCCCCCATTTAGCCCTCAGAACAGCCTTGATTTGTCAGGGCATGGACTCTACAAGGTTTCGAAAGCGTTCCACAGGGATGCTATCACATGTTGAATCCAATGCTTCCCACAGTTGTGTCAAGTTGGCTGGTAGTGGAGCTCTAATCCTAATAGCTTGTTCCATCTCCTCCCACAGATACACAACTGAATTGAGATCTGGTGACTGGGCAGGCCACTGCAGTAAGCTGAATTCACTTTCATGTTCGCAGAACCATTCCTGTACAATCCTAGCATTATGGGCATGGGGCATTATCCTGCTAAAAAATTCACTGCTGTCATGAAGGGATGCACATGATTAGCAATGATGTTCAGACTTCCTGTGGCTTTCAAACTTTTATCAAGGGGCCCAATGTGTGCCATGAAAACACACCATCACACCCCCACCACCAGTCTGCAACGATGTCACGCGGTATGACGGATGCATGTACTCGTGGTTTTCTCCATACCCTAGTCATCCAATCAACATGAAACAGCAGGAACGGGGACGCAATTTTTAGTTTTTTGCTGAAAGAAGTGGAACTGTGTAAGGTCATCAGCTGCCATACCCCATTCATGTCAAAGCACGACGAGTTATGAATTATTTTATGGGTCTTTGTGCACCAATGTTGTACTGGACTGTCAGTTGACTAACTGTAGCCCGTCTGTTGCTCAGCACAATTCGTGTCAGCCTCCTTTGTCCTCTTCCATCAATGACAGCTGGATGTCCTTTGGGTGGTGGACCATTCTTGATACACATGGGAAACTGTTGAGTGTGAAAAACCCAGCAGCGTTGCAGTTCTTGACACACTCAAACTGGTGCACCTGGCACCTACTACCATACCCCCTTCAAAGGCACTTAAATATTTTGTCTTGCCCATTCCCCCTCTTAATGGGACACAAACACAATCCATGTCTCAATTGCCTCAAGGCCTAAAAATCCTTCTTTAAAATCGGTCTCCTCTTCAACTACACTGATTGAAGTGGATTTAACAGGTGACCTCAATAAGGGTTCATAGCTTTCACCTGGATTCACCTGGTCAGTCTGTCATGGAAAGAGCAGGTGTTCCTAATGTTTTATACACTCAGTGTATATCTAGAAGTAAACAATACACATGGTAACCATGTGAAAAACGAATGTAAAAAAAACATGTTCATTTTTTGGGGGGGGGGGGGGGGGGGCTAGAATGGTTGGCTTAAACAATCACATGATATTAAAATCAACATTTCCTCCTCCTCTAATCAGCCATCAAAGTTAACAAAAACCTACCAGTCTTTGACTGAGGCGCTTGTTTTCTTCTTCCTTCATATGTAAAGTCTGAAATATGACAGAAGATGTTACAGCTCAAGTCAAATTCTATAACAATCCAACCCCAACTTCATCAGGTTCCATTTCGATGTCACAGAGGCGTCTACTCACCCTCTCAAGTAACAGTATCCGCTGTTTCTCCTCCGACATCATCAGGATGTTATCGCTGATAAAGAGACAAAGGGCCAATAATCAGACCAATTTGGCGACAGCTTTTAACACATTTGACATTCATTCAAACAAATAGTTACTCTGAAAAAAAAAAAAAAAGATTCAAGAAGCATGAATATGAATTTAAAGTGACTTTTGTTTGAGATGGCAATGATGACTGCTAGCCTGCACAACTGTTAACAGAAAAACAATATAACTTACATTTCCCAATCCTAGCCTCCCTCGCTCTGTTATTTGTCCTCACTTTGTCCATCCATGTCTGGCCATCTCAAACAAGCACTTTCAACATTCCTTTTTAATCTTTTACACATTAAAACTGACAACATTCTTTGAAAGATTAGAACTTATATTCATAATTTATCTTCATTATCCAATAAGGAGCACCTTCAAAGTACTCACTGTCCTCAGTTCCACCAAATATGTCTCCATACTATATATGTTTAAACAATATTTTGCCAAAGTATACCTGTCAAAGCTTATTTCTATAAAATGACAGATTCATTGTGATGGGAGGGGGTTCTTCTGAAACACTGTTTATTGGACTGTTTATGTTTGGGGGATGCTTACTGCACAGTCACCATGCTGGCCTCCACAGCCGAGTCCACTCTGTCGTCCTCTCTGGTGGCAGCCACAGAGGCCAGTCTGTCTGGGTCAGGGAAGAGCTCTGAGGAGCAGGCTCCAGCCCCAACCTCAACTTCAGTCCCAGGTCCAGGAAATGCTCCAGGTCCAAGTCTAGCCCCGGCTCCAGTGGGCTCTAGAGCTAAGGGGTTAGGGCTGTAGGAGGCAGAGGATACCAGGGCTGTGCCGCGCAGCCGGTTCAGCTCCTCCTCCAACTGCTTCTTCTCCTGCATGACGATGGCCCGGTCCTCAGACAGCATCTCTATCAGACCTGAAGACACAAAATGAACATATCAGGATACATTTTGAATTTTTACCTTTATTTAACTAGGCAAGTCAGTTAAGAACAAATTCTTATTTTCAATGGCGGTCTAGGAACAATGCCTTAGTTCAGGGTCAGAAAATCACCTAACTGCCTTGTTCAGGGGCAGAACGACAGATTTTTTTACCTTGTCAGCTCGGGGATTCGATCTTGTAACCTTTCGGTTACTAGTCCAACGCTCTAACCACTAGGCTACCTGCTCTAACCACTAGGCTAATGAATGAACTGCAGCACGACTTACTTTCCATACAAACAACAAAATAACCTCTGAAAACAATAACAGCATAGAAAATGCTATCTAGTTCCACCACATCCAGCCCATTAAGTGTTCAAAAGGCAGAAATCATTCTGTTCTCTCATAGTGTCCTAGCTGTACGTGACTGTCGTGTACCTTTGTCCTTCTCCTGCTGCTGGGTAACCTTCCGCAGCTCCTCTGTCAGGTCACTGATGATCTGTTCCTTTTTCAGCTTCTCTCTCATCAGAACAGTGTTGAAGTTAGTCTGGGGAGGGAGGAGGGGGACATGAAGGCTTTCAGACACCTCCCAGGCAATAGAGCAGCAGTAAAACACAACGAGGCAGTCACAGAGGACAAAGAACTACCAGACAGGAGACAATTGCGGCTGAGTGAGTCAATTGAGGGTTGAGTCACGGCTCAGAACAACAGACCTCAATCAAGCCTGCTCGCTTTACCATAAGATCTTAGGCTTGGAGGATCACAGGGTTTTAGGCTGGTAGGATAACCTATGATAATACTAATTTATGGAAAAAAGTTACATTTCGTAGTAAATGTTTATATTTGTGGTGCCGTTTTCAATTTGAGAGGCAAAACATTGTGTTCTAACAAATTCCTCCAAGAGGGTCACATAGCCACCTGTATCACATTCCCATTTGGACTGCTCACCAGTAAGATGAGGTCATGAGAACACTGTGTGCTATAATTATGACATACACACACACTGCCTCACAGACCTGATTTCATTTAGGGTCTGACTAAGGCTGCCTCATGGGCACATAGTGGTAGTAGTGAGGTAATGGAGTATTTTTGGCATTTCAGTTGTTGGTCACTTGTAGTCAGTTTGTTTGCAGTTGCCAGTGAATCACAATTAGACCGCCTTAGAAGAAAGGTAATGGGACAAATGCTAAAAAGCTCAAACATTTAGCTAAACACTCAGCTAGAAGCTAAAAAAAAAAATAATGTAGGAAAACCAACTACAGTACAAAGTATAGGAAGTACATTATAGTGCATCTCGATATGGTGCTGCTACTAGATTCAGTGCTGGTCAATATTGACAGAAGAACCCTCTGAATAGGATGTGAGGACTAATCCAACACTGACCTGTTGTTCTGCGATGAGGGAGGTCTTGAGGTTCTGCATCTCCTCGTCCTTCCTCCTCTCCAGGAGCTCCAGCTGGGTGTGCAGGGAGGCTGTCTCCTGCTGCAGATGCTCCTGCAAGGCAGAGTCCAGGGAGAGAGGAGCTCCTGCTTCGGATCCCCGACCCTCTGTCTGCACCTTCGACAACCCTGCCTCTCTGCAGCACACACACAGAGATAGAAAGAGACATAAGTAACAGAGACAAGTCACACACAGTAGACATCAGGTAGGTTAACAGGTCAAATTAAATACTCTTCACAAGTTAGTTTAGGTATGATTCTTGGGCTAAGAAAGTTCCTGGTGAGTTTTTGTCTCGTCTCAGTGCCCATCATTTTATGTTCCCTTTAAATATCCGACAGCATGCAAGCTTGACAAAGCATGCAGTACATGTTATGGTTTACTTAAGTGTTCACCTCTGGGCCTTTTTCAGTGTATACTAAATAGCTATTTTCAGTGTATACTAAAGCTAATTGAAGTCAACACAAGTCTGTGTCATCTGAACTCAGTCGGGGTCTCAACTTACTGTTGAGTTAGAACGCACAAGGGAACATTTCTAATTTGGTTGTGTATCAGTTTTTCCTCTTATGTTAGTCTCTAGCTAGGTCTCCATTCATTTGGCAACCGATTTTCATTCAAATATTCTCAAATCTAGTGGGCAAAATCTAATTTGCAGCTGGGCTGGAATTATACATTATGGCTTTTCTCTTGCGTTTCAAAGATGGTACAAAAAAATACAAAACGTTTTTTTTTCTTCTTCTTTGTATTATCTTTTACCAGATCTATTGTTATATTTTCCTACATTCCATTCACATTTCCACAAACTTCAGAGTGCTTCATTTCAAATGGTACCAAGAATATACATATCCTTGCCCCAGGGCCTGAGTTACAGGCAGTTAGATTTGGGTATGTCCTTTTAGGCCAAAAAAAAAGAAAAGACAAAAATAAAAAAGGGGGCGGATCCTAAAGAGGTTAAGTTTGAAGTACCGAATAAAAATTTAAAAGTTAAGTGTTTCCATCGCATTTTAAACACTACCGATAGTTTTGTCACAAAAAAACCTTTGCGTTAAATAGCAAATGTGCCTACTCTGGTCGCAGATGCTGTGCGGGCAGGCTAGTCTACATGATGAGTTTATAATGGATATTTTTACTTGACAAATGGCAGGCAAGCATCGATTATCGTGTCATCAGAATAAGACCCTCGATATTTATTTTTTTAAAAGGAGCATCAAGTTCATCAACATACACTTTCACCACCCTGTGAAGATCATAACTTATTTCATATGTAGCCTAATAAACTGCATTTCCCGAGTCGTAGCGGGAGGATCACACACCATATCATAGACCCTCCAAGTTGGCCTCGATATGATGGTTATTATATCAATATTTGCACATAAAAGGCATTTTCACTGCCGTTTCTTGCATAATTAATCTTACAGACAAATAGATCCCACCATGTCGAACAAATAAATTCTGTCGGCATTTATAAAATTGTACCGAAACTTTCTGTTTCCATCACAGCTGTCGTGATTTTTGTATTTTTCATATGCAGTATTACTTTACTCGCATAAAAACTGTGGATGGAAACATGGTTAGTGACAGTCACTCAATTAGCCCATGTCAGCTAACATTTTGTAGATTGGTAAATTAGTCTAGCCAGCTATCTAAACTAAACTTGTAATCATGGACGAATCATCAACCGGTGTCCCCCCATTGATTTTGTTAGTCACTCTCACTCAGATATCCTATATAAAAAAAAAAATGTAAACATTTCTCTCCACCCTATGGCAAAATGTGTAGAATGACAGGAAATTAGCTATTAAACAAGACATTTTTCACTCCAGCGTATGGCAAAATTTGGAGAATGGACTGAAATTAGCTATAAAATTGCTAAATTATCTCTCAGCCCAATGGCAAAATGTGTAGAATGAACTCTAAAACTAGGCATCTTGTTCGTTACAAGGCTGATTAAATGTTTATTACAAATCACAGTTATCTGTTACCTGGTAACAGTGGTACATGCGTCTCTCTTACCTTTCTGAGGATTGTCTTTCCTGAAGCTCATTTTCAAGTTGTCTAATTTTGTCTAGAAGTCTTTTCTCCATCTCCTCCTTTTGTTGCTCAAAGTCTTTGAAGGCATCTGGTACTGCAGCCTTCAAGGACTCCTCTTTCTCCAAACGTTCCTGGGCTGCTTGGGTGTCCTGCTCTAATCTTTTGGTGAGCAGATCATTTTCTGTCTGCAAATCGCAGATAACAGTCCTCAAGTGTTGCTCCTGCTCCTCAAACCTCCTCTGCTGCACTTCCTTATCGTTGAGCAGTGCTGCCGTCTGCAGGTCGAGGTCTAGTTGGAGGTTCTGCAGCTGTTCTGCATGGCTCCTTCCTGCATCCTGGGCCTGCTGCTGCAGGGTGGTCAGCTCGCTGCGGTGCTGGTTCCTCTCTTCCTCGTGCCTTCCCACCAGCTCCGAGATGCACTGGTCTTTCTCCATGCGCATCAGCATCCGGAGCTCGGCCAGGCCCTTCTCGTACTCTTCGTTCTTAGCTTGCAGCTGCCCATTGACCTGAACTAGCTCTTCGTTGAGGGACTGGGTCTCTGCCTCTACAGTGGCCTTCCTCACATTGGCTTCTTGCTGCCCCTGCTTGGCCTCCTCGTAGAGCAGCCTCACAACCTCCATCTCTGACTCCTTCAGGGCCAGCTCCACCTCCAGCTTGCAGCGTAGGTCAGCCAGCTCGGTTGCCCGGGCCTCCAGATCCCTCAGCTGGCCGTCCCTCTCTGTCAGAGAGGCGGCGTGGCGGTCTGCGACCTCACTCAGCTTGACCCTGTTCACCGTTGCCAGGCACTCCATGGCCTCCTGGTTCTCCCGGGCCAGGGTGTCTAGCTGGGCCTGGTGCTGCTGCCTCATCCTCTCCTCCAGCTCCTGCAGGTGGGACTGCTCGGCCCCCTCCAGCTCCTGGCGGATCTTCTGCTGGCCGCGCTCGATCTCAATGTGGAGTGTCTCCAGCTGGCTGTACAGGGAGTCTCTGGAGGCAGCAACAGTCAGCACCTCTTGGGCCTGATCGCTGATCTTCTGCTCCAGGACCCTGAGCCTCTGAGTGTGTCCGCTCTCCGCCTCGGTCCAGCGCTGCCTCTCAGCCTCGAGCTGGGTCAGCTCCTTCTCCTTGCGCTCCAGCAGCCCCTCCAGCTCCAGCATGGCCCGCTGCACGTCTTTCACGATGTTCCGGTTCACCCGGTTCTCCTCCGTCAGGGCCTGAAGTTGCTTCTTGTGGTCCTGCTGCACAGAGAGGAGCTCGGCCTGGTGCTGCTCCCTCAGCTCCTCCTCCTCCCTCTTACGGATGGTGTCCACCATGTTGCGCACGTCAATGGTCATGGTCTTCAGGGCGAAGCCAAAGTCTCGCTGCTCCTTCAGCACCAGGCCTCTGAAGCGGTACAGGTCATCCTTGACGCTCCGCAAGTTGGCCTGGGACTCCTCGGCAGCAGAGCAGTACTTCTCGATGCTCAGCTTCAGCATAGCCACCTTGGAGTTTTCCCTCTCTAAGGTGGTGGTGTCATGCATGCGCTTGCTGTCGATGGCGTTGATGACCGACGAGTACAGCGACTCCACCATCATCTCTGGGCTGGTGGGGTCGCTGATGGGGGTGGGCGAGTTTTCGATCACAAACTCGTTGACCGCCGACAAGAAGTCTGACTCGGGGCTCTCAGCCAGGGAGTCCAGGTCCAGGGAGCCAGCCTGCTGCAGGACGGGGTCCATGTTGGGGTGGCCAATTGTCTCGAAGTCAAAAGTTTGGGCATCGATGCTGTCCGGGGACAGGTCCTCCAGGGCGGTGGGGCCAGGGAGGGGCTGGCAGGGGGGCCCCGGGAGACTGAGAGAAGAGGGGGTCTTGGAGGAGGAAGTCCCTGGGGTGCTGTCGGACCGTGGGGTAACCGCTGCCGTGGATCTCTGAGCACTCTGGCTGCACGACCCCTAGAGGAACAGAAATAAGAAGGGGAGTGAGTGGAGAATATGCAATAAAGGGACAGTGTTTAGTGTGCTTTTAGATAGCTGCCATTCCATATTCCACTGTAATTTGTTATTACCCTTTGTTCGCTCAGTAAATCGGTGATAGTTTGAGACATCTCGTCCACACTTGCAGCTTGAGAAGCAAGGACCAACTGCTGAAGCATCTCCACATGCAGATGCAAAGGCTCAAAATCACACAGTGTTGGAACCCTGGGGGAAAGAAACATGGGACTAACTTTAATCAATACGAAATGGACAGTCTCCCAGGGCTATTGCACTGAATATTGCAACAGAGAATACAGCCAAGTGCTCACAAGTAAACTAATCATACAGGTAGTAGGCCTGTTACAAGTTGGGATGCACACTGGAAATGATTATATTACTCAAATAATATCCTGACATTTTTTCAGATATCCGGATAGTAGAAATTCGAGAAAGAACGATTTTTGGGCTATTCACTCTCATAATGAAGCAAATGCACATGCCAGAGGTAAACAGTGGACATGATGCTTTTCTCAGGTAGTTTGGCTAACAGCGAAAGAGAAGTCTGATTTTCACCACGATATAACGGATTCTCTTCCAAAAAGGTTTTCTGTTGAGTGTTTCTCATTGATCTATGTCAGGTATTGTGGAAACTCCATTAGGTGAGCGCCTGTAATTGCTATTTGAAGTGTGGGAAAAAGCATACCGGTGTCAGGGCAGCCTTGAGGGCAGTAACTCAACGCACCGTAATAGAAACTACATTAACCCATTACACGCGTGGGAATTGGCCTATAGGGATAGGGCTAAATTTTAAAAAAAATCTTACAGAAGAAATATGAAAAGCATATGACTGTGGGAAAATTATTAGACCAAAGGCGAGGACAACAGTTCACCTGACACAAGACTGAATCCAAAACGTAACACTGTTGATTTTATGTGAATTTTAAATTTATGTAAGTTTCACCGCATTTGTAGATAACGAAATCTGAAAATACTATGGATACATTCCACAGCAGGTTGGTGGCACCTTAATTGGGGAGGACGGGCTCGTGGTAATGGCTGAAGCGGATTAAGTGGGATGATATAAACTACATCAAACATGTCTTCCATGTGTTTAATGCCATTCACGCCGTTTCAGCCATTATTATGAGCCATCCTCCCCTCAGCAGCCTCCACTGATACATTCAGTAACATGATAAAAATGTTCCTGGAAAATGTCAGGTAGGTGCAACATAAGACAAAAAAAATGACAAGGGTTTGAGTGAGAGGACTAACTGCTGTCTCCAAGTGGCCATACTCCTCTCCAAAGTGGACACAGTTCCTAAGTCATTTCAATGCACTTTTATGACTAAAAAGAGTCTTCAAATGTACGGTCCTTTTTTGAGCTCTCTCAGCTGTGCCATTGAGGAACTAGAGAGCAGACTTGTAGTTGTTTGGACCACAACCCTGCATTCCCACCTTCACACAATTACTGTTGTTGTTTACACAATGCAAAAACGGTCCATTATAAATTGCAATCTGGGTCAGGTGGGCATCATTTGAAAGCCTGTTCTACTGCCAACATAGCTAAACTATAAAATACGATATTACAGTGTTCGGCTTTAACAATGAAATTCAGGGAAACAGATAATTTTGGTGCGCATAGAAAGGAGTGATGAGTGCATAGAGGTGCGTGAGCAGGAGAGAATTTTCTTCACAAGAGACAAACGGGCTCATTCTGTTCAGAACAACCAAGGGTATGGCGCCATGTCATCTTGTAACTGTACATCAAACAGTAATAATAAACGTTGACAATGTACATGACATGAGTTTTTGATATGGAAATACGAAGTGCACATTTGGACTCAGTGTTTGGCATCAAAGCAGTATTTACTATAATCCTCAACATCTCATCTTTAAAAAATACATAGTCCTCTTCATTTACAGCATTTCCAAACTCAGACAAAACATTTGCTAAAATTGCCCAATTAAGCGGGAGGGATGGAGGCAACTTCTTGCCTCGCTAGGTGCTCAAGTTCAGAATGGCTGTCAGTCAAAGTCCATACAGCGCTGTGAAGTGCAGAGCTCTGACGTCATGTAACGCATGTTACTGTACAGCCACTGAGTTCCAATTTAGGTGTTTATCAGAGCACAAATCTGCCATTTTCAATATGTATAGGGGTACGAGTGTAAAGGTTTAAAAGTTTGTTTTATTAAATGTACAATTTAAAATGTCATGGCATAAGGTGAGGGAAAAAGTATTTGATCCCCTGCTGATTTTGTATGTTTGCCCACTGACAAAGAAATGATCCGTCTATAATTTTAATGGTAGGTTTATTTGAACAGTGAGAGACAGAATAACAACAAAAAAATCCAGAAAAACGCATGTCAAAAATGTTATAAAATGATTTGCATTTTAATGAGGGAAATAAGTATTTGACCCCTCTGCAAAACATGACTTAGTACTTGGTGGCAAAACCCTTGTTGGCAATCACAGAGGTCAGACGTTTCTTGTAGTCGGCCACCAGGTTTGCACACATCTCAGGAGGGATTTTGTCCCACTCCTCTTTGCAGATCTTCTCCAAGTCATTAAGGTTTCGAGGCTGACGTTTGGCACCTCGAACCTTCAGCTCCCTCCACAGATTTTCTATGGGATTAAGGTCTGGAGACTGGCTAGGCCACTTCAGGACCTTAATGTGCTTCTTCTTGAGCCACTGTGTTTTGGGTCATTGTCATGCTGGAATAACCATCCACGACCCATTTTCAATGCCCTGGCTGAGGGAAGGAGGTTCTCACCCAAGATTTGACGGTACATGGCCCCGTCCATCGTCCCTTTGATGCGGTGAAGTTGTCCTGTCCCCTTAGCAGAAAAACACCCCCAAAGCATAATGTTTCCACCTCCATGTTTGACGGTGGGGATGATGTTCTTGGGGTCATAGGCAGCATTCCTCCTCCTCCAAACACAGCAAGTTGAGTTGATGCCAAAGAGCTCCATTTTGGTCTCATCTGACCACAACACTTTCACCCAGTTGTCCTCTGAATCATTCAGATGTTCTTTGGCAAACTTCAGACGGGCATGTATATGTGTTTTCTTGAGCAGGGGGACCTTGCGGGCGCTGCAGGATTTCAGTCCTTCACGGCGTAGTGTGTTACCAATTGTTTTCTTGGTGACTATGGTCCCAGCTGCCTTGAGATTATTGACAAGATCCTCCCGTGTAGTTCTGGGCTGATTCCTCACCGTTCTCATGATCATTACAACTCCACGAGGTGAGATCTTGCATGGAGCCCCAGGCCGAGGGAAATTGACAGTTCTTTTGTGTTTCTTCCATTTGCGAATAATCACACCAACTGTTGTCACCTTCTCACCAAGCTGCTTGGCGATGGTCTTGTAGCCCATTCCAGCCTTGTGTAGGTCTACAATCTTGTCCCTGACATCCTTGGAGAGCTCTTTGATCTTGGCCATGGTGGAGAGTTTGGAATCTGATTGATTGATTGCTTCTGTGGACAGGTGTCTTTTATACAGGTAACAAGCTGAGATTAGGAGCACTCCCTTTAAGAGTGTGCTCCTAATCTCAGCTCGTTACCTGCATAAAAGACACCTGGGAGCCAGAAATCTTTCTGATTGAGAGGGGGTCAAATACTTATTTCCCTCATTAAAATGCAAATCAATTTATAACATTTTTGACATGTGTTTTTCTGGATTTTTTGGTTATTATTCTGTCTCTCACTGTTCAAATAAACCTACCATTAAAATTATAGACTGGTAATTTCTTTGTCAGTGGGCAAACGTACAAAATCAGCAGGGGATCAAATACTTTTTTCCCCTCACTGTATCCTTGTAGGTAAAAATGTCATTACAAGACATGGTTATTTCTTTACTATGCACATGAGGGAAACCATGGCCTACCTGAGGAAAGGCTGCACCTCTGTAGGACAACAGGTCTTTAAGTACTGCAGGTCACCAAGGGAAATATCTGGAAGCTCAAAGTCAAACTTTCTGGGCTTTCTTGTCTACACAATAAAAGAAAGAGACAACAAAAACAAGAGAGAGATGGGTTGGATTATAATATTTTGGAAATGAAATAGACATTCATAGTACACAGTAAGTGACTGACTACTTACGCAAAATGAAGTGGGGGGCCATGAGTCAAGTCCTCTAAACAACCGATTTCGGAGAAAAGATTTCCCTGCAAAGAGGATCACAAAGCTCAGCTGTTGGGTTTGAATTAATGTATGTTCATTTCAGAGGGGATACTTGTTTAAAAAAAAATAAAAAAAATTCACCAAATAGGACTTTTAAAAACTGGAACTTACTGAACAACTTGCCAAACGTTTCCCTTTTATACTTCTCAGTCTCATAGAGATGCTTTCCATCCTTCACCAGAGCACAGGCCCACTGAGAAGAGAGATAACAGAAGAGCACAATTGACACCATTTTTCATCCAATTGTTTGAAGAGGTTGAGGCTTGTGTTACAGTAGGTCTGCATGTAGGGACTGAAGAGAGACGTGGGTTGGCCTTGGGTTTTGAAAAGGGGTCATGAGTGGGTCCTGTGCTCTGACTGACCTCTCTGTAGTGGCCGATGAAGAGCTTCCTGCGGACCACCTCAACCACAGCCAGGCAGTACATCTGAGGCACGGTGCTGAGGGCGTCCACCACCCGGACTCTCTCCATCAGCTCGGTCAGCAGCCTCAGCAGGGCCTGCAGCTTCTCCCCATCCTGGTCCGCGTGCAGCATCACGTAGCAGCACCATCTACATTCACAGTGGTTAGGGTCAGTGTTAGCTTAGCTTGCATATATAGAAAAGTGATTTACATGGCTTGTACATGACCACTTATTGGAGTGATTTTGAATTTATTGGAGTGATTTTGGTTTGCTGCATTGCTCAAAGGAATAAAGATGACCCAAGAGAGACACAGAAATAAGAAATGAGAGGAATTAACAGATGCCTTACTTGAGACGAACTTGTAGGTTGTTCGCCAGCTCCTGTTTGGCAGTGGTGCACTTCTGTTTGATGTCCAGCAGCTTCCTGTGGTTGGTCAGCATGATCATCAGCTGATTGGCGTGACTGAGACACAGGTCAGGCAGCACGGACGTATCCTTCAGGTTCTCAGCACGCTTCTGATTGGCCAGAAATCCCTAATAGCCAACAGATAGACAAGTGAGTTTAGTTTTATATATTTCATTCACACATTTTCAGCTGGATTGCATTATACAGTACATCATACAGTATGTGAATGAATAGGCACATTTTGTACAGTGTGTTATTCACCATTGATATTACATCATTTAGATGTAACACCTTATTTTGCCTACCTGAGCAAGTTCCTTCTGTTCATTGACCAACTTTTTACAGCTCGCTATCATTTGGTCTAGAGCGTATAACCTGTCCTCAAGTCCTTTGATGGCTTTCATGTTCTGATTATCCAGTTTGGCAATCGTGTCTCGACATTCCGCTAAGAATGGTTGAATGACCCGTGGGTCGAGCTGAAACAGAAAGGACATTTACATTATGGTTCCATTTTGTCTGTGTTTCTTTGCATTTTATAACCAAGAAATATCACTGAATAGACTCTCATGAAATAAATTTACACCCAATGTTGATACATTTAGTAGTCATGGCAAGGCCACTGACAGAGACCAATTCAGCCACACAGAAACAAAGAGACAAACACAACAGAGAAGACAGACAGAAACATACAACAGCGACTCACCCTATTGATGGAGTCAAAGCATTTCCTCACGACTGATTCAACGTCATTGGGCCTGTCTTGAACGTTGATCCAGTCCAGCAGTGTGACGTTGAAGGACAGGGGGTTGACCCTCTCTGGAGAGTCTGCCTCTTGCAGGGCTGCCCTCAGCCCACTACTGTCCGTCATCTCACTGCTTTCCTGGCCTTCGGCGGTGTCGGGCGAGCACCCAGCCCCCGGAGCAGAGAACGATGCAGGTAGCTTGGTGGGGGTGGGGCAGAGCACCGAGTCGGTGGACTTCTCCTCCACGGTCTCGTCAGAGTCCTTGTTTGGAGTGGAGCAGGACTTCTCTATGCATTCTTTGTAGCTGTGGCGGGTCAGACACTCCAGCAGGGGGATCTTGGCCATGACTGAAACTGCTGTCCCCAGTCTAAAAAAGTACATGTCAAATGTCAGTTCACACCCATAGAATTTAGATCTTTGGATACCGCTCACATGTGGCACGGTATTTGGATACAGATTAATTAAGGCAAGTGTGGCACAGAGGAGAGAGATAGGAAACGTAATTAGCTGATGATTCCACACGTGCCAGTGTGGTACGCCACACACCTGCAAAAAACTCTAACCTGAAAAGGCACATTATCTCAGAGAAATATGTATTTAACCTGAATAATTAATTGAAATTTAACCTATTGACTGTACTGTCACAGCAGGACAATCCTTCCATATATTTGTTTCATTCATTCCCCACCCACCCCTTTCAAATTGCACTGAACTTAATATTTATGCAGGGGGTCACTTACCTTGTCAGTTTCAATTTGATATCCTCAAAGTCTTGTTGATAATTAATGTACGCCGTGTCAAATTTCCACAGTAGCTTCTGATAAGACAGGGTGCAGTCATCCAGGTTGGCCATGATGGCAGCCCAACCTTGGTGTTGGAGGTGTTCATCGTGAACCAGGCGTTCGCAGAAAGAGCAAAGTTTCTTGGCGACTTCAAACATTTCCTGGAGAAGCAAAAGAACGGTATTCAGAAGTTAGAACACACTAGAAATTACAAAACAATCATAAGTTCCATTAGCTTTCCTTTTCACATTACATTATCATATCCTATTTAATGTTGTAGCATGATGAAACAAGGTACAGCAACATTGATGGCTTATTTTGAGAAAGTAGGTTCTGCACCAGAACAAACAAAACAGTTACCACAGCAAGTTGTGTTCGCGAGGCAACGGTGTGAAAGACTGCTGGCATCATTAGTGACTCCTCCACCTTGAGCTCCATCTCATTCTCAATAGAGAAGGTGGTTTTAGGGATCGTCGGAGCCCGGTCACACAAAATCATCTCTTTGTTGAACAGGAATATGGGGTTGGTGTCCTGGGCAAAAAAAACAATCTGTCAAGGCACTTGAACACGTCTGGAATAACAACGTTTTCTTTTTTTCAACATCTTGTACAGTGGCTTCAGAAAACTGTCACCAAAATTGTTTACGTCAAAACCACCTCATTTATGCAACACAATCGTTATAAAAAAACAAACAATCATTCCAAATGATGCAAACTTACAGTGCCGGCACTGTAGCTGCAGACTCTCCTCTCTGCAACCATACACTCCCCTCCATTGACAACCAGAACTTGATGCTGGGTTGCAATCTTGTATTTGACCTGGATGGCATGTTTGAGGTCCAACACTCTGCAAGAACACATGTAGGCTATATGATCAAATTCAGACAACTTTTTGATTTCAGCATAAATTACATTTTCTGTTGAGACTGAGATAAATTCAAAATGGATGTAGGTAATCTGAAATATTAAATAATTGGCTCTTACGTTTGGACAGCAAGCTCTGTGTCAAATGCCAGAGTGCTTCCATTGTTGACCTGGAACACATACAACTTCATGTTGAATCCTCCAGCGATCGTCACACTCCTTTATCTTGATCATTTAGTCATTCAACACCATCCTGTGTAAGACAAAAAAGGTACAATAAGTATTGACTTTTGGTTGTGACTGTATACTATTCCCTACTGGAAGCTACAAGGTCCACCAAATACATTTATTGACACATAAACCACATCTAACGTTAAGTGGCCTGTATCACATAAGGCTTATCCAAAACATAAACAATCAAACATACTTGTTACAAAAGACTTTGGAATAATTTGCCATTTACCTAACTAACGTGTAACTTCTAGCTACATGAGATTGTATACACGTGTTTTAGCAATGTATTTCAATATTTTCAAAAGTGAGAACTGAAAAGCAGCCACACACGTGGGGCTTCTAGCCTAAACTAGTTACTTGAACTCAACCATATACGTTTTACTCCAATTTTAGAGCAGCTGGCTAATTGTAACATTAATATATAGACGTTGCTGCTTTGCCCAGCAAAATGATTCTCAGGAAAAATGTAAATGGACACACTCACTATAATATATAGGCAGTCAAGTGCTGTAGCTAACGTTACAGGCTGAGTCATGTTGGCTATTAAATTAGCTAGGTTAGGTAACAAGCTAGCAAAAGCTAACGTCGGCGAACTAGCATTCTAAGTCAGCTGTTCACGTTGTAAACAAGAGAACGCCTTTCTCACCTTGAAACTTGGCTAAACACTATCACAAACAATGGCTAGCTGACAGCTAAATTAGATAATTTAATGACATTCTGCTGTTTGGTCGGCCCCAACACAACACACGTAAAAGTATTGGGAAATACGCCCTATGTCAATGAATGCGCTGTAGCAATCTAACGTTCGTTGGCTAGTTATCGAATGTGGCAAGTACCTGCGGGGAAAGCTAACGTTAGCTAATGGACACTGTCGGTGGATAGAAAGCTTTAGTTCGCTAGTACTTTATGTGCTTGCGTAACTTAACGTTAGACCATTAACTAGCTAGTACTAGCCAGCTAGCTAACGTTAACTAGATGGACAAAGGAAAGACGATAAAGGGACATGCAAATATAACATACATCGATTACTATCGACATAACTAGCTGGTTAACGAATTAACTAATACATGTCTAGTTTAAATCATTTAGTTTCCTCTGACAGTTTTAATAGCTGGCTAGACTAAAGCAGTTTCTCATCAACTTAGGTAACGTTAGCTAGTTTAGCTAACTAGCCATATTTTTCTTGTAAGTTTACACCCATGACAGTGAAGCCGTCAGTATTTACAAAAATGTAATTTCATATGACTGACATGTCTAGCAATGAGAAACCAATTCTTACCGTTGTTGTTTACTCCAATCCTTTCCCCCGCCTTGGCGAGCTAGCTGGCTAACTTGGTTTAGCTTGAATGGCATAGCGCAAACGCTAGCTAGTTTTAGAAAACTAGCCGAAAATGTTGTTACTTAGCTATGATGTATGATTATCTAGTCTTTAATGTAGCTGACTCAATCTTAGTTTTTACGGTCGATTCATATTGCTATCTACACATCTTTCTGGTTTCTCATTTCGCTTGTCACTGATCTATGTTCTTCGCCATGGGTTGTGTAACACCAGCTAATGTTTATTTCAAGTAGCTAGCAAGCTAACACCCTATTCTGCAGCTAGCTGTGTTTTGTTGTTGTGCTCATCGTCACTGCACAGCGAGGTGCATTCTGGGAGAAGAACAAGTAATGGCTGTGTTTTGGTGCAACATGGAAGGGGTGTGGTTTGTCCAAATGCAGTAGAGAAGGGCCCATAATAGTACAAAGGATACAATAGTATTTTTTAAAATTAATTATTAATTAATTAACCCACCAAATTGAACATCCAACGACAAACATTTCGCTACACCCACAATAACATCTGCTAAATGTGTAGGTGACCAATCCAATTGGATTTGATTTGAACACATATGGCATTGAATGTAGAGAGAGATTGATGCACTCACTCTCTACCTCTACTTGAAACCAGACATCCATGCAGCATTAGCATGCATGAAAAAAAATGCATCACTGGAGTATAATTGCAATCAACATTTCAAGTAGTAAAGCATTGGCTTTACTTTCATTCACCAATGGGCCTATGTACCAAGAATTTGACCTGGTGAAATGGTGCTGACCACAACAATCATAATTTACTGACAGAATATATAGACAAAGAATTTTCACAAAATACACATACTAAAGATACAGAAAAATCTGAAGAAGTGCACACAATTTTAAAGAAATATAAAAAATAAATTAACCCATCCTCTTCGCATGTATGGCGTCGTGTGGGCGAGCGGTTTGCTGATGTCAACGTTGTGAACAGAGCGCCCCATGGTGACAGGGGAGGGTTATGGTATGGGCAGGCATAAACGACGGATGACGAACACAATTGCATTTTATCGATGGCAATTTGAATGCGCAGAGATACCGTGACGAGATCCTGAGGCCCATTGTTGTGCCATTCATCTGCCGCCATCACCTCATGTTTCAGCATGATAATGCACAGCCCCATGTCGCAAGGATCTGTCCACAATTTCTGAAAGCTGAAAATGTCCTAGTTCTTCCATGGCCTGCATACTCAGCAGACATGTTTGGGATGCTCTGGATGGACGTGTACGACAGTGTGTTCCAGTTCCCACCCATATCCAGCAACTTCGCACAGCCATTGAAGAGGGGTGGAACAACATTCCACAGGCCACAATCAATAGCCTGATCAACTTTATGCGAAGGAGATGTGTCACACTGCGTGAGGCAAATGGTGGCCACACCAGATACTGACTGGTTTTCAGATCCATGCCCCTACCTTTTTTGAAAAGGTGTCTGCGACCAACAAATGCATATCCGTATGTTCCAAATGCACTATTTTTTTAAAATTTGTTTATGCCCCTGTTAGTGAGCATTTCTCCTTTGCCAAAGTAATCCATCCACATGACAGGTGTGTCATATCAAGAAGCTGATTAAACAGTATGACCAAATCAAATGTTATTGGTCACGTACATGTGATTAGCAGATGTTATTGCGAAATGCTTGTGCTTCTAGCTCCGACAGTGAAATAATATCTTACAAGTAATATCTAACAAATAACACAACATATACCCAATATACACAAATCTAAGTAGGAATGAATTAGGACTATATACATATGGACGAGAGATGTCAGAGCAGAACAGAATAATATACACTTGAACACTATAGATAAACAGTATATACATATGAGATGAGTAATGCAAGATATGTAAACATTATCAAGTGACTAAGATTCTGTAGAATATTATAGAATACAGTATTTACGTATGCGATGAGTAATGCCAGATATGTAAACATTTTTAAAGTGACTAGTGTTCCATTCCTTAAAGTGGCCAGTGATTCCTAGTCTATGCCTATACTGTAGGCAGCAGCATCTAATGTGCTAGTGATGGCTGTTTAACAGATCATTACACAGGTGCACCTTGAGCTGGGGACAATAAAAGGCCACAAAAATGTGCAGTTTTGTCACACAACACAATGCCACAGGTGTCTCAAGTTTTGAGGGAGCATGCAATTGGCATGCTGACTACAGGAATGTTCACCAGAGTTGTTGTCTACCATAACCCACCTCCAACTTTGTTTAGAGAATTTGGCAGTACATCTAACTGGCCTCACAACAGCAGACTGATTTCCTTATATGAACTGTAACTCAGTAAATCGTTGAAATTGTTACATGTTGCATTTATATTTCTGTTCAGTATACATAGGGGCAATACTAGAATAAATGGTTCTGCCTCTTCGCAGAAAAATCGGAGAAAAATCTGAGATTGTTGTATGCCCAATATACACTGCTCAAAAAAATAAAGGGAACACTTAAACAACACAATGTAACTCCAAGTCAATCACACTTCTGTGAAATCAAACTGTCCACTTAGGAAGCAAAAATGATTGACAATACATTTCACATGCTGTTGTGCAAATGGAATAGACAACAGGTGGAAATTATAGGCAATTAGCAAGACACCCCCAATAAAGGAGTGGTTCTGCAGGTGGGGACCACAGACCACTTCTCAGTTCCTATGCTTCCTGGCTGATGTTTTGGTCACTTTTGAATGCTGGCGGTGCTTTCACTCTAGTGGTAGCATGAGACGGAGTCTACAACCCACACAAGTGGCTCAGGTAGTGCAGCTCATCCAGGATGGCACATCAATGCGAGCTGTGGCAAGAAGGTTTGCTGTGTCTGTCAGCGTAGTGTCCAGAGCATGGAGGCGCTACCAAGAGACAGGCCAGTACATCAGGAGACGTGGAGGAGGCCGTAGGAGGGCAACAATCCAGCAGCAGGACCGCTACCTCCGCCTTTGTGCAAGAAGGGGCAGGAGAAGCACTGCCAGAGCCCTGCAAAATGACCTCCAGCAGGCCACAAATGTGCATGTGTCTGCTCAAACAGTCAGAAACAGACTCCATGAGGGTGGTATGAGGGCCCGACGTCCACAGGTGGAGGTTGTGCTTACAGCCCAACACCATGCAGGACGTTTGGCATTTGCCAGAGAACACCAAGATTGGCAAATTCGCCACTGGCGCCCTGTGCTCTTCACAGATGAAAGCAGGTTCACACTGAGCACGTGACAGACGTGACAGAGTCTGGAGACGCCGTGGAGAACGTTCTGCTGCCTGCAACATCCTCCAGCATGACCGGTTTGGCGGTGGGTCAGTCATGGTGTTGGGGTGGCACTTCTTTGGGGGGCCGCACAGCCCTCCATGTGCTCGCCAGAGGTAGCCTGACTGCCATTAGGTACCGAGATGAGATCCTCAGACCCCTTGTGAGACCATATGCTGGTGCGGTTGGCCCTGGGTTCCTCCTAATGCAAGACAATGCTAGACCTCATGTGGTTGGAGTGTGTCAGCAGTTCCTGCAAGAGGAAGGCATTGATGCTATGCACTGGCCCGCCCGTTCCCCAGACCTGAATCCAATTGAGCACATCTGGGACATCATGTCTCGCTCCATCCACCAACGCCACGTTGCACCACAGACTGTCCAGGAGTTGGCGGATGCTTTAGTCCAGGTCTGGGAGGAGATCCCTCAGGAGACCATCCGCCACCTCATCAGGAGCATGCCCAGGTGTTGTAGGGAGGTCATACAGGCACGTGGAGGCCACACACACTACTGAGCCTCATTTTGACTTGTTTTAAGGACATTACATCAAAGTTGGATCAGCCTGTAGTGTGGTTTTCCACTTTAATTTTGAGTGTGACTCCAAATCCAGACCTCCATGGGTTGATAAATTGGATTTCCATTGATTATTTTTGTGTGATTTTGTTGTCAGCACATTCAACTATGTAAAGAAAAAAGTATTTAATAAGATTATTTCTTTCATTCAGATCTAGGACGTGTTGTTTAAGTGTTCCCTTTATTTTTTTGAGCAGTATATATAACATTCTATTGGTGAAAAATCATTTTGCATAATAATTTAAATTGAAAACCTTGAAGTGTTGAATCAAGTGTTGTTTTTTGTATCAGGTCATATACCGTGCCACTGAATTGGTACATCGAGAAAATCTCTTCCCAGCTATTTTGCAGCCTCTATGGCACAGTTGTCAAAAATGGTCCTCATATGAATCTGGTATATTTGTCTATTTATGCCCATCTTTTTCAGCAAATTTTTGTCTTTAATATATGGCAGGGCAAATAAGTTCCCTACCTTTTCCCTCTTCCACTTGCCTCTTCCATTTTTGTGGTAATGCTGCAATCAGTGGGTTGTAACTTTGAATTGAACAAACATTCCCATATATTTTAGATAGATGTATATGTGACATACCACCATTCCTATTCATAATATAATTAATACAAACCAACATTATAAACCTTTTTTCATTTTTTTCAGTAATCAGTATAATGACAAAAAGGCAATTTTTCAACAAAGGATGAGCCTTTCTTAATAATCTACTGGAGAACCAGTTCGGGTTTAAATATAACTTATGTATGAGTGAAGCTTTTAGTGAGAGGTTTAGCTTCTTTAATATTTTATTATTTCAGCCCCCCAAACTCATATTGATTATATAAATAGGCATGTTTCATTTTGTCTGGTTTAGCATTTCAAATAAAGTGAAATATTTTTTGCTCATATGATTTTTAAAAACGAGCCGTCTGAAGTAGGCAACACCATAAATAAGTAAGTAAACTGTGATAAGAACAAAGAGTGAATCAATGGGATTTTTTACATAAATAGACAGATATTTACTTCACCATCACTGCATTTTATTGGTAACCTACAAGGTAGTGTCAAAACGTTGTCTTTTAACGATCTGATTCTTAATATGGTACACTTACCATATTTGGGTTTTAGCCCAGAGAGGCTAGAAAAGTGATCTAGATCTTCAATGAGACCGTGCAGGGATCCAGATTGTGGACTAAAGAAGAAAATTGTGTCATTGGCATATATTGACACTTTGTTTTTAACCCCTGGATTTCTAACCCCTTCATGTTCTTGTTGGATCTGATTTTAATAGCTAGCATTTTGATGGCCTTAACAAAGAGTTATGGTGACAATGGACAGTCTTGTTTTACTCCTCTTGACAGCTCAATACTTTCTGAGAAGTAACCATTATTTACTATTTTACACCTGGGGTTGCTGTATATAACTTTAACCCATTCTATACAGTAAGAGATTCACCAAAATTAAAATAGTCTAATTCTAGTCGTACTTTATCAAAAGCCTTTTCAAAATCTGCTATGAAGACCAGGCATGGTTTCTTTGATGTTTCATAACATTTACATTTACATTTAAGTCATTTAGCAGACGATCTTATCCAGAGCGACTTACAAATTGGTGCATTCACCTTATGATATCCAGCGGAACAACCACTTTACAATAGTGCATCTAAATCTTTTAGGGGGGGGGGGGGGGGTTAGAAGGATTACTTTATCCTATCCTAGGTATTCCTTAAAGAGGTGGGGTTTCAGGTGTCTCCGGAAGGTGGTGATTGACTCCGCTGTCATAACGTTCAATTGTTTCAAGTAGTTGTTATATATTATCTCCAATATATTGTCCCTGTAAAAAAACCTGTGCTATGCATTTACGCAGGATTTTCACACCACAACATGTAAGAAGCCTCCAGATTTTTATTTGGACTGGATCTTTATACCTACCACCTGGGTCCTGTTTCAGTAGTAATGGTATCAGACCTTCTTGCAGAGTATCTGATAGTCTACCATTTTTATAGGTGTAGTTAAAACATGCCAATGATGGATCTTTCATTACCTCAATAAAGGTCTTATATACCTCTACTGGTATACCATTGGGTGTTTTCAATATACATTTCCAGCCCAGGTGCAGTGTATGGGCAAAGTTTTAGACTGATCCATTGCAGTTCTGTTCAAAAGTTTGTGTCAAAACTGCCCAAATATGCCTAATTTGTTTATTAATAACTTTTTATGTTCAAAATTGTGCACTCACCTCAAACAATAGCCTTAAATTCTTTCACAAGAATTTAAGCTTTCTGCAATATCAAATATGTCTATGTCCTGGTAAATTTTCTTGTTACCTACAACCTCATGCTAATCGCATTAGCCTGCGTTAGCTCAACCGTTCCGTGGAAGGGACACCGATTCCGAATAAGTTTTTAAGAACAAATTGTCATCCAGTAGGTTTGATAAAAATTTCCAGTAACAGTTTACTTGACATAACCAAGTCACAATATGGCATAACAGCTGACATAACTTGTCATAACCTGTCATAATATGGTCATGACTAATATATTTAGACCTGTTGTAAATATTTTGCGTTTTTTTATGGCTGGTTATGACACGTACATAAGAGTGTCAAAACCCACAAAACCTACCACACAAGGCAAAACATTAAATTACACCATAGCCTATTTGTCAACAGTATGTTAGTATAACATTTCCTTAAATTGATCATATTGATGACAGATATTTACATACCTATTCCAATGCTCTGTTTCTGATTACTTGGATGAATGTAGGTGTCACACCCTGATCTGTTTCACCTGTCTTTGCGCTTGTCTCCATCCCCCTCCAGGTGTCACCAATCTTCCCTTTTATCCCCAGTGTATTTATACCTGTGTTCTCTGTTTGTCTGTTGCCAGTTCGTTTTGTTTTGTGAAACCTGCCAGTGGTTTTCCCCTTGCCCCTGTCTGTTCTAGTTTTTCCCGGTTTTGACCATTCTCCCTACCCTGAGCCTGCCTGTCATTCTGTACCTTGCCACACCACACTGGATTATTGACCTCTGCCTGCTCTGACCCTGAGACTGCCTGCCGTTCTGGACCTTTTGCACCCTATCTGGATTACTGACCTCTGCCTGTCCTTGACCTATCGTTTTGCCTGCCCCTGTACTAGTAATACACTTTTGTTACTTCGAGACTGTCTGCATCTGGGTCTTACCTGAAATGTGATAGTACGAAATGGCCATGACTGACCCAGCATACTTGGACCAGCTCCGCAACGCCATCTCCTCTCAAGGAGCCACCATTGGAAGGCACGAGATGTGGCTTCGTGGTCTCATGGAAGGGTTCCAGACCTTGCCCGAACGCCATGACCAAGCATTGAACACATTGGTGGAGCAATTCCGCGAGTTGTCTGTTAGGCAGCCTACCACTACTGTAACCTCCCAGCCCCTCAGTAACCTGGTTGTTAGCAGCGCCACCTCCCCGGTCACTCCGGTTTCCCGGGAACCCAGTTTACCTCCTCTGAAACGTTTCGATGGAGAGTTGGGCACCTGTCGTGCGTTTCTCGCTCAGTGTTCCCTCATCAAGCTGCAGCCCTCCTCCATTGCCTCGGACCACGCTAAGATAGGATAGCAAACCTCATCACACTGATGTCCGGGAGGGCTCTCGCCTGGGTTACGTCAGTATGGTAACAACAGTTGGCCGTATGCTTCAGTCTGGAGGAGTTCGTGGCGGAGGTAAAGATTTTGATGCTCCATCATCTGGGAGAGAGCCTGCCCAGAAGTTACTCTAGCTTCAGCAAGACTCCGGCAGTGTGGCAGACTATGCGGTGGATTTCCGCACGTTGGCATGAAACAGTCGAAATCTCTCCGGGTACTCATCGACTCTGGGGCCGATTAGAGCTTTATGGACTCTCTCTGGCTTCTGAGCTGGACATCCCCACTCTGCCGCTCTCCATTCCCATGGATGTTAGAGCACAGGACAGGTACTATATAGGCGGCAGCGTAGCCTAGTGTTTAGAGCGTTGGACTAGTAACCGAAAGGTTGCAAGATCAAATCCCCGAGCTGACAAGGTACAAATCTGTCGTTCTGCCCCTGAACAAGGCAGATAACCCACTGTTCCTAGGCCTTCATTGAAAATAAGAATTTGTTCTTAACTGACTTGCCTAGTTAAAAAAAAAATGTTTTACCTTTATTTAATATAGGCCAGGTCACCCCCAATACCACCCCCATCAACATATGTGTGTCAGGGAACCACAGCGAGACGATCCAATTCCTGCTCATTAAGTCTCCTCAGGTTCCCGTGGTATTGGGATTCTTCTGGCTGTGCTCCAGGCTCTGGTTAATGATGTTCATCTTCATCTACCTCAATGACATCCTCATCTTCTCCCTGCTCCGCCAAAAACACGTGCTCTACGTCTGACAGGTTCTCCAACACCTCCTGGAGAACCAGCTTTTTGTAAAAGCATTGAAGTGCAAATTCCATAAATCCACTACCACCTTTCTGGGTTACATCATCACTGCAGGGAATGTACAGATGGATCCCGGAAAGATGAGAGCAGTGGTGGATTGGCACCAGCCTACGTCCAGGGTGCAGCTGCAACGTTTCCTGGGATTGTCCAACTTTTATCGCCGCTCTATCCGGGGTTACAGCACCCTGGCTTCCCCCTGTCTGCACACCTCTCCCAAGATTTCGTTCACGTGGTCCCCAGCTGCTGACCAGACATTCCGTGATCTCAAACATCGCTTCACCACAGCTCACATCTTGGTTCATCCTGACCCATCCTGCCAGTTTGTGGTGGAGGCCGATGCTTCGGACGTCGGAGCGGGGGCTGTCCTATCCCAGCATACTGCCCTGGACCTCAAGTTACATCCCTGCACCTTCTTCTTCCACCAACTCAACGCCATGGAGAGGAACTATGATGTGGGGAACTGTGAGCTTCTCGTGGTGAAGATGGCATTGGAGTAGTGGAGGCACTGCCTGGAGGGGGTGGAACATCTGCTCATTGTGTGGACCGACCACAATAACCTGAAATATCTCTGCAACGCCAACCACCTCAATTCCAGGCAAGCTAGGTGGGCCCTGCTGTTCAACCAGTTCAACTTCTCCCTCTCATACTGGCCGGGATCCAAGAATGTTAAGCCGGATGCGCTATCATGCCGCTATAGCCCCACGACTTCAACCCCGGAACCCGAGACCATCCTTCCCACCTCATGCCTGGCGACGGCACTAAGCTGGGGAATAGGGAAGTATGTTCACAGCCGAACCCCGGATATCCGGATATCCGCTCCTCAGTCCTGGAGTGGGCCCACTCCTCCAGGCTTGCCAGCCACCCGGGCTCCCGGTTGACCCTGGCCTTTGTGCGACAACGCTTTTGGTGGCCTACCATGGTTCCTGACGTCTCCGTGTTTGTCGCCGCATACACGATCTGTGGATGGAACAAGACACCCCGGCAAGCTCCGGCTGGTCACCTTCAACCTCTGCCTGTCGCTCACCTTCCCTGGTCTCACATATCCCTGGACTTTGTCACGGGTCTCCCCCCGTCTGATGGCAACACCACCAATCCTGACCTTAGTGGATTGGTTTTCCAAAGCCACCAACTTCATTCCTCTCCCCAAGCTACCCTCTGCCAAAGGGACGGCCCAGCTCATGGTGCAGCACGTCTTCCGGATCCATGGACTGCCAGTGGACATGGTCTCCGACCGGGGTCCTCAGTTCTCATCCCAGTTCTGGAAGGCGTTCTGCACACTTATTCGGTCGTCGGCCAGCCTGTCCTCCGATCTCCACCCCATTTCAATGGCAGTCGGAGCAAGCCAACCAAGAACTTGAGACGACTCTGCGCTGCCTGGTCTCCGCCAACCACACCACCTGGAGCCTGCAACTAGTGTGGGGTCGAATACATCTGCAACACTCTTCCTTTCTCTCTCTATCGCCCTTTGAGTGTTCCCTGGCATATCAACCCCCGCTCTTCCCTGAACAGGAGGAAGAGGTCGGCATACCTTCAGCCCAGATGTCTGTCCGCCGCTGTAGTTGTACCTGAAAGAGAGCCCGGTCGGCCCCCCTCAAGACCACTTCCAGGTATCGACGACAAGCGGATCGCCAACGGACCCCGGCTCTGTCTTGGGCAGAAAGTATGGCTGCTCACCTGGGATCTGCCCTCGGGGTATATTCCCGCAAACTCTTCCCACGGTTTATCGGCCCTTTCCTCATCTCCAATGTCATTAACCCCTCTGCTGTTCGTCTTCTATTGCCCTGTACCCTTCGTATACATCCCACTTTTCATGTTTCCAGAATTAAACCCATGTCTCACAGCCCTTTGTCTCCTGTTTCCAGGCCCACCCCTCTCCCCCGTCTCATTGGCGGCCAACCAGCATACACAGTGTGGTGTCTCCTGAAGGTTCGACCTCGGGGCAGGGGGTTCCAGTACCTGGTTGACTGGGAGGGTTATGGCCCGGAGGAGAGGTGCTGGGTCCCCGCTAGGGACATCCTGGACCCAGCCTGCCTGCCGTTCTGTACCTTGCTACACCACACTGGATTATTGACCCCTGCCTGCTCTGACCCTGAGATTGCCTGCCGTTCTGGACCTTTTGCACCCCATCTGGATTATTGACCTCTGCCTGCCCTTGACCTGTCATTTTGCCTGCCCCTGTACTAGTAATACACTTTTGTTATTCGAGACTGTCTGCATCTGGGTCTTACCTGAAACGGGATAGTAGGACCAGATTTCAGGAGCAGGACAAGACACCCTCTTTTTGACTGATGACTAATATAAGGGCTTGTACATGATAGGCCTATCTGGCTTTTAGAATTATGATGGTCATAATGCTTCTTGACAGTGTCATAAAGTGTATTTTCTTAGTCCAAGTAGTGATACATGATGGTCATAATGCTTCTTGACAGTGTCATAATGTGACTTTTCTTAGTCCAAGTAAAGTAACACAGGATGGACATAATGGTTTATGACAGTCATAAAGTATTTTCTACAAGTTATTTAAAATATGATGAAAAAAGCATGACTGTGAAGAATTCATTGCAATAACATCAAAGTACTTACGAATCAAACTTTCAAACTAAAGGAAACTTCTTGGCAGGGAAAAACCTATTTGAATAAATGTGGGTTTTGACACTTTGATTGGTGTAGCGAAATACTTGTGCTTCTAGTTCCGACAGTGCAATCTCCATAGACAAACATTGGCAGTAGAATGGCCTTACTCAGTGACTTTCAATGTGGCACCGTCATAGGATGCCACCTTTCCAATAAGTCAGTTTGGCAAATATCTGCCTTGCTAGAGCTGCTCCGGTCAACTGTAAGTGCTGTTATTGTGAAGGGGAAACGTCTAGGTGCAACAACGGTTCAGCCGCGAAGTGGTAGGCCACACAAGCTCACAAAACGGGAGTGCTAAAGCAAGTAGCACGTAAAAATCGTCTGTCCTTGGTTGCAAAACTCACTACCGAGTTCCAAACTGCCTCTGGAACCAACATCAGCACAACAACTGTTTGTGGGGAGCTTAATGAAATGGGTTTCCATGACCGAGCAGCTGTACACACGCCTAAGATCACCATGCACAATGCCAAGGGTCGGCTGGAGTGACGTAAAGCTCGCTGCCATTGGACTCTGGAGCAGTGGAAACGCGTACTCTGGATTGAAGCGATCACGCTTCATCATCTGGCAGTCCGATGGACGAATCTGGGTTTCGCGGATGCCAGAAGAACGATACCTGCCCCAATGCATAGTGCCAACTGTAAAGTTTAGTGGAGCTAGAATAATGGTCTGGGGCTGTTTTTCATGATTCGGACTAGGCCCCTTAGTTCCAGTGAAGGGAAATCTTAATGCTATAGCATACAATGACATTCTAGATGATTCTGTGCTTCCAACTTTGTGATGACAGTTTAGTGAATAAAGCGAGGTCCATACAGAAATGGTTTGTCGAGATGGGTGTGGAACAACTTGACTGGCCTGCTCAGAGCCCCCACATCAAGTCCATCTAACACCTTTGGGATGAATTGGAACGCTGACTGCGAGCCAGGCCTAATCGCTCATCAGTGCCTGACCTCACTAATGCTCTTGTGGCTGAATGGAAGCAAGTCCCCGCAGCAATGTTCCAATATCTAGTCGAAAGCCTTCCCAGAAGATTTTGGAATGAGATGTTCGACGAGAAGGTGTCCACATACTTTTGGTCATGTAGTGTATGTTACAACAGGTGTAAATATATGGGTCATGACAGTGTTATGACCATATTATGACAGGTTATGACAAGTTATGTCAGTCATTATGACATAGTTAACGTGTTACTGTATGACACTGGGTGTCAAGTAAAGTGTTACTAAATGTCCAATATCCATGCCCATGCGGAAATTCTGTTAGAGTTATGTGGAGGCCAATTAGATGCTGGTCCGATCACATTCAGTCTCCTATGAATACTTTTTAAACTTATGATGCCAGCAAGAATGACACAAGGAAGTAGTCAAGACGGCTAGCTTGATTAAGCCTCCTCCATGTATATCTCACTAGGTCAGGATTTTTCAGCCTCCATATATCCACTAGTTCTAATGTATCCATGATATGCTATGCATGATCTCCTTAAAAGCGCATGAGGGTGATAGTTTGTAGTGTGAATAATTTCCTCCACGGTCCTTTGAGGTACTTAAAACCGTATTATAATCTCCCAAAAAATAGATGAATTTGTTACTTGTGAGCTCAATAGATTATTATATATCTTTTTTAAGAAGTGTGGATCATCACTATTTGGACCATATAGATGAATTATTAAAATCTGTTTTTGGTCCAATATAATATTTAAAAGGATCTATCTTCCTTGAGGATCTGTTTGCACAATCGGATCAAAATGATTGTTAATTAATATAATCACCCCTTTTGAGTTTCTTTGCCCAAGACAAACATATATTTCTCCCTCCCAGTCCTTTTTCCACACAACCTCATCTATAGTTGAAAAGTGAGTTTCCCTGGAAAAGATCGATATTATATTCTTTATCTTTCGCCAGGTAAAAATGTATCTTCTTTTTTTATGATCTGCTAAGCCATTACAATTGTAACTGGCTATACTTATTTCCCCACTTACCATAATGAGTTTCAGTTATACTTACCACAATCAATGTTTGTAAACTTACCATCAAAAAGCACCATGATGATTGAGTACAAGTACACACTCTGTCAAGGTTGTTGTAGCAAGGAGCGGACCAAAGTGCAGTGTGTGTGTCGTTCCACATTTTATTTTCACTGTGAAACTTTGCAATACATACACCAACAAAAACAACAAACCGTGACGCAGAGTAGAAACATACACTAACTCAGAAACAATCTCCCACAAACCCAGGTGGAAAAAAACTCTACTTAAGTATGATCTCCAATTAGAGACAACGAGGACCAGCTGCCTCAAATTGGAGATCATCCCAAACAAAACCCAACATAGAAATACAAAACTAGAACTTGACAACATAGAAAAACTAAACTAGAAAACCCCCCTGTCACGCCCTGACCTACTCTACCATAGAAAATAACAGCTTTCTAAGGTCAGGACGTGACAGTACCCCCCCCCCCCCCCAAAGGTGCGGACTCCGAACGCACCAAAACAACAAAATAACCCCAAAAAATTGAGGGTTAGGGAAGGTGACAAATGTCTATGGCGGCTCTGGTGCAGTAGGCAGAACCTTCTCATCCTGCGGATCCTCCAACAGAGGAGGCAGCTCCGGTTCGGGGCGTAGCCCCCGTTCCGCCTGCTGATCCCTCTGCTTTTGTGCCACCGGACCGTGGATCGTCGTCGGAGGAACCGGACCGTACATCATTGCAGGAGGCTCTGTACTGCAGACCGCCGCTGGAGGTTCCGGGCTGCGGGCCGTCGCTGAAGACTCCGGGCTGCGGGCCGTCGCTGAAGACTCCGGGCTGCGGGCCGTCGCTGGAGGGTCCGGACTGCGGGCCGTCTCAGGAGGTTCCGGACTGCGGGCCGTCTCAGGAGGTTCCGGACTGCGGGCCGTCTCAGGAGGTTCCGGACTGCGGGCCGTCTCAGGAGGTTCCGGACTGCGGGCCGTCTCAGGAGGTTCCGGACTGCGGGCCGTCTCACGAGGTTCCGGACTGCGGGCCGGAGGAACTGTCGCCGGAAGCGCTGGACTGGGAACTGTCGCCGGAAGCGCTGGACTGGGAACTGTCGCCGGAAGCGCTGGACTGGGAACTGTCGCCGGAAGCGCTGGACTGGGAACTGTCGCCGGAAGCGCTGGACTGGGAACTGTCGCCGGAAGCGCTGGACTGGGAACTGTCGCCGGAAGCGCTGGACTGGGAACTGTCGCCGGAAGCTCTGGACTGGGAATGCGCACTGGAGGCTTGATGCGTGGGGCTGGCACAGGTGGTGCCAGACTGGTAACACGCACCTCAGGGCGAGTGTGGGGAGCAGGAACAGGGCGTACCAGGCTGGATAGACTCACTGGAGGCCTGGTACGTGGGGCAGGCACAGGATATACTGGGCTGTGGAGGCGTACTGGAGGTCTCGAGCAAAGAGCTGGCACAACCCGTCCTGGCTGGATGCTCAACCTAGCCCGACAAATGCAGGGCGCGGGCACAGATCGCACGGAGCTGTGAATGCGCACTGGCAACACAGTGCGCGTCACCTCATAACACGGTGCTTGCTTCTTCACTCGCTCCCCACGGTAAGCACGGCGAGTTGGCTCAGGTCTCCACCCTGACTCTGCCAATCTCAACATAGAAATACAAACCCAACATAGAAATACAAAACTAGAACCTGACAACATAGAAAAACTAAACTAGAAAAAAAACCTGTCACGCGCTGACCTACTCTACCATAGAAAATAACAGCTTTCTAAGGTCAGGACGTGACACACCTAGTGAAGGTCCAGGCAGAAGCTGCTCTTGACAAATACCACCCAGCCTACACGTAGTCATACTGTTTGCCATCTGACAATACAATTCAGGATAGGTTATTTACAATAAAACATTTGACAAATAACTAGAGGGGCTTTTACAAGGCTTATATGATTGGGAAAGTAGTAGTCATATTAGCATTTACTGGTAACTAGCAGTCATATACTGAGTTGTAGACCATATTAACTATCATTTCAATCAACAATAAAAATCTACAAAGGGTGAGAAGCCCTGAAATAAACAGACAAGAAGGCTTATACCAGCAAATATGGTCAGTTCTGTGGTGCAGCCAGACTGTGGATGGACGGTGATGTCAGAGACTGTGTTGCTTTGATGACCCAGGAGATGTAAAGCACAGGTGTTGCTGCGGTTGATTAGGCAGGCTGGGAGAGAACATTTCAATGTATTTAATTTGCCTTCCAGCAATTTGAGCTCATTATAACGTATCTTTGCAGCCGTCCACTGGTAATGAGCAGTATCTGTCCAAAATGTGAAATATACTATTAAACTATTCAAATATATACATATACTATTTTGCATGATGGCACATGGTTTTGATATTATTTGTTATCGGACTTATATCAATGTGATAGGCGAACTTGATACATTACTGTAATGACAAATGTAGCTGTTTTTTTCAACGCATATTTGTTTAGTACATCTATCGATGTAAAGGATTTTGTGGATTAACATGCCTCAATATTTCATCTGGGTTTCATCTATTTATATAGTATTTGTAGCATTAGGGATTAAATATGATGACACATAATTGATTGCGTAGCTAATGCGAAACGATAGAACTTTTGTTTTGGTCAATGTTTCTGAGAAGTCCCTGATTATGGAGGCACAGCTGAGAAAGTATAAAACCATGCGCCTTACCCCTGCACAGGTGAGAGTTTTTTTTATCCTGGAGGTGTGTCGAGGCTGTGTGATGTCGTTGCTGTTCTGTGTCTGTTTGACTATTTTAAGGGCCTTGTGTAATGGCCGTCGTAGGAAGTGGACCAAGGCGCAGCAGGTTGAATGCTCATTTTTAACATTTATTGAACACTTAAACAAAACCAAGACCACGAACTGCCGACAAACAGTAATGCAAAATCAACCTCCCACAATTCCCATAACAAAACACACCCCTATACATAGGACCTTCAATCAGAGGCAACGAGGAACAGCTGCCTCCAATTGAAGGCCCAATCCCAATAAACTAAACATAGAACTAAACACCCTAGATCTAACATAGAAATACACAACATAGAACCTAACCAAAAATCCCGGACTAATCTAAACAAACACCCCTCTACCAAACACATAGACAAACAAACCCCGAACCACATAAAACAAACACCCCCTGCCACGTCCTGACCAAACTAAAATAACAAATAACCCCTTTACTGGTCAGGACGTGACACCATGCAGTCTTTTAGAAGAAATGTTTGGGGTGTGGTCGAATATTATGAGAAGGTATGTGTAGAATTTTGTTATCAGTGTTTCTATATTTACATTGTACAATAATCCAAGATTTTAAGGCCTATTGTTTGAACGTTATGCCACTGCAATAATGTATTTTGTTTGCAGTTTATTCAAGTACTAATGAACCCATCCTCAAGTAAACTAAGGTGATTGTTTTACATTTTGTATACCTAGATTTAAATGAATTAAAATGCAATATTTACTGTTTATTTCTAAATCTCTTTTATTTGATCAGAAATATTGATTGTTCATGTTTACTCAGTAGTCTGAGATTTTGATCAGTTTATTAGTGTACTGGGTCAGAAACCATTGTTGCACTGTTGTGAGGTAACCCTCCAGCAGAAGCAGAACTGAGAACATCATGAGTAGCCTATTCCATCTTGTCTATGCTTTCTACAGTTACCTATTACTACAAGCAAACTTAAACCCCAGTCCTTTAATAAACTTTGCTTGTATATCTGCTTCAGACTGTTGCAATATACATAGCCTAGAACTTGTTGTTAGTTCTATATTGAACAATATTGTATCAGTTATACAGTAGTACTATTTTCTTTGGATTGTATTGTAGGCTACACAGTACTCATTCTACAATAGTTTCTCAGAGCAGGGTGTAATTATCAGAATATCCAGCAGATAGAGCTCATGTATAAAAACATTTACAAAACATTTACAAAAAAAGCAGATTGTTGGATATCATTGACCTACCTATGTAATAACTAGATTTCTTTGCCACTTAATGTAAAGTGTGACTAAATATTGGACCCTGGTCTATGTATGTTGCACCATTGCCATTACCATTGCAAATTCATAGAAGTCAGTTGGGAACTTAACCCACCCGCTCTATCCCATTCAACTGGGTACACAGAATAGAGCTCCTTCAGGCTTTACAGGTGCCGTCATAAACTAGAGTTCCCCACTTAATTAATAAAAGGTTCCAATTCATACTTCATATTAATGGCTGGAAATGGAAGAACACATTAAACATTTAACAGTCAAGTTTGGACACTTGAAGACCTTTTAAACAGGGACTAAAGTCCTCTTGAATTTGAATAATTAGTCTCCATTCCTACAGGGGGAACAATGAAGATCAATAATTCAGAGAGGTTTCATACAGTATATATTGCCTCAGCAGGCCTTTTTGTTCTGTGCCAATTAACCCCTGCTGATGATTCTGTATTCACGTCAGCTCTCAGTGTCCTGGAGCATGCTCCAGGAGGCTCCCCCGGAAACACCGGGAGGAAGAGGAAGGAGTACAACAGAGACTCTCTTCATCTACTGAGACCATAAATACCATGGTAGGTGGAAATGGGAGCAAACTCATAGTCTATAAATATATTGTGCACGTATTTGTGTTCGTACGCGCCTACGTGTGTGTGTGTGTGTGTGTGTGTGTGTGTGTGTGTGCATGTGTGTTTTTATGTAAGTAAGCTACATATACTGTATGTGCTCGGCAAAAATGCCTAGCACATACAGTATATATACAGAAAGCGCTTAACACTGGCTTAACCATAGAGTCATTTTCAGTAAAATCTGTTAATACGTGGCCTAAATATAAAATCACAGATAATGGAATATGATGTATTGAATATACATACATACAGTAACATACATACACACCATATCACCATGCTACCAGATCTCACCCTCAGTCAGAGAGCAGGTGGTTGGAAGGAAGTTAGTTTTGGACTGTTGTAGTCCTGACAGCTGGTTATGGAAGTTGGCCAATGCCAGAGAGGAAAACCCTGCCGACTAGCTACTCATATCCCTCATTGGTTGGATGAGATTGCACTCCATAATAGTCATGCCAATAATGCCATCTGCCATCAGGATATAAATGGGTATAAGAGGAATGGGCTGCAAGGTTTCTATGTGATACTGATATGTACAGAATGTACAGAAATATGCTGATTAGGGCTGTGCCGATTACTTGATAAGTATTTTTATACAGGCATGTCACACACAGTTTATAGACCAGATGCACTGCATAACGTTTTATTTCAGTTTTGAGAGTCATATGCTTGAAAATGGGATTAAAAAGAAGATAAAAAAATCTCTCTATATCCACTCATATTCTCTACAATTTAGTTATCCCCCTCTCTTCCCTCCTCATGCCACATTGATCAGATCATACTATACTGCTAACACAATTGTATCCCAAACATGTGAGTGTAATGATGTGTTTAGATTAGAATGTGGTTGAAAGAGTTCCAGATTTAGTCACCAGATGGTGGCAGAAGTCTGTGTCTAACCCATAGTTTGGCTCTACTTTCGGCTCTACCACGGCTATGATGGGTTTTGCACAACTTCTGTCATTTTTACAAATATCAATGGAAAAGTATGTCTGTTATCCTCATACACTAACCTTACTCTAAACTTTTGTGGTAACTAGAATAATGGGGATCATTATTCAATCAAACATAACCAGGTCTCCTAACTGAAAAATCTATAATGAATGTGTGAATTTATACACACTCGGACCCAAAAAATGCATAATGCTTTCAGCGTTTGCTTTTCAGGGCACAGCCCACGAATACCTCGCTGTCGCATTTGCGCTAGCACTAGCTCCCCGAACATTCAGCAAATGTGTAGAGGCAGCTCTCACACCCCTCAGAAACAATGGGCTGAGAGTCTCTGCCTACATAGATGATTACCTGCTATGCTCCCCATCCCAGGAGCAAGCGGTATGAGACACAGCTTCCCTTCTAACCCACCTCTCAGAGCTGGGGTTATAGATCAATCAGATAAAGAGCAGAGTTTGGTGCAAACACACAGAATACAATACCTCGGATTAATTCCGGATTCTCTCTTTTACCAGGCAACACTCTTGGACGACCACACCGCGTAGTTCAGACAGTGCCTCTCCCTGATCCACAGGGGTTGCTCGGTCAGGCTCAGGACATGTCTCAGAGTGCTGGGGTTAACAGTGTCCACCATCTCAGTAGTACCTCTTCGCCTACTGAGCAGTGGCGACCCTTCATTCAGGGCTCTGCCCCACCTGTTTTGACACCCACATTTTTTGCAACAACAAAAAAAAAATATAGATATATACTGCTCAAAAAAATAAAGGGAACACTTAAACAACACATCCTAGATCTGAATGAAAGAAATAATCTTATTAAATCACACAAAAATAATCAATGGAAATCCAATTTATCAACCCATGGAGGTCTGGATTTGGAGTCACACTCAAAATTAAAGTGGAAAACCACACTACAGGCTGATCCAACTTTGATGTAATGTCATTAAAAGAAGTCAAAATGAGGCTCAGTAGTGTGTGTGGCCTCCACGTGCCTGTATGACCTCCCTACAACGCCTGGGCATGCTCCTGATGAGGTGGCCAACTCCTGGACAGTCTGTGGTGCAACGTGGCGTTGGTGGATGGAGTGAGACATGATGTCCCAGATGTGCTCAATTGCGGGCGGGCCGGCAGGCGGGCCAGTCCATAGCATCAATGCCTTCCTCTTGCAGGAACTGCTGACACACCCCAGCCACATGAGGTCTAGCATTGTCTTGTTGCACCCTCGACAACTACTATGATTATTATTATTTGACAATGCTGGTCATTTATGAACATTTGAACATCTTGGCCATGTTCTGTTATAATCTCCGCCCGGGACACAGCCAGAGGAGGACTGGCCACCCCTCATGGGCTGGTTCCTCTCTAGGTTTCTTCCTGGGTTTTGGCCTTTCTGGGGAGTTTTTCCTGGTCGCCGTGCTTCTACACCTGCGTTGCTTGCTGTTTGGGATTTTGGGCTGGGTTTCTGTACAGCACTTTGGGATATCGGCTGATATAAAAAGGGCTATATAAATACATTTGATTTGATTACGAGGAACCCAGGGCCAACCGCACCAGCATATGGTCTCACAAGGGGTCTGAGGATCTCATCTCGGTACCTAATGGCAGTCAGGCTACCTCTGGCGAGCACATGGAGGGCTGTGCGGCCCCCCAAAGAAATGCCACCCCACACCATGACTGACCCACCGCCAAACCGGTCATGCTGGAGGATGTTGCAGGCAGCAGAACATTCTCCACGGCGTCTCCAGACTCTGTCACGTCTGTCACGTGCTCAGTGTGAACCTGCTTTCATCTGTGAAGAGCACAGGGCGCCAGTGGCGAATTTGCCAATCTTGGTGTTCTCTGGCAAATGCCAAACGTCCTGCACGGTGTTGGGCTGTAAGCACAACCCCCACCTGTGGACGTCGAGCCCTCATACCACCCTCATGGAGTCTGTTTCTGACCGTTTGAGCAGACACATGCACATTTGTGGCCTGCTGGAGGTCATTTTGCAGGGCTCTGGCAGTGCTTCTCCTGCTCCTCCTTGCACAAAGGCGAAGGTAGCGGTCCTGCTGCTGGGTTGTTGCCCTCCTACGGCCTCCTCCACATCTCCTGATGTACTGGCCTGTCTCCTGGTAGCGCCTCCATGCTCTGGACACTACGCTGACAGACACGGCAAACCTTCTTGCCACAGCTCGCATTGATGTGCCATCCTGGATGAGCTGCACTACCTGAGCCACTTGTGTGGGTTGTAGACTCCGTCTCATGCTACCACTAGAGTGAAAGCACCGCCAGCATTCAAAAGTGACCAAAACATCAGCCAGGAAGCATAGGAACTGAGAAGTGGTCTGTGGTCCCCACCTGCAGAACCACTCCTTTATTGGGGGTGTCTTGCTAATTGCCTATAATTTCCACCTGTTGTCTATTCCATTTGCACAACAGCATGTGAAATTTATTGTCAATCAGTGTTGCTTCCTAAGTGGACAGTTTGATTTCACAGAAGTGTGATTGACTTCGAGTTACATTGTGTTGTTTAAGTGTTCCCTTTATTTTTTGAGCAGTGTATATATATATATTTCTCTTGTGCTTGCCTGTTTTGCATGTTATTTTGGCATTAATACGAGTCACATATCAGTTTGCAAACAATGTATAAAATATATACGTATATCATTGAGTTAATAAAGCCGAATACAAACATGTTCTCTTTTTTGTTTTCTTGAGTAAGGCAGCTCCATAATGCAGGTGTTTCAGCCTAGCTCAGTGCTTTCTGTGGTGGTGGGGCAAGCCAGCAGAAAATAGGAGCATTGCGCTGTGATTGGCTCAGTGTTCTGTCACTCATTGGGACACTACATCACCGCCAAGTGTAAGTCCTTCGTAGGGAGGCGTTAGTTACGTTAGTAGTGCCCTTCCAAGAAGGCTCAAGGTCATTGGCCACGGATAAAATGACGTCAAATCACGTAATATGTACAGTAGCTTTGATTGGACTGATCATATCAACATCTTACCTTCAAAATCTTAGCTAGCAGTCATCATCATGAATCAAGTCAACAATCTACTGGAAAATCTTTTTTAAACCTTGTTATAGGAAGAGAAATAATGAAGAGAAATTATAGATAAGACGTTTCAGTGTTCATCTGCCATTGGACTTAAACATTACACAACAAGTTGGAAATCGCAAATTCAACAATGAGTGATTTGGAAGGAATCGGTGACAGTGGCTAACTGCAAGCATTGCAACTGGGATGTCAGGAATAAGCAAGCTCAGACTGGAAAAATATGTTTTGAATGATCATCCAATTTGGAATTGTAAATCCGGCCTCTTTTTCTTTGATGACAAATTATGTATACTGTAACTGAGAAAGTAATACAAAGTGAATGTTGTGTAGTAACCAGCCCATGTGCTTCACCCTAACAATTTGGTCTATTTTCACCTCTTAATTTCGCCTACTGTTTTGACTCGGTGGTGCACATGCAGCCTATAACCTTTTTTTGAGAAGTGTAATCATCGAATATTGTAAGAGCTTTCATTGTCTGCTTTCATGCTCCCTTTATTTATCCTACGGTTCTGACTTGCTGTACAGGGAGAACACTGTAAGAACGGCCCATGTTCTGAATTCTGTCGCTGTACATTTCAAAAGTGCTGAAGAAATAGTTACACTATCTACGTCCGTCCTGCCTCGCTCATTATTGTCTTAATCGAAATTGCAGATGGCCTCTTATCTGCTTGTTGTCCCCTTATGCCATAGTTTGTACATCTCAATTGTCAGTAGAAACCACATTTGTTTAAGCAAGACAGCCATATCAGCTATGTTTTTTTAAAAGGCAGTAAATGAGGCTGAAGGAACTGTTTCACTGCCAGACAATAGCTAGGTGTAGCAGTGGTAAGGTGTTGGGACTGCTGTTGGGACTCTGCTGTTGGGACAGCTTTATGTAGGCCCTAACAGTTTGTGGGAACCGTTTGTCACCGTTATAGTGCAATGAATGTATTGTTTAGTGTTGTGTTGTGTAGTGGCTTTGCTGGCGTGCATCCCACAAGATTTAAATGCTAAAATTCCACTACTACTGAGGATGAGAGACTTCCAGCACTGGGTGTCTGCCCATTGCCTGTGTACATTGCGTCACCTCAATCGTCAGATAATGTGACCTCTGCTTGTCCCTCGGCTCTTTGTCACTGGAAGAGCCTCTTGATCTTCGTTTCTGGCAGTCCCATATGGATAGTGGCAACGAGGAAGGTGGTGATGACACATCACTCACAGGCTGGGGCGCAGTTCACGAAGGGAATGCAATAAACGGAGTGGAGACCCCACAACTCCACATTACTCACATAAATTACCTCAAATTGCTGACAGTGTTTCTTTCGCTGAGACACTTTCGACCCTCCCTTTGGAATTGTTACGTCTTGATCAGAACGGATAATACGACTGTGGTGGCTTACATCAACCGCCGGGGTGGCACTCGCTCCCTGCGCTTACACAGACTATCCGTAAAGATTATTCTGTTGAGCAGAGCATACCTACTTTCACTACGTGTGACTCATGTCCCACGCATAATAAACGTAGGAGCGGACTTATTGTCCAGAGGGAATCCCCATCACCAGGAATGGAGACTCCATCCCCAAGTGCTGAAACAGTTCTTCTCCTCTAAGCCTCATACTCCCCACTCTAGTCTGAGTGAGTGAGCTGCATGCAGTCGTGTGAAGTACTTAAGTAAAAATACTTGAAAGTACTACTTAAGTAGTTTTTTACTAGTACTTCACTAGTACTTTACTTTAGAATTTATATTTTTGACAACTTTTACTTTTACTCCACTACATTCCTAAAGAAAATAATGTACTTTCTACTCCATGCATTTTCCCTGACACCCTATAGCACTCGTTACAATTTGAATGCTTAGCAGGACAGGAAAATGGTCTAATTCACGTACTTAAAGAGAAAATCCCTGGTCGTCCCTATTGCATCTGATCTGGCGGTCTCACTAAACACAAATGCTTCGTTTGTAAATAATGTCTGAGTGTTGGAGTGTGCCGATGGCTATCCGTAAATCTAAAAAACAAGAAAATCGCAGCATCTGGTTTTCTGGATATAAGGAATTTGTAACGATTTATATTTTTACCTTTACTTTTGATACTTAAGTATATTTTAGCAATTACATTTACTTTTGATACTTAAGTATATTTAAACCAAATACTTTTTTACTTAAGTAGGATTTTAGTGGGTGACATTCACTTTTACTTGAGTCATTTTCTATAAAGGTATCTTTACTTTTACTCAAGTATGAAAATTGGGCACTTTTTCCACCACTGGCTGCATGCACTGTCAGTTCACCATTTCTGCCTACAGTTTGCCCAGGGTTTTTCCAAAGTTTCCTTGTTGCCCAACCCGCCTTTATTCTTAAGGTCAGAGGTAATGACAATTGTCTCGGCTTGGAGCTTGTGGCTTTCCACCTGTCGACCTTTCCCTTATATGGAAGAAGAGCGTCTCCACCGTTTCTGTCCAGTACACGCATTGCACATTTACTATGATAGAACGAGAGCTTTGCCGAAGAGCGACCAACTCTTTGTGTGCTGGTCACCGCCCTGCAAGTTATCACATTGGATTCTGGAAGCTATTATACTGAACAAAAATATTACTCAACATGTAAAGTCTTGGTCCCATGTTTCATGAGCTGAAATAAAAGATCCCCAAAATGTTCGTAACACACAAAAAAACGTATTTCTCTCGAAGTTTGTGCACACATTTCTTTACATCCCTGTTAGTGAGCATTTCTCATTTGCCAAGATAATCCTTCCACCTGACAGGTATGGCATATCAAGAAGCTGAGGAAACATCAAGATCATTACACAGCTGCACCTTGTGCTGGGGACAATAAAAGGCCACTCCAAAATGTGCAGTTTTGTCACACAACATAATGCCAAAATGTCTCAAGTTTTGAGGGCGTTTGCAATTGGCATGCTCACTGCAGGAATGTCCACTAGAGCTGTTGACAGATAATTGAATGTTCATGTCTCTACCATAAGCCGCCTCCAACGTCGTTTTAAAGAATTTGGCACTACTTCCAACCGGCCTCACAACCGCAGACCACATGTAATCACTCCAGCCCAGGACCTCCACATCCGGCTTCTTCACCTGCCAGGATCGTCTGAGACCAGCCACCCAGACAGCTGATGAAACTTTGGGTTTGCACAACCGAAGATTTTCTGCACAAACTGTCAGAAACCTTTTCATGGAAGCTCATCTGCATGCTCGTCATCCTCATCCGAGTCTTGACCTGACTGCAGTTCGGCGTCGTAACCGACTTCAGTGGGCAAATGCTCACCTTCGATGGCCACTGGCATTCTGGAGAAGTGTGCTCTTCACAGATCAATCTCGGTTTCAACTGTACCGGGCAGATGACGGGTATGGCATCTTGTGGTCAAGCGGTTTGCTGATGTCATAGTTGTGAACCCAAGGTGCCAGTGGAGATATGATATGGGCATGCATAAGCAATGGACAACGAACAGTTGCATTTTAATTTGAATGCACAGAGATACCGTGACGAGATCCTGAGGCCCGTTGTTGTGCCATTCATCCACCGCCATCACATCATGTTTCAGCAGCTGAAAATGTCCCAGTTCTTCCATGGCCTGCATGCAGGCTCGTGCGGTGGAGGAGATCTTTGTGGGCTATACTCAGCCTTGTCTCAGGGTAGTAAGTTGGTGGTCTGTTGACCCCTCTAGTGGTATGGGGGCTGTGCTTTGGCAAAGTGGGTGGGGTTATATCCTGGCTGGCTCGCTCTGTCCGGAGTATCGTCGGACGGGGTCACAGTGTCCCCTGACACACCCCTGTCTCAGCATCCAGTATCTATAATGCAATAGTCTATGTGCCAGGGGGCTAGGGTTAGTCTGTTATATCTGGTGTAATTCTCCTGTCTTATCTGGTGTCCTGTATGTAAAGTATGCTCCCTCTAAGTATGCTCCCACTTCTATATCACCCTTTCACCCTTTCGTCCCAGAGGACCTGAGCCCTAGGACCATGCCTCAGGACTACCTGGAAGTCCCGAGTCCACCTGGTCGTACTGCTGCTCCAGTTTCAACTGTTCTGCCTCCGGCTGTGGAAGCCTGACGTCGTTCGCTCTCGCTCTCTCTCTCTCTCTCTCTCTCTCTCTCTACCGCACCTGCTGTCTCAACCTCTGAATGCTCGGCTATGAAAAGCTAACTGACATTTAGTCCTGAGGTACTGACCTGTTGTACCTTCTGCAACCACTGTGATTATTATTTGACCCTGCTGGTCATCTATTAACTTTGACCATATTGAAGAAAAATCTGGCCTTAATGGCCATGTACTCTTATAATCTCCACCCAGCTCTGCCAGAAGAGAACTGGCCACCCCTTGGAGCCTGGCTCCTCTCTAGGTTTCTTCCTAGGTTCCCTAGGAGTTTTTCCTAGCCACCGTGCTTATACATCTGCATTGCTTGCTGTATGAGGTTTTAGGCTGGGTTTCTGTATAGCACTTTGTGACATCTGCTGATGTAAAAAAGGCTTTATAAATACATTTGATTGATTAATTGATGTCACCCATTGAGTATGTTTGGGATGCTCTGGATTGACGTGTATGACAGCGTGTTCCAGTTCCCGCCAATATCCAGCAACTTTGCACAGCTATTGAAGAGGAGTGGTCAACATTCCACAGGCCACAATCAACAATCAACAGCCTAATCAACTCTATGCTAAGGATAGGGTCACATCAGATACTGACTGGTTTTCTGATCGACACCCCTACCTTTCTGATCGACACCCCTACGTATGTGTGACCAACAGATGCATATCTGTATTCCCAGTCATGCCAAATCCATAGATTAGGGCCTCATTAATTTATTTAAATTGACTGACTTCCTTATATGAACTGTAACTCAGTAAAATCTGTTGCATCTTGCATTTATATTTTTGTGTAGTAGCAAGGGGTTACCCTCAACAGGATCGGTGGGTCCCTCACGGGACATTTGAGCTAACGTAGGCTAATGTGATTAGTATGAGGTTGTAAGTAACAAGAACATTTCCCAGGCCACAGACATATCTGACATCGGCAGAAAGCTTAAATTCTTGTTAATCTAACTGCACTGTCCAATTTACAGTAGCTATTACAGTGAAAGAATACCATGATATTGTTTGAGGAGAGTGCACAGTTATTGTCACGACTTCCGCCGAAGTCGGTCCCTCACCTTGTTCGGGCGGCGTTCGGCGGTCGACGTCACCGACCTTCTAGCCATCGCCAATCCACTTTTCATTTTCCATTGGTTTCATCACACCTGGTTCCAATTCCATCAATTACATGTTGTGTATTTAACCCTCTGTTCCCCCCCCCATGTCCTTGTCCGTAATTGTTTGTTGTCAGTGCTTGTGCACGTTATGTTCTGGTGTGCGTCGGGTTATGTACCCATTTATTTTATTGTTCTGTATCTGGTGGGTTTTGATGATTAAACTTAGTTTTGCTCTCATGCGTCTGACTTCTCTACCACCAGTACGCACCCCTGACAGTTATGAACTAATGTGTTATATTCTCCTACATTAATTTCACATTCCCATTAACTTCAAAGTGTTTCTTTTCAAATGGTATCAAGAATATCCATATCTTTGTTTCAGGGCCTGAGCTAAAGGCGGATAGATTTGGGTATGTCATTTTAGGTGAAAATTGAAAAAAAGGGACGGATCTTTATTAACAATATTAAGACATTTCTGTTCTACTAATGCTGTGTTTATTTAAAGGGATGGTTCCACTCTAGCTCCCTGCAGCTGGTTTAGATGTATAGTCAATGACACGGGGTGGCTTGGGATAGAGATAAACTTGAGGAACAAAATAGATCTGTACTGTTACAAAATCCTTTTCTGTCTCTGAGTAACTTGGTCACGCGGCACACGAGACAAAGAGCCTCTGAGAGTGACCATAGTTCTTTGATCCACCCTGTTCTTTTCATAATCTTTCAAGGGCACAACTGTGGAGATATGAGGTGATCAGAGGCTGACTTGAGCACTGTTAACAATTCTATGAGCAGAAAGTAGTAACGTTATCACTTATTTGTGCGCTATGAACTCTAACAACACATAGCCACAACAAGAAAACAAGGTGACTTATGATTCCCTGATCTGCCGGGAGGGGTGCAACCAGCCATGACTAAGCATTTGTAGGTCTGCTACAAAATACCCTGTATTCTCTGTATGATTTTAAGTTCTCGGTCTTACACTCACGTGTGGGATCGACCAGCTCCGTTATTGCAATTCGTATAATAAAGATTGACTGTTTGAAGAAATAACAAAGTCTCTCTCACTTGATTAGAATTTCCACAACAATATGCACATTCTATAGATACTGTATATATATATATATATATATATATATATATATATATATATATATATATATATATATATATACCATTTTCTACATTTACTACAAATCAGCCCTAATTACATTTTCTATTCTGTTTCTAAAGGCAAAAAATGTGCTTCTCTTGGGAATTGATGTGAAAAAGTTGCCTTGATCATCTGAATGCTCAGTTTTACATTGTGCCATTGAAATTCACTCTTAAGGCAATGCAAAATGTATAAAACATCTGACTCAAAGTGGTAATCTTATGCATGGCAAACCTAGATGAAATAACATTGTTTCATTACACACCATTCACTATTCATGTATGTACAGTGCATTCGGAAATAATTCAGACCCCTTGACTTTTTCCACATTTTGTTACGTTACAGCCTTATTCTAAACTGGATTAAATTGTTGTTGTTTTTCCTCATCGATCTACAGACATTACCTCATAATGACAAAGCAAAAACTGTTTTTTAGAAACTATTACAGATTTATAAAAATATATAAATAAATCACATTTACATAAGTATTCAGACTCTTTACTCAGTACTTTGTTGAAGCACCTTTGGCAGTGATTACAGCTTAGAGTCTTCTTGGGTATGACGCTTCAAGCTTGGCACACCTGTACGTGGGGAGTTCCTCCCATTCTTCTCTGCAGAACCTCTTAAGTTCTGTCAGGTTGGATGGGAAGTGTCACTGCACAGGTATTTTCAGGTCTCTCCAGAGATGTTCGATCGGGTTCAAGTCCGGGCTGTGACTGGGCCACTCAAGGACATTCAGAGACTTGTCCCGAAGCCACTCCTGCATTGTCTCGGCTGTGTGCTTAGGGTCTTTGTCCTGTTGGACAAAGTCTGAGGTCCTGAGCGCTCTGGAGCAGGTTTTCATCAAGGCTCTCTGTGTACTTTGCTCTGTTTATCCTTTCCTCAATCCTGACTTGTCTCCCAGTCCCTGTCGCTGAAAAACATCCCCACAGGATGATGCTGCCACCACCATGCTTCACCATAGGGATGGTGCCAGGTTTCCTCCAGACGTGACGCTTGGTCAGTCAAAAGAGTTCAATCTTGGTTTCATCAGACCAGAGAGTCTTGTTTCTCATGGTCTGAGAGTCCTTTAGGTGCCTTTTGGCAAACTCCAAGCAGGCTGTCATGTGCCTTTTACTGAGAAGTGGCTTCCGTCTGGCCACTCTACCATAAAGTCCTGATTGGTGGAGTGCTGCAGAGATGGTTGATCTTCTGGACATTTCTCCCATCTCCACAGAGGAACTCTGGAACTCTGGAGTGACCATTGGGTTCTTGGTCACCTCCCTGACCAAGGCCTTTCTCCCCCGATTGCTCAGTTTGGCCGGGCGGCCAGTTCTAGGAAGAGTCTTGCTGATTCCAAACTTCTTCCATTTAAGAATGAGGGAGGCCACTGTGTTCTTGGGGAACTTCCATGCTGCAGACATTTTTTGGTACCCTTCCCCAGATCTGTGCCTCAACACAATCCTGTTTCGGATCTCTGTGGACAATTCCTTCGACCTCATGGCTTGGTTTTTGCTCTGACATGCACTGTCAACTGTGGGACCTTATAAAGACAAGTGTGTGCCTTTCCAAATCATGCCAAATCAATTTAATTTACCACAACTGGACTCCTTGGCTAGGGTCAGTCTGTTATATCTGGAGTATTTCTCCTGTGTTATCCAGTGTCCTGTGTGAATTTAAGTATGCTCTCTCTAATTCTCTCGCTTTCTCACTCTTTCTCTTTCTTTCTTTCTTTCTTTCTTTCTTTCTTTCTTTCTTTCTTTCTTTCTTTCTTTCTTTCTTTCTTTCTTTCTTTCTTTCTTTCTTTCTCTCTCGGAGGACCTGAGCCCTAGGACCATGCCTAGGACTACCTGGACCTGATGACTCTTTGCTGTCCCCAGTCCACCTGGCCGTGCTGCTGCTCCAGTTTCAACTGTTCTGCCTGCGGCTATGGAACCCTCACCTGTTCACCGGACGTGCTACCTGTCCCAGAGCTGCTGTTTTCAACTTTCTAGAGACAGCAGGAGCGGTAGAGATACACTGAATGATCGGCTATGAAAAGCCAACTGACATTTACTCCTGAGGTGCTGACCTGTTGCACTCTCGACAACCACTGTGATTATTATTATTTCACCCTGCTGGTCATCTATGAACATTTGAACATCTTGGCCATGTTCTGTTATAATCTCCACCCAGCACAGCCAGAAGAGGACTGGCCACCCCTCATAGCCTGGTTCCTCTTTAGGTTTCTTCCTAGGTTCTGGCCTTTCTAGGGAGCTTTTCCTAGCCACCGGGCTTCTACGCCTGCATTGCTTGCTGTTTGGGGTTTTGGGCGGGGTTTCTGTACAGCACTTTGTGACATCAGCTGACGTAAGAAGGGCTTTATAAATAAATTAGATTTGATTTGATTGCCCCAGTTGTTAGTGTTACAGATGTGAGAATAGAAACATCTAAGTCTCGTGTCATCACAAAGAGGAACTTTAAAAACTTCAGTGAACAGGCTTTTTTACATGATCTTTATTTTAGTGACCTTGATTGTATTTCAGCTATCCCTGAACCTAACTTAGCTTCCAGCCTTTTTTCAGATGTCTTCAATACTATTGTGAATAATCATGGTCCATTAAAAAAAATGAAGGGTTAAAGGTAGGTCGAATGCCTGGTACACCCCCGAGGTATCAGAAGTCATTCATAAAAGAGATGATGCTTGGGTCAAGGCAAGGAACACAGGCTTAGTCCCGGACTGGCAAGCTTTTAAGCAACTGAGGAATCATTGTGTAAGACAAATCAGAAAGGCTAAATCTGATTATTATGTATCCGCTCTTTCGGATTGTAATGGGAACCTGGCTAAATTCTGGAATACTGTCAAATCCCTGAAGGGTTCTACTTCCTCCTCTCTGCCACAACAAATTAATTCAGACACCGGACTCATTACAGGAAAAATTGTCATCATTGATGCATTTAATCACCATTTTATTTAAGCAGGCTATCTCTTTGAAAGAACTTCTAAGCCTATTCACCATGATACTGGGCTGGATGCTGATAAGGGAAACTTGCTGAATGATCAGAGAAATTATAGTCAAAGCTTTTCTTTTAGGCTATTTACAGAAAAAAAGTCCTGGATGATTTGCTAGCAAAAGACAACAAGAAATCCACAGGGGCCGACCAATTGGATCCTGGTCTGCTTAAGTGTGCAGCGCCCATCATTGTTGGCTCAATAACCCACATTTTTTAGTTAACATTGTTATCAGGACATATTCCAAAAGTATGGAAATCAGCTCTTATCCTGCCACTCCATAAGGGTGGGGATAGTAGTGATGTTAATAATTGTTACCCCATTACAAGGCTTCCGTGTCTAGCTAAGATTCTACAATCCTTGGTAAATGTACAACCTTGCTCTTTTTTATCTGAGAAATGTATTTTGATGTAAACCAATCATGGTTTAGGCCTGGGCACAGCACTATTACAGCAACCACTTTAGTTGTTAATGATCCTTCAATGCTTTAGACACTAAAATGAAATGTGCTGCTTTGTATGTGGACCTTTCAAAAGCTTTTGATAATGTTGATCATGCTATTTTATTGAATAAGTTGTCCTCAATAGGTCTGAGCTCTGACGCCTGTTTATGGTTTCAGGATGATCTTAGTGACAGAACCCCCTCCATCGTGATTGATAGGGTTAAATCTGATTCTGATGGGGTCGATTTTGGGACCTGTTCTGTTCACTATTTATATAAACACCATTGGTCAATCTGTAAAAAAAGATTAAACTTCATCTATATACAGATGATGCTATTATATATGCTATTGGCCAAAACTACAGTCAGATGTAATACGTAGCTATGCAGGAATCCACTGCTGATTTACAACTTAAAAACGGGCAAAATAAAATACATGTTGTTTTTAATCTTGCGTAAGAATGCTTCAGATAAACTACATGTTAACTCATTAGATGGTTTTCCAATTGAACGTGTTCCCGCATCTACAGTAAATACTTAGACATTTGGATTGATATGGATTTGACGTTTAAAAGGTATTCCGACCCCTTGACTTTTTCCACATTTTGTTACGTTACAGCCTCATTCTAAAATGGATTAAATTGTTTTCCCCTAACATCAATCTACACACAATACCCCATAATGACAAAGCAAAACCTTTTTTTTTTTTTTAAATTTCCAAAAAAAATAGTCCGGGCTGTGGCTGGGCCACTCAAGAACATTCAGAGACTTGCTCGCTAACAGGGATATAAACAAATTTCTGCACATAATTTGAGAGAAATAAGCTTTTTGTGCATATGGAAAAAGCATTTTTTGTTGTTGTTGTGTATAATGTGTATATTTGTGTTGTATGGTGCAGGGCACATTTTAAAAATAGACTTAAGTCTCAATATGTATTCCCTGGTAAATAAAAAAGTCAAATAGTTGTTTCTTCCATGTAGTCATGGCTCTATTTAATGCTATGAGTTTTCCAGCCTCTGTTCTGGACCTGGGGGCTGTGAAGAGACCTCTGGCTGCAAGTCTTGTGTGGTACCGATGAGTGTCAGAACTGTGTGCCAACATCTTGAACAGATAGTTTGGTACCATTAACCCAACAATACCTCAACTTTGAGCCAGGAGAGATTGACATGCATACCACTGACATTCGCCCTCTGTGTACATCTAAGTGCAATACGTGCTGCTCTGTTGTGGACCAACTGCAATTTTCCTATGTCCTTCTTTGCAGCACATGACCACACAACTGAGCAGTAGTCCAGGTGAGACAAAACTCCTAACTTTAACCCTAACCTTAACCCCTTACCCCTAGAGCTAGCTAACATTAGCGTTAGCCACCTAGCTAACATATCATACGTTTAGCAAATTAGTTAAAATATTTTACGTTTTGCAAATTCGTAACATAATGTACGATTTGCAATTTGTAACATATTGTCCCGAATTGCAACTCGCGGCATGTCATACGAAATGGATGACGGACATCCACAAATTAATACATACCATACAAAATGTAAAATATCATACTAAATGGATATCTCGGAGTTATGTACAGAATAAAGCGAAATGCTCTATTGTATTATTCAGTAATAGATCTAGATGAGGTTTAGGGTTGAGTGGTGAGGGATTTGTCCCCAAAAATTATTATTTTAGTGTTTGAGATATTTAACACCAGCCTATTGCTAGCTACCCATTCTAAAACTGACTGGAACTCTATGTTAAGGGTGTCAGTTATTTATTTTACTATCGTAGCTGACATGAATAAGGTTGAGTCGTCAGCGTACATAGACACACAGGCTTTATTCAAGGTCAGTGGAAGGTCATTATAAAAAACTATAAACAATAATGGCCCAAGCTGGCTGCCCTGCAGTACACCACACTCAAAAAAATGTGAATTAGAGAGGTTTCCATGAAAGAAAACCCATTGTGTTCTATTAGATAGGTAACCCTCAATCCATGATAAGGCAGAGGATGTAAATCTATAACACCAATGTACTGAAATCTAACAAAAAAGCTGCAGGCTGATTGGTCGGCTGTTGAACCATTAAAGGGTGCTATTCTTGGGCAGCGGTATAACCTTTGCCTCCCTCCAGGCCTGAAGGCACACAGCGTCTTCTAGGCTTAAATTGAAGACGTGGCAAACAGGAGTCGCAATGTATTCTGCAACCAAGCAATTTACTTATTTAAAGATAGAAAAAAAATCCTGCTTCCACACCAACTTTGCGGAACTCAAAGCTACAGTGCTTATCTTTCATTATTTGGTCCGTTATGCATGAATATGAAGGCTCAGCTTTTGTTGTTTGCTAATCTTGTCAACAAAAAAATGTATTAAAGGGGTTGGCAATATCAAAGGGTTTTGTTACAAACAAGCCATATTTTTTTTGCCTAGAATTTCATTTAAAGTACTTCAGAGCTTTTTACTATCATTCTTTATATAATTTATCTTTATTCCATGGTATAGTTTCTTCTTATTTTTGTTAAGTTTAGCGACGTGATTTCTCAGTTTAATGTATGTTTGCCAATCTGCTGTGTTTCAGACTTATTTGCTATTCCCTTTGCCTCATCCCTCTCAGCCATGCAGTTTTTCAATTCATCATCTATCCATGGGGATTTTTCAGCTATAGCAGTCAGTTTCTTGATTTATTGTCATGTATTCTTTCTCCAGACTCGCACACCACCCCACAACACACCTCCCCACTGCAGAATGGGTGTTTTACAGACAAACCAGTAGATGGCTCTTTCTCTTCCCTTGGAGTGAATTCTAACTAAGGATACCTAATGTCTCATAGGCCTATACCATTGTTCTGGCTGAAATACATTTGAATGAGAAATAGATGACATTTTTCAACTGTTTGAGAAATAATTTGATGGAAGCATCCTTTCTCATGTGATGTACTACTCCAGTTGTTGTAGCCTATACAGTATGTGAAGCAAATGTTTTTTTAAATATATTTTTATTTTATTTTACCTTTATTTAACCTTTATTTAGCCAATGTGGGTTGGGAGTATCCAATGGTATGTTTTTGATTTATTGTAATGGAATATCTCTCTGTTAAGCTGGTTAGTGTGTTTTGCTACCTCGTATCTATAAATATTCGAGTGTTCTGTATGTTTTTTTTTTACTTTAACACTGCTCACATCATTTCCTTAGAGAATCATGAGTTATTTTGTCCTTTCAGGGATAAGCATTAGAGGAAAGGGCCCTCCTCAGAGAATAGTCTGAACTCAATATATGAAAGCAGAAATTGTCTGTATGTCACATTTGGTTGTATGTTATATAGGTCAAAATAGGGTTGATTGTTTGGTATGGCTGACAAGATTTCCCTTATGGTATTGTGTCAAATGAAAGGATGAAAAATGTTGAAGAAACACAAAGATGATAACAACATTGTTTTTTAGGTAAACTGTAAGAGAGGAGACACCAGAACAACTGACAGCGGAGTGCATAACGTGTGTGTGTGGCCTATTGCGGAGGTGGTGCAAGGGAATATAGAAATATAGTATCCTACATAAAATGTATTAGAGTCATTTTTTTCCCCTTATCATCCCAATGATATGGTTGCGTAACTGTCAGGTAGGCTAGGTTATAAAAATTATGAGCACGTTGCTTTATTCTTCCTCCACATAAGCATCCAATCAAAGTACATCCTCCCCCATCTCAAGTAGACTACAATTACGTGATGGGTGACGTTACAAAATGCGGAGGAGGGCGCTGGGCAGGGACCACTTGGACCAAAGAGGACTCGACGTGATTTAATTTCAACGCAGAAACAACGGATTCAGTAGGCAGTGGACCCGGGCGTCTTGCCGAAGCCAAGCCCATTGTCTGCTTTTGACAGAGCAGTCAAGGAAAACCGTTCGATTAAATCACTAAAAGGGAGCGGATAGCCACGAAAAGGAGTATCTAGTGGTAGGTAGGCATTGCGGTTTGTGATTTACAGAAAAGGGCAGGACACGGCCAAAGCGCTTAGTACATAGCTTATAACGGAAAATGAACCACATCAAGTTTTAATAATATGAGTAAGAACCGCGTTGTGTTGCAATTGGCGACCAATTGATGCGTCTGTGCCGTCTCGTTTTCAGACCACTAGTTCCCGCGGACTCCTTTTGATCACATAATTTTGAAATCGTTACATCGGGTCTATTCATTTATTTTCCTATTGTAAAGAGTTATTTGTTCAAACCAAGATGAATTTCCAATCGGGGTCGGTGTCCGGTATCTCGCAGCAGTCCCAACCCGCCATGTCCACACCAGGCACGGTCCCAGCGCCCGTTCCGGTACCAGTACCCCAGTCCATCCCGTCCCAGTTCGGATCAGGATCATCCGGAGGCTCAGGGCAGGGTCAGTTCGGTTCGGGAACAGTATCGGGCCAGGCTTCCCAGGCCGGCCAACAAGGCAACCAGCAGTTTGTTTTGTCCAACTCGGCAGCCATCCGGGCTGAGATCCATCGGTTCGAATCGGTCCACCCGAACATTTACTCAATCTACGACCTGATCGAACGCATTGATGACCTGGCCCTCCAGAACCAGATCCGAGAACATGTGATCTCTATTGAAGGTGAGCAGCAGGGAAAGCATATATTGTGGTACACAGCAATTGTCACAAGTACTCGCAGTCAGCCCTAGTATTGTCGGTCATCTCCATGATGGGCAATAGCAACATTGTCGCCATGGAGGTAGCCTACAACTCTTTGTTTGGTGACAACAGTCTCACGTTCTGATACAGGCAGATACATTATTATATCTGGATTTGATATGCAAGATTTTTCTGTTGTCATTAGTGGTGAATATAAAAATGTTGCTCCTGAACCAGAACGGTGTTGAACCACCATTTCCTTTGCATTTATTTTTTATTGCTTCTCAGCACAACACAGAATATGGCTTAGTTGTGACATATAGTAGGCCTACACAGAGACATAGATGCCACAATTGACACAATAACAAGTCACTAAACAACACGTACAGAATGAGAATAACAACAAAAACATATGTGCATGGATACTTGCTGTACATTGCAATCTGAGTTCAATAGCCTACAGATTTGCGTAATGACGCCTCACTGCCAGCAGCACACACTAATTCTCTCAAATACAGGGCAGTATCCTGTATAACAGTAAGGGCACCTATTTCTTAGCATGCCACTCAAACCATTAACCTCCATATCACCTGTGAAATAGGGGGTTTTGATTCTGTCCAACACTATAAACTGTGCTGAGACTTAAAGAGATGTAGGGATTATGACAACTCACTTACACAAAGATCTAATGCACGTTTCCACCACCACCCTATCCATTTTCTAAATGGTTGAATTAGTCTCAATTGGCTTAAATCTTCATTTGGATTTAGAAACTAATTCGCACACTCATGTTTAAGGATTTAAGATAAAGGGCTGGTCTTAGCGGCGGCAAAGGCTTATCATAACAACAAGTGTTTATCAACGTATTTTGTTTCTTGCATAGGAGACTGAAAGAAAAAGTAGCCACATAGATCAAACCAGAGAGAGAGAGAGAGAGAGGAGAGAGAGAGAGAGAGAGAGAGAGAGAGAGAGAGAGAGAGAGAGAGAGAGAGAGAGAGAGAGAGAGAGAGAGAGAGAGAGAGAGAGAGAGAGAGAGAGAGAGAGAGAGAGAGAGAGAGAGAGAGAGAGAGAGAGAGAGAGAGAGTAGTGTGTGTGTGGTGAATAGTACCTGTAACATGAATCATTATGCATTGAAAGGACCTACATAGGTCAAGGTTTAAAGTCATTGTAAAATATATGAGGAACTGTGAACAAACCTATGATTCGGACCAGGCCCAAATCCCTGACACTCTGAGGAAGAACAGGCGGCATTATAGAGGCCGGCATGCGGGATACCCGATGAGACTACAGTATCAGTCAAAAGTTTGGACACACCTACTCATTCCAGGGTTTGTTTTTCTTTATTTTTACTATTTTCTACATTGTCTAATAGTAGTGAAGACATGAAATAACACATATGGAATCATGTACTATCCAAAAAAGTGTTAAACAAATCCAAATATATTATATATTTTAGATTCTTCAAAGTCGCCACCCTTTGCCTTGATGACAGTTTTGCACACTCTTGGCATTCTTTCAACGAGCTTCACCTGGAATGCTTTTCCAACAGTCTTGAAGGAGTTCCCACATATGCTGAGCACTTGTTGGCTGCTTTTCCTTCACTCTGCGGTCCAACTCATCCCAAACCATCTCAATTGGCCTGAGGTCGGGTGATTGTGGAAGGCAGGTCATCTGATGCAGTACTCCATCACTCTCCTTCTTGGTAAAATAGCCCTAACATAGCCTAGAGGTGTGTTGGGTCATTGTCCTGTTGAAAAACAAATGATAGTCCCACTAAGCGCAAACCAGATGGGATGGCATATCGCTGCAGAATGCTGTGGTAGCCATGCTGGTTAAGTGTGCCTTGATTTCTAAATTAATTACAGACAGTGTCACCAGCAAATCAGCCCCACACCATCACACCTCCTCCATGCTTCACGGTGGGAACCACACATGCGGTGATCATCCGTTCACCTACTCTGTGTCTCAGAAAGACACGGTGGTTGGAACCAAAAATCTCACATTTGGACACATCAGACCAAAGGACAAATTTCCACTGGTCTAATGTCCATTGCTCGTGTTTCTTGGCCCAAGCAAGTCTCTTCTTATTATTGGTGTCCTTTAGTAGTGGTTTCTTTGCAGCAATTCGACCATGAAGGCCTGATTCATGCAGTCTCCTCTGAACAGTTGATGTTGAGATGTGTCCGTTACTTGAATTCTGGGAAGCATTTTTTTTGGGCTGCAATTTCTGAGACTGGTAACTCTAATGAACTTATCCTCTGCAGCAGAGGTAACTCTGGGTCTTCCTTTCCTGTGGCGGTCCTCATGAGAGCCAGTTTCATCATATGACTTGATGGTTTTTGTGACTGCTCTTGAAGAAACTTTGACTGACCTTCATGTCTTAATGTAATGATATACTGTCGTTTCTCTTTGCTTATTTGAGCTGTTCTTTCCATAATATGGCACTTGGTATTTTATCAAATAGGGCTATCTTCTATATAACACCCCTACCATGTCACAGCAGAACTGATTGGCTCAAACGCATTAAGAAGGAAAGAAATTCCACACATTAACTTTTAACAAGTCACACCTGTTAATTGAAATGCATTCCAGGTGACTACCTCATGAAGCTGGTTGAGAGAATGCCAAGAGTGTGCAAAGCTGTCATCAGGGCAAAGGGTGGCTACTTTGATGAATCTCAAATATAAAATATATTTAGATTTGTTTAACACTTTTTTTGGTTACTACATGATTCCATTTGTGTTATTTCATAGTTTTGATGTCTTCACTATTATTCTACAATGTAAAAAATGAAGAAAAACCCTTGAATGAGTAAGAGTGTCAACTTTTTACTGGTACTGTACATATCCCAACTAGAAGCTATGGATTACAGTCAACATGCTCACTGAGCTAATGGCTCGAGCTGCTGCTTTCAAGGAGTGGGACACTAATGCGGACGGATCCTGCTAAGCGAGCCATTCCAGATGAGCTAAATTACTTCTATGCTATATTCAAGGCAAGCAACACTGAACCATGTATGAGAGCACCAGCTGTTCCGGATGACTATGTCATCACACTTTCTATGTAGGTAAGACCTTTAAACAGGTTGACATTCACAAGGCCGCAGGGCCAGATGGATTACCATGATGTGTCCTCGGAGCATTTGCTGGCAAGTGTCTTCACTGACATTTTCGACCTCTCCCAGACCGCCTAAAATACCTACATGTTTCAAGCTGATGACCATAGTCCTTGTGCCCAAGAATGCCAAATTAACCTGTTAAATGACTATTGCCCTGTAGCACTCACATTTGTAGCCATGAAATGTTTTGAAAGACTGGTCATGGCTCACCTCAACACAATCATCCCAGACATCCTGGACCCACTTCAATTCACATACAGCACCAACAGATCCACAGATGACGCAATCTCTATTGCACTCCCAATTGCCCTTTACCACCTGGATAAAATGAACACCTATGTGAGAATGCTGTTCATTGACTACAGCTCAGAGTTCAACTCCACAGTGCCCTCCAATATCATCACTAAATTAAGGACCCAAGGATTAAACACCCACCTCTGTAACTGGATTCTGGGCTTCCTGACAGGCCGCCCCCAGGTGGTGAGGTTAGGCAACAACACATTCACCATGCTGACCTTCAACACGAGGGCCTCCTCCGAGGTGTGTGCTTAGTCCCCTCCTGTACTCTCTGTTCACCATGACTGCATGACTGCGGACAACTCCAACACCATCATTTAAGTTTGCTGACGACACAATGTTGGTAGGCCTGATCACCGATGACGATGAGACGCCTTACAGCGTGGAGGTCAGAGACCTGGCAGTTTGGTGCCAGTACAACAACCTCTGCCTCAACGTCAGCAAGACAAAGGAGCTAATCGTGGACTACAGGAAACTGACTGCTGAGCACGCCCCCATTCACATCGATGGGGCTGTTGTGGAGTGGGCCGAGAGCTTCAAGTTCCTCTGTGTCCACATCGCTAAGGACCTCTCATGGTCCAAATACACCAACATAGTCGTGAATAGGGGACGACAACCACTCTGCCCCCTCAGGAGGCTGAAAAGATTTGGCATGGGCCCTCAGATCCTCAAGTTCTACAGCTGCACCATTGAGAGCATCTTGACTGGCTGAATCACCCCTTGGTATGGCAACTGCTTGGCATCCGACCGCAATACGCTATAGAGAGTACTGTGTACAGCCCAGTACATCACTGGGACAAAGCTCCCTGCCATCCAGGACCTCTATGCCAGGCGGTGTCAGAAGGCCCTAAAAATTGTCAGACTCCACACACCCAAGTCATAGACTGTTCTATCGTACGGCAAGCGCTAAGGCTCCTGAACAGCTTCTACCCTCAAGCCATTACATTTACATTTAAGTCATTTAGCAGACGCTCTTATCCAGAGCGACTTACAAATTGGTGCATTCACCTTATAATATCCAGTGGAACAACCACTTTACAATAGTGCATCTAAATCTTTTAAGGGGGGGTTAGAAGGATTACTTTATCCTATCCCAGCTATTCCTTAAAGAGGTGGGGTTTCAGGTGTCTCCGGAAGGTGGTGATTGACTCCGCTGTCCTGGTGTCGCAGCAGCCATAAGACTGCTGAAGAGTAAATCAAATGGCTATTTGCATTGACCCCCTTTTTTTGCACTGACTCTCTTGCACTGGCTCTATGTACACTCACTAGTCTCTACTGACATATTCAACACACACACACACACACACACACACACACACACACACACACACACACACACACACACACACACACACACACACACACACACATACACACACTACAAACGCTCACACATGCATATTGACACCACACAGACACTCTTTCACACACCCTGCTGCTACTATTTTTATCTATCCTGATTGGCTAGTCACTTTTACCCCTAACGACATCAAATCAAATTAAATTTTTCACATGTGCCAAATACAACAGATAAAATCAAATCAAAGTTTATTTGTCACATGCGCCGAATACAACAGGTACAGTGAAACCTTACAGTGAAACCTTACAGTGAAATGCTTACTTACAGGCTCTAACCAATAGTGCAAAAAAGGTATTAGGTGAACAATAGGTAAGTAAAGACATAAAACAACAGTAAAAAGACGAGCTATAAAAGTAGCGAGGCTACATACAGACACCGGTTAGTCAGGCTGATTGAGGTAGTATGTACATGTAGATATGGTTAAAGTGACTATTCATATATGATGAGCAGCAGCAGTGTAAAAACAGGGGTTGGGGGGGGAGGGGGGGGGGGGCACACAATGCAAATAGTCCGGGTAGCCATTTGATTACCTGTTCAGGAGTCTTATGGCTTGGGGATAAAAACTGTTGAGAAGCCTTTTTGTCCTAGACTTGGCACTCCGGTACCGCTTGCCTTGCGGTAGTAGAGAGAACAGTCTATGACTGGGGTGGCTGGGGTCTTTGACAATTTTTAGGGCCTTCGTCTGACACCGCCTGGTGTAGAGGTGCTGGATGGCAGGCAGCTTAGCCCCAGTGATGTACTGGGCCGTACGCACTAGAGGTCGACCGATTATGATTTTTCAACGCCGATACCGATTATTGGAGGACCAAATAAAGCCGATACCGATTCATCGGCCTTTAAATATATATATATATATATATATATATATATATATATATATATATATATATATGTGTGTGTATATGTTTTATTTGTAATAATGACAATTACAACAATACTGAGTGAACACTTTTATTTTAACTTAATATATCAATCAAATCAATTTAGCCTCAAATAAATAATGAAACATGTTCAATTTGGTTTTAATAGTGCAAAAACAAAGTGTTGGAGAAGAAAGTAAAAGTGCAATTTGTGCCATGTAAAAAAGCTAACATTTAAGTTCCTTGCTCAGAAAATGAGAACATATGAAAGCTGGTGGTTCCTTTTAACATGAGTCTTCAATATTCCCAGGTAAGAAGTTTTAGGTTGAGATTATTGTAGGAATTATAGGACTATTTCTCTCTATACCATTTGTATTTCATATACCTTTGACTATTGGATGTTCTTATAGGCACTTTAGTATTGCCAGTGTAACAGTATAGCTTCCATCCCTCTCCTCGCCCCTACCTGGGCTCGAACTAGGAACACATCGACAACAGCCACCCTCGAAGAATCATTACCCATCGCTCCACAAAAGCCGCGGCCCTTGCAGAGCAAGGGGAACAAATACTCCAAGTCTCAGAGCGAGTGACGTTTGAAACGCTATTAGCGCGCACCCCGCTAACTAGCTAGCCATTTCACATTGGTTACACCAGCCTAATCTTGGGAGTTGATAGGCTTGAAGTCATAAACAGCGCAATGCTTGAAGCATTGCGAAGAGCTGCTGGCAAACGCACGAAAGTGCTGTTTGAATGAATGCTTACGAGCGTGCTGCTGCCTCCCACCGCTCAGTCAGACTGCTCTATCAAATCATAGACTTAATTATAACATAATAACACACAGAAATACGAGCCTTAGATCATTAATATGGTCAAATCCGGAAACTGTCTTTTCAAAAATAAAAAGTTTATTCTTTCAGTGAAATACGGAACCGTTTTGTATTTTATCTAACGGGTGGCATCCATGAGTCTAAATATTCCTGTTACATTACACAACCTTCAATGTTATGTCATAATTATGTAAAATTCTGGCAAATTAGTTATGAGCTAGGCGGCCCAAACTGTTGCATATACCCGACTTTGCGTGCAATGAACGCAAGAGAAGTGACACAATTTCCCTAGTTTAATATTGCCTGCTAACATGAATTTCTTTTAACTAAATACGCAGGTTTAAAAATATATACTTCTGTCTATTGATTTTAAGAAAGGCATTGATGTTTATGGTTAGGTACATTCGTGCAACGATTGTGCTTTTTTCGCAAATGCGCTTTTGTTAAATCATCCCCCGTTTGGCGAAGTTGGCTGTCTTTGTTAGCAAGAAATAGTCTTCACAGTTCACAACGAGCCAGGCGGCCCAAACTGCTGCATATACCCTGACTCTGTTGCACAGAACGCAAGAGAAGTGACACAATTTCCCTAGTTAAAATAAATTCTTGTTAGCAGGCAATATTAACTAAATATGCAGGTTTAAAAATATATACTTGTGTATTGATTTTAAGAAAGGCGTTGATGTTTATGGTTAGGTACACATTGGTGCAACAACAGTGCTTTTTTCGCGAATGCGCTTGTTAAATCACCCGTTTGGCAAAGTAGGCTATGATTGAATGATAAATTAACAGGCACCGCATCGATTATATGCAACGCAGGACAAACTAGATAAACTAGTAATATCATCAACCATGTGTAGTTAACTAGTGATTATGTTAAGATTGATTGATTGTTTTTTATAAGATACGTTTAATGCTAGCTAGCACCTTACCTTGGCTCCTTGCTGCACTCGCATAACAGGTAGTCAGCCTGCCACGCAGTCTCCTCGTGGAGTGCAATGTAATCGGCCATGATCGGTGTCCAAAAATGCCGATTACCGATTGTTATGAAAACCTGAAATCGGCCCCAATTAATCGGCCATTCCGATTAATCGGTCGACCTCTAGTACGCACTACCCTCTGTAGTGCCTTGCAGTCAGAGGCCAAGCAATTGCTGTACCAGGCAGTGGTGCAACCAGTCAGGATGCTCTCGATGTTGCAGCTGTAGGACGTTTTGAGGATCTCAGGACCCATGCCAAATCTTTTTAGTTTCCTGAGGGGGAATAGGCTTTGTCGTGCCCTCTTCACGACTGTCTTGGTGTGTTTGGACCATGTTAGTTTGTTGGTGATGTGGACACCAAGGAACCTGAAGCTCTCAACCTGCTCCACTACAGCCCCGTCAATGAGAATGGGGGCGTGGCCGGTCCTCCTTTTCCTGTAGTCCACAATCATCTCCTTAGACTTGGTTACGTTGAGGGATAGGTTGTTATTCTGGCACCACCCGGTCAGGTCTCTGACCTGCTCCCTATAGGCTGTCTCGTCGTTGTCGGTGATCAGGCCTACCACTGTTGTGTCGTCTGCAAACTTAATGATGGTGTTGGAATCGTGCCTGACCATACAGTCGTGGGTGAACAGGGAGTACAGGAGGGAACTGAGCACGCACCCCTGTGGAGCGCCAGTGTTGAGGATCAGCGTGGCAGATGTGTTGCTACTTACCCTCACCACCTCGGGGTGGCCCGTCAGGAAGTCCAGGATCCAGTTGCAGAGGGAGGTGAGGTGGTTAGTCCCAGGATCCTTAGCTTAGTGATGAGCTTTGAGGGTACTATGGTGTTGAAAGGTGTCGACCTTACAGTGACATGCTTACTTACAAGCCCTTAACCATCATTGCAGTTTTAAGAAAATACCCTCCAAAAAGTAAGAGGTACATATTACCTCAACTACCTCGTACCCCCAGCACATTGACTCGGTACCAGTACTCGTTGTATATAGCCTCATTGTTATTTTGTGTTACTATTTCCTTTTTTTGTGTGTGGAAATGTTCTTACTTTTTAATTCTGCATTGTTGGAAAAGGGCTTGTAAGTAAACATTTCACGGTAAAGTCTACACCTGTTGTATTTGGAGCATGTGGCAAATACAATTTGATTTGATGTGGAACTCTTGTGTTGTGTGACCATGAGAAAGCCACAGGTTCACTTTCACCGAGAAAGAATTTTCCCATGTCTCAGACAGTGCTGCGTATCAATACATTGGAGCAACGCTATTATTCACAGGTATAAACTTATCAACAAAGCAGTAACAGAACAGGTAGAATTGATTTGGTTGTTTGACAGAAATCAATATCTGTACCATTATGCTAGACTTGCTAGAGTGACACTTACTGTTGTATGGTTTTGATTACTATTGAGTAGAGCTGCAGTTATATTAGATTTGATCTTTGGATTAGACTGGGTACGCTGTGTATTGTCACTAACCATAACCTTGTTTCCATCGGATTCAACCTCCAAGTTACATGGACAAACACTTCCTTATTTCCTCTTTAAATGTCAATGACCTCATTTTTCTTGAGAAACTGAGAAATTTCTTCACAGTGGCGGTTCAGTAGCAACTGTACTCAGGCGTGAGCCGCTAGTGTATGAGACGTGTTCCCTCGGCGTGGGTGTAACCTGTGTGAAATGGCAAGCTAGTTAGCAGTGCGCGCTAGTAGCATTTCAATCGGTGACGTCACTCGCTCAGACCTGGAAGTAGTTGTTTCCTTTGCTCTGCAAGGGCCGCAGCTTTTGTGGAGCGTTGGGTAACGATGCTTCGTGACTGACTGACTTGTCGACGTGTTCAGAGGGCCCCTAGTTCGAGGGGCAAGGAGAGGGATGGAAATAACACTGTTACATTGATGCTGTTGACCCAGATTGCTAAAGTTTGGCCTGCCCAGCTGCTGGGGTTGCTGTGGAGAAGGTCAAAGGGGGGTGAGTGTAACCAATGTGAAATGGCTAGCTAGTTAGCGGTGTGCGCTAGTAGCGTTTCAATCGGTGACGTCACTCGCGCTTAGACCTTGAAGTAGTTGTTTCCCTTACTTTTGTGGCACGATAGGTAACTATGCTTTGTGGGAGGCAGTTGTTGATGTTTTTAGAGGGTCCCTGGTTCGAGCCCAGGTTGGGGCAAAGAGAGGGACCGAAGCAACACTGTTACATTGGTATATGATGAGATGTAATGACCGGTGCCTCGTAACATCATAACATTCACCTTGGTTGACACAGCAGTGTTGTTTCAGTGAATGGGGTTGGTCCTCTAGTACTTGTCATGGATGTGTCAAGATAAAACCTGTGACTTGTGAAGTCACAGCTTGGGAAGTGCCTCCTTTTAGGCTTTGAGGAATAGCACCGACTTGGTTTGATGCAAATTGTTACATAATTTTCTCAATGAAGGCAAGGCTTTATGCAATGGCTGGATAGGGTAACACTAGATCCTTTTATGTCGCCCTCTTAAAAAATGCAGCATATTTGTTTTAATGAGATTGAGCAGTTTTCTGGTTCACTGCCTAATCGTAGTGTGTGTGACACAAATTAGTATCTATTATTTTCCTTCTAAAACCTGATAGTTTTGAGCATCTTCAATTATACCAAAAAGTTATTTGATTTGAGCTGAAAGCCAGTTAATAGTGTGTTTGTGTACCTTATGACAACGTCGAATGCCCCAAGAACAATGCACGTCTATGATTACTTTTGTCAGCAAGCTCCGCATTTTTTAAGCTGCATTCATCTTTGACATACCATGTGTTTTAGCATTCTAAATGTACCCTGCAGTGCTCTAATGTCCCCATTGCAGAAAGCTTTAACAGGAGACATTAGTGTAGTCTACAGAATTCACCTGTACTGTAGAACTGCACATTCCCCTTCAATCTTGCATCATTGCTGAGTCTCTGTTGCTAAGAAACCGCTGGCTCTGATGCCTTCATTTGAAAGTACTGGAGAGAAAAAAAATTCTACCACCCTCAGAAAAATGCAGCCTCCTTTTTAACATATCTTCTTTGTGAATTGAGGTTTTCACCTAGTGGAAAACACCTTTTTAAATGATTGTTTGAGACCGATCGTACGGAGTAGTAATAGTACTAGGTGATGTTTCTCTTGTCACCACTCCCTTCGCAGTAGTGGTTGATATTCCATGCACTAGTTGGTCTCAGTGAGCAAATTTACTGCAATCACAAGAACCCGAGACAAAGGTGCAGCAAGAGATCGCTTTGACTTTTTTTTGTGATCAAAGTTTTATTGGTTTAGCAAATGCAGTATAACCAAGGCTTTTCACCATCATACAAACAATATAGTGCACAAGACATGGTTTAAAATGACCCTTAGCTAATATGAATGTTTAATCTTGTTTGTTTGCAGATCAGTCTGATATAACAGACAAACCATTATTGCAACATTTTCTGGTACTGAGGAAGATGATAAGCTATGAATGTGAGTTTTTGAGAAGCGTGTAATGCATGTATAAAAGCGTGTTAAGGGGAAGAACACAATGTGCGTTCTACTAGAAGCCTCTGTCAAAGATTCCATAGATTTAAGTGGAACACTTAACATTACCCTATCCAACCTGCTCCAACCTGCGTATGTTTGTGTGTCTTTCCGAGGGGTTAGGATCAAAGCAGAAGATGAATTTGGGTCAGTTTGTGATTGTCATGTATAATAACCAATATGGCCAATGGCTCATTGTCCCTGGCAGTAATACAGAAGGGCCAGAGAGATAATCATGTGCAGTAGACTGTTACCTAAATCGAAAAAAAGAAGCTGAATCTGATCAGTCGGTCATTAAAATATCCTCTGTTTGACTTCTGGGCCTTGTTTCTTATCCAATTAGAAGAAGAGATGACTTATTCATTGTTTTTAATGCATCTTTAATGAACTGATTGTTATGCGTACTATGCTAATATACAGCTGATAATAATCAGGCAAGATATGATATTACATCCCCTCTGTATAATTGATTCGTTTTAAAGAGAGGGGGACACCGACCAGAGTTAAGACTTCATCTCAGGTGTGAATGAGATTTTTCTAGGTCAAAGGCTGGGAAGAGAGGCTTGTTATTTTTGAAACTGTAGTATCATTCACACCTCGTAACCTCAATGGAATTACCGGTAGGAGGGATTTTAATCAGGGTATGCTTGCTTTAGAAAGGAAAAAGCACTTTTGTGTTAGCTGCGAAAAGTGTGAAAGTAACATCCAGATTGTTGAGATACAGAAGCAGCTCCTCACAGATTGTTATCTCTAATGTGATTTCAGTGTTATTTTTAGACAGTCATTCCAACGAGGGCCGGGGTAGTGTTCCATTAATAAGACTGCTTGCCTTGGGAATATTGCTAGATTCTTCGTGTTTCCCTGGTTTCATTTGGCGACGGCTGTTCTAATTGCTACCCTCATTTGTGTTTCAACTTACCTTCTACATTCATACTAAACTGGAAAGTTCTCTTGAGGTTGCCCTGCTTTCTTATAGTAAAGAATCTCAGGTTTTCAATTGTCTTGTATTTGAGGTATGTCCAACGATGTGGTTGTAGAGTAAAACCAAAACAACCATGAAACAGCAGTTTATTACAATAGCATACAGTGCATTTGAAAAGTATTCAGACCCCTTGACTTTTTCCTCATTTTGTTAGGTTACAGCCTTATTCTAAAATATTCTACGCACAATACCCCATAATGACAAAGCAAAAACAAGTTTATACATTTTTGCAAATGTATAAAAAATTTAAAACAGATACCTTATTTACACAGGTATTCAGACCCTTCGATATGAGACTCGAAATTGAGCTCAGGTGCATCTTTTTTTCCATTGATCATCCTCGAGCTGTTTCTACAACTTAATTGGAGTCCACCTGTGGCAAATTCAATTGATTGGACATGATTTGGAAAGCCACACACCGGTCTATATAAGGTCCCACAGTTGACTGTTCATGTCAGAGAAAAAATCAAGCCATGAGGTCAAAGATAATGTCCATATTGCTTTGAGACAGGATTGTGTCGAGGCACAGATCTGGGGAAGGGTAACAAAACATTTCTGTAGCATTGAAGGTCCCCAAGAACACAGTGGCCTCCATCATTCTTAAATGGAAGAAGTTTGGAACCACCAAGACTCCTCCTAGAGCTGGCTGCCTGGCCAAACTGAGCAATCGGGGGAGAAGAGCCTTGGTCAGGGAGGTGACCAAGAACCTGATGGTCACTCTGACAGAGCTCCAGAGTTCATCTGTGGAGATGAGAGAAACTTCCAGAATAACAATTATCTCTGCAGCACTTAACCAATCAGGACTTTATGGTAGAGTGCCATAAAGTCCTCAGTAAAAGACACATGACAACCCACAAGGAGTTTGCCAAAAGGCACCTAAAGACTCTCAGACCATGAGAAACAAGATTCTCTGGTCTGATGAAACCAAGATTGAACTCTTTGGTCCAAATGCCAAGCGTCACGTCTGGAGGAAACCTGGCACCATCCCTACGGTGAAGCATGGTGTTGGGAACATAATGCTTTGGGGATGTTTTTCAGGTGCAGGGACTGGGAGACCAGTCAGGATCGAGGGAAAGAAGAACGGAACAAAGTAGAGAGAACCTTGATGAAAACCTGCTCCAGAAAGCTCAGGACCTCCGACTGGGGCGAAGGTTCACCTTTCAACAGGACAACAACCCTAAGCACACAGCCAAGACAACGCAGGAGTGGCTTCGGGACTAGTCTTTGAATGTCCTTGAGTGGCCCAACCAGAGCCCAGACACAAACCCGATCGAACATCTCTGGAGAGACCTGAAAATAGCTGCGCAGCGAAGCTCCCCATCCAACCTGACAGAGTTTGAGAGGATCTGCAGAGAAGAATGGGAGAAACTCCCCAAATACAAGTCATTATGTGGTATTGTGTGTAGATTGATGGATCTTCAATCTACGCCATCCATTTTAGAATAAGGCTGTAATGTAAATAAAATGTGGGAAAAGTGAAGAGGTCTGAATACTTTGCGAATGCACTGTATGTTCATTGTTTTTATTACTATTCATTAACCTTAATTTGTGTTTGTAACTGGCATTGGCTCTAAGAGAATCATCCACACACTAACCCTGGCATCCAATGTTAAAGAAAGGGCAGTGGCCTTACCTCCTGAACCCACAACGGCGCAAGTAGGGATGCAGAATGGGGCTCTCAAGCATGGGCTAACAAGCCTGCACTCACTTCAATACTGAGTCGAGCACAATGGTACATTGTGTACAGTAATGCCAATCGAGAGGACACAGAGATACAGAGGAGACACACATAGAGAGGGAGCGATAGGGAGAAGACACAGAGTAGCCCAGCCTGCTGCCAGAGTGTGGCACATGACATAAGTTGTCCTCTGGCACAAGCAGCCTGCCCATACACTATGCATCTCTCCAAGTCAATTACCAGACTGACCGTAGCGCCTCTGCAGGCCTGTAAGAACCTAGTGACAACATTGCGTCTCTCCCGCTTTTTGCAATGGAACAAGTTATTGATTTCTCCTCATAACCATTATGTTGAAATGAGACTGAAATGACTGTAATTGCAGTCCTATTCAGTGATGTCAATCATTTAAGTGGCAATTACTGTTTGCATTGTCAATGCTCTCAGGGTGATGCTGACACCGCCTATCAGGCTGATAATTAAACAAACATTAAAGGCAGTAAGGCCTACTCCTCTAGATTTTATTTCTCCTGGGGTAGTATGGACAAAGTGGTTTCTGTATGCCAATCGATGCACCTGTTTCTCTTCTTAACTTATTTTGTTAAGTCACCCCCCCCCCCCCCCCCCCACACACACACACACACACACACTGTTGAGCGGAGATTGAAGTTACCGAGTGTTTGGTGCACAGGAGCTCAGCTAGGCGGTAGTTTGCCTAGATACTGATGGGATATAACATCCAAAGGTATTGATCACTATAGAACATCCTGCTACTATAGTGTATAAAGCCCAATATATTTCAGGTTTTCATCACAGAACCAGTCATTTACTAGAGAGCAGAGTGAAAGTCAGTCAACCCCACCACCTGTATTTCTTATGAAGTGTTTTAATGTGGAATGTTGTGTTTATGGGGAAGCTGGGAGACTGTTTACTGGCTGTAGATCTGTACCTAAGTAAAGCCGGGTGTATAAACACATGTGCCTGAGACGCTAGTATGCCCTGGAATGAACCCGCAGCTTGTTGAATTTGTCATGTATTCAACCACTGAGAGAAGCATAAACTGTAACAAATTTATAACGGTCACTTTTAGATTGTCTGTCAGACACATTGTACTTCAAGCAATCTTCACCTTTGTTTCTCTGACAGTTTGAACTATTTATCTTGACACCCACGGTTTTGAATTTCAAATGTTCTGTCATTGGGCAAATTGTGTTTCGTTTAAGGAAGAAAGGAATACAAAATGCACAATGCTCCTCGGTTGTTACTATAGCTGGGTTTCCCAAACTGCTTGGAACCCCAAGGTTGCAGGTTTAGATTTTTGCCCTAGCACTACACAGCTGATTTCAAATAATCAACTAATCATCAAGCTTTCATGGTCTGAATCAGCTGTGTAGTGTTGGGACTTGGGGTCCTGAGGACTGAGTTTGGGAAACGCTGTACTACATACTGGAAGCTGGTAGCGTTATGCTCTAAAGCAGGGGTATTCAACTCTTACCTTACGAGGTCTGGAGCCGGCTGGTTTTCTGTTCTACCTGATAATTAATTGCACCCACCTGCTGTCCCAGGTCTAAATCAGTCCCTGGTAATAGGGGAACAATGAAAAAAATGCAGTGGAACTGGCTTCGAGGTCCAGAGGTGAGTTTGAGGGCTCAAAAGCATGGCTGCAAAGCTTACTTTTTCATCAAAGCGATGTACTGTAGGGCAGCACGATATGCGATTACAATTTTTCTTCACGAAATATTGCGATTTGACTTGCGATATACAGTAGATCAAAACACTTGGGTGAACTATTGGAATCATTAAAATAGAATGATTTACATTAACCCTTTACACTTGTGGGAGTTGGCCTATATGAATAGGGATAAATTGAAATGTTTCTTACAGAAGAAATAGTAAAAGCATGGTAGCAATTGAAAGGGAACAGTTTGGAGATTATGGGAAATATTTTTGACCAAAGTTGAGGGCACATCAGTTCACCCGACACAAGACTGAATCCAAACATTACATTGTTGGTGTTATGTGCATTTTTTTACATTTACAGTACTTTTCGCTGCATTTGTTGATCGCGAAAATCTGAAAATACTATTTTATACAGTCGGTAACATGATGAGAATATTCCTGGAAGATATGGGGTAGGTGCAACATAAGACAAAAGAAAATGACAAGGGTTTGAGTGAGAGGACTAACTGCTGTCTCGAAGTGGCCATACTCCTCTCCAAAGTGGACACAGTTCCTAAGTCATTTAAATCACTTTTATGACTAAAAAGAGTCTTGAAATATAAGGTGCTCTTTTTGAGCTCTCTCAGCTGTGCCATTGAGGAACTAGAGTGAGCAGACTTGTAGTTGTTTGGAACACAACCCTGCATCCCCACCTTCACACAATTACTGTTGTTGTTTACACAACCCAAAAACGGTCCATTATAAATTGCAATCTGGGTCAGGTGGGCATCATTTGAAAGCCTGTTCTACTGCCAACATAGCTAAGTTATAAAATACGATATTACAGTGTTCGGCTTTAACAATGAAATTCAGGGAAACAGATAATTTTGGTGCGCATAGAAAGGAGTGATGAGTGCATAGAGGTGCGTGAGCAGGAGAGAATTTTCTTCATAAGAGACAAACAGGCTCATTCTGTTCAGAACAACCAAGGGTATGGCGCCATGTCATCTTGTAACTGTACATCAAACAGTGATCATAAACGTTGACAATGTACATGACATGGTTTTAATATGGAGGTGTGAAGTGCACATTTGGACTCACAGGTGTTTGGCTTGCTTCTATGACATCAAAGCAGTATTTACTATAATCCTCAATGTCTCATCTTTCAAAATACATAGTCCTCTTCATTTACAGGATTTCCAAACTCAGACAACAAAAAATGTGCTGATGTTGCCCAATTAGCGGGAGGGATGGAAGCAACTTCTTGTCTCGCGAGGTGCTCAAATTCAGAACGGCTGCCAGTCAAAGTCCATACATCGCTGTGAAGTGCAGAACCAGACAAGCAGGCTCGTTCTGTTCAGAACAACCCAGGGTATGACGGCATGCCATCTTGTAACTGTACATCAAACATATTCAGGGTATATCTGATTACAACATGTTTTAACTAATCAGTTACCTTACCAGCTAAGATATTGTAATCAGGTTACAGATATATATATTTTAAATTACATCATTACTTTTTGGACTACTTTAAAATACAGAAGTGATGTTTGTGAAAAAAACATACATTATGACACCTTTCTGTTTTCTCAATGACATTCAATTCAGCACTGAAAAAAGGTGCACGTTTTAAGTTTGCTCCACCTGAGCGAGCCTGACCACAAGTAAGATACCACTATTATGACGCATCAAATGTTTGATGGATCCTTTTTGTCTTCTAATGCCTCTTAAGGTAAAAAATAATCCAAAAGTAATTGAAAGTACTCAGATTATGTTACTGAGTTTGGGTAATCCAAAAGTTACTAGTTACTTGTCCAAAATTGTGATCAGTAACTGTAACAGATTACATTTAGAAAGTAAGCTACCTAACCCTGAACATATGTTGATACTGTATATGACATGAGTTTTATCATATGGAGAAGTAATACTGCAAAAGATTTGTCAAAGCAATTCACTTTTTGTCCTGAATACAAAGTGCTATGTTTGGGGCAAATCCAACACATCGCATTACTGAGTACCACTCTCCATATTTTCAAGCATAGTGGTGGCTGCATCATGTTATGGGTATGCTTGTAATCGTTAAGGACTGGGGAGTTTTTCTGGATAAAAAAAATAAACGGAATTGAGCTAAGCACAGGCAAAATCCTAGAGGAAAACCTGCTTTCCACCAGACACTGGGAGATGAATTCACCTTTCAGCAGGACAATAACCTAAAACACAAGGCCAAATCTACACTGGAGTTGCTTACCAAGAAGACAGTGAATGTTCCTGAGTGGCCTAGTTACATTTTTGACTTAAATCTGCTTGAAAATCTATGGCAAGACTTGAAAATGGTTGTCTAGCAATGATCACCAACCAATTAGATAGTTTGAAGAATTTTGAAAATATTAATGGGCAAACATTCTACAGGTCTGCAAAGTTCTTAGAGACTTGTGAAGGCTCCGTGCAGGATTTCACCACAGACTAAACCAGAAAGACTCACAGCTGTAATCGCTGCCAAAGGTGACTAACATGTATCGACTCAAGGGTGTAAATGAGATATTTCTGTATTTCATTTTCAATAAATGTCCTAAAAACATGTTTTCACTTTGTCATTTAGGGGGTATTGTGAGTAGATGGGTGAAGGAAAAAAATATACATTTCATCCATTTTGAATTTGGGCTGTAACACAGCAAAATGTGGAAAAAGTCAAGGGGTATGATTACTTTCTGAAGGTACTGTAGATCTCTTATGATATAGATATCGCACATGTCAATATTGCGATTTTCAATGTGAACTTGATTAATTGTGCAGCCTTAATGTACAGTGTCAAACGTCCCCTTGCTTTCATTGATGTGATGTAAAAAATGTTGGATTGAACTCCTGCAAGGTCTATGAAACCATCATGTCAATCACCCTTGCGGGGATTGCTCATTGTACGGTGTTCTCTATTGTTGCTTTTTACCTTCACTTTAGATACCTGCAACAGATTATCGACCAACCCAGCGGCTCGGTGTTGATTTTCTGGAGGGAAAAATACGAAAATTAAGTTTCCTTCCTGAATCTTGAAGAGAAGTGTCAAAGATCCTCTTAATGGGTTTTTACAGTCGGCCTCCTGTAACGTTTAATGATTTAATCTAGGAGTACAGAAAGAGACTTTCCCCATAAGCATTGACAGATGCATGGGTGTCAGTTGACATGGCGCTTGCACACGCCTCGCCCTCAGTCTCAAAAGCCCCTTTGTCCCGTGGTTACTCCATACGATTCCACTCATTCACGGCGTCAAAAAGCTCATTACATCCATCCTCATTCAGATGAGTTCCAACATCTGACCTCTGACCTCGACACTCATCAGCGACGTGCCCAACGACAGGCCAATCACGGGGTATGAATGCGTCTGAGGTTGTGGTAGGTCTGCCTGTGTGCAGTGTCTCTATGACGCTATGCCTCCTCCACAGCAGAATGTTCTCCATTGTTCTGTTGAACAAAGGTTCTCTCTCCCATTGATGGACAGTTTTTTTTGTTGTTTTTTTTTCTCTGGTTTCGACTGCGGAGAGTTGGGGTGAGGAGAGTTTTTTTTAAAAGTTTTTTTAAGGGAAATTGTAATATGATCTACTCTGTCTATGCCTAATCTCCAGGAAAACTTTAAAATCCTTTCTGAGTCTGTTTCCATATACTCAATTTCTTCGGGAATGTATGACCACACCAGGAATAGAAGCAGAATGAGTGTGGAGAGGAGCTCAGATGTGGTATTACATTAAAAGCTAGTTTGATATTTACAATTACTGCTGGTTAGGCATTATGATTAGAAATGTACCTCTGTAGAAGGCTTGTCCTTTCGGCACTATCTGTGTGCACCGCATGAACAAATTAGTGTATCGTCACTTGATACCTGTAATTACCTTGTCGCCAATGCTACCTTTTTTTTTCGGGAGGATGAGGCGGTAGTCAAATGAATTTGTCCTGGTTTCTCAATCTGGCTGTGTTCTATCCATCCAGATCACATCATGAAAGTTCTCTGTCTCTCCTGCCAGAGATCGGGGCTGGACCTGCAAGCAGATGGCCACTGACAGGAAGGGAAGAGAAGGGAAGGGGCTTTGGAAAACATTGCACACACACACACACACACACACACACACACACACACACACACACACACACACACAAGTGTCTCTGGAAGAGAAGGGGTTTTGATTTGGAAGGCAGTGACTGAGGGGGGAGGGAGCAACAGATGGAAAGGCGCATATGCCTCCAATTCCCCCAGAGTGCCAGCAGTCCCGTGGTTCACTGTGGGGAGATCCAGGCCTGCAGGTCGGGGACGGACGTGTAGCGGAGAGCTGTGGTGATAGGCTGAACCACAGGCACAGGGCTTTACTTTACTCAGCCTCTGAAGAGGGAGGACCTTCACACCGTAACATTTTTTTTCTCTTTCCCTCAAGGTCCACCATGTTTTCCTCCTTGATTAGAAAATGCTGGATAAGGAAAGCCAAGACAGAAGCAGCATATGCAGGGCCATAATGTAGAGTAGTATCATGACAGCATGGACTAACCTGGTGCTGGTTATTGAATTGGAGTCAGGAGTCTAACTTCCCCTACTTGAAAGCTAATTGGGAATGGGCAGTCTATTTAAGGGTTTCATGCTGTGGAACTGGAAATTAAATCAAAAGTCTTAAATAGCAATTATAGCACTAGGCCATGTCACAGTTCTTATGCGTCAATCACCTCTCAAGGACATTTTGTTGATCGTTTTGAGTGTTGCCATGCTACCAAAAGGGCGACGAATAGCTAGCCGGTGGAGTTGTTTTGATGAGTTGATGTTGAAGGATGGGAATGGATTTCGTTGAAGGGTAATGTTCTTGGAGGGTCTTATTGCTCCCTTCACTGCCAGCATTACTAACACCTCAGTGCAGTTGAGTGTGCCGCCCGGATTTCCGAAAAGGTCTGCTCTCATTTGAAAGTCTCAGTGGAAATTTCAGAGGTCACATTGCCATGAAATGATGTATCTGTTTTCCACCAGAAAGTACAGAGCCAAGAAGACGCCCACATTCCCTAACACTATATGGGCAAAATCACTTGGGATATTTGGTCTTTGGGTGTAGTTTCTAGGTAAGATCCAGTCCAATATTTGAAATAGAATTAGATAATAATATATTACACAAACACAACACAAGGACCCTTATTCTTCTGATGGAATTAGATATAAGTGTAGGTTGTGGTTTTTCTGAGGTGAGGACTTTAATAATATAAGACAACACAACAAGCATATCTGTTTTCTTGTCAGTTTAAATGTATTGTATAACAGCACACCAAAGTATATCTGTTTTCTTTTTTTGTGTGTAGGTGTTTGGGGTTGTTTTATTGAGGCAAGTCCGTTGTCAGTAGAGCTTGTTTAACATTTGTCAGAGCTGTATTATCGCCTCAGTCCTACATTCCTGGTGTAGATGTCATCATGTTAAAGGCCTAGCAGCCAGCCCTGTGGCCTTGTGCGCACTGCCTTCAAAGGACTTCCGTTGGAAATGTGCCAAATAGAGCAACTAACTACAAACACAAACTGTTTCTTTTCAAGTTTCCTATTTAGAGCTATTTTGACAAACTTGAGGTACATTTCAGTGACCGTAGTAACATTGCAGGCTGAAACATAAAAGGTGTGGCTTCTGTAAACTTAGCTTATTAACTGGTAATTT